>NC_089506.1:90393330-91018330 GCF_036850995.1 Saccopteryx leptura | reverse complement strand
TAAATACAAACCAGTCAGTAAAGAGTTGCAAAGCAACGTGTATGATGTACATGAAACCCACCTGCAGCTGAACTGAGCTGTGCCGAAGACCTTCCACAACAGAAGAAAACCTTTCAATTCCTCTTTCTTCTCCGGCTGACGTAAAAGCTTCTAAAACATCTTCAAGGCTGGTGGAAATTTGGGATTGACTAATTAAATAGCAAACAGCAAATAACCCAAATGCAATATTTCAACTGCTTGATTTAATCAACTCTGAAATCACTAGTTCCAGGCAACCATAACATTTTAGTCACTTACTCAGTACAGTATGTATCAGTTTACATAGCAGGTATCATGCATTGCCCTGAATATGTTACACACTTTGATCTGTTTGTTTCTCTTTGTAACCCTATGATGATGTTTATTTATCAAGCATTTATATAGTGCTTACTACACATCAGGCATTATTTGAACCAGTTTACAAATAGTATGTCACTTTAATGTGTATCATTCTATGAGTTAATTATCATTATCCCATATTACAGATTTGCAACTGAGGCAGAAAAGGTTAAGCAATTTGTTTCACATCTACTAAATGGTGGAACAAGGACCTAAAACCAGATAGTTTGGATAAACAAAGAAAAAGGAGAGAGAAAAAAGAGGGGAAAGAAAGAAGAAAGGGAAGGAGAAAAAGGGAAGAAAAAGGAAAGAGGAGAGAAGAAAGAAAGTGTGGGAGAAAGGGAGATGAAAGAAGGAGAGAAGCAAAGAAAGGAGGAGGATGCAGGAGGAGGAGAAGGGAGGGGGAGGGGAGGGGGAGGGGAGGGGAGGGGAGGGGAGGGAGAGGGATCACAGGAAGCATCTTACATGTCAACATTAAATTCACTGTGGAAGGAGACCTGATTTAGGGTGGTGAACACACAATACAGAGTAAAAATGATGTATTAGAGAACTGTATCCCTGAAAGCAATTAATTTTTTAAACAATGTCACCCCAATAAATTACAAGAAAAAAATTACTCTTAGGTTTCAATACCAAAATTAATGTGGCCTTTGCAAAATAAAAACTGGGACATGCTGGGGCTGCACACCTGGCATTGCGTGCCGGGACCGCAGCAGGAACAGCCCCTCCACAGTACCTCTAACAGGTACCTATGGGGCCGAGGGGCAGCTCAGCGCTGCCTGTGACTCTCCAACTCGGTCCAAAGTGAGTGATGCAGCCACAGCAGGATCACCACAAGGGCAATTTTCAAATGTGCGCAAGAGGTTCCAGTCTGCCTACTCTTCTAGGACAGGGCTTTTTCTGTTTAGTCTTTTGATGGTTTGGTTTTTATATCTTTATTCTTTTTAAAAACGTTTAAAAACTTTTTTAAATGCTGTCTTGTAATAAGAACCGCCAATATTCTTTTTTAAAAAGTTCATCTTTATAATTATCTTTTCATATGTATGTAATATCCTTTTAGTTACAGCCCTAACATGTGAATGTCTTTAAAGCTTCGCTATGTATTTCATGGTCAAGAACTATATATCCTCATCCAGTAAAATGCAATTCCATGTGTTGCTTTCTAAATCTGCCTCACATAAAGATTTTCAAATTGTACGGTATTTGCTTTAACAAGGGAATATACATGTCCTACACCTTTAATTAATTCTACCTGAAAAAAAATTGTACACAAAACAGAATATTTTTCAAAGCCTTCATTTAGAATTTTATTTAGGGTTTGAGTTCAGAGCAGTTTAAAATAAAATGAAGAAGTCAGTTTTTCACAGCCTATGTGAATCTAAATCAGCTGCTCAAGTGTATTCCATGTACTTAAATTCTGATCTAAAACAAAGTAGATAATGAAAACATTAAATAAATTCCATGTGTGCAATCATTACATAATAAGAAGAAGAAGGCGGAAGACTCACATGCTCTCCTCCCCGACAATGCACACCGCAGAGAGGAGCTTGACCACATCCGTCATCATGCCGGGGTGCGTGGGGTCGATGGCTTTTGCTAATAGAGACAGGCTCCGCTCTTCACTCATAATTCTCTCCAAGCCATACTGTAACATTTTGGAAATAGAGGTCAAATGGTAACAGCGAGTTCTTAAAAAATAGCGTCCTGAAGAAAATGTACTTATTAAAAAAAATGTTTGTAGGATAATATATTTTGACACTTAGTAAACTTGAAAAATATAAAAATGTATAACATCCTAAAAAATTCATAGTAGCATACGCTTTACATCAAGAACCAAGAGAATCAACCAAATAGAGATAATCTCTCAAAGGCAATTTTAAGACAGTATTAACTGATAATTATTAACATAGATAAGTGGCTAACTGGAGAAAGAGAAGCAGTGTGAAATATTGAGATTTCCCAACAGAAACACACAAAATGAATTAGTCAGTTACTGAAGTACATGTAGACCAGGGGTCCCCAAACTACGGCCCGCGGGCCGCATGCAACCCCCTGAGGCCATTTATCCGGCCCCCACCACACTTATGGAAGGGGTACCTCTTTCATTGGTGGTCAGCGAGAGGAGCATAGTTCCCATTGAAATACTGGTTAGTTTGTTGATTTAAATTTACTTGTTCTTTATTTTAAATATTGTATTTGTTCCCGTTTTGTTTTTTTACTTTAAAATAAGATATGTGCAGTGTGCACAGGGATTTGTTCATAGTTTTTTTTATAGTCTGGCCCTCCAACGGTCTGAAGGACAGTGAACTGGACCCTGTGAAAAAAGTTTGGGGACCCTTGATGTAGACACTAAGTCCATGAGGATCCTTCCTGGGAAGGAAGATGGTCATAGATATACGACCACAAGTAAGTAAATGCACACTGTAAATGCACATTTTACTTTCTTCCTCCCTAAGCAGTCAAAATCTAGAGTGCATTTTACACTCACAGCACGTCAACTCAGACTAGCCATGTTTCAAATGCTCAATAGCACATACATAGCATAACGACATGGTACAGGCTAGGCCCAGAGAGCGACACCCAGCTCATACAGGGCCAAAAGCTGAAAGATGATTTGGGCACACGTCATATTGAAACTGCCATAAGAGGCATATGCATTCTGATCAGAATGATATTTTATCAACAGAAAGACAGTGAGGTTGTAAACACATTCTAAAAATGGGGTTATCTAGAATAAGGACAAAGCTTGTTTGCCACTGCCAGGATGTCACATCAAATTAGAAGGAGTTATGTTAACAGCTGAGTGTTCTGATTTAAGGATGTTTATACATCTCTAAAGGTCCCTTTACAATCTATGGAAAGACAAGTATCAAATAGTATCAAATAACAAAGAATGAAGAGAAGCAATAAAACAGAGACTCCTTTATCTTTAGTGAGAAATATCTCTTGTGAGAAATTGGTTGATTATAGTATAAGCCTATGAACTATGGCTTATACTCAAAATTAGCACTAGCTAGAAGTATCAAAGTTGAATCTGTAACAAGCTTAGACCCAAAAGTTTTGAGTGCGATGAAATTTTGGTTATAACTTTCTACTTTAAGTGGCATTAATGTAAAGCACCCTTCACACTGTGCTGCAATACTACCTCTGCTTTGGACTGCTACCTAGGGAACACAGGAACAAGAAAGGCAGGACAAACAGAAAGATCAAGAGCACCAGAATATGATTTTAGGAAAGACGTCTGGCTTATTGATGACAGGGAAAAGCTTAGAAAGACAACTGAACTGGCCAGGCAATGCTCACTTCTGTGATGCACTGGGCTGGGTCATTTCATACCTATAAGCCAAGAATAAAAAGCAGGCATGGGGCCAAAGAGTAGAGTATGCCTCGATAATCATTCCAGGGAACTGTCAGAGTCTTAGAAAGCACCACTCAGATCCAAGTCAAAAAGTCAGACAAGGATTCCCAAGTACCCAAGGACGGGCTCTGCCCTACAAAACCTGAGGACCGAGAAAAGCTTGCCTCCAGCAGCCCCCCTTATTTCTCACCCACCTGGCTATCCTGAGCCAGTGCCTGCCCTTCTGGAACCAGAAGCCTGTGGGTGCTCCAGCCACTCAAGGAATTTTCAGACTGATTTCCTCCGAGTGACACTACCTACCTTCTCTATGAAGCCCTAAACCATCATGTATGAAGGGTAGCATAGGAGTATTCTCTGATCTCATGGTTTTGACCATCAGCCTGTGAGACCCCCAAAACACCATCATAGACAGTATTCTCTGAGTTTGCTAATGTATGTAAAATTGTGTAGTTATCATTTAAGTCTGGAATAAGATCAGATTGTCACTAATCAGTAGCATCTAGAACTAAAGATATATAGAATTGCTTCCTATTTGTGTAAAATTACTCTCACTCAATTAAAAACACAAAGTAAAGCAAAACAAAAAAGCTTGACTTTCTGATAGAAACAGTCAACTTACCAGTGCTGGCTTGTAAAGTGCATTAAATGAAGGCTATTATAAGGTTACAGAGGTGGTGACAAATTTTGAAAGGTCTAAGGATGTCTCTCTACTGAATGTCAGACTCCCTCACTCCGGATTATATTAAAACACATGTTCTAAACCAAGGACCAATGGCAGGTTCCAACTGCATTCCACATGAGAGCTATTATTACCTAATAGATAGAATTTCAGGCCACTAAAGAAGTGACAGGTGAGGAAGGTTAATACCCTAAATCCCTGTATAGGACGCCCAACACTTCATGCATACTGGTGCTAAGCACCTCGTCCCCCTCCCCACCCCAACGCGGGGAGAACCCGGCAGCAGAGGTGCATGGGGAGACGGGCTGGCCTCAGGAACGAAGCACCCTTGTTGAGGGTACAAGTCACAGCCACACACGGAAAGACAGCGGACCTAAAGGAAGCCCCTTTTCTAATTACCTTTTAATTTAAATAAAGTTTCAACCTGACTTTTATTTTCTTCCTAATATTCACTATCTTTTTCCATTTAAAAATACTAGTTAGTCCAATGTAGTGTTTTAAGAAATTCACTTTCATAACATTATCAAATTTGCTTATTAATTATATAAATAATTACTAGTACAAAATAAGGTACCACATTTTTTCTCTTAAAGCCTAATTTGTTCATCATCCAGTGACCTCTTATAAAGACTGCACAGTGACATATAAGACAAATCATCTACAGGTCTTGGGACAAAAACAAAAAACAAAACCTTTGCCAAAAATATCAGACAGTATATAATACCAATTCTAAAAATCAGGAACTTAACTTTTCATTCTTATTAGCACAGGCGAGAGGAACAAAGAGCAAATTATTTCAGCTCCACATACGCAAACTAAGCAACACAATGTTGTTATAAGAAGTTACATTAGATTAATTAGAATACATAGACAAAGTTTACAACCTCTCCAATTCAGTCTCAAACCAAGCAGGAATATTATCTTCAATATGCCATGTCACCTTGATTTGACCACGATATTCTTCTCAGATTGCCCCTCTGGCTTGAACACGTTTCTGGGTTTTCTCTACTCTCAGACTTTCCAGCACTAGTGACATCTTCAATTTCTATATTTTTACTTTAAAAGTAGCCACCTACAAGCAGTACTATGTACACACAATATGAAAAGAGTTCTTCCTATCAACAGTTTCTGATTCGTTCATTCACTTATTCTACAATATAGTCTACAAAACGTATAAAACCTACTTAACACAGAACAATAGAAAGGCTTGAGATTTCTACATCAGATCTTTTCCAGGAAAATCTTATCCACTTAGACAGGGGAAGGAAGGAGAAAAATATTTCATTGGTTAAAAATAGAAAACCTAGCTCCAGAAAATGCTGAAAACTACATAAATAATTCAGTAAGATAAAAATAATTAGAAAACATAAATACTTGCTACATTTAGTAAATAAAAAGTACAAAATAAATATTAAGAATTTAAATATCAGTACTTAAGTGTGGAGTCCTATAAAGGTTTATTCTAAAAATGAGAATAAGGGAAAATATTAAAAATAAAATTAATCAGAAATAGTTTTTCTTATAAAAAACAAATCATATCATTATAAGCACAATTTCCTTTCCTGTTGTCTAACAGCAATTAAAACACCTATCATTACTCACACATCATGAGGTAGATGTGTTTAGATGTTGGAGCTAAAGACATAGCATGGGACAGAGCAATTTCTTCAATTAACAGGATAAAAGAAATACTGTCAAAAAACCTAGTTTCTGTAAAGAGCCTCAAGTGTTTCCCTCTTCTTTAAATGTGCAAACCCTGCAGACCTGTCATACTGCACTTGGTCTCAACAGTGCTTGTATTAAGCATCACTTACTCCATTTCTGGGACCTGTTATAGCATTCATTAATTGCATCGTAGAGTTAAATACGTAAACTACAAAAACTGAGTCTTTACAACTTGAATCTTTGGTACTAAATATTAGTACAGACCATATTTAATAATCATGTATGATTTTAAAGGTGATACATGCTATGGTTTTGAAAATTAAAAGAGGGAAGGAGAGAGACAGTGAGGGAGAGGAGGAGGGAAAAAGGCAGGGAAGGAAAAACATTAACATGGGGGGAGTTAAACACCAGAAGAAAGTACAGTACATTCATCCCCAAGTTTCTCTGCTGGGAGACAGTTGTTTTTACACAAAACTAGAAATCATACAATTCAATATTTTTTCCAGTATGTACTAAACAGCATACCAAAGCAACACATCACTTAAGTGTAAATTCTTCATTACACAACTCTAATCCTTAACGATTCTAGAAGAACTGGTGCAGAACGAATACAATATGACAGACCATGCACATACCTGTGTATTCATCAAAGCCTTCAGACACTGTATGACCTTGTGCTGATTCTTCTTTACAATGTGTTCTTGTCTGCATTGCATAAAATATACCAGTGTTAGAATAATCATTGGACATGCAAACGTAATTTAACTGAAAACAATTATCAATACTTACATTTTGCTACTGATCAGTTTTTCCAAAATATTCAGTAATAATCCGAGTCCCTCGTGTCCAAAGCTTTCCACCCAACTGAAAAACAGGGAAAAAAGATAGTTACACATTAAGTTAGTGTTCTAAGTTTAGAACATCACACTAATACTATGCAAATACTTTTACAACTGTTATATTCTAATCATAAACAAAATATAAGAAATCTTGTACAAAATCATTCACAATTCATAGTTATAATTGTGATAGAAGGAACAAAAGTGAAATAAGCTAGTAAGTGATGTGCATTCTTATAAATGTTAAAAATTTCCCAAGTTTCAAAGTTCAATTGGAGAGAGGGAGAGAGAGAGAGAGAGAGAGAGAGACAGACAGACAGACAGACAGAAAAACATACAGGAAGGGAGAGAGATGAGAAACATCAATTCTTGTTGCGGCACCTTAGTTGTTCATTAATTGATTTCTCATATGTGACCCCTTAGTTGTTCATATTGATTTCTCCAGCTCAGCCTATGACCCCTTGTTCAAGCCAGCAACCTTGGGCTTCAAGCCAGTAGCCTTTGGGCTCAAGCCAGAGACCATGGGGTTGTGTCTATGATCCCACGCTCAAGTCGGCAACCCCCACGCTCAAGCAGGATGGGCCCGAGCTAAGCCAGTGACCTCAGGGGTTTGAACCTAGATCCTCTCTGTCCAGGGTTGATGCTCTATCCACTGTGCCACCACCTGACCAGGGACATCTCTGTTATTTGAGTATTTTAATCCTGCCCAAAGCACCTCTATTCCATAAACTCACCAATACAGTTACAGTACTATATGTAATTAGGACATTACTGCCAATAGAAAACAGCTTACCCTGATTATAAAAAAAGAACAATTTTATAGAAATTAATAATTTTATTCCAGTGGTGATTTGGAAAGCCTGTCTATAAATAAAAATGGTAACAGTCTGTCTTCAAAAAGATGGAGGAAAGTAAAATCTATGTGTATATTTTTCTTTGTATACATGTTTGTATATATATTTGTTTGCATGTATGATTTTGTGTGTATGCGTGTAGCCTTTGAAAAATGGAATGTTATAAACAAAATTTCATCCAATCAAAAGCAGCACATTATAAAGAAAAAAAAGTTTAAGTCATACACCAGGACTACTGCAAAGTTCTGTCCGTTTCTATCACAAGTTTCGACACATAAGCACATGTTTATTTGGCGCATGTGTGCCTATTTTTATCACTTAATGTATACATACTGATGTAGCAAATTAACTAAAACAAAGTTGATTCACGTTAGTCTTATGTGTGAAGCAATAGTGTACCCATGGCTACTGATAAAGTTCATTTATGCCACTGTAATTTTTACGAATTTCAACAAGGAAGAAATGCTATAGAAGCATGTAGAAATTTATTGAAAGTGTTTGGTGAAGGTACAGTTTCTGATAGGACATGCAGAAGATGGTTCGAAAAATTCGAAACAGGTGATTTCGACCTTTCTGATAAGCCACGTTCTGGGCAACCATCTTTGATCCATGACAATGTTGTTAAGACCATGTTGGAGAAAGATCCTTTTCTGACAACATCGGAGATCGCAGAAAGGCTTAATTCAGCTCAGCAAACCATTTCGGACCATATTCGGAAGATAGGATTGGTGTGGAAATATTCAAGATGGGTGCCACATGAATTAAGTCAGAACAATTTGGATGATCGAGTTGTCGTATGCACATCTCTGCTTGCTCAGAACAAAATCGAGCCCTTCTTGAACCGGATGATAACTGGGGATGAAAAGTGGATTACCTACGAAAACATCGTAAGGAAAAGGGCATATTGTGAACCTGGGAAACCTAGCCCTTCCACCTCTAAACCAAATTTGACTCTGAATAAGAGAATGCTGTGTATATGGTGGGACATTCGAGGACCAATACATTATGAGCTTTTAAAACCGAACGAAAAGCTCAATTCGGAGAAGTATTGTCAGCAACTGGATAAATTAAAGACAGCAGTCCAAGAAAAGAGGCCGGCGATGTTCAATAGGAAGAACATCATACTGCATCATGATAATGCCAGGCCACATGCTGCTTTGGGGACTCGTCAAAAAATTGCAGAACTAGGCTGGGAAATTCTGTTGCATCCACCATATTCACTGGACTTAGCACCCTCCGACTATCACTTGTTTTTGTCCTTACAAAATTTTTTGAAGAGCAAAAAATCCAAAAATGAAGAATGTATCAAACAAGCATTGGTTCAATTTTTCACATCAAAAGATAAAACATTTTTCAAAAATGGGATATACAAATTGCCCTCACGCTGGCAAGAAATCATTAGTAATAATGGCAATTATATTATTTAATAAAGTTTATTGACAGTAAGAAAAATTTGTATTTTGTTTTATTCCAAAAACGGACAGAACTTTCCGGTAGACCGTATATATACCATATTCTTACTTAAGATACAATATAATATTTCCTATAAAAATAAAGCTAACAGGCCCTGGCCGGTTGGCTCAGTGGTAGAGCGTCAGCCTGGCATGCAGGAGTCCCGGGTTCAATTCCCGGCCAGGGCACACAGGAGAGGCACCCATCTGCTTCTCCACCCCTCCCCCTTCCTCTCTGTCTCTCTCTTCCCCTCCCGCAGCGAGGCTCCATTGGAGCAAAGATGGCCCGGGCGCTGGGGATGGCTCCTTGGCCTCTGCCTCAGGCGCTGGAATGGCTCTGGACACTGCAGAGCGGCGCCCCAGAGTGGCAAAGCATCGCCCCCTGGTGGGCATGCCGGGTGGATCCCGGTCGGGTGCATGCGGGAGTCTGTCTGACTGCCTCCCCGTTTCCAGCTTCGGAAAAATGAAAAAATAAAAAATAAAATAAAGCTAACAACCAAATGCAATATTTTATATAAAAAATAGAAATATTATTTAAAAATTCATCTTCATTTGTACACTTCTGTGAACACAGCTTCACCACATATTAATACTCAGAATTTCTGATTTTAGCTCTTCCCCCAAAAAAGCAATTTGCCATTTAGACCAGCAGACTCTTGCCAGATTATTTTTACTTATCTCTTCTCTTCTGAGAACCATATAATAAGTAATTCGAGAAAGTACTTAAACAGTAAAAAATACTCTGCTGTAAAAGACAGAAGATCCCTATCATAGTTATGGGGGAAAAAGTTAAATAGAAGTTGGTATTTCACACAGACACAGACAGCAAGGTGGCAGCAGGCAGAGGGAGGGGCAGAGGTAGGTGGAGGTGAGTAAAGGGGAATGAGGACAGAAAGAGGCTTTGCTTGAGGTGGAGGGTGTGTGATGAAATGTACTAGAAACCTTAACATTTTGTGAACAACGTCATCCCAATAAACTCAAATTTTTTAAAAAAAAGAATGTGTTTTCAAACCGGAATGCCTCTTCCAAAGTGAAGAGTTTACTCTGCACTATCAGCAACTGACGTTACCTGTGGGCATTTCAATTCCTGCCTTTCTGTTTCATGAAAACACCTAAGGCACCATGGCATCCCGCTTGACTGTTTGCCTTGCTGACTCCTCTTTTGTATTTATTCTCATTCCACAAGCAGCAGGGAAGCTTGAAATCAAACACCTGAGGAATAACGTGAGAGCTCTACTCGGCCGGCACTGAGGTGCAGGCAGGCACTGCTCATTGCTGCGTTGGTGGCTCAGGGTGGGACTTCAGTTTTGTTTAAAGTGAGTTTTCAATAATCTCCATATTCAAAAGTATATCCATAAAGATATTCTAAAGCTAATATGAATGGTTTCGGGTGATTCATACTACTATCACCTTCAGTCATTGTGGACAATAAAGTTACTATTCCTGAAACTGCCTTCTACCAAGATACACAAATTTTAAAATTACGTTAATGTAACATAAAGACTTTGTAGCATTTCATATGCTTATCTGGGAGTCTACTATAAAATTTAGAAAGCATACCTATCCAAGTAAATCAAGATAAGTCTTCTGGTCTTAGTAATAATAGAACATAGCTATTTTTAAAACTTATCACCACAAATATGACTAGAATATAGGGACCCAGAGAAGTTCCCAAATCAACCATTTCTGGACCCACTAGAAACCTCTCTTTTACACTGTAGAATGGGAACCATTAAAGTAAAACTTATATTTACTATGTATATGACATATAAACTCTCTATAAAACAAAGTTGAATGTATAGAGGGATCATACCTAATAACTTTATACTACAACCTTTCAAATCATAGTGGGAAGTAATTTATCAACCACAATAAAATCAGAGAGGTTGGGAACAGTCTAATCAAAGGCAGATCGCATTTCATAAAACATCAAAAACAAGAAAAGTGGGAAAGAGTGTCAAGAGAAGAAATTAGAATGCCTGATAAAAAAGAAACGCTATAATATTTAAACATAAAAAAAACACTGATGAAAGTACTCATAGAAAAAGTAATAATGAAACACAAATAGGCATAAAAAGCCTCCCTGTTTTCCTAAAAATTTGCAAGGCCAACATGCTGTATTAACAAGTTGTCACCCACAAACTCATTTAGTCAAAAGTTTTGCTCCCACCCCTACTATTTTCAACATTATTCTTTTTAAGAATAGGGGCAAATATCAGTTCCTATCTCTTTTAGGAAAGATGTTCAAGATAAAAAGTGATATTGAGTAGGTAAGTCCGCAGTCCTGACAGAGGTTTATTGAAATCCATAGCTTCCTACAAAAGTAAAAAATTTCTCATCATCAGTGTAAGAAGCAACCTGGAAAAAAAAATTATCAACTGATCTATAAATGATCAATCTTCAGGAAACAAAATCCGTACCATTTATTCTGTGCCTGTCAGCACAGTGGCATCAGGCACTACGTGGTTTCACTATAAACTGCAGTCATGGATGAATAAGCATTGTGCAAATGTTTTCTCTTCATGAATAGAAATGGTACAGAGATTATCATGGCATTTGTATTGGGAGAAAAAACTGCTTTAAAACAGCGAAAAGTAATGTGCTAAGTACTAATTTAACACAAAACCTACCTCTTAAAATTCTATATTACAGGAAATATTAACCTCTTTTCTTTTAATTGCCTCCAGAGAAACTTCTAAGTATACTGCCATTTAGCCCTTCCTAATAGGGATCTCCGGTAGAAGAAAAGATGAAGAGATAAAAAGAAAAAGAAAAAAAAGAGGAAGGAGAGCAGGTCTCTAGAATTAAATGTTCAAACCACCTTTAAATATTCAAAGCAGTTTAGGCTTTCAAATTCAGTTAGTGCTTCCAGAGATGCGAGATAGAATTAAAAGTGTGCAAAGTGGTTTCCAAAATACCGTAGGTTTAATGAAGCCGATGCAGTCATGTCATTGAAAAGAAGAGGCAACAGTCAGGTCTCAGACTTACGTCCTGTCCAGAGGTACCAAGCACTATCAGTGTTTGTTTCCCACAGACTAAAGTTCAAGTTATTAGCTCTCTTTCCAAATGTGCCATAAGGAGGGGAAAGACAAGTGCATCACAGATTGTCAGAGCTGGAATAAACCTATGGAGTATAGGAACCATTTCTTACTTGTCTTTAAAATCTCCAGCACCTGGGGCAGACTATGCTATGAATGGTTTAGAATAAAACTGAATCTCCTTCCAATTTTATATATAGGAAAGGAACACAGAGAGAGAGGTGAAGGTCACTCAGAAATAGCATCCAAGTCTGCTGATGCCCAGGTGCACACCCTTTTATACACAGAAAAAAGCACAAAAAGATGAGGTGTTCTATGCAGCATCACTGAGCCTGTTTCAGACTTCATTCCAGGAACATCAATTCTGATTTTGAAACTGGTACTTATCCGTACTGAACCAAGGGTGACAAATCTGAAGACTCTGCCCTATACCACACTTTAGGACTTGAATGACTGCTGCTGGAAGGGGGATGTTTCATTACTACTAAAACTCAACTGCTCGTTAGCAAAGTCAGCCAGCCTTTAATAAGGGCTCGTTGTGTGCTTGACACTGTACCATATATGAGATATAAACTGGATAAAACATGTTCTCTGCCCTTGTAAGGATCATAGACTAGTGGTCGAAACAAATATTGAGTAAAATTTTTTCCATAATGTAGTAATAAGTGTTATTAATCATGGTGCTACGGGAACAGAAGGTATAGCATCTATCTACAGCTTGGGAACAAAACAGCTGATGTCTGACCTGAGTCTACAAGGAAAGAGAGGTTTCTATGCAGGAGATATATGCGAAGACATTAAATGTTAAAGATGGGGCCTGTACTGAGCACACAAGTAGCTGTATTAGAGATAAAACTAATCAGGTAAAAAGGAGCTTAATGCAAAATACTATATATAATGCCATGGGCAATGAGAAGTCATTAACAGATCAGGCAAATGTGTCAGACAGAGTAATTCTACCTCTACCCACCCCCCAAAGATGGCCATTTCCTAACACAATAACCTATGAATATATTACTTTATATTGCAAAGGATATTAAGGTTGCAAATCAGATGATTATAAAATAGAGAAATTACCCTAGATTATCCAGGTGGGTATAGTCTAATGATTCTTCAAAATTGAGACACTTTCCCAGCTCAGTGAAGAACACAAGATGGAAGAAAGACATTCAGAACATGAGCAGGACTCAACCTGCCTTTTCAAGCTTTTAAGACAGAGGAAGAGGAACATGAGCTCAGGAATGTGGGTGGACTCAAAAGGCTGAAATAACCCTAACAGGACAGCTAGCAAGGAAATAGGGATGAGAGTCCCATACTGCAAGGAGTTGAATTTTGGCAACAACTCGAATGACCAACCAATAATCAACTCAAGTAGAACTGAGTCACCTCATTCATGAACATGGGGTATATCTCCATTTATTTAGAACTTATTTTATTTCCTTCATCATTAATTTACAGTTCTAAACATAAGTCATATATGTAATTTTTACATTTACACCAGTGTATTAGTTTTTGAGCAGCAGTCAATGGTGTTGTTTTCCAAAAGTTCACTGCTAGTATAAAGAAATACAACTAATTTATCAGGAAAAAAATAAACCCCCACATAACAAATTTATCCTCTAATGTTAAAGTGTATATAGTACAGTATTGTTAACTATACGCACCTTATTTTATAACAGATCTCTAGAAATTTTCATCTTGCAAAATACAATTGATTTTCCTTTGTCTTGAATCCTACAATCTTGCTAAACTCACTGATTAGTTCTAGGAGTTTTCATAGAATCTTTGAACTTTTCTATGTAAACAATCATGTCCTCTAGAAATAGGAACATTTTTATTTCTTCCTTTCTGATTCATATTATTTTTATTTCATTTTCTTGTCTCATTGCTCTGGCTAGAATTTCTAGTACTATATCGAATAACAGTGCTTAGAACAAATACCCTTGGCCTTGTTCCCATCCTCATCGAAAAGGATTTACCATTAAATACAATATCTGCCATAAGATTTTTGTAGATTTTCATTATCAAGTTGAGAAGGCACCCCTATGCATTACTTTCCTAAAGTTGCTATAACAAAGTTAACAACAGAAACTTATTCTCACAATTCTGAAGGCTAGAGACCCAAAATCAAATTCTCAGCAGGGCTAGGCTTCCTCAGAAACTGTGGGTAGAATCTTTCTTGCCTCTTCTTAGCTTCTAGTGGTAGCTGTTAATACAGATTTCTACACCTCAATCACAGAACAAAATTCCTTGTGTCTTTTCTTCTTATAAGAACATAAATTATACTGGAGTAAGGGTGCACCCTACCCCTGTATGACCTCATCTTAATTAATTACATCTTCAGTGACCCTATTTTCAAATAAGATCACATTGTAAGGTGCTGGGTGTTAGAACTTAAATATTTCTTTCTGAGAGACACAATTCAGTCCATGAGACCTATTCCAGTTTTCCTGAGAGTTTTTATACTGAATAGATGTTCAATTTTGCCAAACACTTTGTCTGCATCAACTGATACGATCATGTTTTTGTTTGTTTGTTTTTGTTTGTTTTTTTGGAGAGAGAGACAGGAACACAAGCTGTTCTTGTATGTGCCCTGACCAGGGAATCAACCCAGCAATCTCCGCGCTCCAGGATAGAGAAAGGGAGAAAGGGAAAGAGAGGAGGAAGAAGGGAAGCATTCATTTGTTGTTCCACTCAGTAGTGCATTCACCGGTTGCTTCCTGTGTGTGCCCTGACTGGGGATCGATCCTGCGACTCTGTGGTTTCAGGACAACAACACTCTAACTGACTGAGCTAACAGGCCAGGGCCTTGACTTTTTTTCTTTAGTCTTGCTGACATAGTCCATTATAACTCTGCCAGCACCCTGAAATTAAGACTTTCAGTCTCTATAAGAGTGAGAAAACAAATTTCTGCTTATGCCACCTCGTCTGTAGTGTTTTGTTATGGAACCCCTAGCAAACAAATACACCCCTTTACCCCTCCCCTTACAGTATAATTGTTTTAAGTATTCCCTTGACATATTTAGGACCACATCCCAGTGTTATAATTGTTGCTTACCATCAAACAACTCAGAAAACATAAGAGAAATAGAAAGGATACCCATATTTTTACTTTCTTTTTCCCTAGTATCAAGGTGCCTTCTTTTCTCATTTCCTTTCTACTATTTAGAAAGCATCCTTTAGGGTGAGTTTGCTAGTCACAAATTCTCTGGGTTTTCCTTCATTTGAGTATGGCTTGATTTCCCTTTCATTCCTGAAGTATATTTTCACAGCACATAAGATTCTGAGCAGAATGTCCTTCTCCTGCTTCATTTAAGAACTATTTGTCATCCTGCTTTTGGACTCCATAATTCCTGATGAGAAACCAATGTCATTTGAATTGTTTTTCTCCAAGTACAAAGTACTACCTCCTGCTGTTTTCAAATTTTATCTGTCTTTATATTTCAGAAGTGTGACTGCCATGTGTCACTGTGCATTTCTTTGGGTTTTCCTGTTTTCAGCTGGCTTCCGTGACACTCCTCCAGTGGAGGAAAGAAAGGCACTAACTGCCAAGAAGGAATGCAAATCCAAACTGCCCACCTGGCCTCCAGTGACACCTGGGAGAGAAGGCTCTTGTACTGCTGAGCATGGGTGGGGCCCTGGCAGGGAGAAGTGGGACTGCATTGCTATGCTCACCGTATCGCCTCCACTGGCACCATCTGCAAGGTAGGAGTTGATTGTGGTACAAGTTCAACTATCTGCTAAGTCTACTGTGACACAAACCCAGTGGGAAGACGGAAGAGCACCTCATTATTGCCACGGGGGAGTCTGAGTCCAGGCTCCCCACTGGGCTTCGATGGTGTGGGCGGAGGCGGGGCTACAGTTATCTTCCATGTCATTTGGTGAGCAGAGACCGGTCACTGTCAAAGTTTTCTGTATTGCTGGCTGCCCCTTTCATGGACCTTTGGCTTCAAAGAGCAAACTTTTGGGTGGACTTCTACTTGTATCTGTTGGCATTTCTGGGTTGCCTACTTTTTTTATCTTCAAGTCTGGGATAAAAGAGGCAGAAAGAAAACCCAGAGAACTCACCACCACGTTGTTCTTTGGGTCCCAAGTTTCCAAAACTATGAGCTGTCCTGTATTTGTTTCATTTTATAATATCTAGGTTTTTTAGTTTGTGCTTAGCAGTAGAAATTGGAAGGATTATATCTATTCCATCTTCCTGGAAACTCAAGCCTGAAACGTCCGTTATTAAAAAGTGAGACTAGGCCCTGGCCGGTTGGCTCAGCGGTGGAGCGTCGGCCAGGCGTGCGGGGAACCCGGGTTCGATTCCCGGCCAGGGCACATAGGAGAGGCGCCCATTTGCTTCTCCACCCTCCCCTCCTTCCTCTCTGTCTCTCTCTTCCCCTCCGGTAGCCAGGGCTCCATTGGAACGGGGATGGCCCGGACGCTGGGGATAGCTCCTTGGCCTCGGCCCCGGGCGCTGGAGTGGCTCTGGTCACGGCAGAGCGACGCCGCGGAGGGGCAGAGCATCGCCCCCTGGTGGGCAGAGCGTCGCCCCCTGGTGGGCAGAGCGTCGCCCCTGGTGGGCGTGCCGGGTGGATCCCGGTAGGGCGCATGCGGGAGTCTGCCTGTCTGTCTCTCCCCGTTTCCAGCTTCAGAAAAAAAAGAAAAGAAAAAAAAAAAGTGAGACTAGGTAGAGGCTCTCACCACGGCTCCTAAGAAAATGCAGAAACAGTAGCAAAAGAAGAACCAAATAAAGATACTCTACCATAACAAATCCTGAGATAATTTTAAAAAGAGAAGAGTCACTTTCAAATAAAATAAAAAAACTGAATTCAGTAGTTTATAAATAACTCTATAGAAGTAAACTTCTGATTGCAGAAGAATTAAAAAAAGGGAAAGAACAGTAAGGATAGTGATGATAAACATAATACGGTATAAAGAGTTGATGAAAGAAATCAGAAGGAGGAACAAGAAGAGGTAAATAAAACAAATGATTAAAACAGTATGTAATAAACACTATGACAAAAGCAAAGGAAAGTACAGGAGCTGATAAGATGGCTATCTACTAACCCAGCCTAAAGCTAGAAAAAATCTTGCATTAAAAAAAACTATGCCTATAATCTTGACATAAGAAGGTGCTAACACTCATAAGGTTAAAAAGCAGAAATCGTAATGTGGTATTTTTTATTTTGGTTCAAAAATATATTTTTGTTCACATCAAGAAAATGTGTGCAAGTACATGTTGTTATACAAATACATTCGTAGTCATTTTCTACCTAATCAACTCATTCAATGGCCCGCTATTCCATGTGTGAAGCACTGGCTAATACCCACGGCATAATGAAGCCCCAGAGTTCCCCTCTCTTATATTCACGTTTCTGCTCCCATCAGCGATTATTTGTGATTACTTCCAAACCCATTTCTGCTAGTCGCACTTATTACTGTAATTATATAAATTAATTAAAATTACATAAACATTGAAAACATATCATTAGGACAACATATCACTGGGAAGAGTTTCTGTTTCTATGAAAATGTTATTTCTATGAACTTATCATTGAGACTACATATCATTGGGGAAAGAGCTGATGTTTCTATGAATACTGACCCTAATATTTTGAAAAAGTTTTTTAAAAGATGACTATTTAAAAGTGCTAGAGAAATAGATGCAGGCACAAATATACATAGTCAAGAGATATCACCAAAAAGACTTTTCTAAAAGAAAATAAATGCTACACTCATTACTTGTAAGAGCCTCTCCATTCCTTTTTCTCTTAATTTTATTTTGAGTGAGAAGAGTGGAGATACAAAGACAGGTTACCACACGCACCTCAACCAGGATCGACCCAGCAACACCCTGGCAACCCCCACCTGGGGCCAATGCTCTGTCCATCTAAGGCCATACTTGCAACCGAGCTACTTCTAGCACCTGAGGCAGAGGCTCAGAGCCATCCTCAGCGCCCTGGCAATGCGCTGTAACCAATAGAGTCATGGCTGAGGGAAGGAAAGAGAGAGACTGAGTGAAGAGGAAGGGGGAGGAGGGAGATGGTCGCCTCTCCTGCGTGCCCTGACTGGCAATCAAACCTCAGACATCCAATGCAGAGCCAATGCTATACCACTGAGCCAACTGGCCAGGACCCTTTTTCTCTATAAAAATACCAATATGAGGATGATAATGCAGGTGTGGTTTATGCCATCAGCCTGTGCACACTCCAGAAAAGGTCTAGGTTCCACATCAAAGGTTCAGAGAAAATTAAATAAATAAAACAGATGTTTGTTTTAAATCTTTAAAAAAAACTGTTTAGGGAATACATAGTCATTTATTTTATGATTCCTTGCTTTAACCAACTCTTTCAAATAAACAAGAGAACTTCCCCAGCAGACACGCCACTTCCTAGAAATCGTAATGCCTTTCTAAGTAGGTGATATTATACATTTTTTCTTCATTTTGCCTTTGTGTATGATCTTATTTTCCTGTAATAAACCTACATTTTTCGTAATAAGTAATTTTTAATTATCCAAAATAACAGTCTTACATAAATGCCTCAGGAATACAGTTATTTTGCTAAAAATCAATATAAGAAGCTTCTTGAAAGGGGAAAAAATATATCACTGGTCACATGCGACAAAGTAACAAATTTCATACCTTAAACTTAGAAGGTCACCTTTAATAGTGTATAATATCCAGACCCAATTTACATATCTCTGTCAGGGCAATATATCACCAATGCTGAATATAATTATAGCTTATTTTAAGCTTTTCTTTCCAAACACTCTTAGCAAGGTGACTAAATATTTAGAATGAACACTGGGTAGGGGGGAGTGGGGAGAGCATAAAGCAATTATCAAGCCCTGGAGGGTAAAACAAACCCACACCCACAACCCAGCTGATGACTCATCCAAAAACAGCACAAGACTATACAGCCAGACAAGGAATTCAAGAACTAAATGATTGTTCTGATTGTACAATCTGTCAAACTTCAAAATACAATCATTAATACGTATATTTTCTAGAAATTAACTTTTAAAGAAATTATGTCTTTAAAACTAAGCATTAATCTGACTTCTAATAGTAGAAGAGATAGTAGAGTAACAAACCAAGTACATTCTCTTATAGTTACCTTTTAGCCATAACACATTCAAAAGCATGCAATGTCTAGGGAAAGTATCCCAAATAAAATTAAAAAAAAACAACAACAACAAGAACAAGTTCATTGCAATAATGCAAACCACAGCAGCTATATATGACATTTGAGCTCTTGATGTTTAGATGACCAGATAGCAAGAAAACTATGGATTTAAAATAACATACTCATATACAGTGGTACCTTGACACACTGAGTTCAATTTGTTTCATGGCCAAGCTTGTGACTAAATTTGCTCATGTGTCAAATTGAATTTCCACATTTAAATTAATGGGAATGCAATTAATCCATTCCAGCCCCCAAAAACCACACAAATTTTGTTTTATATACTTTTAAATAAGAAAATGTATTTTATAAATAACAAATATATATATATACACATAATAAGAGAGAATCTAAAGAAATAAACTGGTTTATAAGTATATTTACCTTCAAAGTCAGGTGAAGATGCTGGCGGGGAGGAGACTGGCGGAGGAGGTTTTCATTTCGTGCACTATTGCTTAACATAACTTACACTACACAATGCTACATTTAATTGCAAAATTTAACTTACTACATATGATATGTAACTTTATCACTAAACTATCACTAATTGCTACTTTTTTACTTTGCTTAATCATCATCATTTACTTCGCTGACTTTTGGCTTTTTTGCCAATACTTTTCCTTGCTTTCACTTAGAGGCCATTTCAACAAAACCCTTTCCATGGAAGTTTGTTTCTTCCTCCCTTTCAGAATGTTCGGCCGGCCATCTAGTGGAGGGTGGCGGGAGCTCATGATTCAAATATCTGCTCCTGACTTAAAGCACAAAATCCTGCCAGTGACTGCTAGTCTCTCAAGTTGCTTGTGATTTAAAGTGCTCGTGTGTCAAGGTACCACTATATAGTATTCTAATCAAAACTTAAGTACACTGTTAAACATAAAGTAGAAAACAAAATAGGTTGAAACATATTAAATATTAGTATGTTTATTAGTATCAAATCAAAGGCATCATTAGTTAATGATGTCTTTAAGTACTGACTACAGTTGACACTTGAAAAACTCAGGGGTAAGGAGTAGAGTCGAAAATCCACACATATCTTTTGACTGACCCAGAAGTTAACTATTAACAGCCTACTATTGACCACAGCCTTATAGATAATATAAAAAGTTGATTAACACATACCGTATTATTAAAGTTATAAAATTTTAAGAAAATCATAAGGAAGATAAAATACATTTACAGTACTGTACATAATATTTTCTAAAATCCACATATAAATGGACTCATGCAGTTCAAACCTGTTGTTCAAATTCAACTATAATTTGACAAACAGTATATAGGGAAAGAAAAATTATGATCAAATTGCCAATACCTGTTCCCCTCAACTCTTCCTACCCTAAATACTTGTAACTACTGACCAATAGTGGTCCCATAGGTCAGATCCGTCCATAAACTTAAGTCCAAAATCTGCCTTTGATTCTATCAATCATTGCTGGCCCTTCACTTACAATGTTCCCCTCCACAGATTGCCTCACCTTTCAAGGGTCAATTCAAGTTTCCTTCTTCTTTGAACTCTATAATTCATTTGGTCACTGGGTTCCACATCCATGACCCCAGATATCCCTTCAGTTACTGTCCATTTCTCTTCTTTCTTTTATAGCAAAGTACCTCAAATTATTTCATGACAAGCATAGACACTATTACTTCACCAACCATTCACTCCATCTAACTTCAATCTAGCTTCTGCCAACAAATGCCAAAAAAATTGTTTTCTTAAGGTTACCAACAACCCCCCTTGCCAATTCTGGCCCTACAATGTTGCCCCCTTCTCAGTACCATTCTATGTTGTCTCCATTCCCTTCTTTTGAATACTTCTGGCTCAGATTTTCTGGGTTCTCCTCCTGCCCACTGGCCACTCCTCAATCTCTTTCCCTGGCTCTGCTGCCATGATGGACCATGGCTGGAGGTCCACAGAGCTGGTTCTGGGCACTCTTCCATAGCTTTCCATTATCTCTGCATGCACACCTCAGGACCTCAGCCATTCTCAGGACTTTATGTATAACCCACATATACACAATAGCTAAGTACCTGCTCACTTCTCCACTGAGCTCAAAACTCATATACAGCAGCTTGCTTGATACTGCAAACTGTGAATCTCTAGACATATCCAATTTAACATGTTTAAAACAGATATTTTGGTCTTCTTCTTCAAAATGCAAGAAACCAGTAATAACAAACATCTTCCTCCATCAGAGTTAAGGGCACTACTATTCATTTATTTGCACAGGTCAAAAACCTAGGTGTCATTTTTGATTCACCACATCCAATCCATCAACATGTCCTGCAAGTCTCTACCTCCAATCTATCAGCAAAATCCACCCACTCCTCACCCCAGCACTCCTGCAATCCTTACCCCAGGAATCCTCATTATCCCTATGACCACTGCCATGATCTCTCATCTCCCTGTCTACCCTCCCTTCCTTCAATCCAGTCTCCCTACAGCAGTCCTTTCCTGCATCAAGTTCTTCACAAGCCACTTATACAGCCTGGCCACTGTCCCCCTCTCTGATGGCTCCGCCCTCCTGTCACATTATTTTGTGACCTCAGGGTCTCTGCTGCCCCAAAGATCCTCCAGGCCTATGCTTATCTAGTTCCTCTCCTTTAAGTCTCTTAAACTTCACCACTTCAGGAAGACTTTCTCTTGTATTTAAAAACTGTCTATCCACTTATTCTAAAGGCTTTATTTTGTCTTGACTGAAGTGATTATATCTTTTATTTATTTACTTGTTTTCCAAGTCTCTCTGCCATACGCCTCTTGCTACTGTGGTACCTAGCACAGCACCTGGGAATACTTGTTGCATGGGTAGATTAACAAATACATCCTCTGCTTTACTCTAGTGGTATGTTATCCATATCACATACTTAAGGATTTAGTTTGATAAGACCTGGTGGTACCATTTATGTTTTTAATGTATGTTTGACATCTCTCTTCAAATGGAGGATCAGTAATCTGAAGACAGGGAGAAGCCCCTGCACCTCTTCCAGGCTTCTAACAAGGAGGTGTTTAAAGAAACTCCAAATACTTGACCTCCTAAAAAACTAGCAGTACAGGCTCCTGCATTTCCTTTTATTTCATTCTTTAAATTCCCTATTTAACACACACAGTTTTTCTCTAATAAATCTCCTATTAGAATTCGACAGCAACATGACACTCGTTCTCCTCCTCAGAAATTCATAGCTTGGTGGAGAAAGCAGCCACACCTACAGACTCAAGAGGGCAATGTCTCAAAACAAGTGCACAAGGAAAATTATGTAACATTCTGATCTCTAAAACCCCATTGTTCAAAAGGGCAGCCACTATCAACATGTGGATATTTAAACTTAAATTTCATTCCCGAGTCACCTTAACCACATTAGCTCGACAGCCACATGTGGTGGGCACCGAGCACATACACACAGAACATCCCCATCACTACACGCTCGCCTGGACTTCTGTACAAAGGACCCAATTTCTCTTGGCCCTGCAGAGGCACTCCAGGTCATCTCAGTGAATAAAACCCTAAGGTGGGTATTTCTTTCCTTTTACCTTTTATAAATCTTAAGATACAAAACATGTTCAACATCTAAAAACTTTCTGACATATATTGTCCTATAACAAAAAAAAGAAAAGAAAAAGAAAAACCTAGAAATTCATGACCAATATTGATGATAATGGACTTACTCTCTGTAAGATTTTCTGAATCATAGAAATTAAAACTTCCTTCTATTATCAACAGACTTTGCCTTTTGTATCAAGGCCTTTCTTTATGCATAGATATGTATTTCTCTGTATAGAGCTTTGTCAGTGGATACCAAGAAAATGATCATATTTTCAATCCTTTGCTTAACTCACCTATCAATACTTAACATATAGTAGCTAGGCCAAAATACTTAGTCTAAGGAACACACAATATAGAGTCTTTATATGCAGGACACTAAACTAGGAGCTTCTGTGCCTGCAGTGCAGTAATTCTCCACTGAAGCTGTGTATTTTCGCCAAAGAAACCAAACTATTCAGTAAGTCACTTCATACTGATCGCTGCTACAGATTTGAACACATAAGGTTTACATTTCCAAAAAACACAATTATCATTGAAAAGAAGGGAAGTTTCTTTTATTTCCGCTTTATATCCATGAGAAATTGTGTAAGTTTACTAGCAGTGTTTTTCACAAATTGTAATGGCATAACACTATCTTTGCTGTTGTCTTTTAAACAGTAAATTAATTTTTTCAAATAATTAGTTTCAGTCACATATTCTTCCTTTTATACATAAATATCAAACTACTCTATTTTTAAAATAAAGATTTGAGATCCTATGGTATATTACGACTGACTTTACCTTTTAACGACATTTTTGGAAAAAGAAAAATAATTTCGCTATTCAAACAACAATTTACATTTTATTTTAAATAGACTAGAAAATATATTTTTAAATAGATTCGGAACATTTTACGATTCTAGGGCCTTTCAAGTCAAATACAAATTGATCTACACAGCTTTTATTCATCAGGTAAGAAAAATAAATATTTCTCTATTAAAAGCAATTATTTTCAATATTACTAACCTTGCATTTAAGTAAAAGCTTTTAAGATACAGGTAAAGTTAACTCTGAAACCAAGAAATTATAAAACATTTTAATACATCTACAAGCCAAAGTCACACTATACTATGAATAACAGTACACAAAAGAGAAAGTCTCCTACCAGAACATTCAGTCTCCTAGAGAGTCTCAGAAAAGTGACGTCAGCTTTGGAAGAACTGAGAAAGTACTGAAAAGTATTAGCTTGCCCTTTAGAAATATCAAGGTAGTACCCTTCTGAAACATTAACAGTTATTTTCTTCCAGGGCATTTTCCATTAATATTTTATTTACTTAACATACTTTGGAAAGGAGATTAAAATAACCTAAAATTAGAGGGCATTTTCAACAACTATTTCTTTAATAAGCAATATCAAATGCCATAAAAGTTATGGATCTTGAATGATAATTTAGACATAAATAATACAAGGCATATACTAAGATATATAGCAGTGTCTCAATAAAGAAGTTAGGAAGAATATTAACATCTTACCTACACTTTTTGACTTATTAGAAAAAAAATGAATTATTTGACTTATTAGAAAAAGTGCTTTTAAAAGGTAAATGCCCATGTCTATGAAGAAAATAGTTTAAAAAAGCATGTATCCCATTACTATTTTAACCTAGCAAAGGGGATGTTTCTGTGGCCCGCACGATGTGCTGCCACACTGCTGATGCCAGAGGCAGCCACACGACAGCCGCAGGGACCACAGCGACAGCACTGCCTGTCAAGACAGACCTTCGCTCTCCTATCCTTGAGTAACTGGTATGAAGCCTTATCTTTCCAAACCATCAGTCTCCATTAGATCATTCTTCTCTCACAACTCTTTGTAAGTTTAAAAACAAAAAGTCATTCACATTTCAGACCTGAACTTCTTTATGAAATCTAACAGCCCTGGACTTAACTTTGAGAATATAACAGTCTGGCGGTATACGTGTCGGAGGAGAAAGGGGCTCCACAGAAGAACTATGGTGTGTAAGCAGCACTGTCTGATAGAATGGTTCACAGTGGCAGACAGTCTGTATGTGCTGTCTAAAAGCAGCCACTAGCCAAATGTGTCTTTTGAGTACCTGAAATGGTTTTTTTATTTAACTGTAATTAAATTTAAATAGACACAAGTACCTAGTGGCCACCATATTAAATAGCACAGGAAAGAAAACTTGGAGCCACCTTCACTACTTGCCCGTCCGGCGTCCTTGTCAGAGAGACAAAGACAAGAGAGACAGAAGAAATACAAGAATATAGATAGCTAGAAAAATCTTTATTTCTCGTGCCTGTCTCAGAAATTTTCACCATTAATTTCAGTGTAAATCTGTACATATTGCTAATTCTCAAACATTTTTATAAGGACAATTCAAAAAACTAGCTCGTCTTCTAAATGTAAAATTCTAAATCATGTAAAAGAATAAAAACAAACTGGAGCACATTATCAAAAAGAATGTATATTATCCTCCTCCTTTCATGTCTACCAGGCAAGAGGCTTTCTACTATTTCCCCCAGAAGGGAACACGGGGGTTTACCTCTGGTCACTCCCTCCACCCCATTATCTGAACACCTGCCAAGGACTGATTTATCAAGCCAGGGAAAGTGGGAAAGGACAGTGAGCCTGCAGGACCTCAGCCTGCAGTTATCTGTTCTCCCACCTAAGACAACACAGCAAGTTCAGTCACTGAGAATAAGAGGGACACTTCACCCGCAAGTTCCACTTGTGCCCGTGACTCCGGCTCTGCCAGCAGTACACTGGTCCTGCGCCTCACCTCAGCTCCGGGTCTACTTTTACAATGTAGTCAGAACTCAAGGCAAAAAAGGGAATGCACATTATCTCCACAAAACCCAGGGTTTTGCATGCGTATGCGTGAAAAAGAACAGCAACTGAATGGGGGAAAAATGGAATCAATGCTAAAAGGTCTCTTTTTTGTAGAATTTAGGGATGAGTCATAAAGAAAGAAAGAAAATCTTTGGAAGGCAAAACAAAAGAGATAGAGAAAATATTGCTTCATATTCATTTTGAAATATCCCTTAATTTTTGTGACCAGTATATACTAAAGTAGATAAACGCAGAAGGCCTGGGTGACTGGTAGTGACAATTAAGGAGGAACAGACATCAAAATTACGACTAAATTACAGAACAACCAGCCTTGAGAACCAGAGGATATCAAGAAGCCACGATGAGACCGGCAGGAGAAACGGAGATGTGAAACGAGCAGGTCCCACACCCACACTGGGGTTAAGAATCTGGTGGGTATCTCAGCTGCGGAGGTCCCCCGAGGAGCAAGGAGACCCAGCCCCACACTGGCTGCCTAGCCCAGAGCACCAATGCCAGGAAGAGGAGTCCTAACAATACTTCCATGGCCGTGAAAATCATAGGGAATTTTCGCCTATGGAGACATTCCCCCCAACCCCCAGTGAGACAGAGGGCTGCTGGAGCCCGAGGCATTCCTCCTAAAGGGCCTATGCGTGACATCACTGGCTGAAGGAAGCACGGGCTCTGAGCTCCAAAGCTGGGGAAGCATCTGGAAAAACGCCAGGAAGAAACGGAACTGTCTGGCTTTGGGGCGCCATTACCACTCTGTTGGGCCCTCCCCCCCTCCCATGCTCAGCCTGCAGGAGCAGGCAGGCTCCAAATCTGAGGTCCCATCAAGGTGACTCCCTGAGAACCAGCCTGCCCAGCTCACATGCAGGCTGAACCTCTCTCGGAAAGCTACTCAAAAGTGGCTGGCCATGGCTCAGGCTAGGGACTTCCCTAAAATCTCTCAAAGGTCCACAAATTTCAAACAGCAGTCAGTGGCTGTCCTTGGTGTATCCTGTAGCTCTAAGTGTCCCCCAGCCCGGCACTTGTGGCAGCCAGCCTCAGTTCGCAGCCTAACCCCTCCCATGCCTCTCCAAGCCGAGCACAGGCAGTGACCAACACAGATCACTGTGTAGTTCCTACCAGATGGCCCCAGCCAGGCACAAGCAGCAGCTGACCTTGGCCTATACTACAGCCTTCCCAAGAGGCCCCAAAATCAATTCAAACCACAATGAGGGCACCACCTAGTCAGCTCCACAAACAACACATCCAAAGTGTGAGCCCAGCAGGCACCTAGCGCCACTACAGTAGACCTCACTCTGTTGAGTCAGCTCCCACACATCAGTTTGTGTGCTGTAGGTACAGCCAGTCCTCACAGCCAGTCAGCCTGCGGGCCGACTTACCCCACTGACAGGCCAACAGCAATCAAGGCTCAACTACAACGGGAGGGCCCACACAAGGGACACCCCTGGGGCACCAAGCACGAGGGACCAAGTAGACTGCCAGTGGGCCCCACAGGACCCTACTACATCAGGCCACCTGCCAAGGCTGGGAGATGTAGCAGATCTAGCCAGTGTGTAAGGACAAATACACTGAGGCAGCCAAAATGAGGAGAAAAAGAAACAGGCTCCAAATGAAAGAACAAGACAAAACTCCAGAAAAATAACTGAACAAAATGGAGGTAAGCAATCTACCACATATAAAGTTCAAAACAATGGTTATAAAGATGCTCAAAGAACTCAGGGGAAGAAGAGGTGATCTCAGTGAGTACTTCAACAAAGAGACAACACACACACATAACATAAAAACCATTAAAAAGAACCAGTCAGAAACGAAGAACACAATACCTAAAATGAAGAATACATTACAGAGGATCAACAGCACATTAGATAAAGCACTAGATCATATCAGGGATTTGGAAAAATAGGCAGTGGAAAACACCCAATCAGAACAGCAAAAAGAAAAAAGAAATTTAAAATTGAGGATAGTTTAAGGGACTTACGGGACAACAGCAAGCGTAACAACATTCACATCACAGGGGTATCAGAAGGAGAAAAGAAAGAGCAAGAAATTGAAAAGCTTTGTAAAAACATAACGATAGAAAACTTCACTGGCTTGGGGGAAGGAAATGTGCCTGCAAGTCCAGGAAGCACAGCCAAGGATTCTGCCAAGCAAAGTTAGGGGATATTTAAAAAATGATTATGAAGCTATAAAATATCCCCTAATTTTTGTGAGCAGTATACCAAACAAGATGAACCCAAAGAGGCCCACACCAAGATACCACATGATTAAAATGCCAAAGGTTAAAGACAAAGAGAGAATCTTAAAAGCAACAAGAGGAAAACAGTTAACTCTATGCAACGGAGCTCCCATAAGGCTGTCAGCTGATTTTCAGCGGAACTCTGCAGGCTAGAAGGGAAGCGACTGGCATGAAATATGCAAAGTGGAAACCAAGGACCTCTAACCAAGGCTGCTGTATCCATCAAGGCATCCAAGATAAAGAACTTTTCAGACGAGAAGAAGCTAAACTTCATCACCATCAAACCAGTATTACAAGAAATGTTAAAGAAGCTTTTCCAAGAAGGGGGGAAAAAAGATTTAAAAAAATATGAATAATAAAATTGCAGTAATTACATACCTAAAATATGTATCTTTATGTTCACTGCTACATTATTTACACATATTGCCAAAACATGGAAGCCACCTAAGTGTCCAATGATAGACAC
Source organism: Saccopteryx leptura (assembly GCF_036850995.1). Classification (NCBI taxonomy): domain Eukaryota; kingdom Metazoa; phylum Chordata; class Mammalia; order Chiroptera; family Emballonuridae; genus Saccopteryx; species Saccopteryx leptura. Next base: position 90,989,822 of record NC_089506.1, on the reverse strand, counting down.
CTGGATAAAGAACTACATGGCACATGTATATAATGGAATATTACACAGTCACGAAATCCTGCCATTTGTGGCAACATAGATAGACCTAAAGCATATTATGCTAAGTGAAATGAGTCAAACAGAAAAACAAATACCATATTATTTCACTTATATGTGAAATCTAAAAAGCCAAATAAGTCAACCAACAAAAGAGAACCAAACCTACAGATACAGAGAACAAAGTAAGGATTATCAGACAGGAGAAGGGTTGGGAACAGGTAAAAAAGGCGGAGGGATTAAGAAGGACAAACTGGCAGTTACAGAACAGTCACAGGGGTATGAAATACAACATAAGGAATCTGGTCAATACTAAGGTAATGACTGTGTGGTATCACTAGCCTTATTAGGGAAGTCACACTGTAAGTTAATAGAAATGTCTAACTGCTATGCTGTACACCTAAAACCAATAAAATACTGATTGTGAACTGTAACTTAAAATCTTTTGGTTTTTTTTTAAAAGGGAGGAAAAAGTTTAAGGAGGGACAAAATGACTTCCTCACTCAAAGAACACCCAACCTCTTCATCACACCCATTGTCCCTCTCCACCCCTGGGAGTGAGAGAGGATGTAGGAAACCCCAACTTTTCCCAGGTTCGCTCCTTCAATAAATTTCTAGGATGTTTCTGAGGAATAAACACATTCCACAAATCTCTGATGTCAACGCATAATTTTTAACAGATAAAAACATGGCTCACCCAAATAAAGTCAACAGTGACAAAGAGTTATTTACAACACTAATGAAGGACCCAGCAAGATGGTGAGGCTGGTTCAAAAAGAACTGGAAGAATCAAAGAATTTACAGTGACTTAAGGATAGTAGAATAAGAATGCTAAATTTAAATACATAAGTAGTTACAGTAATATCCTGCAGGGTAACTTCTGAGGTTCTACTTTAAAAAATAAAAAAAGTAAGCACAAGTAACGTAAAAAAGTAAAATAAGTATGAACATCCTAACATATGTATTAAAAATATGGGGCAAAGAAACTATTAATGAAAGTTCACCACTGAGCAGCAGGTCTGGTAATCAAATGACAAAAAGGAAGAAGACTTGCGTGTGTTTATGTCCTTCTAAGAAATCTGGATGTTTGACATAGAAATGTAATGCTTTTATAATTTAAGATTCTTTTTTTTTAATTTATTCATTTTTAGAGAGGAGAGAGAGAGGGAGAGAGAGAGGGAGAGAGAGAGAAGGGGGGAGGAGCAGGAAGCATCAACTCCCATATGTGCCTTGACCAGGCAAACCCAGGGTTTCGAACCGGCAACCTCACCATTTCCAGGTCGACGCTTTATCCACTGCGCCACCACAGGTCAGGCTATAATTTAAGATTCTTTATATAATACTTTTTTCCTGATAGTAAACCAGAAATTTACAACCACCCTCTCAACAAGAGTCAAAGAAACATGATCTTAAATTTGTATCTGAGGCCAGAGTGGTGAACACACAATATAATACACAGATGATACATGACGGAATTGTACACCTGAAACCTAACAGAATGGTGGGTACCAGAGGGGAGAGCAAATTGGGTAGGGGGAGTCAGATACATGGTAACAGAAGCAAACTACACTTCGGGTGGTAACTATGCAATAAGGTATACAGATATCAAATGATAATATCTCCCACCTGTAATGTATATAATGTTATTAACCAATGTTTATTACTCAATAAATTTAATGTTTTCAAAAGAAAAAAATTTTTGACTGACTGTGGTGGCATAGGGGATGGATCGTGGACCTGAAATGCTGAGGTCACCAGTTCAAAGCCCTGGGATTGCCCAGTCAAGGCATGTATGAGAAACAACTACTATGATGCTTCCCGCTCATCCCTCCCCTTTCTCTCTCTTCTCTCTCTAAAACCAATAAATAAAGCTCTGGCTGGTTGGCTCACTGGTAGAGCATCAGCCTGGCATGTGGATGTCCTGGGTTCAATTTCCTTTCAGGGCACACAGGAGAAGCGACCATCTGCTTCTCACCCTTCCCCCTCTCCCTTCTTTCTCTCTATCTCTCTCTTCCTCTCCCACAGCCATACCTTGGTTGGAGTAAGTTGGCCCTGGGCACTGAGGATGGCTCCATGATCTTGCCTCAAGCACTAAAATAGCTCAGTTGCTGAGCAATGGAGCAAAAGCCCCAGATGGACAGAGCATCACCACATAGGGGGCTTGCCTGGTGGATCTCAGTCGGGGTACATGCAGGAGTCGGTCTCTCTGACTCCCAGCTTCTCACTTAAAAAAAAATCAGTAAGTAAAATCTTTAAAAAGAAAAAGGAAAAAAAATTTATAACTAAGATGATAAGAAAGTCAACTCTCTTTAAAAGCAAGATTTAGAGAGAAAGAGAGAAATTCAGAGAGGTAAGCCAGCCTCAAGTCCCATTAACTCTGTAGGACACAGGCAAAGCCCTGGAAGTCCAACATTTGCCTTGTCATAGCTGTGCGGAGTGAAAGGGACAAGAGCTAGAGCCTACAGGCCACCATCAAGCCTAAGACACACAGGCAAAACAGGAGGATCTCAAAGGGTCACATCTTCAGTAAGAAGGCAAACTAAAAATTACCCTGCTTAACACATGAGATTAAGGTGGGTTTGTTCTAATTTATCACATGTAAGGTACTCATGTGGCAAACAAACAAACAAACAAAGCTTAAGCCTGTGAATGAAAAAGAGGCCACATACTAAACCTGACGGGCCAAGGGCAAGGGGGTGGGAGGTGGCCCACACCGGCTGCACAAGGCAGGCTTTCCAAACCTGGTGACTGACAGCAACTACCCAAAATAGTCTGAATGTAAAAATCACTAATTAAAGCAGGTCATGGTTCACAGTCACGAACTACGCCTACGTAGTTTATTTGACAAAGGTCATTCTTTACCTTAATTGCAACTACTGTCTTTATGCACCTAGGGTAACGTACCTTTGAAACGTCAGTGTAATCTTCCTTTTCTACCCCTGAAAGGCACAACAGCCAGCACCAAACCACTTAAACAAGAGACCAGAGAACCTCTCATTGTTATCTTTGTTGCCTGTGTACCATCTGTAGGTGCTGCAAATGCTATTTATTAACTACAGTGTACCCACCAATGTAACACAACTATGTCTGTCCACTTGCCTTTTATCCAATCCCAGAGTTAACCTGCTTTGCTTGCTCCCACTCCTGTCATCTACCCCCCCTGGTTTCACGGACTTTCCTTATGTCTTGTCCTTTGATTCTAATGCATAAAGTAAGCTACAAAACTGCCATTCTCCTGAGATCTAACTCAATCCATTGAGATTTTGCTTCTGGGCATGTCCTCAGATTTGGGACTCAAATAAAATCTTATAAGACTTTTCTACAGGCTAGACATTCTGTTCTCAACAAGCCAGTAATTTTTTTAGTTTGAGGTGGTACCAGGTCATTAGTATCTCTATACTCCCAGTAGTAGAAATACATTGATTTATTCTAACAGAATGTATCTTCCACATAAATCTCAAATGTAAAGTTCTAAGGAATAGGAGGTTACACTCTAAAGTTACAAAATATACAAAGAAGCAAGATATGACTAAGAGTAAAAAGAAAAAACCAATACCAGGATTCGGACTGGGAAACCGTCACTTAATGATGTCCTGAAGCAAAAGTACAATAATGAGAGAAAAAAATGTACAAGACTCAAAAAAGAATGAGTATATATGTGATTATAAGCATATATACATACACACATATTTGTAGTATAACTCAATAGTAATAGTGAATTAAAAATTAAAAAAAAAAAAAACACAAAAATAACATAGAAATCAAAAGAGGGTGATTGGTGTTAAAGCATTCTTAGGTTCAAAAGAAAAAAAAACCTTGTATATTTTTATCCATTCAAATACATGCATGTTAAATTTCCTTTTAAAGGATGTGCATGTTAAATATTTTTGTTATGGAATCAAAAAATATTAATGTCTTCCAAATCAGTAAATGCGGAAAAATGAAATAAAAGATTAAAAATCTATCCAAAAGAATTAAGGATAAGGAAGAAGGAAAAGAAGAAAGAATACAGAAAGGAAAAAAAGAGCAGAAGGAAGAGGGAAGGGAGAAAGAGGAGGAGAGAAAGGGAGAGGAGAGGGGAGGGGAGAAGAAGATGAGAGAAAGGGGAAGAGGGAGAAGGGGGAAGAGGGAAGAAGAAGAAGGAAGAGAACATGGAGAAGGTAATTCAAAATTCAAAATGAGCCTGACCAGGCAGTGGTGCAGTGGATAGAGCAGGGGTCCCCAAACTTTTTACACAGGGGGCCAATTCACTGTCCCTCAGACCGTTGGAGGGCCGGACTATAAAAAAAACTATGAACAAATCCCTATGCACACTGCACAGATCTTATTTTAAAGTACAAAGACAAAATGGGAACAAATACAATATTTAAAATAAAGAACAAGTAAATTTAAATCAACAAACTGACCAATATTTCAATGGGAACTATTCTCCTCTCACTGACCACCAGTGAAAGAGGTGTTGCCCCTTCCGGAAGTGCAGTGGGGGCCGGATAAATGGCCTCAGGGGGCCGCATGTGGCCTACGGGCCGTAGTTTGGGGAACCCTGGGATAGAGTGTTGGCCTGGGACACAGAGGGAGGGCCTAGGTTGGAAACCCTAAGGTCACCAACTTGAGCGCAGGGTCACTGGCATGAGTGTGGGATCAAAGACCCCATGGTTGCTGGTTCAAAGCCCAAGGTCACTCACTTGAGCCAAGGGTCACTGGCAGCTGGAGCCCCCTGGTCAAGGCACATATGAGAAAGCAGTCAATGAACAACTAAGGAGCTGCAATGAAGAGTCGGTGCTTCTCATCTCTCTCCCTTCCTGTCTGCCTGTCCTTATCTGTCCCTCTTTTTGTCTCTGTCTCTGTCTCTGTCTCTTTCTTGCTAAAAAAAATAATATTTTTAAAAATTCAAAATGAAATATCAAATATAAAGTACAATATATTTGCATAATCAACATAAAAAGATAAAACTGCAAGATAAAGACAAACATTATCAGGTAGCATTTTTTAAAAGGCATTCATGTTATTTAGATACCCTTAAAGTATAAAATAAAGGTATAAAAAATTAACTGCAATACAATGTGAGAAGCAGCACATTTCAATATACACAAATCTAAAAGAGAAAGGATAATTCAAGTCTCAGAAAAATGATGTCATTTACATAGAGTTGGAAAGGATATGAAACCAATAAGAAAAAGAAAAAGAAAATGATAAGCCTAAAATTCAGGATACTGGGAGAAAGCTACGTAGAATTAAGAAGGGACACATGAAAGCTTTAGAGAAGGGGTCCCCAAATTTTTTACACAGGGGGCCAGTTCACTGTCCCTCAGACTGTTGGAGGGCCGGACTATTAAGAAAACTATGAACAAATCCCTATGCACACTGCACATATCTTATTTTATTGAATAAAGTAAAAAAAAAAAAAAACAGAACGGGAACAAATACAATATTTTAAATAAAGAACAAGTAAATTTAAATCAACAAACTGACCAGTATTTCAATGGGAACTATGCTCCTCTCACTGACCACCAATGAAAGAGGTGCCCCTTCCGGAAGTGCGGTGGGGGCCGGATAAATGGCCTCAGGGGGCCGTAGTTTGGGGACCCCTGCTTTAGAGGCATAGGCAATATTGTATATCTTAGCCTCATCAATAGATGAGTGGGTACTTGTTTTACTGTTGTAACAAACAGCTTTTTTAATATGTTTAACACTTTGTAAAACAATTTTAAATAAATCAAAGTATTAGTAACTTCAAATTTTTTGGTCCTAACTTTTTCTTCAATTCATGTTGATACCAATGAGTACAGCGATTGCATTGCTCACCACAGCTTTTCTATTCTCTCACCACACGTGCAGTGCATGCACAAAACACACGTCAACACCAAAGCTAAGCTCCGCTGGCTTTGTGTGTTCAAGCCCAGCAAAGGAGAAAAACTAGATTTCAAACATGACACTGATTAAATGGAACAATGACACATTAAGGCTGCTCACTTGCTTTGCAGTAAACAAACTTATTTTGACTGCAATTTTTCTAAACTGATTTTCTGGGAAGTCACAGTTATTAATTTAATCAAACCTAGTTATGAAACCTCCTTACAAATCTTCTAACAAAAAGATAACCTTGGTGAGAAAGTATTTCTTATAAACTTCAAAACGTATAAATATTTCTTGTAAACTTCAAAATGTTAACTGTGAATAAAGGCAAATAATGCCTAAAATCACAAAACACAAAAAGACCTGATGAGACTGGCTTTTCTAAAACAAAAATCACATCCTTGACAGCTGCATCAAATTGAAGAAAATGATGATGCATTCTATAATTACTTTGCTACATGCATAGATGGATATAGACTAAAATGCTTGGTATCAATCATAATGATGGTAGTGTCTACCTTTTTACATTTCCATCTCAACATGTTTGATAGCCTAAATGTAATTGTTGACTATGTTAAGATCCACTAAAAGTAATATTTGATTACTTGAAGAACTTACTCACTTCTCTAGTGTTTCCAAAATAAAGCAATTTTGTCTTTTACTACAAAAGTGTCACCAACAATATTGAATAAGCAATAAAATTTCAAACAGAAGAACTCTGTAATCTTTAGATCAACTCTTTATAAAACAAGGCAAATCTGGTATTTAACTCCTTGGTGTTTATTTATTTATTTATTTATTTATTCTTTTCCAAGGGAGAGAAGATGAGATAAAGAGATAGACTTCTGCATGCGCCCTAACCAGGGTACACCTGGCAATCTCCATCTGGGGCTGATGCTCTGCCTATCTGGGGCCATGCTCATAACTGAGCTATTTTTAGCACCCAAGGCAGAGGCTTCAGGGAGCCATCTTCAGCACCTGAGGCAATGCACTCGCCCATTGAGCCATGGCTGCTGCGGAAAGAGGAGAGGGAGAAAGAGACAGAGAGAGAGAAGGGGGAGGGGTGGAGAAGAAGATGGGAGCTTCTCCTGTGTGTTCTGACTAGCCATCAAACCCAGGACATACATCCACACACTGGGCTAACGTTCTACCACTGAGCAAACCAGCCAAGGTCTCTCACTGGTTTTTACGTAATTCACTATCTGTATAGTAAAAGGTTGAGGTGGATCATAATTGCTAGGTAGAGTTTCAAAAGATGATGCATGGCTCTAAAAATACTGCATTATCAGCTGGGGTTGCAGCGGGTGTCTCTTATTTTATCCTTGGATTTTTGGTTTCAACAAATCCTGATCCCAGCATTGAAGAGTCACCATTAATCAGTTCACTTGTTTCTTTTTTCAACTCTATTCAAAAACAATAAAGAATTTCAACGCTAATGTTCTCAATAGCAGCACAGGTCAAACAATGATCTCAAAGCTTACACAAATTAGAACTCCTTCTCTCTTAGAATTTACTCACATACTGTACATATAAAAAAAATAAGAAAAACTGACAGCAGATATGTACTGACAGCAAAATCTAAAGATTTGAGCATAAGCATAATTTCAAGTTTTACATGTCCAGCTAAGTCATTCCTCTAATCCCATGATGGCGAACCTTTTTATAAAAACTGCCCACTTTTGCCTGACCTGTGGTGGCGCAGAGGATAAAGCGTCAACCTGGAAATGCTGAGGTCGCAGGTTCGAAACCCTGGGCTTGCCTGGTCAAGGCACATATGGGAGTTGATGCTTCCAGCTCCTCCCCCCTTCTCTCTCTCGGTCTCTCCTCTCTCTCTCTGTCTCTCCTTCTCCTCTCTAAAATGAATAAAAAAAAAAACATCTTTAAAAAAACAAAAACAAAAAAAACTGCCTACTTTTGCAGTGCTGGTCAACCTGGTCTCTCCCGCCCACTAGTGGGCAGTAGGCCACCATGAAAGCTGAAACGCCCACTAGTGGGTGGTAGAGACCAGGTTGACCAGCACTGCAAAAGTAGGCAGTTTTTATAAAAACGTTCGCCATCACGGCTCTAATCAGTGCTAGATACAGAAATGTTCTCGAATATTGTCTCAATTTTCTGTCTATATAAAAAGTTATGATTGCAGAAAAAGAATCCTTTAATATGATTTGCTAGCCCTTATGAAAAAGACTACTTTTTAGGGCGCATGCACATCGCCTGTGACTTCCTGATAATATATTCTAGAACTGGTCATTCTTGGGGAAATAATTCCATAAGTGTTTGATATTTTAAAATTAGGTTCAAATGAAAGAGACACATTACATTATTCCCCAGTGATTTTAGTTGTTGTTTTTTTATGAGTTTATTTGAGCCAAACTGATGATATATTCCGGGGAGCAAGATCTTAAATGTGCCCTGGCCGGGTGACTCAGCGGTAGAGTGTCGGCCTGGCATGCAGGAGTCCCGGGTTCGATTCCCCGCCAGGGCACACAGGAGAAGCGCCCATCTGCTACTCCACCCCACCCCCTCTCCTTCCTCTCTGTCTCTCTCTTCCCCTCCCACAGCCAGGCTCCACTGGAGCAAAGATGGCCTGGGCACTGAGGATGGCTCTGTGGCCTCTGCCTCAGGCGCTAGAATGGCTCTGGATGCAATAGAGCGACACCCCAGAGGGGCAGAACATCGCCCCCTGGTGGGCATGCCGGGTGGATCCCGGTCGGGCGCATGCGGGAGTCTGACTGCCTCCCTATTTCCAGCTTCAGAAAAATGAAAAGGAAAAAAAAAAAAAGATCTTAAATGCTTCCCCATCAGTGTTTTTAGGTGAAATCACAAAAAATAATAGTATTCCTTGTAATGGGCACAAATTTATACATAAAACCCTTTTTAAGTGTTTCTTTTGCTATTATATTCACTTACAAAATGAAGATAAAAAGGTAAAGTCTACTTTTAATTATATTAAAAAGTCATGAATCTCTTCATTGGCCAGTGGCTGTGAGATAAACTGAGAAATGAGTGTGTTTCCTCATTCAATCCCAAAATACCCTCTTCTTACATTTAAACTCCAGAGAAACAAGACCTAGATCATCTTTGCTCTCTTCTCAAGCCCCACATCCAAGATAGTACTTGGAAAGTAGTAGAACTTCAATAATTATTTTTTTGAATGAATACATTTAACAGGTACAGACAAATCTAGAAATTAGCGCTCTTCCTGTATGATTATATCTATAGATAAAATTCCTAATTCAACTTTGTTTCTAACAATGGGCAAGGTAAGACTTAATGAGGCTAAAATCAAACTTTACTGCTTTAATCAACAAATCTTTACCAAGCACCTTCTGTGTACAAAGCACTATCTAATAAAGAGAGGTAAATAAGATATGTAAAGTCCCTGGTCTCATGCCCACTATTAATTTACAGTCTATAGAACAGATTAGAAATGGCAAAATATGAAAAACTAAAGATCAAGTTGAAATATACTAATGATTCTTTGTTCACTCTTCACACTCCTTAATTAAACCTCATTCACTTTCATACTTGTCAGGTAGGGTCCTTCTGTTTTAAATATATACTTGTACTGCCAATAATTTGTTCATACTATAGTCTAACTATAAGTGTTGGGGACTGAAATATATACAGGGTGTTTTTACAATCTGAATATCCAGGGGACAGAGGTACTGGGCCTAACACCCCACCTTACATGCCCAGTTAACAAAGAGCTATACCTGATTCTCACCTGTCCTACTCATGTTCTCCAGAGGAGGCTGGAAGCTAGTTTCTTATTGGTGTAAAGTTAGATCTAAATGGTATGGTGGAGGTTATCTTTGGTTGTCTTGGAAACAATTGAATTGCTAATAGACCACGTTTTTTCCCTAAATAAAAACAAATGCGCTTCTGGGAGCCGCCATAGCATCAACTTAGAAACAATAAGACTATTCGCCATGCCGTCCTCCAAAACCCATCTTTATATATATATCTTTAATTCTCTATCATTTATTTAATTCCATACCTTTTCCCATTCAAAAACCCCATAATAGACTTGTCATGGCTAAATTGCAACATATAAGAATGTCCAAAAAAATTAATAATTAGAGAGATTATCGAAGAGATCTTTTACATATTAACAACCAATCACAGTTTGTCATTCTAACCCTCAGAAAACATATACATAGTGTGTCTGTAAAGTCATGGTGCACTTTTGACCGGTCACAGGAAAGCAACAAAAGACGATAGAAATGTGAAATCTGCACCAAATAAAAGAAAAACTCTCCCAGTTTCATACCTATTCCATACAGTTCGATGTGGGCTCACGCACAGATTTTTTTTAAAGCCCATGGGATATGCATTACTCAGTAATAAATACAAAAGTACAATCAAAATTCTATTTTTTCATGCATATACATATAATATATTCAATTATTACCTTGATTAATTGTTGAGGTATACAGACCACCAATTACAGAAGAAAGTATGACATAAAAGTGACAGATTAATAACAACTGTTTGATTTAGTAACATGACTGAATGACGTTCAGAAATAGGGATTACCTCACAGGATTACTAGTCAAAGACACGCGCAGCGACTCCAGGCACGTCACAAGTCTCTCATCTGCAGGCCCCATTTTCAGTTCATAGATAAACTCCTGAGGTGAAATTTGCCGATTTCTCTTAAGACTTCCCTGTAAAGTAAGTAAAAAAATAAAAAATTAAATTAATTCATAGTGTGTGAAGATTATCCATTAAAGTAATAAAATTACATGATCCGACCTTTCAGATTAGCAGCAGCTCACGACTACTTAGAGAAACATTACTTTGAGAGGCTATTTCCTTATTTCATAATTCATAATTCATGGTATCCACAAAAGATAGTAGAATATCAAAAGGTTTACAAATTAAAGTACTTTTTCAAATCAAAAATATGAAAAACAACAAAGTAATATCACAGAAAATACGTTAATATATAGTAACATATTTTTGGTGCACTCAAAAACCGGAACTTAACATTAAAATAAATATTCCAAGCAACACAAAAAGCCTGAGATTTTACCCTATATACAAGCCATGTTAGCCTGCTACTGTTTCAGGGATGCTGACAGAAAACACAAGAATCCTACAGTAGAGTCAAAAACATTATTATGCACATTTGTTCCCCAGCCCACCAATTCCCACAAGGATGACGCAGGGCCCCGATGGATGACGGGCGCCGGCACCAGTGACCTGCATTACAGGGGATGAACACTGAGCTTGGAGATGCACTGTTTTTATAGTGCACAGTGTCATTATCCATAGACAAACATAACTTTACTTCTAAGGCTAAGTCATTGCAAACACAACCCTGAGAAATGGCCTCAGTCAAGAGCAGTCAAGTCTTGAATTCTTCACATAACCAGAAATAATATAGTGATATTCAGGGCCCGTGACAGACTGCCTCTCCCAATGATAAATATAACTCATGAAGGATCTGTGTTCAAAATAGTTCAACTCCTACAACTCAAAAGTAGTAACACAAAAGTCCAATCACAAAAGATTATAAACAAATGGCCAATAATCATAGGAAATGCTGCTCATGATCATTTATCAACAGGGAAATGCAAATTAAAACAATTAAAATAACACTACAGTACTCCCTAGAATGGTGAGGATGTGAAGCACCTGGACCTCTCCTACATGATTGATGGGGATGTAACATCATATTGCCACTTTGCAAGTTCCAACAGTTTCTTTTAAAGCTAAATATACACTAACCATAGGACTCAGCAACTGCACAACTAGGTTGTAAGCAGGAGGGGAACACTTTTATTTGTAATAGCTAGACTGGGAATGGCCCAAGTATTCATCAACTAGTTGGGTTATATCCATACAATGAAATACTACACAATAATAAAAAAAAATTTTCACTACTGATAATGCAACAGAATAAACGAAACCAAAAATGCTATGCTGAGTTAAAGAAGTCAGAGAAAAAAAGAGCATGGCTCCATTTATATAAAAGAACCAAGGCCAAACTGTCCATTTTTCTCTAGGACTATTTTATTTTAGTTCAAGGCACAAAAGCAGAGTTCTTAATTTTTGGTGTGTTTGGTTAAAGGAAGGGTTAAAGGTGGACAACTTTTTAAGTGGGGCAGCAAATAGATTTTTCCAATGAATGCAGAGAAAAACAGACTAAATTTACCACCTAAAAATACTTCTTTATTTCAGCTGTGTTGTTTTTCAGCTTGAATAATTTATTAAGCAATAAGTTGTCTAAAGACCTCTGTACTTTCACCTGGGATTCCTGCCTCTAACACCCTCCCCTTGCCCCCACACCTCACCATCACACCTACACCTTTGCACAGGCCTACTCCTGGGCATCCTGGGTATCAGTGAGACCTAGGCTGAGACTAACCTCTCCGGACAGGCCTTTAATGAGCCATACAAACTGAGTCCCTTTGTCATCAATAGGGTCCTTTGTCAAAACTCTCACCACTCTGTTGTATTAAAATAATTTTTACATTTATTATTTAAAAGATATATGAATGCCTACTGTGTGTTACACCTTGTTTCACATGATGCGGATGAAGGATAAAATAAAAGTCAAAGATGACTCTTAGGTTTTTGGTCTAAACCAAAATGTGGTGCTGCCTGACTGGGCGGTGGCGCAGTGGATAGAGCATCAGACTGGGATGCGGAAGACCCAGGTTCGAGACCCCCGTGGTTGCCAGCTTGAGTGAGGGCTCATCTGGTTTGAGCAAAAGCTCACCAGCTTGAGCCCAAGGTTGCTGGCTCCAGCAAGGGGTTACTTGGTCTGCTGAAGGCCCATGGTCAAGGCATGTATGAGAAAGCAATCAATGAACAACTAAGGTGTCACAATGAAAAACTAATGATTGATGCTTCTCATCTCTCCATTCCTGTCTGTCTGTCCCTATCTATCCCTCTCTCTGACACTCTCTCTGTCTCTGTAAAAAACAAACAAACAAACAAACAAACAAAATGGGTGCCACTTCCTTGAATGGAAAGATGGAAAAAGGAGAATGAGTGATATGGAACATAGCTATTTAAGAGTTACAAGTTTGAGCAAATGACATTTTTCTAAGAAAATAACATTTGCGCAGAGACCAGAGTAAAGAAGAGAGGACACGGGAAGTGTGGGAGAATGACATCCTAAACAAACAGAAGAGCAAATACGAAGGCCTAGGCAGGAATGAACTTGGTATGTTCAAAGGACAGCAAGAAGCTGCATCTAAATCTCAGTGAGCACGACAGTTAGAGATGACAAGGACAGACAAAACAGGCCAGCTTTGGACCCTGGAGTCAGGACAGAAGAACCACAGTCTGAGTGCCAGATGTTTCTGTATGACCCTTGAGCTAAGAATGCTTTGTACATTTTGAAATACTTGTATAAAGAAGGGGGGGTAGTAGGTGCAGGAATAAAGAGAGGAGGAAGACAAAACAGCATCAACTGAGACCCCATCGACATACACAGTCTAAAATATTTACAATCTGGCTCCTAAGAAAAAGTTTGCAAGCCACTGATAAAGTACTTACCATGGTTTGTAGGATTCTAAGTTTTATTCTGAGTAAATGGAAAACTATTGGAGGGCACTGAGCATAGAAAAGATGTGATAAGCATTTTTTAAAAGTTATTCAAAGTCCTGTGTGGCAACAGACTGTAAGCGACAAACATGAAACAAGTAAACCAACTATTCTATTGCTCGGTCAAGAGCAGCCAGCAGCGTGGATAAGCTGCCAGTGGTGGAAAACAGGCGAGCTGCTCAACATGGAGGTGGAGCAGACAAGATATGCTAATAGTTTGGATGTAACGTGTGAAAGAAATAAAATTTAAAGATGATGCCAAAGCTTTTGATCTCAACAACTAAATGAATGGTGTTACCATCTACTAATCATGATGACCTAACCAATACCAGCTTGAGGGGTGGGTGGATTGGAAATAAGTCTCATCAGAACTCTGGGGGAAAGCAAGGAAAAAAAATGGACAAGACTTTATTATTATCATTATTATTATTATTATCATTATTATTTAGTAAGAGGAGGGGAGGCAGAGAGACAGACTTCTGCATGCGCCCCAACCGGGATCCACCCAGCAAGCCCAGTAGGCTCTGCCCATCTGGGGCATCACTAGAGCTCTTATTAGCACCTGAGGTGGAGGCCATGGAGCCATCCTTAGCACCAGGCCAACTCACTCCAACTGAGCCATGGCTGCAGGAGGGAGGGAGGGAGGGTGGCAGGAGAGAGAGAGAGAGAGAGGTGAGAGGGAGAGGGTTGGAAAAGCAGGTGGACGCTTCTCCTGTGGGCCCTGACTAGGAATCATACCAGAGACATCCACACACCGGGCTGATGCTCTACTGCTGATCCAACTAGCCCCAGACTATTTTGCTGGAGAAGGAGGTGGGTGGAGTGCTGAGGGGCTTGGGCGCCCTGAGATTTTAGCCCGGCCTATTTAGCATGAGGTGCTGAGTTAGGCAGGGGCCTGTGAGTCCAGTTGAGTCCACAGAGAGAAAGAGAAGCAGTTTTTCCTGCCTGTTTGCTTGTGTGCCTTTATGAGACTTTAATAACCAGAATGGCCCACCATGTTCTGGCTCCACAATTCTTTTACTGTCTGCCCAAATCCAATGGGAATCTGGATGGCCATGGCAGCCACTGGCCTTACACTGAGGTGGAGTGTTCCATCTGGTGATTAGCAAGTGAGATGTGGCAGTTCTATTACTACACAGATAGAAGCAGCAATAGAATCAGCTAAAAGAAAAAATGCATAACTGAAGGCATAAAAAGACAAGACATGAAATCATTTTCAGAAAGTAAAAAAGAGCATTGACAAGGTCTGACATCTGTTAAAGTATGTGTTAAGAGCTCGTTGGTCAACTGTGATCACCCGGGAAACACCAGACAGTGTGGCTACAAGCTTCCTCCTAGCTGCATGCAGTGCTCAGGCACACATGCAAAGGAGGTGGGAATTTAACCAAGGGCAGAGTTTATGTGAAGAGACAAGTGAACTCATGGATTATGCAAGAGAACAAAGGACGAAGGTTTCATCTTTGTCCAAGGTCCATAAGGAGAGAAGTAAAGGCATGGTAGGGATACGGAGACAGTAACATAAAGAAAAGCTAGAGTCAATAGATTAGTGCAGGGGTCAGGAACCTATGGCTCACGAGCCAGATGTGGCTCTTTTGATGGCTGCATCTGGCTCACAGACAAATCTTTAATAAAAAATATAACGTTAAAAATATGAATCATTCTCATGTATTACAATCCATTCAATTCCTACCGTTCATGTTCATGGTTGTGGGTGTCTGGAGCCAATCACAGCTGTCCTTCGGGACAACACCAAATTTTTATTGGATAATGCGTAACATACACAGGTCGTTGTATGGTTCTCGCAGAATTACATTTTAAAATATGTGGCGTTCATGGCTCTCAGCCAAAAAGTTTCCCGACCCCTAGATTAGTGGTTCTAAAAGGGTAACAGAATTCTTAAAATAGAAATATAAAGTAAGTAGGAAAGATAGATTACGCTCAGAAAGGGAAGTCTCTAAATTGTATTTAGAGGTGGTATTTTACTAATCAAGATAATGGGTGGCTGACATTGGGTGCGAAATCAAAGATCACTGGGAGTGATAGAGTTAAGGAAATACAAGCATGGAGTGTTGGATGGGTCATCTATGCAAGTGATGAAGCTGGCTAGAACAATGACAGTAGTAGCAGCAGCTAGAAGAAGAGCTACACGCTAGAAGGAAGTCCATCAGTGCAGGCCAGCACCTCCTCCTGTGACACCATCTTTTCCACTATAAAATGCCCGGCACTCAATGAATGAATGAGATTATAATAATATGGAAGCTATACATTGACTGAGGATTAAAACAAGAAAGTTAGTTTAAAAAATATTGAGAAAAAAAAACAAAAACAAATGCTTACTCAGAAGTGACTATTTCAAATTAAAGACTTAGGAAACAAACCAGATATTTGGAAAATTAGGTTTCAGCACAATTTCTTCCCTTTATTACATTACTATCAAAATACAGGTATATAAGAAAGGAAATTGAGGGAGAAAATATTATTATTACATGAAAAATCAGAATCATCCCCTTTAAGCACAGCTCTTCTGTGTTTCTTTCATTTAACATAACTTCAAAAGAAGTGGGAGGTAGGGGAGAGGAGAAGGGTCCTCAGTGCTGCATATCTACAAGTCCATTAGCCAGGAAGAGAAAATACTTAGAAAGCTTTATCCCCTGTGGTATCAAACACATTACTGAGATAAGCATGTCTGCCTGACATCATGAAAATGGGAAGGGGCTTTATCCAACAGAATTTTTAAATCTTTTTTAATCCCTTAGTAAATTTTATTCTAAAACACCAAATGCAGAACAGAAAAGAAAGTACATACATCACACCTGTCAGATTCTTTATTAAATCTATTCTAAGGGATAAAATGTAACACTTGCTTACATTACTCATTTCCCTTACCATTTCTGGTTCTCTAAAACCAAATAGTCTTTCATTAAAGGTAATAGTAACCATTTCATTTCCTTCTTGGACCCTTCTCAGAACAGATTCTTCTGTGCCTGCCTCAATGCCTGCATTGCGCCTCAGTTTAGGTGCAAGAATAGTTCAGCGTGGGCATCTCCACTGTTCTGGCTTATTTGTTTACAGAATAATTTGGAATATCAATTCTATGACAACTGAAAAATATACTATATACCTCAAGGTACCAGTGACAAACACTAAAAAACTTAATTTCTTTCACGTTTTCAAGTAATTTAATGATTTCTACACAACCATGGAGAATCCACCATTAAATGATGACCTGATTTTCAAAATAACGTAAGTTAAAAGCTAAACCTAGAAAGTTTGCATGCTATGCCAGACAGTATAAAGTCAGTGTGAGTTAGGTACCTGCTTTAAGAAAAAGCATGCCTGGATTATTTGAAAGATCAAAGAAATCAGAAATTATATTCTTAAACATTATTCCAATTGCTATAAACTATTACTTAACAGGTTACATCAAACCTTGTTTCTCTTGATACCACTTGTGTCTAAACCACAACATCTTAAACTGCAGGAATAGTTTAGTCTTTTAATCACACTTTAAATATGTTGATTTTATTCATGAATTTAACATAAAGATACAAAATATATAGCTTCTACAGATGTAAAATTTTAAATACTAGTAGAGTGGAAGAACAGGTTAAAACCACAAGTGATTTTTGTGTGAAGTTAGTTATCAGACTCAAGATCCTTCCCCATAACTGCAGAAAACAGAAAAATTCCACCAACATAAAGCCAACATAGCCAAAAAGCTTAGGTTCGCATAGTTACGAGTGTGTGTGTACTCCTGCAATGGGTATATGTGTCTATCTCTATGTCTAAAGGTTTTTGTTCATGTTGATAACTATAAATGAACTGTCTCTGTTTCTTTTTAGTATTATAACTCCTGAATTCCTGGTACCTATTATTTAAGTTATAAGACTTGTAAAGATGAATACGACGATACAAAAATGTATTGCCTATTTAAAAAATAGTTTGCATTGATAATGACAATATTTTAAGAAAACAGCAGAGTCAGCAATGCACAAAAAAAAGGGTGAATAAAGTTGCTGCCAAGGGGGTAATTATAATCTAAATTACTATCATGTATATTGCTATTAAAATGCATTGCAACAATTTCCTTACATTTTTTCAAATGATTTCTAGCACCTCTCATGTCACTGATCAACAGAAACACTAAGCTGTCATTGCAATACGAATTACTTGTTTTCAGAGCATTTGCAACCCCAATAGATCTCCATTGCCAATAAAATCTGTTATTCAGAAATGAAATTATGCAAACTCATAGTAGAAACTATGAGTGATGTAAAGTGCTGCAGAAAGGTGCATTCACAAACAAAATAAAGTTTTTAGCAAAGAGCTCCCTTAAAGAGTTACTTATATATTTTTATAAACATTTAATGAGCACCGTTATGTAATAAAACATCTGGCTACAGCCCTGGCTCATTGGCTCAGTGGTAGAGCATCGGCCTGGCGTGCAGAAGTCCCGGGTTCGATTCCCGGCCAGGGCACACAGGAGAAGCGCTCATCTGCTTCTCCACCCCTCCCCCTCTCCTTCCTCTCTGTCTCTCTCTTCCCCTCCCGCAGCCGAGGCTCCATTGGAGCAAAGATGGCCCAGGTGCTGGGGATGGCTCCTTGGCCTCTGCCCCAGGCGCTGGAGTGGCTCTGGTCCCGGCAGAGCGACGCCCCGGAGAGGCAGAGCATCACCCCCTGGTGGGCAGAGCGTCGCCCCCTGGTGGGCATGCCGGGTGGATCCCAGTCGGGCGCATTCGGGAGTCTGTCTGACTGTCTCTCCCGTTTCTAGCTTCAGAAAAATACAAAAATAAAAAAAAACATAAAAAAAAACCATCTGGCTACACTTTTGAAGCTGATTTTAAAGTACATTAAAAGTGGGAATGCAGCCTGGCCAGGTGGTGGTGCAGTGGATAGAGCATCGGACTGGGACGCGGAGGACCCAGGTTCGAAACCCCAAGGTCATCAGCTTGACTGTGGGCTCATCTGGTTTGAGCAAGGCTCACCAGCTTGAGCCCAAGGTCTCCAGTTTGAGTAAGGGGTTACTCGGTCTGCTTTAGCACCATGATGAAGGCACACATGAGAAAGCAATCAATGAACAACCAAAGTGCTGCAATGAAGAATCGATGCTTCTCATCTCTCTCCATTCCTGTCTGTCTGTCCCTATCTATTCCTCTCTTTGACTCTCTCTCTGTCTCTGTCCAAAAAAACAAAACAAAACAAAAAACAAACAAAAAAAAACAAAAACAAAAAACCCAACAAAACAAAACCGTGCAGCCACTGTGGAAAACAGTATGTTGTTTCCTCAAAAAATTAAAAATGGAGCCTGACCAGGCGGTGGCGCAGTGGATGGAGTGTCGGACTGGGATGCAGAGGACCTGGGTTCAAGACCCCGAGGTCACCAGCTTAAGCGCGGGCT
The DNA here is from genome assembly GCF_036850995.1 of Saccopteryx leptura. Lineage (NCBI taxonomy): Eukaryota > Metazoa > Chordata > Mammalia > Chiroptera > Emballonuridae > Saccopteryx > Saccopteryx leptura. The sequence continues at coordinate 90,970,972 of NC_089506.1, read as the reverse complement.
CATCTGGTTTGAGGAAAAGCCCACCAGCTTAAACCCAAAGTCACTGGCCCCAGCAAGGGGTTACTCGGTCTGCTGAAGGCCCGCGGTCAAGGCACATATGAGAAAGCAATCAATGAACAACTAAGGTGTTGCAACGCACAATGAAAAACTAATGATTGATGCTTCTCATCTCTCTCTGTTTCTGTCTGTCTGTCCCTGTCTATCCCTCTCTCTGACTCACTCTCTGTCTCTGTAAAAAAAAAAAAAAAATTAAAAATGGAGTTGCTTTATAACACAGCTACTCCACTTCTAGGAATATATCCTAAGAATCCCAAAACACTAATTCAAAAGAAGCATCTTGACAACACCCAAGATCTGGAAATAGCCCAAGTGTCCATCAGAGGACGAGTGGATAAAATAGCTGTGGAACATATACACAATAATAGTACATGACCATAAAAAGGAAAGGAAATCTTACCTTTTGCAACAGCATGAATGGACTTGGAGATTATTATGCTAAGTGAAATAAATCCATCAGAGAAAGAGAAGTACTATATGATCTCACTTATATGTGGAATCTAATGAACACAATAAACTGAGTAACACATAGAAATGGTTCACTGTCACAGAAAACAGAAGGACAATTATCAGAGACAAGGGGGAAAGAGGGACAGGATCAAAGAAGGTGAAGGGATTAGCCATATTATACACATAACACATAGGGACAGACAAAAGGGTAGCAATGCCCAGAGGGAAGGGGGGGCTAGAGGTAGGGGGAGGGGCCAGGGGTGAACCGGGGGTGGAAAGAGACTCTGCATGGGGCATGGGGCACAATGTGGTGTGGAGAGCATGGGGCATGGGGCACAATGTGGTGTGGAGAGCATGGGGCATGGGGCACAATGTGGTGTGGAGAGGCTGTTATATTAAGTGAGACATTTGAAACCATGCCAATATAATAAATTAATAATTTTTTTAAAAAATAGCATACGTTAAAAGTTTATAATTACCAAGTACATTTTTACAAAGAAACATGAGAAAATATAGAAAATACGCTGTTCTTTCCATTCCCATACTATTCTATAAAAGAAAAAAACAGATTGATCCAACACTAGTGTTAGATACGTAGAAATTAACTTGAAATAACAATAAAAGAAACTTCTACACTTCAGGATTTTTCACTATATTCACAACACACTACATTTCTTTTATTACCCATCAATATATAACTAGGACTGACTTCCCTTCCATTCATAGGAAAGCTTCCCTGGATTGGCCCGTTGCCTTCAATAAGACTTTAATGGTTACAATATTGTATGTATTTCAAAAGGTTTCCTTCAACTGCCGAATGCAATATCTTGATGTTACAAAATTTCTACCTGCTTAACATGACCAGACCTGAGGTGTTATTTAGCTTATAAGCCTTAAAAGTCATAGGAAACAGTCAACTGCTTCAAGCTGGAGAATGGCAGCTGAATAAACAAGGAAAGAGCCACACACATGAGCACATGGCAGCAATGTGGCACCCAGCTACAAGAATGAGGACACCTATAAATTAATACAGTATGGTTTTTAGAATATATTTTAAAGTAAAATTATTACAAAAGAATATATATTACATCATGTTTGTGAAAGAAAAATGAGAAAATATACATATAATATTTTGGATTGCACACCTTTCCAGGGGTAAATGGACGCATCGTGAGGATGACGAGTTGGACACCTTGGAGAAATGAGGATGAGTGGTAATTCTCTGAATATGCCTTTAGTGTAGTTTTAAATTTGAAACAATGTCAATGTTGTATATATTCAAGAAGAAAAATATAAAATCAAGAAGAATGGAAAGAAAATCCTGAAATTTAAAATGTCATATCAAATAAACTTAACTGTATTTCAAATGGTTAATGTTGATCAAATAAGTTTATAAATATGATGTATATGTTTGCTCGCTTTGGGTGTGGGAGACAGGCTGTAAGCTGGCAAAGTCATTATAGCCTAAGGCTTAGTTTTAAGACTAAGTCTTTCCCTCCCTCCTAATACTAAGGTCTTCTCAGAACTAAGCTTTTCCCCACACCCTTGACTGTTGCATGACAGGGGGTGGTGCACTCTTATGAGGAATCCCATTTATGCCTCAGATAAGTGACTTTGTATATTGGCTTAAAGGTTTTAATTTTATACACTATAAAATGAAGCAGACCAGGGGCTCTCACTCTCTCAGTTCCTGCTATCAGCATTGCAGAGGCCTCCCTGCTCCCTTGCCCTCTATGGGAAAAGCAGGTTTTTTCCCTTGGCTTTTCTTGTGGCTTGCCTGTCTTGGTGAGACACCAATAAACAGAATGGCCCACCATCCTCCGACTCCACCATTTCTTTTCTGTCTGCCCAAATTAGCTTATAAGTCTTAAAACTCATATACCATCATAGGTAACAGTCAACTGCATATGAACAGAGACCCTGCATGTGAATAGCCGTGATAGCGGCCCCTGGCCATACAGATAACAGTGTCGGAAATAAACAGAATAAGAAAACTGAAGATATCAGAATAAACTCCTGGTTTGAGTTTGAAAGGGGGCTTGTATTTAGATATAGATGACAGAGAGAGCTAAAGACAAAAATATATATAACATGGCCATGTATGTATACATGTATTTTATTAATATATCGACTTTTAGATAGAGAAAAGTAGAGAGGGGAAACGGTGGGGAGAGGAGAGGGAGACAGAGACAAATCAATCTCTTGTTCCAATTATATTCGTACATCCATTAGTTGATTCTTGTATGTGCTCTGACTGAGGATTGAACCCACACACAGGCATATGGGGACAATGCTCTAACTAACTGAACTACCCGTGCAGGACTACATATGAATTTCCTATATAGATATATGTTTTATATATAAACATGTATGTACACATACAATATCCAAATGTGCACACATACATATATACATGTGTCACATACACACACACACACACATATATATATATATATATATAGTATATATCCTAACTCCCCATTAGAAGATCTAGCACCCAGATATTGGTTTCTAAATAGCAGTCCCATTCAAGGGTCATTCCTTGGAGATAGGGTTGATTCCATGGCTAAAGCTAGGACAGTACAGGAGGATCCTGGAAAATCCTGTACAAAATAGTAAGAAAGTACTCAAAAAATGATGGGAAATGCTCAAGAGCAAAGAAATCAGTTTGACGGGGTTTCTATTGCCAAACCTATTGGGGTAGGGGTGAAAAATGACTAATTAAAAGACACACCTTTTCCTTTGGTATTGATGAAAACATTCTGAACTAGATGTGGGAACATAAATGCCAATAAATTGTACACTTCAAAATGGTTAACATGATGGATTCTATGTTATATAAATTTTAACACAATAAAAATGTTTTAAAGGTGTATGTCCAGGAGCCGCCATCGTGGCCATTCACATGCAGGTTCCCACTGGATTCGGACAGACGGTAAAGAAATGGCGGAGTCAGAGGATGGTGGGCCATTCGGTTTATTGGTGTCTCACCAAGACAAGCAAGCCACAAGAGAAGACAAGGGAAGAGCAGAAAACCTGATTTTCCCATGAAGTGCCGGCAAGGGATCAGGGAAGCCCCTGCAATGCTGATAGCAGGAACCGAGAGAGAGCATGCTCCCGGTCTGCCCCACTTTATAGTGTAGAAATCAAAACCTTTAATCCAATATAACAAGGAAGTCTCTGATACAAAGTCACCCATCTGAGGTATAGTGAGATTCCTCATAAGAGTGCACCACCCACATCATGCAACAGTCAAGGGTGTGAGAAAAACTTAGTCTTAAAACTAAGCCTCAGGCTATAACGACCTGGCCTGCTTACAGCCTGTCCTCCACACACAATGCAAACTATAAGTGAGCAAACATATATATCAATTGATAAACTTATTTGACCAACAAAAGGACATTTATAAAACAGAAAAAAATTAATTTGTCCTACTAGAAGTCAGAACAGGAGTTGGGGAAGAGGAAGCACAGTGACTGGGACATTCAGGCTGCTGGCACTGTCCTATTTCTCCAGCTAGTACCAGTTCCATTGAGGGAGGAGAAGCCAGAGAATGCAGAGGAGAGGGGGGCCTGCAATGTCTGGGGTCTTACACTCCAGCCTGTGACCTCAGTGTTCTTGAGTAAGGAAACAAGGGCAGAAAAATGTTTGAAAAATAACAAACCACAGGTGTGGACCTTGCTGGTTATCAGTTCCTTGAAATGAACTGCAGCTCCAGTAAGAAGCATGAGTAATAGAATTATGAATGAAAGGGTTATCAAGGACAGACCCTCCTGCTGCCTCTCCCCTTCCCCTTCCTAAGACATGAAGGTCACATAGGTCTGCAAACAAAGAGGTCACAGAAATCAGGCATTGTCACATGAAAGCTAAAGCTGTAAAGGTATAAGAAATCTAACGTCGGGGAGCACGTGGTATTGCCTCTGTTGGGGACATGCTGCTCTGCTGGCTGAATGAATCCTACTTCTTTCATCAAGTTGTCTGGTGTTTATGTCCTCCTTTGATTCCTGCAGTATCATGGCTGTGTCACTCTGTGATAACTTATGTAGTGCTATAGTGTTGGACGGATAAAATGTATTATGCTCACTTTGTTAAAGATGCCGTCGCCCAGGTGATATTAATGTGTGTTGGGGGCAGACAGGATCATTGTAGTCTGGGGCTTGGTTTTGGGATTAAGCCTCTCCCACCCGTTTTGGTGTGGGGTGGTACAATCCAATCATGCCTCAGAGAAGTGACTTTGTATTGGAGACTTCCCTGTTTTGTATATTGGATTAGGGGTTTGGATTTCTAGACTATAAAATGGGGACGGAACGAGAGTTTGCGCTCTTGGTTCCTGAGATTATCATTAGAGGAGACAGATGCAGAGAGAGCAGAGGAGAGCAGAGAAAGGCCACGTGGAAGAGGCCAGGAGAAGCAGCCAAGATGGTGGAGTGTTGAGTGAGAAGCCAGTTTGTGCAAAGTTTGTATCTGGGATAAGGAAGGAGATGGGGAACTGAGGAGAATAAGTCTGGTGAGCTAGAAACCTTTGATTCTAGGAAACTCGGATAAATCAGTGGCTTTGTGAGCGCTGAATGTGAGTGGGTTTTGGAGCCCAGTGTGTATTTTTACTTGCCCGCCGGGTGCAAGCTAGGATTAAAGACTATGGCCCACCAGTTTTTGGCTCCATTGTTTCTTTACCGACTGTCCGAATCCAATACGAACCTGCATGTGCCAGGCTGCTCTGATGGTGGCCCTGGCTGTGGCTTCTGGCATTACATATAGAAAAGATTTTTTTTAACTTTACTGTATGAATTAAATTTAGAAATATTTAAAAACCATTTTTAAATATACTATTTTTTATGCTTTATGCTATTTCTAAGGTTAAACAGGTACATTCAAATTGAATTCCTTTTAAATCTTTTATTTTGGGTTTGAAAACATGCCATTTAAAATATTTTGTGCAGGACAACATTTATACTTCTATGCTAAAAAATGAAATTAAAAAAGAAAAGTTATACTGTGTCAAATAAGGCCATTTGTCTTTATTTTGCATCTTCAGTATACCTTTAAGAACTGGAAAATGTTTAGTTCCATTTGAACAAGTTGTCCTTTAAAACTTAAAAAGCAGGCCCTGGCCAGTTGCCTCAGTGGTAGAACATCAACCCCGTGTGTGGATGTCCCAGGTTCGATTCCCAGACAGGGCACACAAGAGAAGCGACTATCTGCTTCTCCACCTCTCCCTACCCTCAATCTTTTCCTCCCACAGCCATGGCTCAACTGGTTCAAGCAAGTTGGCCCTAGGTACTAAAGAGGAGGATTCCAGGCCGGGCACATGAGGGAATCTATCTCCTCTCCTCTCGTTTAGAAAAAGAAAAAAAAAAAGCTTAAAAAATAAAAATAAAACAAGAAAAAAACCAATTTTTTTAAAAAGCCAAAGTTGGGGAAGGACAGGCCTGACTACATAAACAGTAATGTTCTAATTTGCCTGCCTCAAGATCTATTTGGCAGATCAGAACAGATAGGATACTTTTAGTCTTTGATTCATTACTGTAAAGCCAGTAGCCAGGGCTAGGGCCGCCATCACAGCGGCCCCCCGGCCCATGCAGGTTAGCATTAGATTCTGACAGTCGGTAAAGAAACAATGGAGCCAAAAACTGATAGGCCATTTTCTTTAATTCTAGCTTGCACCCGGTGGGCAAGTAAAAACACACACTGGGCTCCAAACCCACTCACATTCAGTGCTCAAAAAGCCACTGACTTATCTGAGTTTCCTAGAATCAAAGGTTTCTAGCTCACCAGCCTTATTCTCCTCAGTTCCCCATCTCCTTCCTTATCCCAGATACAAACTCAGCACAAAATGGCATCTCACTCAGCACTCCGCCATCTTGGCTGCTTCTCCTGGCCACATGGCCTCTTTCTGCTCTCTGCTCTGCTCCCTCATGCTAATCATCCTAGGAACCAAGAGCGCAAACTCTCGTTCTGCCTCCATTTTATATTGTAGCTTCACAACCTCTAATCCAATATACAAAATAGGGAAGTCTCTAATACAAAGTCACTTCTCTGAGGCATGATTGGATTGTACCACCCCACATCAAAAAAGGGTAGGAAAGGCTTAATCCCAAAACCAAGCCCCAGGCTACAAGGGTGCTCAACACACATTAATATCACCTGGGCGATGGCCTCGCGTGGGCAGTGCCATTTTTAACAAAGTGAGCATAATACATTTTATCTGCCCAACACTTACCTACTTTATTGTTGATTATGCTTATATAAAAAGAAAAGCCACAATGAAATTTTATTGGACATTTGCCAAAATAATAATAATTAATGATATAATAAAGCAGGGTTGTGGGTGGGGTGGGTAAGAAAACACCAGCTGTTCCAGTCTTTAAAACTAGGCAATTTATTTTTCAGTCCCTCCAGGTAATTGCACAATTATTTATCTCCACAATTCCAAGTAGTGCTTCCAAGTGTCACTGCTACATTTATAGTGTAAGCCTGTCACCCTTTTCTCTTTTCTTGATCTATGAAAGAAAACCACCTTACCTCTTTACAGACATGCTAGCCTACAAATCTAATGTTTATGTTAATAAAGAGCTCAAAAATACAAAACAGTATGTAAGGCCAGTAGCCACAGGCACCAACCATCACAGCCGCCTGGCCCATGCAGGTTCACATTTGATTCAAACAGACAGTAATGAAACAACAGAGCCAAGAACGGGTAGGCCATTACCTTTAATCCTAGCTCGTACCCGGCGGGCAAGAAATACACACAGTGGGAAAACACTTTCCTTTCCATTCAGGGCTCCCAAAGCCACTGACTTATCCGAGTTTCCTAGAATCAAAGGCCCCACCAGCCTATTCACCTCTTGTCCCCCATCTCCTTCTCCCTGCACAAACTGCATAAACTGGCTTCTCCTTCAGCACTCCGCCATCTTGGCCGCCTCTCATCTGCAATGCTAATGGCAGGAACAAGGGGGGGGGGAGGGGTCTGCCTTATTTTATAGTGTAGAAATCAAAACCTTTAAGCCAATATACAAATAAGGAAGTCTCTGATACAAAGTCACTTATCTGAGGCATAAATGGGATTCCTCATAAGAGTGCACCACCCCACATCATGCAACAGTCAAGAGTGTGGGGAGAAGCTTAGTTTTGAAAAGATCTTAGTATGAAAAGGGTGGGAAAGACTTAGTCTTAAAACTAAGCCTTAGGTTGTAATGACCCTGCCTGCTTACAGCCTGTCTCCCATACCCAATGCAAACTATAAGCGAGCAAACATATACATCATATTTACAAACTTATTTGACTGACTGTCGGGCAGATAAAATGTATTATGCTCACTTTGTTAAAGATGGCGCTGCCCACGTGGAGGCTGTTGCCCAGGTGATATTAATGTGTCTCTGTGGGCTGTGGGCAGGCAGGATCCTTGTAGCCTGGGGCTTGGTTTTGGGATTAAGCCTTTCCCACCCTTTTTGATGTGGGGTGGTACAATCCCATCATGCCCCAGATAAGCAACTTGGTATTAGAGACTTCCCTATTTTGTATATTGGATTAAAGGTTTGGATTTCTACACTATAAAATGGGGGCAGAACGGGAGCTTGCTCTCTTGGTTCCTGAGATTAGCATGAGAGAGCAGAGGAGAGCAAAGAAAGGCCACGTGGAGGAGGCCAGGAGAAGCAGCCAAGATGGCGGAGTGTTGAGTGAGAAGCCAGTTTGTGCAGAGTGAAGGAAGGAGATGGGGAACAGAGATGAATAAGTCTGGTGAGCTAGAAACCTTTGATTCTTGGAAACTCGGATAAGTCAGTTGCTTTGTGAGCACTGAATGTGAGTGGGTTTTGGAACCCAGTGTGTGTTTTTATTTGCCCGCCAGGTGCAAGCTAGGATTAAAGACAATGGCCCACCAGCTTTTGGCTCCGTTGTTTCTTTACCGACTGTCCAAATCCAATCCAACACGAATCTGCATGGGCCGGGCTGCTGTGCCGGTGGCCTTGGCTGTGGATACTGGCCATACACTGACACAGTACAAAATCCAATACACTTCAGATTATTCTTCATATAAATAACTAATAGCTCAATATGGGTTAAAAAAAAAAAAAAAAAGAGAGAGAGAGAGAAAACAAGAACTGCGTCATACCCCTCCCCATTCTGACCCGCTGGAGACTCGCTGGCCTCTGGTCTCCTCACTGTAACACATTCACGTGTTGTTTGGAGTAGAAAAAGTTGCAAAACTGAATATACTTGGAAAATACCTGTAGTATCTGATTTTGGGAAAACAGGCAATTTCCTCTTTTCTTAATTAGCAGTTGTTAAAGCTCTGTAGTTTATAGATCAAAGCAAAGGGCCCACAGTCTACCAAGTGTGGGAGTCAGGGAGCAACATGAACAACTGAATTGATTACAATGAGAAAGGAACAAGTGAAGTTCAACAAAAAGAGGTTAATTGTTCATTTGTATATGTTCGTCCTTCTTGTAACTAAATATACAGATGAGAAAAGGCAGAAACAATCTCACATCTCTTTTTATTTCCCAGAATAACTGGCACTATTGTGTTCTATAGCAGATACTACATAAATGCTTCCTAATTAATGAGAGTGAAGATGGTATCGGACCTAAATTTATTTAACAACTACTATGTTCCTCTAATAGAATCCACAAATGTTAAGCTTAAAAACTTAGCCCTTTGGTTAACAATTTTGTAAGTACATAATGTTCTATAAAACCTATTTATCCAATGTTGGGCAGATAAAATATATTATATTATGCTCACTTTGTTAAAGATGGCACTGCCCACATGGAAGCCTGTCGCCCAGGTGATATTAATGTGTGTTGGGGGTGGGCTGTGGGCAGGCAGGATCCTTGTAGCCTGGGGCTTGGTTTTAGGACTAAGCCTTTCCCACCCTTTTTGATGTGGGGTGGTACAATCCCTTCATGCCTCAGAGAAGTGACTTTGTATTAGAAACTTCCCTATTTTGTATATTGGATTAAAGGTTTGGATTTCTACACTATAAAATGGGGGCAGAACGGGAGCTTGCTCTCTTGATTACTGAGATTAACATTAGAGGAGAGAGCAGAGGGGAGAGCAGAGAAAGGCCACGTGGAGGAGGCCAGGAGAAGCAGACAAGATGGCAGAGTGTTGAGTGAGATGCCAGTTTCTGCAGAGTTTGTGCAGTTTGTGCAGGGAGAAGGAAGGAGATGGGGAAGAGAGGAGAATAAATCTGGTGAGCTAGAAACCTTTGATTCTAGGAAACTCGGATAAGTTAGTAGCTTTGTGAGCACTGAATGTGAGTGGGTTTTGGAGCCCAGTGTGTATTTTTACTTGCCCACCGGGTACAAGCTAGGATTAAAGATGATGGCCCACCAGTTCATGACTCCATTGTTTCATTACCGTCTGTTCTAATCCAATGCGAACCTGCATGTGAATGGCCACGATGGCAGCTACTGACTTTACATCCAACTAATTGAATTATTCATTAAACAGGTATGTAAGTACCTATTGTGCACAGACCATTATGATGAATACTGGAACTCAAAAACAAGAGAAAATTCTGCTCATGAGGTGCTCATCATGGAGCATCTGAACAGTTACAAGATGCAGGAGCCTGGATACAAATTCATTCTGAATGAGTAAAGGGAGGATGCCCCAACTGTTGCCTGGGTAACCAGAGAAGGCTTCCCTGACTCAAGATCCAGGTCTCACAGGATGGGGAGTGGGAAATAAATACCACAGATACCATGGGGCACGGCCCAGTGAGGCGAAAGGGCTGGAATCACTTAGGAACTCCGTGGCCACATTACAGGTGGTGTAGGGAATGCAGGGAATAGAAGCACAGATTCACAGAAACCAGAATGTGGAAGGCTCCTGCCTCACAGCGAGAAAGGTAAACTTGAACCCACAGACACAGAGTCAGTGCAGAATTGGAAATAAATTACAAGAAGCTGTATGTTAGAAAGATACTCTGGCAACAGTAAGGAAGACAGAAACAAGAGCCTCGGAGGTGGCTTATAAGGTTAGAGGGACAAGGCCAATTCGAGTGAACTTGTAAGAAAGAATTCATCTTCTCAGTTCTATTATAACCTTTAAAAAAAGAAAAGAAAAAAACAGCTGGAAAGAGTTACTAGAGTTGATTACAAAAGTGTTCAAGGAAACCAAGTATGTCTAATCTCCAATGCACTTAAAAGACAAAATAGAAGGAGAATCATTTCTCCTGTTAATAGACAAAAAGGAGCCTCTTTCTAACCATTCCACTCTTCTCAAAATATTTAATGTTCTACTAGTAAAAAAAATAAAATAAAAAAATTCCCAAACCTACCTTTCAACCTCATATCCCACTGTTCTCTTTCACGGGAACTTCACTACTGACAAAATCTACATACACACTTCACTTACCCACACACATATATCTTTGCTGGTACGATTTCTACAGCCTTCTATTCCTCCAAATGTTTAAATCCCACATGTCCTGCATTCCTTCTCAATGCCACCTTCCCACTGAAACCTTTTCTAATCACCTCAGCAGGAGGTATATCTGACCTCCAAATTACCACTTCAAGTTTATTCCTCCTACAGTATACTTCAATTTTTTCTAGCTGACTTCACTAACATATTTATACATTTTATGACTCCTACCATATTAAAAAGTCTTTGGCATTAAGATAAAAGTTGGGCTCATCTTTATATACATTCCAGAAAACAGGAACTTATACCATTTAAGATTTTTACTAATCCTACCTTGATCAAAACCACATTAGGGCAGATGGTTAAAACAATCTAGTTACCCTCATTCTTTTATTCAATAGTATTTGCTGAATACATATTATTATTACATGCAGCCAGTGTCTCACATGCTAAAAACAGTGAAATGAACTAAACCAGCAAAAATTCGTATTCTTTTAGAAATGAAGCCCTGGCCGGTCTGGTTTCATCGGTGGTAGAGCGTAGGTTGGCCTTGCTGTGGATGCCCTGGGTTTGATTTCCAGTCAGGGCACACAGGAGAAGCGCCATTTGCTTCACCACCCTTCCCCCTTCTCTCTCTCTCTTCCTCTCCCACAGCATGGCTAGATTATTTCGAGCACACTGGCCCCAGGCTTTGAGGATGGCTCCATTGTGCTCCCACCTTAGGCACTAAAAATAGCTCAGTTGTGAGCATGGCCCAAGACGGACAGAGCATTGGCCCCGGATGGGGTTTCCTGGGTGGATCCAGGTCAGGGCATATGTGGGAGTCTGTATTTCTACCTCCCCTCCTTTTACTTGGAAAATAAGAAAAAAGTAAGTTTCAGAAATGCACTTGGGGATGTTGTCCAATTTGAGAAGTCATTTTTTCCTTTCCAGAATAGCTTCAGTATCATTACTACTGAGACAGTGATTCAGTATATTTCCTTTCAGTTACCTCCTATACCTTTCCTTAGGGTATCTACCAAGCACTCCCCTTCATGAACTACAGGGACAAAGATATTTGTCTTGGTAAAAAAGATGAACATGTCAGATTCTCAAGCTCTGTACTGTGGGAGAGTCTGGATAAATAGTAAAACATAACTAATACAAAAATAACTAACAAATTCTTTGAGTCCTCAAGAATGGTCTTATATATTGTCTCTTCTACTAAAATGTACATGAGAGCAGGGACATGGTCAGCTTTGTTCATTACAATATTGCTCCTTCCTGCCTAGCTAGAACAGTGCCTGGCACATAGCAATATTTATTTTAAAAAAAGTGATATGAGACTAAACATTTGTATTCATCTAAAACATACAGTGCTATCATAATAATTTGAAGTAAAGATCATGACCTAAAGACTTGCCTTGTATAAACTCATCTATTTTTCACCCACCTCTGGATTTGACTGTAAAATAGAATTTTCATAAATTCCCACAGAATAGTTTTTAAATAGGCTATCTTCCCAACCTGCCATTCCCTACAAATCGTTATTATTTTTTTTTTTTTTGTATTTTTCTGAAGCTGGAAACGGGGAGGCAGTCAGACAGACTCCCACATGCGCCTGACCGGGATCCACCCGGCATGCCCACCAGGGGGCGATGCTCTGCCCATCTGGGGCATCGCTTTGTCATGACCAGAGCTACTCTAGCGCCTGGGGCAGAGGCCAAGGAGCCATCCCCAGCGCCCGGGCCATCTTTTACTCCAATGGAGCCTCAGCTGCAGGAGGGGAAGAAAGAGACAGAGAGGAAGGAGATGGGGGGGGGTGTGGAGAAGCAGATGGGCGCCTCTGTCTGCCCTGGCCAGGAATCGAACCCAGGACTTCCGCACACCAGGCCGACGCTCTACCACCGAGCCAACCGGCCAGGGCTTACAAATCGTTATTAAAGGCCAAAATAAAATGTAACACTTTTAATAAAACATCTTTCTTTATAAATTAGCTAAGAAGATTCAAGTAGATAGCATAAATTTACAGTAATATCATTTTAAATGCAATTTCCATTCATTGACATATATCATTAAGCAATAAGCCATTTATTAAGCATAAAACTAAAGGATTATCTGTGAGGCACTACCACCCTAAAATCTAATGATGGCAATGGAGTAATTCATACTTAAATTTTTAAATAAGAATGTATAACAAAACTAAAAATTTAAATATAAGAAAAGCAAATATCCTATGTTACTATAAACATTACACAATTCCAGACAAAAACAACTTCCAGAATGAAGAAATTGTTTTCCCACTTTTACAGCCCATATCACAGGTCCTGATTCACAATTAAATACAATGGTGCTGCTGGCAAGTGTTTAACAACCCCTCTCAGGAAAACAGTAACTTATTGGCAGTGTTTGCCAATCTCCGTGCTGTAAACACTCCTAGGTGGCTGATTACAAGCAACTACTACAGAGTTACTGAACATGACAGAGAAACTGGTTCCAGAACACCAGTGAAAATACCTTGTGCTAGACTATTTTGTGTTTGGAACATACTACTACATTTATAAATCCTTGAATCATTCATCAATAATTCGTGTATAGTCTATATTCCAGGTTGGAATGGAGGTATGATAAAATTACACAATCTCTGCCTTTGTTGACATTAGAGTTTTTGTGAAATTCGGAATGGCACAATGCCATACGAAATTTCAAATTGCTTAAAAATCTAAGACAAACTGGTATATCTTTCATCTGCAGTTGGCAACAGCTTATATTCATTTTAGATTGCTCAATCATCAATCTTATTGCATCCCCGTCTCAATACAGGGGTGTACAAAAACAGGTTTACATACAGTTGTGAGCACACGAAACAGTTTATGCTTATATTACTATTACTTATTATTATTATATATTATTAATCTACTTTTGCCCACCTCTAAATTAAGTAACAAGTTAACCTAACTATAACAAGGTGACAATGAATTAAAGAGCTATATACTAATATATGTACATAATCAGTATTCTAAGCGACAAGTTAAAATTTTTCTTGCTTAAAGTCTGATTCTTTCGCCTGACCAGGCGGTGGTGCAGTGGATAGAGCATCAGACTGGGATGCGGAGGACCCAAGTTCGAGACCCCGAGGTCGCCAACTTGAGCGTGGGCTCATCTGGTTTGAGCAAAGCTCACCAGCTTGGACCCAAGGTTGCTGGCTCGAGCAAGGGGTTATTTGGTCTGCTGAAGGCCCACCAACAAGGCACATATGAGAAAGCAATCAATGAACAACTAAAGTGCCACAACCAGCCCTGGCCGGTTGGCTCAGCGGTAGAGCGTCGGCTTGGCGTGCGGGGGACCCGGGTTCGATTCCCGGCCAGGGCACATAGGAGAGGTGCCCATTTGCTTCTCCACCCCCTCCCCTCCTTCCTCTCTGTCTCTCTTCCCCTCCCGCAGCCAAGGCTCCATTGGAGCAAAGATGGCCCGGGCACTGGGGATGGCTCCTTGGCCTCTGCCCCAGGCGCTAGAGTGGCTCTGGTCGCGGCAGAGCGACGCACCGGAGGGGCAGAGCATCCGCTCCCTGGTGGGCAGAGCTTCACCCCTGGTGGGCGTGCCAGGTGGATCCCGGTCGGGCGCATGCGGGAGTCTGTCTGACTGTCTCTCCCTGTTTCCAGCTTCAGAAAAGAAATAAAATAAAATAAAAAAAATAAAGTGCCACAACCAAAAACTGATGATTGATGCTTCCCATCTCTCTCCGTTCCTGTCTGTCTGTCCCTATCTATCCCTCTCTCTGTTTCTGTAAAAAAAAAAAAAAAAAAAAAAAAAGTCTGATTCTTTCAATTTACATCTTCTAATACATTTACTCAACTGATTTTTATGTCATGTCAAAAAAAAACAAAACCATACATACATACATATACACATACACAAGGCCTGGTATGTATATGCACACATACATATACATACACACATGAATAGGGATATACGTATACCATACATAGGAATATGCATCTCTTTATTCAGCCAACATTTATGAAATGCCGATACAGATATATGGAGAGATAGCAAACCCCTCCTAGGGTATGGAAATACAAAAGTGATTAAGATGTCACTATCCCAAGATTATTTCCTTTTCAGTAAATCTATCTGCCATCTTCAATGCCCAAAGGTTAGGGACTTCAAATGTTTCTCAAATTCTTTAGTCTGGCAGTAGTATCTAAACCTGTATTGCCCCTTTGGTATTATTTTCTTAATTTTTTTAAAATTTTTTTTTTTATTTATTCATTTTAGAGAGGAGAGAGGGAGAGGGAGAGAGTGAGAGAGAGAGAGAGAGAAGGGGGAGGAGCAGGAAGCATCAACTCCCATATGTGCCTTGACCAGGCAAGCCAGGGTTTTGAACCGGCAACCTCAGTGTTTCCAGGTTGACGCTTTATCCACTGCGCCACCACAGGTCAGGCTATTTTCTTAATTTTTAAAACTCTTTATTCACTTGTGTGTACATGTGTACACATACATAATTTTTCATAAGTCCATAAAAGTAAAAAGTTTCACCGAGCTGCTCTATACCCCTCCCACTGTCAGGTAATCCATGTGAAAATCCTGGTATATATGCCTCCATACTGTAATCAAAGCTCACATAATCATGTGTGTACACACACACACACACACACACACACACACACACACACACACTTATATAATCATACAGGTAGAACCTGTTTTGTTAGTGGTATCATCATATAATTTTCTATATGTTGGGCAGATAAAATATATTATGCTCACTTTGTTAAAGATTACGCTGCCCACATGGAAGGCCGTTGCCCAGGTGATTGCTTGGGATGGGCATGATTATGTTAATATGTGTTGCGGGAGGGCTTTCGCGCCAAAAGGTTCTAAAAGGAAGAGAGATCACGTTGTTCCAGAAGAGTGATTGCGTTCTAAGAGGAGGGCAGAGAGCAGAGAGGAGAGCAGACAAAGGCCACATAGAGGAAAGGAGAAGAGCCAAGATAGTGGAGTGCTGAAGGAGAAGCCAGTTTGTGCAGAGAAAAGGAGATGGGGAACAGAGGTGAATAAGGCTGGTGAGGTAGAAACCTTTGATTCTAGGAAACTCGGATGAGTCGGTGGCTTTGGGAGCCCTGAATGGAAAGGGAAGTGTTTTCCCACTGTGTGTATTTCTTGGCCACAGGGAGTGAGCTAGGATTAAATATAATGGCCCAAGAGTTCTTGGCTCTGTTTTTTCCATTACCGTCTGTCCGAATCAAATGCAAACCTGCACGGGCCAGGCAGCTGTGATGTCAGCCATGGCTACCGGCCATACAAATGGCCCTTCTCAAGCAGAAAAGTAATCCGCAATTTGCAATCAACTGCCCTACTCTGAGGACAAGCACACACGTGGCTGTCCAGTGCCATTTTTAACAATAGAAGTGAGCAAACTCAAAAATCATATTTTACAAACAAAAAATCATATTTGCCCAACATGTGGATAACCATAATTTATCAAATTGCCTTTTGTTCCCAGGTTTTTAACACAGTAAATAATAACAAAAGAAACATATCATTGTGAGTATGTCTTCATCTCTTGGTGTTTTTATTTCTAAGTCATAGATTCCCATGGGTGAAACTCCTGGGTCAAAGAGCATGTACGGTATATTTTTTCTTTTTCATAGGCATTTCAGATAGCTTTCCCTAAATATCACATCATTTTACAACTCCATCAGCAATGTATAAAAGTCTTTTTTCTCTACTAGCATAGTAAAACTATCTAATGGGTATAAAGATACTTTCATATGAATATGTAACTATAAATTTTACATTATGTATTTATGTTTTTGAATTTTTCTTCTTGAGTTGTCATCAGCTCATTTTTTATTGGATTTTTCCCTTATGTCTAGTCAACTTATGAAGGTTCACTATAAGGTATCAATGTAGAGACCCTGAATGGGGACAGAGTTCAGTGCCCTGAGGCAAAAGCCACAGTGGTGTCACTGACAAAAGTACATATTGGGGTAGAAGTAGTAATTCTGGTTAATCAATAGGTGGGGACATTTGAGCTACTTAGCTTGCCCTTTTGTCTGCTCTAAAGAAGTTCCCTTTCCTGATTTCCTCATTCTTGTCTCTGCTTCTATTTGTGTGTATCAGTAAATACCCTTAATGACTGGTGGTAAGCACTGGGGGTAAGCCCTAGGGCTGGAGCCATCTCATGAAACCTGTATAGGGGATTGTGAGGCGGTCTCCCCTAGGTCCCTCTGTGCACACTCCATGTGGTCTCCCAGAAGTCATTGTCTCCGTGACAAGTGGTTCCGTGTGAGGAACAGGAACAAAATGATATATAAATGTTAATCCTTAGAAAGATCATTCGAAATATTCTTTAACTGCATCTCTTCTCTTTCGCCTATGTTTAGTTTGGTACAAATGGTTAGCTTCCTTTTTCAACAGTTAATTATGCCTGTGTTTTCTTCTACAGTTTCAAACTTCCCATTTCTAGGAGAAAGTTGTTCTTATAACCAGAAGATCGAACCAATGTTCAAAGGCCAAGGGAAGAGGGAAGAGAAACTCTGACATTCAACTTTCATTCTACTCATCCCTTCTTCTCCCAGTAGAAAAGTCAATGAAAGGTCTTTTTTGCTCATTCGTTCAATTTAGAACTTTCTTTACTAATAACTAAAAGAGATTTGACCAATACTGTGATGTACTTACCCAACTGAATTACTAAATTAGTTACACTGTGGTTTTTATGCCAGGACCCAAAAATCAGTACTATATAAACGATTTCCCATTCTCATTACCCATGTCAGTTTTCCTAAATCTCCACTTTTTTTTATAAACTCATTGGGGTAATTGTGTAAAGTCAGTAGCCAGGGCCACTATCACAGCCGCCTGGCCCATGCAGGTTCGCATTGGATTCGGACACTCGGTAAAGAAACAATGGAGCCAAGAACTGATGGGCCATCATCTTTAATCCTAGCTTGCACCCGGCGGGCAAGTAAAAACACACATTGGGCTCCAAAACCCACTCACATTCAGTGCTCACAAATCTACTGACTTATCCGAGTTTCCTAGAATCAAAGGTTTCTAGCTCACCAGACTTTATTCACCTCTGTTCCCCATTCCCTTCCTTCTCCCTGCACAGACTCAGCACAAACTGGCTACTCACTCAACACTCCGCCATCTTGGCTGCTTCTCCTGGCCTCCTCCACGTGGCCTTTCTCTGCTTTTCTCTCTGCTCTCTCATCTAATGCTAATAATCCCAGGAACCGAGAGAGCAAGATCCGTCTGCCCCCACTTTATAGTGTAGAAATCAAAACCTATAATCCAATATACAAAATAGGGAAGTCTCTAATACAAAGTCACTTATCTGAGGTATAATGGGATTGTACCACCCCACATCAAAAAGGGTGGGAAAGGCTTAGTCCTAAAACCAAGCCCCAGGCTACAAGGATCCTGCCTGCCCACAGCCCGCCCCCAACACACATTAATATCACCTGGGCGACACGACGGGCTTCCAGGTTGGCAGCGCCATCTTTAACAAAGTGAGCATAATATATTTTATCTTATCTGCCCAACACTTTGGTTAATAAAATTACATAGGTTTCAGGGGTACAATTCTATAATACATCACCTGTATATTATATTGTGTGTTCACCACCCCAAGTCCAGCCTCCGTCCATCACATGTATTCCCCCGTCCCTCATCCTCTCCTACAGCCCCCAACCTTCCTTTCTCTCTGGTAATCACCACAGTGTTGTCTATGAGGTTGGTTTTTGTTTCTGACTTAATCCCTTCACCATTCCCACTCAGCCCTCTTCCCCCCTGCCCTCTCACAGCTGGCAGTCTGTTCTCTAACTTTCAGTCCAAATCTCCACATGTTTATACAAACTATCACCACATTGTTTAAAGAAAATGAAATCTAATTATTTCTTAATGCACAATAGCTAAAGCTTTTGAAATTTATATATAATTGACAGTATTATTTAAATTACTCCTAAGAATTATAGCAATAATACTTAGACTTTGCATTCGACAAATGTGTCTTTTCATTAACAATTTCACACAATTTTTATCCTTTGAATTTTCTGTATCTCTTTGTACTGTAAGTGCGGTATGCTTCACTTCCAGATACTGGGCCAGAAAGTTACAGATATGATGGCTAATTCTTAATTTTAGAAAGTGTTTACAATTTTACATGTTTGTTCTCATTTTAAAACTCAGAGTCAGCCCTGGCAGTATAGCACAGTTGGTTACTAGAGCATCATCCTGAAGCACAGAGGTTGCTGGTTCAACCCCCAGTCAGGGCACATACAGGAACAGATTGATGTTCCTGTCTCTCTCTCTCTCTCTCTCCCCCTTCTTTTCTCTGTCAATAATCAGTAAAATAAACATTTAATAATATAAAACCCATATTCCTAAAAGCTTTATTCCTATATAATTCTACCATTCCTCCACTTAAAATTTAGAGGAGATAATAAAAAGTTGAACTATATAAGCCTGACCAGACGGTGGTACAGTGGATAGAGCATCAGACTGGGATGTGGAGGACCCAGGTTTGAAACCGAGGTCGCTGACTTGAGTGCAGGCTCAGCAGCTTGAGCGCAGGGTAGCTGGCTTGAGCCCAAAGGTCACTGGCTTAAGCAAGGGGGTCACTAACTCTGCTGTAGCAACCCCCCCCCCCGCCTCCATTAAGGCACATATGAGAAAGCGGTCAATGAACAATTAAGGAGCTGCAACAAAGAATTGATGCTTCTCATCTCCCTCTTTCCTGTCTGTCTGTCCTTATCTGTCCCTCTCTCTATCCCTGTCACACACACACACATACACAGAAATTGAACTATATAATAACCATTTGGTAATGATAATATTAGACTTTTTTTTTTAATTAAGTGAGGTAGGCAGAAAAACAGACTCCTGCATGTGCCCTGATGGGATCCACCTGGCAAGTATCCTATGGGGTGATGCTCTGCCCATCTGGGGCCACTGCTCCATTTCTCGGCAACAGAGCTGTTTCAGTGCCTGAGGCGAGGTCATGGAGCCATCCTCGGTGCTCAGGGCCAATTCGAGCCATGGATGTGTGGAGGGGGGTGAGAGAGAGATGAAGAGGGTGTGGAAGAACAGATGGTCGCTTCTCCTGTGTGCCCTAATCAGAAATCAAACCTGGGACTTCCACATGCCCAGCTGACGGTCTACCACTAAGGTCTACCAAAGGGCCAGGGCAGATTATATAAAATTTATGTCCACATTTTACTGCCCCAAATATCCTGTGCTGAGATCATGTCACACTTGAAGGTAGGAGTGAGAAATCAAACATGCAAGCTCGCCAGCTAGGTGAGCTGTGGGAGAATGCACAAAAAGAGCTCTCTGAATCTGGGGCAAAAGCAGATCCATGAACCCCTCTCAAGATCGCTTGGTAATTTTAGTAAAAGCTCACACTAAATTTATCAAACTTGACAAGCTATTGCAACTCATTCCTTGAACTTCAGAAGCCACACTTGAAGGCAGCAACAGTCACTCAAACACCTGGTGCTGTATGCAACACCCACAAAACCAGATGTTGAAAGAGCCTCCCAAAGTCCCCCTTCCAACAATGGCTACACACAAATCCCAAAGCAGAATCTGCCTGTAGTTCCAGACATCCTTCCCAGCCCACACACCGGCCTCAAAGTTAGCCATATCCAAAGACAGCACGAAGACAGAATGAGAGCTAATCACGTGACAGTAACCTCATTTGCTACCCTGTTTTGTGCATCTTCTCTTTTGATTCTCAGACACATGGAAGGAAGCTCTTGCTTAATGTGAATCCCTCAAAACCATATGTTGCGCCTGACCGGGCGGTGGCGCAGTGGATGGAGCGTCGGACTGGGATGCCGAGGGCCCAGGTTCAAGACCCCAACGGTCACCAGCTTGAACGTGGGCTCATCTGGTTTGAGCAAAGCTCACCAGCTTGGACCCAAGCTCGCTGGCTCGAGCAAGGGGTTATTTGGTCTGCTGAAGGCCCGTGGTCAAGGCACATATGAGAGAGCAGTCAATGAACAACTAAGGTGTCCCAACAAGAAACTGATGATTGATGTTTCTCATCTCTCCCTTCCTGTCTGTCTGTCCCTATCTATCCCTCTCTCTGATTCTCTCTGTCTCTGTAAAAAATAAATAAATAAAAATTTTTAAAAAAAGCAAAAAACAACCATATGTTGCTTGTTTCTTTGAATGATTTCCTAGGCATCTATTCTTACTTGATCTTCTGATATGCACTTGCTCCTCAGGGTTACTTGAATTGTTGTTATTTACCCAACTGTGATTATACTGGCCTCTTCATAGTGAAAGGAAAATAATTTATCTTTATCATCTTCCTTTTCTGTGCAATGTACTTGTCTCCTCTCAGTCAATATGCTTCTGCAGATGTGCCACCGAAATGAGCAGAAGCTGACCTCTCAGGCCCACTACTCCTTCTCAAACAAAACACTCATGTCTATCTTTGAGATATACTAAGGGAAGGGAGCAAGGAAGGTCTCCACACAAGACTCTATTTTTATAAAAATGTTTCTTGCACTAAACAGAATTTAGGAACCATTAATCTGTATTACTACGTTTATCTTCTCCAACATCAGGGTCCTCAGGATAGATTTCAGATATTTTTACTCACATTCCATTCTATCAATACCTGTTCAAAACCCATTATCTCTTTATGAAACTATTCTTATCTCTGCCCTATTCTTTGCCCTATGCTATTAAAATAGAGAAATTAGACAGTATTAATTGACTCAACTTTTCTCTTCCATCAAGAAAACCAGTTTCTTTCTATCTTTACCAGATCTTGCTGCCCAGAGAAACAGGTATATGCTCAACCATTAGGCTAACCCCAGCACCTTTTTCACTGGTAGAGTTACCTGCCCCGCTTAACCCATCCCAAAGTTTCTCTTTAAATTTCCATCAGGGAACTACTAATCCTTATGTCTCTTCTGAGGACCCATCCTCCATTCTCCCTAAAGCCAACACTGTTGTACATTTCCACTTGACCCCTCCTCTCTCCTAGACCATCCCGTCTAATTCTCCTCCACCTCCCCGTGCCACATCTACAGCTGGAGATATGCCCACAGCAGCTTATCACAGTCTACTGGGTTCCTCCTCTACCACCCATTTCACAGAGGCTCTCAATGGTGGCGCCACCATTTCTCCCTTCTAGGTAGCTTCATTGATTAGTTTTCATGTTCACTGGATAAAAGACATGATTGAAAACTTATCTCTGGCAACATTAACATTTTCCTTGAAATGGGGACTATCAAAAAGCACTAGATGACAAGTGTATTTTTATCAAAGGGTACCTTATACTTCTTACTATAAGTTAGCAGTTACTAAGGGACTCTAATAAGCCTCAGAAATAAAGCTGGAACATAATCAGGACATTATTAAAATTAAAAAGGAAAATATTAGAAACAGGGCTAGCTTTATAAAATGACTAGACCAAGGAGCTATCATTAGCACCGCTGTCCTCCACACACATGCAGACACCGCACACGCAGTGATCACACGCAGCGTTGCCTTGATTCTCCACAACCTTCTGAGGTTGATATTTGCAACCTCAATTTCCAGAATTGAAAAAAAGTAATAAAAAAACAAGTTATCCCTGCTGAAGAAATTATGGTTTTGTTTTCTTCTTCTTGCTGTATATGTATGTTTTACAATGACTATATATTACTTTCAAAAACATTAAGATGAAAAGAAAACATGAAGTTTTCAACTAAATGGCTTTGAAAGCAATGGTTGTAATGTAAAGGAAGGGAGCAAAGAATTCTCAAAAATGGAAAATAACTTAGATGTTATCAGAGCTAACACCTATTTTTTCAGATTGAAAGAAAAAAATCAGTTTAGGTAATAAATTCACATGAAATACTTCAAATATAAATAATACTTTCACATATTTGAATATAGTAATATACCTCTTCTGGGAGTCAAGACTCCAGGTTTCCTATATTTTTCATTTACTGTGGTATTGACAGCATCCAGCTTTGTCACACACAGATAAATGCTTAATAAACACCATTTGGCAATGATCACAAACTGAACATTTAAATTATTCATAGATTTATCCAGATGTTTCAAAAACTTAAGTTCTGTAAATAAAAACGATTATTAAATGAGTGCCAATTTACTACAGGAATGTGAAATGCATCTGTGTGCTATTCCCTGTTACATTTAGAAGCTTTGCAAACAGCATACTAGCAGGTCTGCTGATTTGTATTTATTTTTCTAATTGAAAGGTGGTCCGTGTTATCAGGCCATCTGCACCACAGCAAAATGACTTGGTAAACAAGACAACGCTGGTATTTCCTGTTAGAAACAACATCCATTTAATTTCAGCTACAACAGATATATCAGTATACATAGATATCACTGTTGCACTTTGCTGCTACTGTCCTCTGGATACGGCAGAAATGCAAATGCGTTCCTCTTCTGTGGGCGCTAAGTGATGACTCTGACCCCCTTGCTGAGACTCAGCAGCCCAGCCTTATAAAGGTGCTCTCTGCTGGGGTCACTGGTGGTTCCCTTGGACAAAACTCCTCAAGACAACTGAAATTCAACTTTCTTCTGAGAGGTCTTCATTAAGTCAATGCTTTAAGTCCAACTTTTTCCCATAAAAAGTCTAATCCTTCCTCCTTGTTCTGCCATCACGAAAGCTTGCCCAGCCTCTTGCCTTTAGAGCAGGGGTCTCAAACTCAACTCAACATGTGGGCCGCAGAGCAAGATCACAGCCGTTCGGCGGGCCGCACTAGGTCTACAAAAGGCAACTGTTACGCAACACTTTTCTCACTGCAGTTGAAAACAAAAAAAAAATCAGTACAACAAGCACAATCGTACATGCAGTTTACTCAGTGTCACAAAACGACCAGAAACTGTAGTTTGCATCACAACTGCAGTTAACTAAGCTAATATCTAGCTAGGATGCTAGAGAAATGAAAAATACAAGTAGCCCCCTAGGCTTACTTAATTTTATCCAAAATATTTTGAACTTCGTGGATTAATCTGCGAGCCGCACAAAATTGTTCGGCGGGCCGCATGCAGCCCGCGGGCCGCGAGTTTGAGACCCCTGCTTTAGACTATCCTGTGCAATCTCCTGTCCCTGCACCCCCAGATGGAGAGGGATACAGTCAGCCTCTGAGTGGTTCTCTCAAAGGTCCACTCATTTGGCTCTACTTCCTCACAAAGATTTGGAGATAATGTCATTGGACTATGACACCTCTCTCTCCAGAGAAGGCCTATAAATTTTCCATTTTAAAAATATTCCTTTCTTACGTAGCTTAGAAGTGAAGGATGAGCTAATGGCAGCACAGGCAGTTTCACAATCTATTTTCACGGCAACAATGTCCTGGCACCTGCTTTCCTCAGCCTTGGACTTCTGCCAACACTGGCAAAATAGGGAAAGTCGCATTTAATACTTCTGCTATGGAAACTTTAGTTCTACTAGTACAATAATTCTTTTTAGGCTTTTTCAAAATCAAAACAACCATAATAATTTTAGCTGAATGCCTCATCTTGGGTTAGTAGGGTTTTTCTCCTCTCTGATATCTTATATTCTCTGTAACAATACATTATTTTTGAAATGAAAAACAAAAAAGTATCGTTAAAATTATTATATTTTAACACCTTTATTTAATACAGTCCCAATTAGTCAATTTCTAACATAGGTTTTCTTAATCTTTAAAAAAAGTATTATACGTCACTTTTTTTGCATTCTGGCTAAGCTCAAGCACAATTTCTGTTTTTATCAATTTAAAAAAGCATTATACAAAAGTAAATGGTTAGTTAAAGCCATTCTGTTCATTGATACGTTTTGTACTTACTCATTACGCATTAAGATACTTGAATTCTGATCTGATCTCACAAGAAAAGCATTCCTTCTATACTGCTATGGTGAAAGTAGTTAGAGATCATATATACCATTTTCATAGAAGAACAAAGCAATATGATAGAAGGAAATTAGTCAAAGACCACCTCATTATGTGATACGCTATCATTTTAAGTTGTCTCTTTGACTTCAATAATTTTAAATTTGAGCATATGAATAAAGGAATGATACTTGGAATGTTACTTGATTACTAAACAAGTTGATCTTAGAATTTCTAATCATTTCAATTATTTAAACAACCTTTGTGTCCTACAAAAATTCACAAAAATGACAAGGGAGGAATGTATGAAGATCATGAAACAGTAAGAAAATAAAACTGAAATACTTAGTGAGAAAATAAAATGAGAACACCAGTTCCTATCAAATTTTCATCTAAAAGGCAACCTGAAAAGAAGTGCTTCTTGGGGGAGATACATTCTGTCAAATGTAAGATACTCTCAAATGTTAAATTGCAATCCAATTCAGATAATGAAATTAGGAAAAATATCAAAATGTCACAGATAATGAGACTCCTATTAAAATGACCAAAGAGGTTACAAATGGACAAGATCAAGTGTTACATCCAGATAAAATGAATTTATTTTAATTACTATAAAAGAACATAACCTCAGCAACTTCAGGGCACTCTAACCTAGCGAGCACATGTTATAGGTGGAAGTAGTCTACATGGCTACTTGCAGAACCCAAAGTTCTTCAGAGAGGCCACTCCCCAAGAAAGGGGGTGCCAGAAACATGAGCACAAATATACAGCTTGCGCTGCATCAGCTATTCTCTTACTCACTGCGCTTCTAGTCTATCACATTAATTCAACAGATAACTACGTAAAATACAAAACAGTTAAAACAGAAAGTCTACAATGCTATGGGCACAGGCCCCATTATCTTCATAGTGGATCATCCAAGAATTGTTTTCTCCTCAAAAATATTTCTGATTGGCCTGACCAGGTGGTGGCACAGTGGATAGAGCGTCAGACTGGGATGCCAAGGACCCAGGTTCGAGACCCCGAGGTCACCAGCTTGAGCGCGGGCTCATCTGGTTTGAGCAAAGCTCACCAGCTTGGACCCAAGGTCGCTGGCTCGAGCAAGGGGTCACTCGGTCTGCTGAAGGCCCGCAGTCAAGGCACATATGAGAAAGCAGTCAATGAACAACTAAGGTGTCACAATGCGCAACGAAAAACTAATGATTGATGCTTCTCATCTCTCCGTTCCTGTCTGTCTGTCCCTGTCTATCCCTCTCTCTGACTCTCTCTCTGTCTCTGTAAAAAAATATATATATATTTCTGATTGTAAATTAAAGTGATATTTGGATTTTTATACACCAGTCTCTATTAGCTTAGATTGTATACCAACTCACGAATGCACACTGTTTCTCAGCTTGTTAACCAATCAAATTTGTGAGACTTATTTATCACATGTGGATAATCATAAATTAACAAAGATAGTATTGTTCTCAAGGGATCTATCTTGTCCAGATGATACACGACCTCGATGCATGTTTTCATGTATTTTCTCCAAGTACAACACAAAAAGGCAGAGCTGGGGAACATCGCATCTTGCTCAGGACCCTGAGCACTAACCTAACAGGCAGAGAGAGAGGCAATGCTGACATCAAACAGCACATTCAAATTAAATCTTTAATTAAATGTGGCTAAATGGAGAATACTGCTGATTAGTGGTAGGAGAAGAACCAGTTCCAGCAAGAACAAGGAAGAGTTGTTGTAGGCAAGATGGAAGTCAACATAGACTGAGAAACTGCATTGGTTACAGCATGCTTGTGTATGCTCCCAGAACATTCCTGAATAGATAGGAAAGATTTAGTTACAAAGTAGAATTGGGGGGGGGGGGGGGGGGGAGGGATAGAATGGGTGATTTAAAATTAATAGGGCATTTATAATTGAGAGGCAGGAGTCTAATTTTTAGAAAACTAATAATAGAAATTTTAAAGTTAAAAATTTGGCCTGACATGTGCTGGCACAGTGGATCAAATGTCAACCTGGAACACTAAGGTCACCAGTTTGAAACCCCAGGCTTGCCTGACCAATGCACATACGGGAGTTGATGCTTCCTGCTCCACCCCTTGCTAAAATGAATAAATTTAAAAAAAAAATTTTTTTTTTAATTTATCTTGCATGACTAGTGGTAACACAGAGCATATTATGGACAGAGCATAGCCCTGGGACACTGAGGCCCCAAGTTCCTAACCCTGAATCCTGGAGTGCAGCGTCACCAGCTTGAGCATGGGATCACAGACATGGCCCTAAGTGGCTGGCTTGAGCCCAAAGGTCGTCGGCTTAAAATCCAAGGTCACTGGCTTGTTCAAGGGTCACTGGCTCGACTGGAGCCCCCCAGTCAAAGCACATATGAGAAAGCAATCATTGAACAGCTAAAGTGCTACAGCTATGAGTTGATACTCCTCATCTCTCTCCCTTTTTGTCTATCTCTCACCCAAAAAATTAAATTAAATTTAAAAAATCTAAAAAAATACACCAGGCCAGAAAGTTTTATAGTTCTTGAAAAATAACAAGTCATTAAGTAATTTGAAGATTGTGTAAAAATATTTGAGTAGAAAACAGAAGGCATGTTTAGCAGTTTATGTCACGAATCTAGCATAGCTAAAATGTGATAAGGAAACAAAAGCAGAGGAACCAAACCAATTTCATTTCTGTATATAAGGCAAAATTTTCAAGTGAAATAGTAATATTTCATCATTTATATCTTGATATTGTCAATTCATATCATATATAAACACACTAATCTACTTAAATATACAATAAGTGATAAATATGAGGAATTAGTACAATAAATATGCTTATAATAAACATTTACTAGCTTAGTGGCATACATGATCAACTTTTTAAATTGATAGGGTAAGCAATCTAACACTTTTGGATACTACTGATTTAAATTATAGGAGTTAAGTCAGAAGCTTCTGCTATCCATCTAAGATGTACCATGTTAAAAGCCTTCATGAAGGAAATCAGGAGAGAAAACAGTACTAAGAGATATAGAAAGACAGGGTCCCTTAGGTCACATTGAGAACCTTGCTCTAGGGCTGCCTAAAGCCCATACACCCCAGGGCGACTCAGATGCATGAGTCAATATACTCCTATTTTTCTTTGAATCAATATGAGCTTAAGCCAATCATTTCTAACTGAGGGTAGAACAATTAAGTAGGGGGGGGGGGATTTAAAAAGTTACAGAAATTTTTATTTTTAATGACCTCATTGCTGAGAAAAAGGGAAGGAAAAAATCAAGTTCACCAAAGAGTGACTTCTGTAAGGTGCTAGAGATAGACATCCAATACCAGGCTGTCCGCTGTCACACAACACACAGTCACAGGCGCCCAGAGCAGGCTGTGGGCTACACCAGGCTGCCCACTGTTGCACAACACACAGTCACAGGCGCCCAGAGCAGGCTGTGGGCTACAGTTATACCTACGAACTGATTTCTATGACTGCCAAGAGTTGCTATATTTATACCCTAAACTGTTTATAAATTATAATAGCTGTTCTTCTAGAAAAAACGTGATGTACTCATTGTTCCTATTTTACATCATTAATGTCACTAAACTTCAAATATTTCAATAATTTTCTTAGTATTTAAAAAAGTAACTAAATATAATTACTCACCATTTCTGTAATTTATTTCACTACTGTATATATAATAAAGTTCTAATGTCCATAACATTTTACAACGTGTAACAAAAATTGATGAGTTTAATTACTTAATGTGCACTGATCAATTTGAAATAAATTGAAAATGAACACACCATACACCCTACTTAATCTTGTTACAGACTTGTTTCAGATTTCACTTTCTAATTTGCAACCCAATAGGTTATTTTTTAATAATTAGAAAAGTTCCTTTTCCATTTCAGTAGTTTAAAGTCAGAGCAACCAGAAGCAGGCAGAGTACGAACAGGCAAAAGGTCTAACCTCAAGGGGAAAAAAGTCCTATGCTTTTATTATCTAAGCCAATTTATTGGCTTGTTATACTCAATTTTTTGCTTCTTTAAAAAATAGGGATAAAATAACACTCTGTCTATAGAATAATTTTTAAATGAATTATAGGCACAAGAGGTAGCCATACAAATTGGTAGACAAGTGAAATAACAAAGAAAATAATCATTCAAAGTCAATTCTAGTTGGTTAAGGATGGCACAGAACCACTTACTTAAGATGAATAATATACTTTCGTTCTGAGTAAATACAAGTATCCGTGTAAAGGGTCACAAATCACTTTTCACACTGCTGAACCATTTTTAAAAACAAAGTGACAAACTTCCAGACACCTATGAACTCCATTTACAACATCACTATAATGTTTTTAAATGCATGATATTCAAATCTGAGAAACATGATTCTGAGCTCATCAGGCCTGCTTAATTGCACCAACATCTGCAATCAATTTAAATTCTTAAAGATCATCTTTCACAGCGTCTGAAGTGATTTCATGCTGTGGTAGATTTAACACACTCACTAATTTATAGATAAACAAAGCAGCTGAGACCAGGGGTGGAGAAGGCACTGAAGGGCAGTCTGAATCTCCCACTATCAATGACATGGATATAAAAAGAGATGCACTCTGCACATCTTAGTAAAATTATACGAGAAGATAATAGCATTGCATAAACATAATCTAGAAATTAAGACTAAAACTGATGTTTTATTGAAATCTATTCGTGCCCTGGCTGGTTGGTTTAGCAGTAGAGCATCAGCCCAGGATGTAGAAGTCCGGGGTTCGGTTACCAGTTAGGGCACACAGGAGAAGCGCCCATCTGCTTTTCCACCCTTCCCTCTTCTCTCTCTCTCTCTTTCTTCTCCTCCTGCAGTCAAGGCTCAAATGGTTGCTGCAAACTGACCCTGGGCGCTGGAGATGGCTCCATGGCCTCGCCTCAGGTGCTAAAATATTTTGGTTGCCTAGCAATGGAGCAGCAACCCCAGATGGGCAGAGCACTGCCTGTTATAGGGCTTGACGGGTGGATTTCGGTCAGGGCATACGCGGGAGCCTGTGTGCCTCCCCCGCCTCTCAATTAAAAAAAAAAAAAGAATGAAAAAATCTATTCATAGGTCAGGGGCCATTAAAAAGTTTGATGCAAGTTTACAGGTTAAAAGCAAAACCTTAGGGTATCAGTTAAAGTTACAAAGCAAAATGTCATTTCTTAGTATACTACAATTTCTCCCCTGAAAGTCAAGGGGGATGTGGAAGCAAGCAAAAGAAAGAATACTAATGATCCAGAATTTTTTTTTTTTACAGGGACAGAGAGAGTCAGAGAGAGGGATAGATAGGGACAGATAGACAGGAATGGAGAGAGATGAGAAGCATCAATCATCAGTTTTTTGTTGTGACACCTTAGTTGTTCATTGATTGCTTTCTCGTGTGCCTTGACCGCAGGCCTTCAGCAGACCGAGTAACCCCTTGCTTGAGCCAGCGACCTCTGGTCCAAGCTGGTGAACTTTTTGCTCAAGCCAGATGAGCCCCCGCTCAAGCTGGCGACCTCGGGGTCTCAACCCGGGTCCTCCACATCCCAGTCTGACGCTCTATCCACTGTGCCACCACTTACTTGGTCAGGCCAGAATTGTTTTTAACCAAAGACATAAACTGGCATAGAAAAAATAATAGCTTATGAGATTGGAAATCAGAAGACTAGAGGAGGGCTGGGCAGATGGCAGCAGCAGTCTAATTTTTGAAACTCTCTAGCTCCTCACAGAAAAAAAAAACAAGACAAATAGCAAAACCAAAATCCCAACCCTACTGAGAGATAAGCTACGGGCATGCCCTTGTTTCAGTATGTTTCCTTTTCTTTTAAAACAAATTGAAGGTTTGCGGCAACACTGCCTTGAGCAAGTCTATCTGCACCATTTTTCCAGCAGGCCTGGATGATGGTCAGCATTTTTTAGCAATAAAGTGTATTTTAACTAAGGTACGACATTGTTTTTTTAAATTTTTATTTATTTATTCATTTTATAGAGGAAAGGGGGAAACAGAGAGAGAGAGATGAGAGACAGAGAGAGAGAAGTAGGGGAGGAGCTGGAAGCATCAACTCCCATATGTGCCTTGACCAGGCAAGCCCAGGGTTTCGAACTGGTGACCTCAGCATTTCCAGGTCGACGCTTTATCCACTGCACCACCACAGGTCAGGCAACATTTTTTTTTAGACATAATATTATTGCACACTTTTTAGACTACAGTATAATATAAACATAACTTTTATGTGTACTGGGAAACCAAAAACTTCACATGACTTGCTTTATTGTAATATATGCTCTACTGCGGTGGTAGACTCGAATCCGCAACATCTCTGAGGTATGCCTGTACATCCATGATCCTCAAAATACAAGCAGCTGGAGACAAACCACTAATAGTCACTACATCTGTACACTATCAACATCGTGTGGGATGAAGCAGAAAAAGCAATAAAGTGTCTGATGAACACGGGAACAGGAGAATTCCAAAATACCCCAGAGAAATTCAGTGGAAATCACAGGCCGGTTTGAGAAGAGCAGCTGAAACTGGCTGCAGTTCGGCCCACTCCAACTGTGAGTGCACACAAGAGGAAGAAGACCTCTATCTAGCAATAAGCATTCTTGATGCCCAAATTGTTCTTAAAATATCCTTTCCCACTAAAGGAAATGACTGATTCCAGGCCTAGTGTGGAAAAAGACAGGATCTCACCAGGTAGAAATAAAACAATCCTAAACTATTAGGTTCATGCCCAATGACCAGTACACAACTGGGCAAGGTCGCACCAGTCAAATATTAGACAAATAGAGCTTGACTAAGAATAACTGGCATACATCAATTTTAAATGATATTAAAAATAACTGATCAGACTGACCAGGCGGTGGCACAGTAGATAGAGCATTGGACTGGGACACAGAGGACCAAGGTTCGAAACCTCTAGGTTGCTCATCTAGTTTGAGCACAGCTCACCAGCTTGAACCCAAGGTCGCTGGCTTGAGCAAGGGGTCACTGGCTCTGCTGTAGCACCCCCATCGTCAAGGCACATATGAGAAAACAGTCAATGAACAACTAAGGTGCTGCAATGAAGAACTGATGCTTCTCATCTCTCTCTCCCTTCCTATCTGTCTGTCCCTATCTGTCCCTCTCTGTCTCTCTCTCTCTCTCTGTCTCTGTCACACAAAAAAATAAACTGTCACTTTCAGAGGTTGACTGGAAACCAATTCAGTATCTTGGAAACTGGCAAATTAAAAAAATCAAGGATTTATCCTAAATTTCCTATATCACGAGGTAATCAGTATTTGTGAGGAACAATCTCTTTATAAATGCATTCCAACTAATAAATGAAAACAGAATTTTAGATTAATTATAAACCAAACATGAAGTATCGCCTAATAACAGATCATACAGAATACTATGGTCTTGCCAAAGAGATCAAACCTAAGCCTGATCAAGACTCAGGATCTGGCTGTCACTTTGCAGGAAATACAAAGGAAAGAGAAACACATGAACTTCACCATGAGTACGCATGCAGTCAGACCTAATGTAAATAAACAGTTCCATAAATAAGACACTCTCTACTAAATAAAAGAGTATAACAAAGCTATCCTTAACAAACATAATTCCAGAAAATTTTGGACTCATGAAAACAGTACAATACAGATTTCCCAAGAAAAAGTCTACCAAAAAAACCACACACACACACACAAAAAAACAAGTGTAACAGTAAAAATATATA
The DNA here is from genome assembly GCF_036850995.1 of Saccopteryx leptura. NCBI lineage: Eukaryota > Metazoa > Chordata > Mammalia > Chiroptera > Emballonuridae > Saccopteryx > Saccopteryx leptura. The sequence goes on along the minus strand of NC_089506.1, from coordinate 90,938,538 downwards.
AGAAGTAATCGAAATATAAGAGTGCCTGGGTTTACTATTGGACTAGTTCACTTTCTCACCTCAATAATACCAAGAGCAGAGCTCCCAGTTTACTAAATCTACCCTGGAAGGCTTTCTGATAGTGAGCAAATTTGAAATGACTGTATGACATTGAGGGTCAGAAGCTAAACCAACTCTTAAGGGTAGGGGAAACCAGTACTTTGAACCAGTTAGGAAACGGCAACAAATCAGGGCAGCATGAAATTAGGAATGAATGCCTTTCCCATCAAGATGGTTAATCCACAAAAGATATTTTTAAGTTTGTAAAGAATTTATTCTATTTATGAATAAGTAAAAACTGAAAGGATGGAGACAGACTGAATTAAGAGAGATTTAGTTTACTGCCATCAACTACAAAAGTAAATCTGTCCATTGAATCTTTAAAACCGGGCACACTCTCTGTTCTCCTTACTAATGCCTGTTCTATTGTGCATCTTTTCCCAAAAATGGACCAGGATTTTCTATTTGCTATGGTAGATAACCTTCCCCTTTGATTATTTCTGAAAGTAGACAAGTGTCAAAGAATTTCGTAGTAGCTATAGTATGCCGTTTAAATGCTCATTTTGATATTATGCACATGCCAGATAACCTTGAACTCCCAGTGCCTTGATAACAGTCTTATTAGTACATGTTCACCAGGCTTAGCCTTTAAATTCTACCAACTTCTAGTCTTTTGTTGATTGAACATTACAGTAAAAGACATCTAGTGATGAGGTGCGTCTTGTACAGCCCAAGAGTTCTCATACTTGACTCTACAATGGAATCACCAAGAGAGCTCTACTAAATACTGATACCTGGGGGCCCATCTGCAGGAAGTCTGACTTGACTGTTAAATGGAAGGGCTCAAACATTGCGATTTTGAAAGTCCCCCAGATGATTCTAATGGATATCAAGGTTGAGAGCCGCTGCTCCTGATTAGTTTTTCCCCTCATTTCTTCCATTCCTTGTCCCCTTTGCTCACTGAAAGACAATTGTATATACACATAGCACTCTTCTTGATTTTTCACCTATTCCTTCAGAACTGTCCCTTCTTTTAAAACATTCATTCCATATGGATAGTTGCTCATCATTTTTATCTCTATCATGACCACATGCCTCTTCTTTCTGGCACTTTCAAAATTTCCACTACTTCTAAATTATCGACATGACAAGTTTAATTATATCCATAAAAATCTAAAATGTAAGCGTAGACATACAGAGTGTCTTAGACCAGGAAACAATTAAAATAACTAAGACAAAAACAATCTCAGATGACCTCTAATGCTACAATCAGTGTAAGCATTGTTGCTCATGCTGAACTCTAAAATTCTAATAAATTTTACTAGTAATAACAATGTCTGGCAAATCTTTTTAAAAAGTGATATAATAAAGAAAAGGTATCTTAAATAATTCCTGTGACAAGGTGCCAAAGAACTGTAAAACTTAGCATTAGCAACGCCATTTTAAAGAGGAAGAGTCAGGCCTCTTATCCCCTCCTTTCCATGGAGAAAGGAAAGAGAAGAATGCAGGAGCTTCCTGGCTTACAAGGGCAGCTGAGTCATCTAGTCATAGTTTAGCTGATTCCTAGAATTCTCTGAAAGGGTGCCTGGGGATACTTGCCACACAGAGCAAAGAAGATACAACTTATCTGAAAACCTTAGAAAACAGTGTTAATCAAGAATTCCTATATTCGATTCACCCCCAAGTCATGAGAGTAACGTGTACCTTTGGACAGAGGAATCACAGCCCCTCCTTACCCACCCCAACCAGTACTTGACTTTGTATAAAAGCAGGCTCAGAACTGTATGAGGGCCTACATGATTTGGGATTGTGCCCTGTGCAGCTAGCTGGCTAATTAATAAACTCCTCAAAAATTCATCTGGACTTGGTGTCTTTGTGAAACTCACTGGTTATATTACAACACTACAAGAGTTTTAGAAGACTAAAAATACAGCATTCTAATTTGAACCAAATATAACTTCTTCCTATAAAGAAAAATGACTTTTCTTCAGTACTACCTCCTGCCTAAACATAAACATACTGTGGTAATAGCAGAGAACATTAAATACCACTGGTCTGCCCAAAGACGACTCATAAGGAAGCTGAATGAATCTGAGCTGCTGGAAGAGAATTTTAATTGTGCATAAATAAAACCTGTCCTATGTAGGCACAAATGGAAACTAAAATGCCAGATAGATTATTAGGAAAAACTCTCAACAAGAAATTGGTTCAATGCCCTGAGGCTCTGAAATTTTCTCTTAGTCAGCAAGCAAGACCAGGAGATAAACACACAAAGTATCTTAAGCAAGGGCATTGTTGATTACTGTGTGTCTTGTACCAAGTACCAGCCACAAATTTTTACTAAGCTTTTATGTTGGAAGGGTGCCTTGATCAAATCCCTCACCTGAAATGGGAGACAAAAGAAAATAATCCATGTTAACTTTAATTAGCAAGGATGTGTAAACCTGTCGGTTCCTCAATAAACCTTTTAAAGAAAAATAGTGATGAAAAGTGAAAGATAATAAAAGAACAACCTGATTTACTGTATCTGACAATGCTTTCCAAATTAAAATATAAAACTGAACTCTAAGAAAAACAGACACTGAAAGGTATGAACATGCCCCCACTGATTTAACAATGTTAGCAAATAGATATTCAAACAAACGAACACTAGATTTTCTATCTGAAGAAAATATGCACAAATTTTTTTTTACAGAGGCAGAGATAGACAGGGACAGACAGACAGAAACGGAGAGAGATGAGAAGCATCAATCATCAGTTTTTTGTTGCGCATTGCAACTTCTTAGTTGTTCATTGATTGCTTTCTCATATGTGCCTTGACCGCGGGCCTTCAGCAGACCAAGTAACCCCTTGCTGGAGCCAGCAACCTTGGGTCCAAGCTGGTGAGCTTTTTTGCTCAAGCCAGACGAGCCCGCGCTCAAGCTGGCGACCTTGGGGTCTCGAACCTGGGTCCTTCCGCATCCCAGTCCGACGCTCTATCCACTGCGCCACCACTGGTCAGGCAATGCACAGATTTGCACATAGGACTAATATTTTCTCAAAACATAGCTCTTTTCTGATCAATATAGGCCTACAAGGACGATACTGCTTGAGTAAATCATGCTTGAGTCCTCCATGCTTGAGTCCATCATGTCCTACTAAGCTAGACCATGTGGTACCATGATAACATCCTCCAAAATGCTTCTATACACACACACACACACACACACACACACACACGAACTGTAATCCTGCACTTAAAAGAACTCTATTTTGGGGGTTTTTTTGTTTTTAATGTATTGATTTTAGTAAGAGAGAAAGGGAGGGAGAGAGGAGAAGGGGGAGAGGGAGAGACAGGAACACAGATCTGTTTCTGTATGTGCCCTGACCAGGGATAGAACCGCAGCCTCTGTGCTTCAGGATGATGCTCCAACCAACAAAGCGATCTAGCCAGGGTATTTTTTTAAGTTAATTTTTAAAATACTGTAGAGTAGACCATTAATAAAATGATAGGCAAGTCAAAAAATGGGAAGCAATATTCACAACACATGCATTCAGAAGACAAAAGTACTTTAACAACTCAATATTTTTTTAAAAAGGGCAAAAGCCTTGATCAGACACTGCAGAAAAGAGGTCCAGATGGGAGAGCTCATATAAACAGGTGAGCTCAAGGAAACACAAAATAAAGCCACTGCTCCTAGGTATATGCCCCAAGAGAAATAAGACCATGGCACAGAAAATGGGTACAAGAATGTGCACAACCTTAGTTACAGGAGCCAAAGCTGAGAAACTTTCCCAGTTTTATCAGCAGCCAGGCCAGCGCCCGTGGCATGTCCCCAGGAGTGGTGACTCGGGGACCAGACACAAAGGGCAGGCGTGGTTCGGTTCCACTAAAACAAGGATTCACACCAGCAAATCTAAGGCATGGTGGCAGAAACCAGAGCTGGGGGTGAGGTCTGGAAAGGCTTCAGAAGTTTCTGTCAGCTCTGGTGGCCATGATAAGTCAGCACAGACCACACGTGTATCTCTGGGTTTGGGGGACTGGAGGCCCAAGGCTAGGAGAGGAAGACTTCCTGGCCGTGTGCTCACATGGGCTCCCTGGCTGCATGAGCTGGGACAGGGGTTTCTCCCCTCCAATCGGATACTGATCGCACTATGGCCCCCCTCCTGACCTCATGGCAGCCTAACCACCCCCCAAGGGCACCATCTGCACCCTCACACAGGGTCCCAGCTTTGACATATGGACTTGGGGTCACAAACATTCAACCCACAACACAAGGGGACCTTCAGGGATGACAGGAATATTTTCTATCATGATGGGTGTGCTGGTTACACAGCTGAACGCATTTGTCAAAACTGGTCAAACTGGACTATGTGCGTCACTGCATGGGAACTACGCCCCAAAACCTTATTGGCAGCAAAAAGCTGAATAATTGGGTAAAATAATTTCTACAAGGTAATGAGACATGTGGTGAGAATTTACACTGAACTGTGTTCTTTCAAACTGGTTTTTCCTGAGAAGAACTGGTTTCAATAAAGAAACATCTTCAGGTCAATTTGATGCTAAAGAGTCCCGCATAAAGACAACTGGGTAAAGTGACTCTCAGTCAGTCAGTGAGGGCTTAGGTGCTGGTGAGACAAACATGTGCACAGGCTCCCCAGCAGGAAGGCTTGCCGGGTGACCGCCAGGAGTATGGGATAACACAAATGCCCCCTGCCTTCCAGACGCTGCAGCTGGAGAGAACCTGGAAGACAGGTGGGCCAGCTGGCTTCAGGTGCGCTGACCTGTTTTTGCTACTACTGTTGGGCACAACACAGGAGGGCTCTCTGAATGCACATCTGTAAAGCCAGTAGCCATGGCCACCATCACAGTCGCCTGGCCTGTGCAGGTTTGCATTTGATTTGGACAGACAGTAATGAAACAATGAAGCCAAGAACTAGTTGGCCATTAGCTTTAATACTAGCTTGCATCCAGCAGGCAAGAAATACACACGGTGGGAAAACACTTCCCTTTCCATTCAGGGTTCCCAAAGCCACTGACTTATCTGAGTTTCCTAGAATCAAAGGTTTCTACCTCACCAGCCTTATTCACTTCTGTTTCCCATCTCCTTCTCTCTGCACAAACTGGCTTCTCCTTCAGCACTCCACAATCTTGGCGGCCTCTCCTTGCAATGCTAGTTTCAGGAACCAAGAGAGTAAGCTCCTGGTCTGCCCCATTTTATAGTGTAGAAATCAAAACCTTTAAGCCAATATACAAATAAGGAAGTCTCTGATACAAAGTCACTTAGCTGAGGCATAAATGGGATTCCTCATAAGACTGCACCACCCCACATCATGCAACAGTCAAAGGAGTGGGGAAAAGCTTAGTTTTGAAAAGATCTTAGTACTAAAAGAGTGGGAAAGGTTTAGTCTTAAAACTAAGCCTTAGGCTATAATGACTTTGCTGGCTTACAGCCTGTCCCCCACACCCAATGCAAACTGTAAGTGAATAAACATATACAACATACTATTTACAAACTTATTTGACCAACACCCATCTATGCAGGCTCAGCTGTTTACCTTCTAAGCCAGCAAAGGGAGTCAATATCAAAAGCTGCTCTCAAAGAAAAGCAGTATGTAGAGGCCCTACTAACACAGGCATCTCCATTTATAAACACAATCTTGTGCTGTGAGAAAAAACAACGCTGTAACAGTTTGAGCATGAAGGAAGTTCCGGTCCGTGGACATGCAGGGTACAGGCTGCCCACTGCTCTGGCAGCACTCCTGAGAGGACTGCGGGCCCTAAAGGGCACCCCGGGGCTCTGCGTGCTGGGCAGCCATCCAAGGTATCCATGCTGTGGTGACCACAAGTCCTTCTTAAATAACCCACAGCTGACCCTGAACAAGGGGGTGTCGAGAGGAGGGAGAGGGGCCCGGGGTCCTGGGGGTGCTGCTGTGGATCAGCCACTCAGGTGATCACCTGCCACACTTCCTTTGGCTCTGCTTTCGGGAGGAATTAATAGGGGCGCAGCGGGGGTGGGGGTGCACGTGCCAGGAAAGGAAGCCTTCTGCACCATCCAGATTGTGTCCTTCCACCGGCTTGCCCAGCCCAGGGGTTCCTCTCTGCCCTGCCCTCCGGGTGAACTCAATTTCGACTCAGTCATTATCATCCTACCTAAAAACTTGTTATAGTCTTTCTATATTCCTTTTAAAGTTATATTCTGCACTATTTGATATTTAACTTCATTTCTTATTAAAGACGTATAAGCAATAAATACGGAAATAGTTATAGGTTCAAGGAGTAAAGTGAAATACTGTCTAAACTTTTCCAGTATGAGCCTCGGGGAGCCTTTGCGGTCACTTGACTGCGGTCCAGGTTGAACAGGAAAGAAAAAAGCTGAAAACAAAAGCAAAGAAAGGTAGCAAACTTCCAGGAACACTTATAAATGAGAATTCTGCTTCTTTCCCTGGAAAAAGACATAAAAAAACAAACAAAATCTAAATATAAATAGGAAATAAAGAATGTTCTAATTATAGGTCATCCTTACTAGACTTCAGGCCACCTAAGATGTGCAGGTTACCTGCAGCGGTGATAGATTCTATTGGCCCATGGGGTTGGGGGGGCCTAAACGCTTTCACATCCAAGCTAGTACAGAGCAACTAGAAGTATTCATTGCAAAGAGCAAGTTCTAAAGCATTTTATCCACCTCTACAGGCTCAACCAAAAAAATGTCGATGTGCTGACGGGTAGCAGCCCAGTTGTAACCTGTACAGAAATAAACAGTCTGGACAGTCTCATCATCTTGCATATAAAAATTAAGTGGAAAAAAGAAAAAGACTCCAAAAGCACTGATGAGCAAATACTTATCTCCAATGAATGGTTCTTAGAGACATAATAAAGGCTTGAACACTATAGAGCACAAAAAAAATTTATCTACAAATTCTGTTTCTCTCTCTCCCTGAACCCCTTCCCCCACCAAGGACCAGACATCTCTCTGGTTCTCCTGTCCTCTCCTCAAACCTGGCCTCCCCGATTGCCTCTCCACTCCCTCTCATCTACTCCCTCTCATCCACTCCAACACTCCTTCTTCTTCCAAGGGTTTGCTTTCACTTTCTGGGATATAAGTTCAAGCTTGTCAAGACTTCTTCAGTTTTATTTGGCCACAGATTACCCTGAGAAAGCCTTAAAGTGGAACAATAAAAAGAAGTCTTCTGGACCTAACCAGTGGTGGCGTAGTAGCCAGAGAATTGACCTGGGACCTTAAGGACCCAGATTCAAAACTCCAAGGTTGCCAGTTTGAGCACAGGTCTCTTAGGTTCAAGGTCAAAGGTCACTGGATTGTATCCAAGGTCACTGACTCGGCCTGAGCTCCCAGTAAAGGCACATATGAAAAGCAATCAATTAACTAAATGCAATTATGAGTTGATGCTTCTCATCTTTCTTCTTTCCTCTCTCTCTCTTTCTCTAGGAAAAAAAGGTCTTCTTGACAGAAACAACAGAGAAAAGTAAAGTAAATGTTTTATTTTTACTAATCCTTTGTGATAAGGGATAGGGAGTAGTGCACTGATCTAAATTCTACCCTCTCCAGGTGTCCTTTTGAATGCATTCTTTTTTTTTTTTCTGTTTTATTTATATTTAAGTCTGAACGATGTTTTATTTTTTATATATAAATTTTTATTAATGTTAATGGGATGACATTAATAATTCAGGGTACATATATTCAAAGAAAACATGTCTAGGTTATCTTGTCATTAAATTATGTTGCATACCCCTCACCCAGAGTCAGATTGTCCTCCATCACCCTCTATCTAGTTTTCTCTGTGCCCCTCCCCCTCCCCCTCTCTCCCTCCCTCCCTCCCGCGTCCTCCCTCCCCCCACCCCTGGTAACCACCACTCTCTTGTCCGTGCCTCTTAGTCTCGTTTTTATGTCCCACCAATGTATGGAATCATGTAGTTCTTGTTTTTTTCTGATTTACTTATTTCACTCCATATAATGTTATCAAGATCCCACCATTTTGCTGTAAATGATCTGATGTCATCATTTCTTATGGCTGAGTAGTATTCCATAGTGTATATGTGCCACATCTTCTTTATCCAGTCTTCTATTGAAGGGCTTTTTGGTTGTTTCCATGTCTTGACCACTGTGAACAGTGCTGCAATGAACATGGGGCTACATGTATCTTTACGTATCAATGTTTCTGAGGTTTTGGGGTATATACCCAGTAGAGGGATTGCTGGGTCATTAGGTAGTTCTATTTGCAGTTTTTTGAGGAACCACCATACTTTCCTCCATAATGGTTGTACTACTTTACAGTCCCACCAACAGTGGATGAGAGTTCCCTTTTCTCCGCAGCCTCTCCAACATTTGCTATTACCCGTCTTGTTGATAATAGCTAATCTAACAGGGGTGAGGTGGTATCTCATTGTAGTTTTGATTTGCATTTCTCTAATATAATAACTAATGAAGCTGAGCATCTTTTCATATATCTGTTGGCCATTTGTATCTCTTCCTGGGAGAAATGTCTGTTCATGTCCTCTTCCCATTGTTTTATTGGATTGTTTGTTTGTTTGTTGTTGAGTTTTATGAGTTCTTTGTAAATTTTGGAAATTAGGCCCTTATCTGAGCTGTTGTTTGAAAATATCATTTCCCATTTAGTTGGCTGTCTGTTTATTTTTATATCAGTTTCTCTTGCTGAGCAAAAACTTTTTATTCTGATGTAGTCCCATTCATTTATCTTTGCCTTCACTTCTCTTGCCATTGGAGTCAAGTTCATAAAATGTTCTTTAAAACCCAGGTCCATGAGTTTAGTACCTATGTCTTCTTCTATGTATTTTATTGTTTCAGATCTTATATTTAGGTCTTTGATCCATTTTGAATTAATTTTAGTACACGGGGACAGGCTGTAGTCGAGTTTCATTCTTTTGCATGTGGCTTTCCAGTTTTCCCAACACCATTTGTTGAAGAGGCTTTCTTTTCTCCATTTTGTGTTGTTGGCCCCTTTATCAAAGATTATTTGACCATATATATGTGGTTTTATTTCTGGGCTTTCTATTCTGTTCCATTGGTCTGAGTGTCTATTTTTCTGCCAATACCATACAGTTTTGATTATTGTGGCCCTATAATATAGTTTAAAGTCAGGTATTGTAATGCCCCCAGCTTCATTCTTTTTCCTTAGGATTGCTTTGGCTATTCGGGGTTTTTTATAGTTCCATATAAATCTTATGATTTTTTGTTCCATTTCTTTAAAAAATGTCATAGGAATTTTGATGGGAATTGCATTAAATTTATATAATACTTTGGGTAATATGGCCATTTTAATTATATTTATTCTTCCTATCCAAGAACAAGGAATATTTTTCCATCTCACTGTGTCTTTTTCTATTTCTCTTAGCAATGCCTTGTAGTTTCCTTTATATAGGTCCTTTACATTCTTTGTTATGTTTATTCCTAGGTATTTTATTTTTTTGGTTGCAATCGTGAAGGGGATTATTTTTTTGAGTTCGTTTTCTAATATTTCATTCTTGGCATATAGAAAGGCTATGGACTTTTGTATGTTAATTTTGTATCCTGCGACCTTACTGTATTGGTTTATTGTTTCTAGTAATCTTTCTGTGGAGTCCTTTGGGTTTTCGTTGTATAGGATCATATCATCAGCAAAAAGTGATACCTTTACTTCTTCTTTTCCAATATGGATGCCTTTTATTTCTTTGTCTTGTCTGATTGCTCTGGCCAGAACTTCTAGCACCACGTTAAATAAGAGTGGAGAGAGTGGACAACCCTGTCGTGTTCCTGATTTAAGGTGGAAAGTCCTCAGTTTTACGCCATTTAATATGATGTTGGCTGATGGTTTATCAAATATAGCCTTTATCATGTTGAGATATTTTCCTTCTATATCCATTTTGTTGAGAGTCTTAAACATAAAATTGTGTTGTATTTTATCGAAAGCCTTTTCTGCGTCTATTGATAAGATCATGTGGTTTTTGTTCTTTGTTTTGTTGATATGGTGTATTACATTAACCGTCTTACATATGTTGAACCATCCTTGAGATTCTGGGATGAATCCCACTTGATCATGATGTATTATTTTTTTAATATGTTGCTGTATTCGATTTGCCAGTATTTTGTTTAGTATTTTAGCATCTGTATTCATTAGAGATATTGGTCTGTAGTTTTCTTTCTTTGTGCCATCCTTGCCAGGTTTTGGTATGAGGGTTATGTTGGCCTCATAAAATGTGTTTGGAAGTATTGCTTCTTCTTCAATTTTTTGGAAGACTTTGAGTAGAATAGGAACCAAGTCTTCTTTGAATGTTTGATAAAATTTGCTGGTATAGCCATCGGGGCCTGGACTTTTATTTTTGGGAAGGTTGTTAATGATTTTTTCTATTTCTTCTCTACTAATAGGTCTGTTTAGGCTTTCTGCTTCTTCTTGACTCAGTCTAGGAAGGTTGTATTGTTCTAGGAATTTATCCATTTCTTCTAGATTGTTGAATTTAGTGGCATAAAGTTTTTCATAGTATTCTACAATAATTCTTTGTATATCTACGGTGTCCGTGGTGATTTCTCCTCTTTCATTTTGGATTTTATTTATTTGAGTCCTGTGTCTTTTTTCCTTGGTGAGTCTTGCCAAGGGTTTGTCGATTTTATTGATCTTTTCAAAGAACCTGCTCCTTGTTTTATTGATTTTTTCTATAGTTTTTCTGTTCTCTATTTCGTTTATTTCTGCTCTGATTTTTATTATCTCCTTTCTTCGGCTGGTTTTGGGTTGTCTTTGTTCTTCTTTTTCTAGTTCCTTAAGGTGTGAAGTTAAGTGGTTTACTTCGGCTCTCTCTTGTTTGTTCATATAGGCCTGAAGTGATATGAACTTTCCTCTTATTACTGCTTTTGCTGCATCCCAGAGATTCTGATATGTCGTATTTTCATTTTCATTTGTCTGTATATATCTTTTGATCTCTGCGCTTATTTCTTCTTTGACCCATTCATTTTTTAAAAGTATGTTGTTTAGTTTCCACAATTTTGTGGGGTTTTCCCCTCTTTTTTACAGTTGAATTCTAGTTTCAAGGCTTTATGATCAGAGAATATGCTTGGTACAATTTCAATTTTTCTAAATTTGCTGATATTGTCTTTGTGGCCCAACATATGGTCAATTCTTGAGAATGTTCCATGTACACTAGAGAAAAATGTATACTCTGTCGCTTTGGGATGAAGTGTGCTGTAGATGTCTATCATATCCAGGTGTTCTAGTATTTCGTTTAAGGCCACTATATCTTTATTGATTCTCTGTTTGGATGACCGATCTAGAGCCGTCAGCGGTGTATTGAGGTCTCCAGGTATGATTGTATTTTTGTCAGTTTTTGTTTTAAGGTCAATAAGTAGCTGTCTTATATATTTTGGTGCTCCTTGGTTTGGTGCATATATATTAAGGATTGTTATGTCTTCTTGATTCAGTGTCCCCTTAATCATTATGAAATGACCTTTTTTGTCTCAGTACTTTCTCTGTCTTGTAGTCAGCATTATCAGATATGAGTATTGCTACACCTGCTTTTTTTGGGGTGTTGTTTGCTTGGAGTATTGTTTTCTAGCCTTTCACTTTGAATTTGTTTTTATCCTTGTTGCTTAGATGAGTTTCTTGTAGGCAGCATATAGTTGGATTTTCTTTTTTAATCCATTCTGCTACTCTGTGTCTTTTTATTGGTAAGTTTAATCCATTTACATTTAGTGTAATTATTGACACTTGTGGGTTCCCTATTGCCATTTTATAAATTGCTTTCTGTTAGTTTTGTATCTTGTTTGATTCTTCTCTTTTGTTTTTCTATCGTTTGTTTTTGTTTGTTTGTATTCCATACTTCTTTCCTCTGTTGCTACCTTTTTTAAGTCAAGTGTTTTTGTGGTGGTTTTTTCAAGGGTGGTTACCATTAAGTAATGAAAAGGGTACCTACCATATTCATTGTAGTACCCTTTCTTATGAGTATTTCTGCGCTTCATCGTCCTTTGCTACTGTTAATCTTCATCTTTTCTACCCCCCTTTTTTTTTGTTGTCACAGTTTAAGTTTGGTTTTATTGTTTTCTTGGTGGAGCTGTTACTTGTGGTTTTGTTTTCTTTTGTTCTTTGAATCTGGTTGGAAAACCCCCTTTAGTATTTCCTGGAGTGGGGGCTTTCTGCTGATAAATTCTCTCATCTTTTCTGTATTTGTGAATGTTTTTATATCTCCTTCGTACTTGAAGGATAGCTTTGATGGGTATAGTATTCTTGGCTGAAAGTTCCTCTCTTTCAGGGCTTTAAATATTGGGGTCCACTCTCTTCTAGCTTGTAGAGTTTCTGCTGAGAAATCTGATGATAATCTAATAGGCCTTCCTTTATATGTTGTATTCTTCTTTTCCCTGGCTGCCTTGAGAATTTTTTCTTTGTCATTGGTTTGTGTCATCTTCATTATGATGTGCCTTGGAGTGGGTTTGTTGGGGTTAAGAAAACTCGGTGTTCTGTTTGCTTCTTGAATTTGAGGCTTTAGTTCTTTCCACAGGCTTGGGAAGTTCTCGTCTATTATTTGTTTGAGTATATTCTCCATTCCATTTTCTTTCTCTTCTCCCTCTGATATACCTATTATTCTTATGTTATTCTTTCTGATGGAGTCAGACAATTCCTGTAGGGCTTTCTCGTTTTTTATTGAATGCATTCTTTATGTATACACTAATCCGTAGCTTTCTGTTAACACTGCCATGGGAGACTTTCACGTTACCCAGACATAATATATCCAGAGACAGCTCACCCTAAATACAACTCAAGCACCCAAAAGAAAATAAATACCAACATTAAAACTGTGTCACAAATATGAAGCACGATACACCCAAACCAAGAGGAGAACAACGTTTCCTTCCAGCTTAGTTTTAGGGTAAAGGCAGCAGCTCAATCAGGATGCCTCTCCTAAGCCCAGCTCGTCCACTCCAAGCAAAAGAATCTTGACTACAAAAATCATAGTTTTATGGTATCTGCAAAGATGCTTCAAGAATTTTAAGGGAAGAAAAAGATTAAACATATTCAACCACAAAATGAGAACTACTCTGAATTAAATTAAGCATAATTAGATATACTTATATAATAGAGCTATATATTAAATTCTAGTTCCCTCCCATTTAGAAAATAGGTAATTGTGGCTTAAGAGATCCTGTGCTCTGTTTCCTAATTTTCTTACATTGTTTGGGCACAATAAATTCACTTCCACTTGCACTATCATGTCACATCCCACTTTCAAGGTCCTTACCACTAATTGCAGAATAGTCTTACCATCTAGCTAGTAATCAAAGTAAAATCTGTATCATTCTTTTTGAAAGTTTTCTTCAATATACTTGCCACTAAACATCTGATGCAATTAATTTACCAAGAAATGGCCCCTGGGTCATGTAGTACCTCTGTCATCTATGGTCAGAGTATCCTGGATGAGGGGAGGGTCTTTTAAGATGCTCCTTTGGATGGAAAGAGTAATTTCGAGAGTGAATTAAAGAGAGATTCCCGCATAAGCAAAAGTATATCTGGATGTATATCAGGATGCTTAACAGCAGCAAAGCCAAACCCAACTTACAGCAGCTTGAATAACATGCATGTAATGGGAGAATCTGCAGGCAGGGCTGCTCTGAACCAGAGCAGCAACTCCAAGATGGCTCATCCCAAGCAGCCCACACCCTCTTCACAGCCATATTCAGTGGCAGAAAAAAAGTGGCTCTCATGCTCTGGATCCTTGTATATATATAAGGGAGGGAATCCCTTCTCAGAAGCCCCAAGCAGCCCTGGCCAAACCTGGACCACATAATGTGTATATGACATTTACAGCCTCTACACACAATAGTTGCTTGATAAAATTTTAATAATCTTTCCTAAGGGAAAAAAAGAAATCAATTTTACTATTTAGCAACCTAAACTGAAACTTACCAAGGCCTTCAAAGTAATCTAATTTGGTTGATTCCCCCCTCTTTTCTAAAAACCAAGCTTTTCTATTTCAGTGCTACTTTAAGAGTTAACATTTCTAAAGTATTTTCACATCATCCACGAGGCATCAGTACTATTTCCTAAAAAATAAAATTGATGCTTACCCACAAAAGAAAATAGCAAAGTAAATTCTAAGGCTAAAATGATAACAAAGTATATCTGACATAAAGTGCCCAACATCTTAAAACAACCTCTTGATGAATTTTTATTGTTCTTCTCAGAGAAACTCTTTGAGTACTCATTAACCTAAATGCACTGGCATGACAAAGTCCATATCCTAGTTAATAAAATGTGTTTCACTTCTACAGCAAAAAACAGATGACTGGTCAGCTTCAACTTTCTACAGCGTTACACATCTGCCAAATTATTCAGGACCCTCTTAGGAAAAAGCCATGATCCTCCACACACTAATTAAATGAGTCAATGCTTTAATCATACTTTAGATAACTAATCTATTTCAATCCTGATAATCTAATTAACTAATTCTGGTAAATAAATTCCAACCTTAGTTCAAAATGATTAAGAGGATTAAAGTTTAAAAAGCAGCGAATGCAAACTGAAATAGAGCCACTATAATGAAGTTCTCCTATTAAAACGTTCTCCTATTAAGAAGGCTGTTTATTACCTGAAATTCAAAACTAAAATGCAAGGTTTTTGAAATCAGTTCTAATACTAGACCTCTTGTAATTGTATTAGTTCATGCTTGCTGGACTTAAAATTCCCAAACAAGGTGCTCTTCCCTGATCAATCTGTATAGAACAGCTATACCACCTGCAACCCCTCGCTATACCGTGCACATCACGTTTTGCCTGTCACATGTGTTTCTGTGTTGTCCAGTGTTGCTCCACAGACACATGACAGATTATCCTCGGTGCTCTGTTCTCCAGGGCCTAAAAATAGTGTCACACATACAGACACTTCATAAATGTGATGGGTGAACAAACAGGTGTCTCAGAAATGTAGACTTACTAATAGTAAAATTGTATTTTTACTGACATACATTTACTTATATATTTTTTTGAATTATTTTTATTTATTTATTCATTTTAGAGAAGTGAGACACAGAGAGAGAGAGAGAGAGAGACAGAGAGACAGAGAGAGACAGAGACAGAGAGAGAAGGAGGAGGAGCAGGAAGCATCAACTCCCAAATGTGTCTTGACTGGGCAAGCCCAGGGTTTTGAACCGGGGACCTCAGTGTTCCAGGTCAACACTTTATCCACTGCGCCACCACAGGTCAGGCCATTTACTTATATTTTTAATTATGGTGTAATAACTTCAACAGCATGAACAATAAACCAATCACAAAGAAAAATAAAAAAAACAATTGCTACCACCATCACTGCTTACCACAGAGCCAGCCACCAGTTATAAAGCCTGTTATGTAGCAACCATGAAATAATTTAATTCTAACAACAAGCCTATGTATGTGGGTATTACTTCCATCCTATGGGTGAGGAAATTGAAGATCGGGGGGTATAGTAACATGCCCAAGATCAGCTATGGGAAAAACTGATTTAAAACCTAAGAGCTCTGACTCCTGATGCTAATTTATGATATCCACATATCATTAAGGAACACAGGCAATTTGTATCACAATAGCAGGTACAGAATTCATCTACATGAAGAGCTGAAACCACAATACTTAGTGATTTCTACAACTAAATACCAGGCCGCCAAAACATGAGACATGTTTAAAAATTAAACATCACTTAAGTCTTTTTCTTCCAAAATAAATATCATGGAGTCACTGACTGGTCAAGCAGATAAATGGAATGAAAGTATAAATAACCTATATTCATTTAACCTGATCTTAGGATAAAGTATCCAGTGAAAACTACGGTATGTTACTTTTTTCTAACCCAATTCTATCTTAGATTTAGCCAAAATCGCTTTCTATGGTCTTTCTACCACTTGCTTCTTCATTTGCTTCAATTTTATATTTGTCATCTAACCTATTTATTTACAATTTTTATATGACCGGTCAAGCTCATTTGTTGGTCCATGAAATAAGTGTAATTGATTCTGTGTGCCAGGCATAGTTTCTTAGACATCTAGTCATTACTTCTACCAATATATATCATGTTTCCCTAGGAAACTGGCAGACATGTAGAGATGCAATACCCCTTTCTATGTCTACATTTATGATATGTTAAAAGATAATTTTATCCATAGGAAAACTCACATTAAAGATATGCCTCTAGCCACTACAATGTATCCTGATTTAGGCAGTTAGAGTAAAATCAGTCTCACTTTTCTATAATACAAAATATTATCCCAATTTACAAGTGACACAGAAATCAATAACCATTTTAATTCACTAACAAGAAAAATGGCTTAGAGTAAATAAACCAAGTAATCACCATGTTTCTTAGCAATGGGAGTAGCTAAAATACCAAAGCAGTTTAAAAGTTATGAGAAATACTTTTTAAACAAACTTCTAGTTCCTGTGTCTTTCTGTATACTCAAAAGCACTCTGCTTCCAGCTGCCCGCACACTTAAGCACTTCATTAGACAAATGCATTGTTTTTCATACCGCCACACGGCTCAGCAGTATTTCTCCACTTGACAGTTTTACTTACTGTCTTGGAGGCAGTATTAATGTACTGCATCACCATTTCTTTTTTGATACTGAAGTCCTTTTCCCGCAATGGTGCCTTCTTATCTTCATTTAAATTCATATCTTCCTGGAAAACACAATTAAAAAGCCTCATTTTAGTTCGACCCTAAGTAGAGCAACCACTCTCCGTACACTATGAGCGGAAAATCAATAATTTGTGACTAAGAGCGGCATTAATTGTTTTGGAATGATTTACGCGCAGTCCTGCCTGGAGGAGAGAGCGAGCTGAGGCACAGAGTAGAAAGTATTCCAGAGCATCCTCACAGGTAAAACACTTACCAAAACAGGTTTTTTTTTTAAATTCACAGAAGGCTAGGAAAATTATATTCACATCACTATAAATAATTAGATGGTTGAAGATACCTGCCTTTCATAAAGTCATTAGGATTCACAATTTCAAAATATACATAAATATATATATATATTTTAAATAATACCTGTACTTAAGGCTATCTTGCACTGTTTTGAAACAGTTACTCCAGGTATCATAAAGATTAAAAGGTAAATAAGTCAACCACTTTCCAAATTCTGACAGCTACAAGCGCCTGTTATCAAACTAGTACTGATAGCCCCAAAAGGCGAAGCATTCTATAGTGTTAAATGTCTTTTCTCCATCCCTTCTAAAATATTAACTGCTTAACTTTATTCAGTGTTCTAATTTATATAAAAATTACACTTATAGAAAAAAGGTTCCACATAAATATCTAAAAGTAATCAAGCACCATTCAAAAACAAGGATTTTAAGTCAATGGTTTTCAACCTTTTTACATTTGGGGACTGATGAGAATAGGAGAATTATTTTAGGGACTGCCAAAGCAGAAATTACTGTGAGCATAAACAAACTTGACTAATATCACTGGGTCTATGACCTTCATACAACATCAGGGTGGTTAATTCCTTCGCAGACCAGCACGGAGTTTCTGGCAGACTAGTCTAAAGACTGGCAGTTGAAAAGCACTGGTTGAGTGATCTGAATATTGCTACAGGCCTAATCTTCACTAAAATTACAAGTCAAGTATATGCACATATATATAAGAATTGTTACCAGGACCCCCTAGCCCATGGTGGTACAGTGGATAGAGTGTTGACCTGTGACACTGAGGTCCCAGGTTTCAAAACCCCAAGGCTGCTGGCTTGAGTGCAGGCTCACCAACTTGAGCACTGCCTCATCAGCTTGAACGTGGGATCACAGACATGACCCCACAGTCATTGGCTTGAGCCCACTGGTTTCTGGCTTAGGCCCAAGGTCACTGGCTTGAGCAAAAGGGTCACTGGTTTGGCTGGAGTTCCCCGGTCACAGCACATATGAGAAGCAAGAAATGAACAATTAAGGCGTCACAACTACAAGTTGATGCTTCTCATCTCTCTCTCTTCCTATCTCTGTCTCTCTCTGTTCCTCTCTCATAAAAAGGAAGGAAGGAAGGGGAGGAAGGGGAGGAAGGGGAAGGAGGGGAGGGAGGGGAGGGAGGGGAGGAAGGAAGGGAGGGAGGGCAGGAAGGAAGGAAGGAAGGGAGGGAGGGAGGGAGGGAGGGAGGGAGGGAGGGAGGGAGGGAGGGAGGGAGGGAGGAAGGAAGGAAGGAAGGAAGGAAGGAAGGAAGGAAGGAAGGAAGGAAGGAAGGAAGGAAGGAAGGAAGGAAGGAAGGAAGGAAGGAACAGAAACTGTTACCAGGATTTATAAATTAAGTTGTTTAGGTCAGAGGCTGTGTGGCAAAGGAGCCCAAGGTAAGCCAGAAAGGGCCAAAGGAGAAGAGGATTTCCTCTGACCTCAGCCCTGGGTGGTTTGTGATTAGCAAAGTATAACACCTGAGTGTATATAAAATGTCATTATCAAGTCAAAAATGGGACCTTCATGTCCAGAACTTTGGGATCACCTTCGGAGCCCAGCAAGTCAAATTTCTTCCAAGTGTTTCAAGGGTGCTATAATTCATCAGACACTGTAGTTTATGCCTTTAGCTGGCTCTGTTTTTGGCTACCAAACCATTCAAGCACTTAAAAGTCAAAATCCTCTTCATTGCACCTTGATACATTTAAGATCTTATAAGCTATTCCATTTGACATTTCAATAAAAAGTAGTAATTAGTCATGTCTCTTTTGGCTACTCTGGTTAGTAATATCATGGTATATGAATAACGGTTTTATTTCTTTTCCCCTCTAAACCAGTGATTCCTTAGGAAGCATTTTGAAAATGTCTGGGGCATTCTGGTTCTCACTGTCACTGAGGTGATGCTCCCAGGATGTGCAGGGGAGGTGTGCTGGACTTGCCGTAACACATGGGCTAGTCCCAAACAATTTAAAAAAAAAATTGCCCTGTCTCTCAATGACAGATAGATGCATGCACCTTAAAAAAACAATCATAATTATCTAAGCCTAAACTCCAATGCAATGGAATTCATATGTAAATTGTTGCACATGAAATACTTCTTATTGTATGGTTTTAATATACATTGGATTTTCCAAGACTCCAACTACTAGTCTATAAATTATATACACATTGTTTTCTGGGGGGGGGGAGTTGTGGAAGAGGGAGTTAAGCTTTACCAATAGTTGTGCTCCATTTCTGAAATTTAGATACCCCAGGGCAATACTGCTTTTCATATCTGAATCATCACAACAGCACACCTGTATCAGCCCACACTACAGCTGCTCTATTATATAGTATGGTGAGGCATTATAGTGACTTTTTTAAACTGTAAGTGTAGATAGCTTACATTATCTATAAATAAAGATTTTTGTTGGAAAAAAAGGCCATGGGGAAGTTAGGGAACAATTATTATAAAATGTGAGAGACTTAAGAACATTGAGAACATGTTTTTAAATCATTCACTATATTTTTATTTTTCTCTATGATGACCAAACATGACCCAGCCTCCTTAGCCAACAAAAGAAAATACTTAATAGATACAGAATACTAAGAAACAGAAAATCCATTAGGTGTGTCTGAGATCATTATAAAATTTCCAGATGAAAGATAAAAAGGCTACTTTTTTCTTTGTGGAAAGATATTTTCAAGATGACATGAACTTGCACACAGAAGTCCTGTCTGTATTTGGAATCAAGAAAGAGATCCAGACTTCCCCCAACCTCTTTCCTCTGGCTTGTCAGGCCTGCCTCGTCTAAATATGGCACTCACCTCCAGGACAACGGTATCATGACAGTCCCTATTTAAAAACAAAGAAGAAATGATACTACAAAGAAGTTTAGAAACAGCTACATGATAGTACAACCCTTTCAGGAGCATTCAGGAGCTATGTAACTCCTCTAACACGTGGTCATGCTCTGTATGTCTGGGGGAAACAGCACTAGAAAGCGTAAGAAAAACTCTGCCCTTTACAAAAGGAAAAGGAAATATGGGGCCAAATGTAAGAAAAGAATAATTGTGTGTGTATGTATGTATGATAGGTGCAGTATTCTTAGAACAGATTTTGAAACTCTATCTATGAAGACAAGGGATGCAAGAAGGAAACCCTGTAAATCAATGGCACTGAACTTCTGGGGGGTCACTAACTCCTTCGGAAATGTATTGAAAGCTTTTCCCTAGAAAATGCACATCCATGTTTTATGTTTCAGTGCCAGAGAAATAAAACTAAGTATCTTCCAAGACTATCCCAGAAACTGGAATTGGGGGTCATCAGGGAAAGCCAAACATTTTCATTTAATAACCCCCTGCCTTAAGGGAAAATCTTCAATATGAAAGTCTGCATAATGCATAGTCTAAGCTCCATATATTACAGAACAGAAAAAACAGGCTCACATCTAGCTGGTTTTTAGAAACTCAAAACTGGTGCCCAGATCCCTGTCTCGTGCAGTTTCCAGGTAATCATAATGGGTCTCTTGTGGGCAAGTCATCAACTTTCAGGTCATTTAAGTTTACATCCTCTCAAAGTGATCAAATGGCATCTCCATTGTCTTAGGTCCAGTTTCCTAGAGGCAGACCTGAGACAGGGAATCAGGGGCGGGGATTGTCAGAGTGGACGCTCGCAGGATAAGGAGTGCTCACAGGATTAGGAGTTCCTAGCAGGATGAAGGGTCCTCGCATGATATGGGGGTGCTCACAGGATGAGGGGGTGAAGGAAGCAGGTCAGACAAAAACAGACATTCGCAAAGTGGCCTCATCTGGATTCTTGCCTCAGCCTGAATTGCACCACTTAGGGCCACCTGGAGGGACACCCCCACGTCAGTCATCATTAGCTGCAGAATACCAATTGTCTGTGGCCAAATCTCTGCGTGAAGGAGGGGCAGCTGCCAGGCACTAGGAGTCAACACTCATCACCTGGCCTGGGGCATGCAGGCACCACCTGGTCAAGGGGTCTGGGAGGGGCACCATTAGTGTCCACAACATCTGAAAATCACTTACTTTTTATATTCTAATAAGGCTCTTTCTAAGCAGAACACAGAAACCCTCATTTACGGCCTAAACAAGCAATATATACACCACTGTGTGTTAAGCAATGCTCCATTCCCATATACATCACTGTGTGTTAAGCAATGCTCCATTCCCACGAACGCTGGGACACCTACTACCTGGCACAGCAATAAAATAATACAGAAGGTACAGATTTTAAAACAGCTCTAAAATGGCTGTGTACCTCAATATAGCAGCATATTGATATATGCACACAATTCATTAAATATCTATCAAGTAAATACTGAGCAGAAAATGCATAGAACACAATTATCTGGGGCATGATGAGCAATTTGATGAAGTCAGGATTGCAGTGGTTTGAGAAATACATATCTACCCTTTGAATGGAAAAACCGTATCAGTGCTATTTAACTGAATATCCCATTCACAAATATTTGAGCAGTCATCAAATCAAAACTTTAATCTGTCTGAAGAGTAATTGTTTTTGTTTGGTTGAAGTTCTACTTATATCTCAGGCAATATAGATTGTGAGTTAACTTTTCTCTTTTTCTTTTTTACTGAATTTATTGAGGTAACAACTGGTTAATAAAATTTTAGGTGTCCGGGGTACAATTCTATGATACATCATGTACACTATACTGTGTGTTCCTCATCCCAAGGTGAGTCTCCTTCCGTGACCACTTACTCTCCGCTGACTTTCATCTGGTAATCACTACACAGTTGTCTGTGTCTGTGAGTTGTTTTTTTGTTTTGCTTGATCCACTCACCCTTTCCACTCAGCTCCCCTGACAGCTGTCAGTCTCTTCTCTGTATCTATGAGTCTTTTCATTTTGTTGGTCTATTTTAGTTCATTTGGTTTCACATGAGTGAAATCATATGCTATTTGTCTTACTAGTTTATTTCACTTAGCATAATAATCTCCAGGTCCATCCATGCTGTCACAAAATGTAAGATTTTCTACTTTTTTACAGTATGTGTAAATGTACTACAGCCTTTTTAAAACAATGAGTTCAGTGTCTAGTTTGTTAAGGTTTAGCATATTTTAGAGAGATTGAGTATAGCTTCTGTCTAGAAGACACAGCAAGGTATCAGATTATAGAGCACACTCTACCACACGAAAGGCTCCAAAGCCCCTGGAGGGGGGTATAGGGAACCAAAGTAGATAAACAAAAGACAAGGTGGCTGGAGGCAACACTCTCGGCAAATAAAGAACTGTAGAAGAAGAAAACTGGACAGTAAAGGAGGACAGTCAGGCAAAGGAGAGAAGTGTCATTGTGCCCAAAGAAAAGAGAAACAAAAAGGAAAGGCAATGGTCAGCAGCGTCCCACGGAGCACACAGAATCTGGTGATCAGAGAGCCACTTAGAATCAGAGGAGTGAACATCTGGAAGAAAACACCTGCGAAAATTAAAAGCTATCGACAGAAAGAGCCAGAGTAAACTACCCTTTGAAGGTTTGGAACAAAGGACAGGAGCTAGAGGCAAAGGACATACTAGTTCCCCGGACAGGACACGGACCGGAGAAGACAAAGGCCCGGGCCATCTTAAAGGAACTGCCCACAAAAGGTGACCACCACAGAGGAACAGGGTCATGGAAGATTGAGACAGAAAACCAAAGGAGATGTCAGCAGTGACAAGCGATTTAGGTAAGGACAGGGGTAGGGGACACACAAAAAATACCACAGGAGCAAGGAATCAGCATTTGTAACCTCCTACACCTCTGGCAGGCAAAAGGGACTTTGTACTGATGTACTTAAGGATACAAACTTTAAAATCCTTGGGGAAATTATTTAAGATGGTTTGACTAAGCCCAATCTAATACATAAACCCTTAAAAGCAGAAATTTTGTCCAGATGGAGGCAAGAGATGTCACTAAAGGGGAAGTCAGAGATTCTAGCATGAGGTGGATTTGAGGTCCCTGAGACACAGGGGCCCACATGAAGGATAGGAGAGCCTCTGGAAGCTGAGGCAGTTCCCAGTGACAGTCAGGCAGCAAGGAAACTGGGACCTCAGGACCACAAGAGCAAAGATCTAGATTCTGCCAACGTGAGCCTGAATGAGGATTTTTCCCAAAGCCTCTCCACTAAGAGCCCAGACATTCAACTGACTTCAGCCTGATAACAACAAGAGAAAACAGGTGAGCCAACCTGGGTTGTGACCCACAGAACTGTGAGACAATACACTGGTGCTGTAAGTCACCAGATCGGCAGTAATTTGTTACAGCAGCAATGAAAACACACAAC
Source organism: Saccopteryx leptura (assembly GCF_036850995.1). NCBI lineage: Eukaryota > Metazoa > Chordata > Mammalia > Chiroptera > Emballonuridae > Saccopteryx > Saccopteryx leptura. Next base: position 90,915,339 of record NC_089506.1, on the reverse strand, counting down.
ACCCGAGGGCACCAATGCCAGATTGTAAGCACTGCAGCTCAGAACTGCAGTCTTGTTCCTCCTCCTCTCACCTCCCAGCTAATTCTAGAGGAGACAAGGTCAGTCTAGAGCAGGGGTCTCAAACTCGCGGCCCGCGGGCCGCATGTGGCCCGCCGAACAATTTTGTGCAGCCCGCAGACTAATCCACGAAGTTCAAAATATTTTGGATAAAATTAAGTAAGCCTAGGGGCCTACTTGTATTTTTCATTTCTCTAGCATCCTAGCTAGATATTAGCTTAGTTAACAGCAGTTGTGATGCGAACTACAGTTTCTGGTCGTTTTGTGACACTGAGTAAACTGCATGTACGATTGTGCTTGTTGTATTGATTTTTTTTTGTTTTCAACTGCAGTGAGAAAAGTGTTGCGTAACAGTTGCCTTTTGTAGACCTAGTGCGGCCCGCCGAATGGCTGTGATCTTGCTCTGCGGCCCACATGCTGAGTTGAGTTTGAGTCCCCTGGTCTAGAGAGTAGAGGAGAGAAAAGTAACATGGATTAACAGAGAAGAGGCCAAACTCATTCCTCAAAACAGCACCTACTGAAGACTCTAAGCAGAGCAAGCTGGGGAGGCGGGGGGCGGGGGAGCTTCCTCAGGATGAAAATTAAATTATTTATATTCATCTACGGTCTTTGTTACCTGAAAGTGAACAGAAAGTCCTGGGACCCACCTAGGATTTTGTCCAGGAACAGAAAAGAATAAGGTGAGAGGTTTAAAGAGGCAATGAGTGGAATACACACATCAGATTCAACTTGTACCTACAACCTTCACCTCATTCAAAGAACCAGTTACATATACCTACCATGAGTTCAAGAGTAATTACTGAAATCTGAGTTCCAAAAGTCAAAATTTTATATACAATGATGTCCACACAACTATTTCACATAACTAGACCCGCAGAGAAACCAATATGGGCTTTCAGGTAAAAATTCTGCTTTTACCTGAAGACAAATGGGAGAAAAAGCCCTTAAGGAGTATAACTAAAAAGTAGTAATCCTTACCTTAAAAAAAGCACACTGAAACTATTACCCAGAGACTGAGATAATCAATTTCCTAAATAAGGCAAATGAGCGCCAATATTGAAGTGTTCCCTGTACTTCACATTCATTAAGTAATCAAGGCAGCACACTTTTTCCAAGGACTGTCTCGAGGAGGAAAAGGAGGTTCTTCAAAACAAAGTTCTTACTTCGTGTAAAACTTTTTAAATACCTTTGATAATGTTAAATAAGAATTACTTTAAAGTTGTACAATGCCAAAATAAAGACTCTGGGATGCAACTTTTAAATGGTATGAAGTCTCAGTAGGTGCAAGTACCAAAAGGTTAAAATGGCAAATTATTGACCATTGCTTCATCAAAAGAATCTTCATTAATAAAAATACCACCAATAGGTGCAAGCCAAAATCAAACCCAACAGAAACCTTGCACCCTCCACATAGAAACAGCTCTAAATTGGTCAACAATGTGGGACCCTGTAAAACCTGAGAAATCTCACTGATCCACATTTCAAGAGGAAAAGGACCCCCTCATCTCCAGAATCATCAGGTCTTCCCTACAATGTACTATGCTATAATTGAGGAATCGGAAAGGAAAGAATCTACGCATTTTGTGTGTGTGTGTGAGAAATATTTATTATGGAATGTCACTGAGATTATATGGTTGTTTTGAGGTCCTCATTTTTTTTTATAAAGAATTTAGCTGTAACAAATTCATAGGGCAGCCCCGAGAAAGCAACAATTTCATATCCTTCTTTAGTAAAATGAATTTGATTGTAAAAGATCTTCTGCCAACAGGGAGACCTGTTTAAGATTTAACAAGTGATCTGGCCCAGTTATTAAATAAGTATTCTGTAAACACTTCAAAAATGTCAATATACATCTGCCCAGTACATATTATTAAAATTGCTACTCTCAGCCAGAAGGATAAAACTAACAGAAAACACTTCCCAAGTAAGTATGTTCAGCCAGAACACCATAAACTATATTCAGTGCTTTAGAGGTAGTTGTTTAGTGGCTGGTGGTGATAAAATGTGCCCTCCATAAACACCTGTATCAATACCCTACTCGCCCTATTACTCAGATGGCACCAGCAATTATGATCAAAATGAAAAAAAAAATGTTTATCTAAACAAGGCAGTCATAATAAATAAACAAAGAATCAAGGTAAAAGTCAACAAAAAAAGTCCCACTCTAGAGTCTCACAAATACTTTAGGTGAGTGGTCCATATAATGCATGGATGAAGCAGGAGGAAAGGGTACTTTACACCAGGGGTCCCCAAACTTTTTACACAGGGGGCCAGTTCACTGGCCCTCAGACCGTTGAGGGCCGGACTATAAAAAAAACTATGAACAAATCCCTATGCACACTGCACATATCTTATTTTAAAGTAAAAAAACAAAACGGGAACAAATACAATATTTAAAATAAAAAACAAGTAAATTTAAATCAACAAACTGACCAGTATTTCAATGGGAACTATGGGCCTGCTTTTGGCTAATGAGATGGTCAATGTGCTCCTTTCATTGACCACCAATGAAAGAGGTGCCCCTTCCGGAAGTGCAGCGGGGCCGGATAAATGGCCTCAGGGGGCCGCATGTGGCCCGCGGGCCGTAGTTTGGGGACCCTTGCTTTACACAATGTAAAGCCTCATTAAGAGAGGGGAAAGCTAGCAAAAAAAAAAAAAAAGGAGTTTGTTTTGTTCTAGGCTGAAATTATATCAACTAATGATGACAAGAGTAGCAAAGGGGTGTTCAAGGGAACATGCACAACACGGAACAATACTTCTTGATGAAAAGAACATAAGGCAGTATAATGCCAAATACTTCTGCTGATTCCAGCAGACCAATGAAGAGACCACCTACTAACTGTTTCTCAAAAATTCCAAGGGCATCTTACACTCAACACTAAATAGGTGAATGCAATAATTTCCTCCAAAACTAAATAAGGCTGTCAAAACCAATAGATTAAATAGACATATACAAAATAAAATCATGATGCTGAAATAACATGAAATTCCTCAGAATGGCATACAAAATCCTTTCATAATCTGTCCCAAATAATCTTTCCAATCTAATCTCTGCAACTCCTCACGGCTCCCCTCCCCTCTGAGCTACCTGAAGCCTAGCTCTGTCTTTGCTCACTGTTATTCCCCATCACGAGAATGCCCATCCCTCTGCTATCCAAATCCAAAGTTAAGACCTGTCTCTATCCACTCTCTCTATGAAATTTCCCTGTACTATGATTTCCTTTCTGTTTTGGTTTCCCTGGAAGCTAATGAGGAATCTCAAATATTAGAATAGTTTGTTCCTATTCTAAACTTATAAATAACTTAATCATTAACTATTACCTTCTGGCATTTTTTACTTAATTTTTCAATTGTTTATTTTGAATTCTAAGCGATAAGCAACTTGAGGACAGAAACTACAGTGTGTCCGTAAAGTCATGGTGCACTTTTGACCGGTCACAGGAAAGCAACAAAAGACAATAGAAATGTGAAGTCTGCACCAAATAAAAGGAAAACTCTCCCAGTTTCATACCTATTCAGTGCAGTTCGATGTGGGCTCACACACAGATTTTTTAGGGCTCCTTAGGTAGCTATCCTGTATAGCCTCTACAGACTCGTCTCTGACTGATGGCCTACCAGAACGGGGTTTCTCCACCAAACTGCTGGTTTCCTTCAACTGCTTATCCCATTGAGTAATGTTATTCCTATGTGGTGGCGCTTCATTACAAACGCGACGATATTCACGTTGCATTTTGGTCACAGATTCAAATTTAGCGAGCCACAGAACACACTGAACTATCATCTGTACTGTCCACATCTCAACTGGCATGGCCATGGGCTGCTCCACTGTATACACGGTGTTACATCATCATCTGCGCATGTGCACATGCTGCCACATCATCCTACAGAAACTGGGAGGGTTTTCCTTTTATTTGGTGCAGATTTCACATTTCTATCATCTTTTGTTGCTTTCCTATGACCAGTCAAAAGTGCACCATGACTTTACAGACACACTGTATGTCTGTATGTAAAATAATCTATTTATATAAAATTAGCATTCATTGTAGTAAATGGTTTGAATGTACTTAATGCACGTGGGGTATTGATCAAATCAGTGTAGCCAGCTCGAAAGCCAGGAGCTGTGTTTCTCAGAGAAGCACCATCATTTAGAACCAAATGAGGAAGGAGCGATGTCACCCTCTCTAGCAGATAGGCACACCAAAAACAAGTGAGTTCAAGTGTCTACAGATAGAACTACTGCAGGACTATGAGAGCTTGGTTAACCTGGGAACCAAGAAAGAAGTAAAATGGGTAAAGTTAACATTCAGCATACTTAACAACGCACACAGCAGAGCACTGTGACCGCCATTCTAAAATGCAACCGAACCAAACACACAGACACTTAGGTAATCCATTCAAGACAAGAATGTGTCATTTGCTACTTTAGAGTATTTATGTTTTTATACATCTTGTACAAAATAAAAAACTGATATGACATTTTTATTCACTTTCACTCTTATTTTTGTCATCTTAATGCTGCTATGACTAAAGTGCCATCTTAAATGACACCAGAAGCCACCCTATAGAACACGTGTTCCAAATATGTTCAGTGTTCCTAAAACATGACCAAAAGCTAAAGCTTTTACATCAAACAACATTTCATAAGAACCAAAATTCTTACCATCATCTTTTCAAAAAGTTCTAAGAGTTCATTCTCTGACATTGGCTTTGAAAGGTTTTCCGTCATCTCTGAAGATCCATCATTGCTTGCAAATGCAGTCTTCAGGTTAGAAAGTGGTGGCCTCTCTTTCTTACTCCCTGGAATTTTTATGCTAGCAAACTTGTCCAGCTACAAATAAAATAAAATAAAACAAAATACCACATATGTAAGTATTTCCTTCTCAACATTTATCTAGTCCCCAAAATGAATAAACAAACAAGGTCAATAACATAATTTGATTTCATCAGGAGGTATTCAGCACTGGAATCTTTAAAATTAAATATATTTAGATATATATTTAGATATATGTTTAGATATATATTTTTTTTTAGATATGGGAAGGGGGCTAGTAAAAAGGTAAGAGTAACCATTTTGTCTAAAAGCTGAAGAAAAATCAGACAACAGACAACCTCAAAAGATTCTGTCTAATTCTAAAATCATAGAATTGAAATTCTAATGTCAGGTGCCCTTTGCTTTTCAAATTAGCAACCTAAGCCATTTTACAAAGGTATTTTAGGTAATTTAGGGCCATGTTTCCCCGAAAATAAGACAGTGCCTTATATTAATTTTTGCTCCTAAAGATGTGCTTGGTGTGATTTTCAGGGGAGGCCTTATATTTCTAAGCTTGAAAAAAATTGCACTAGGTCTTATTTTCAGGGATGTCTTATTTTCAGGGAAACAGAGTAGTTGGCAATCCAACTATTACTCAGTGTCATGGCAACTTTTTTCAATGTCTTTCTGAATGAAAAATGTCAGAAGTGAAAGATAATTAGATGGGCTTCCTAGGACCTAAACATTGCTGAGAAAGAATTGGTGAGCCTAAACACAGATCAAGGAAAGTATCAAAACAGAAACAAAGAGAAAAAAGAATAGAAAGGAAGGGTGGGAAAGGGAGAAAGAGGGAGGGAAGGAGAGAGGGAAGGAGGGAGGGAGGACATAGCAACCAAGATTTGTGATATAATATAAAATATTATAACACAAGTGTATTTGGGGTCCAGAAGCAGGAGAGAGGGTGAGAATGGTAGAAGACATACTGCAGGAGATGAATTGTTCCAACTGACTTAAAAAAATCAATTCACAGATCCAAGCACAGCAAACCCCAGGAAAAATAAATAAAAATAAATAAATAAATAAGCCAAGCCACCTAGGCACCTCCTCGTCAAACTGCTGAGAATTAGAAATGAAGGAGAAACCAGAAAAATGCAGCCAGAGAAATGAAGACATTATCTACACAGGAGAAAAATGATATAAATGGTAGCCAATTTTTCTCACAAGAATAATGGTGGTATAAAACAATGGAAAGGCATCTTTAACGTATCAAAAGAAAAATACTGTCACTCTGGGATGCCATGCCCAGTGAAAACACCCTTCATAAATAGAAGCAAAATAAAAACATTTTAAGACACACAAACGTTGAGAGAATCTATCGCAAGCAGACTTGTACTACAAAAAGTGTCAAAACAGGTTTTTCAGGCCAATGAGAAATTATACCAAATGGAATCCCAGATTTACAAAACGAAATGAAGAGCACGGGAGAGGTTATTCTGTTTGATATTGGCAATACAAAGATAAATGAGCTATTTAGGACATAAATAACTAGCAACCAAGTGAAGGAGACAAGCACATAAACAGGTAATTATATAGCTATATAGAAAATGCAGCAAGAGGTATGTGCAATGTATTACACTAGCAAAGAAAAGGGACATGTAACTCACTGAGATAAACATGCTCTATTGGAATAATCCAGAAACATAAAAGTGTCTTTGGGTGACTATATTTCCAGAAGTTATTGTCCCTATGTACATTAGTACCCCAGGTTACCTCACCTGTCTTGTGAATTACCAGTTCATGGCCATCACCTCTATATAAGTAATCTCAACCCCTCAGTGTAACAGCTATGCTGACTCCTTTTCACACACCACAAAAGTGTAACTTAATTAATATTCTAAACTTATGACATTAAGCAAAACATCATTAATACACCATCAATATTATAAATGTAAACATGTCAATGAATGGGAATTGTAAGCTTAAGCGATTTACAAGCTGATTTGTGACTGCACAGCTTAATAATTCCATCAGTGGTTAAAGTAATATAAATCTTTAGTTTTCAACAACAAAAAAAAGCTCTCTTAAATAAAAATCTCTAAGTGTCATAAAAATGACAATGGCTAATATTTATTGGGTCTCTTCCATATGTCAGGCACTGTGCTAAGAGCCTGAACTGCAACATCAGGCTAAACGCATTTGTGTAATCTTTACAATAAGGAAATTGCATGTCTAAATAATAAAAGACAAGCTTCAAAACACACTTATATATTAAAATTCCATAGTAGTTGGCTTATAAATTAGTGTAAAGGAAAAAATGTATATGTCAACCTATTTTTTTAGTAGAACTGCATTTGTATCAATAAACAGTATCAGAATTTATACAATAATAAGGGAATAGAATTAGTGCGCCTCCCTCATATGCTTAGCACTTAGACTCTGGGGAAGGCTGGATTTTATCCAAGTGGAAAAACAAATTCGCACATTACCACTAGCATAGCTAGCTAAAGGCAAGATAGGAAAAATTAGCATATCCCTCTTCTGCCTTCTAAATCTTCAAAGGTCCAAATAGTAATAGGACATACTAAAGATCAGTGTTCCATAATTTCATTACAATGCTTTTATCTATTTTCCCCGATTAGAAGGCATGAAAGACAAAATAAGGAAGGAGCCATAGGAGAAGAATAAATACAATCCTTCGTCCTCTACTAGAACAGTAAATTGAATTTGTTGAATACCTCAGGCTTAAAGCACAAGTGTTCCCAGGTATGTGATGCTTTGTTGAGCACTACAGGTAGACTCCACATAATCGAGACACTATTACAAAGGTAGGTGCAAAATAAATTTTACTATCAAATCATTTTAAATGTTTTTAAAAATTTCTTATTTTAAAAGGGATGATACTGTCTTCACTCATAAATGAAAAAATAAATCACTTCTTTCTTTCATAGAACTGCACATACAATTTGCGTAAGCAAGACACAACAGAACATAAAAGCACCTTTAAAAGCAAACTTTTAAAATACTTTTGTACATAAAAACACAATAGAAATTCTGACCACACAGACTATAAATGGTTGTTATTTTGTATTTGGCAATTTGGCTAGGAGTATGTATCTTTTACAATTTGTGTACTTCTGTAGCTTTTAGTTTTATATAAAATTCTTGTCTTAAAGATGAGCTGAAAGTACAGCCCAAGTAAATGAAGTATACAAACAATTTGCCTTTGTTGAAGAATTGGTTAAACACGCAGAAGACTGAGGGAATTCTATAATAATGCTATTTGGAGGTGGTATACCACACTTAATTAATATGGCTACAGCTGTGTCTGGGGTATACTGAGTTTTATAAATTAATATCACTTATCTTCAGGGAAAGTTAAATGAGCGCCTTACTGAGTATTATCTCACACTGATAATTAGTAATGACAGTTTAAATAAAATTAATTAAACCAAAAAACAAGCTCTTATAAACTATCTAGATTTTTAGCTGTAACAGTGAAAATGCAGTTTTTAACCCTTACAACATTTTTAAATACAAAGAGAAGTATTTTTTAATTTAAAACAAAACAAAGATACTGTTATTAGTCATCTTACAACTTGAAAAGTCTAGAGAACTATGTATGATCATAAACATTCTTCCTTAGAACCCAGAAGGAAGTAGATATGTTCATGCAATCCAAAAGAATTAAGCAAATAAAAGTTTACTGTAACTATAAAATCAATTCTATGTGAATATATATATGAAATCCAGAAGAAAAATATTAAAATAAAAAAACCTAACAGTTTAAATGGCTTTATTTATTTATTAATTAGATTTATTACTAAACAAGCCAGTTATGATTAAATACATGATTCTGGAGTCTGAGTTCTGTATCCTGCCCAAGCACCTGCTTGCTGTTACCATAACCAAACTACTTAAACCTCTCACAATAGTTCCATTCACAATGAGTTATTCACAGTAAAAACTGCTTTGATCCTTTGGCCTGGGGTGAAAAAGCCTGAAATGCCTTAGCTGGCCACTCTCACTTCGCACATGTGCCAGCATACCCCCTGCTCTCTAACCCAGCACAGTTTATTCCCCTTACATGTCTTTCCATGTGACTTATGCAAGCCTGTAACTATTTCATTTATCTTCTAAGCGGTGACTCTTGCCCACTAATGTGTACATGCCACACTAGACAAACTGCCAGCTTCTCGGTCAGGTGGCAGCCAGTATCTAAAACGGCCCCAGTCAGCTCTCGACTTGTGTAACCAGTAGGATACTGTGGAAATTAGAGTGGGATTTCCAGGAGTAGATCATAAAAGACACTATAGGTTTTGTCTCACTCTCTCTTTACCACTGCTCCGGGGTATGCCAGCTGCCAGGGCGGGAGGACACTCGAGGCGTCCTACGGGAGGCCCACGTGGACAAGAACTGAGCTCCAGAAGCCGAAGGCATAGAGGCCTCCTGCAGCACTCACTGAGCCTCCCACGCTGGAAGACCCAGTTTAGCCTTCAGATAACTTACATTTATTATATAGCAACAGATGACTAGCACAGTTCTCAAAGAATACTTTTTAAAAGTTATCGTCAGCATCTTCACTGCAACCTCAGGAAGCCCCGTCAGGCCCACCAAACTCCTGATCCGTGGAGACAATAGGAAGTAACTGCTGTTTTAAGTCACTACATTCTGGGGTAATTTGGGGGAAACTTTTTACACAGCAATGGGTAACTATTACAGCCACTGGTGTGTGGTCAGCCCATAGCACAGGAGCTGGCAGACAGCTAGCAGTCAGTTAATACTTGCTGAAGGTATGAATGAATGAGTAATTACTGGATAATAAAATACCTAAAATACAGTGCCTTCCCTGCAAATAGAGGCTCACCAATTGAGGGGGGAAATGTATGATAAAGAGCTAATTAAGATAATATTGATAAAAAAAGATAATATTGTAAACACCCCCAAGAAAATCGTAAGTCATGTGAATTAGCAACAAGAACCAGTGATTATTCTGGGACTCAAGAGAGGCTTTGGAAAGGGGATACACTGGGAACCCCTGTGAGGCCGGAGTGAGAATTACAGAAGATGGTACATGTCACCAGCTAAACACTATGCCTGCCTTCATGGCCTTTACTGACATCATTATTACAGAGATATTATATGTGTGGGGAGTGGGGGTTGGGGGGTGGCCACAACCACCCACTACTGCATTCTAACCTCAATATCCTTAAATGTTATAAATGGACTTCTCCAGCTTTAAATTTGTTTTGGTAAAGTTATAAAAACATCTTAGCAGAGGCTTCTTTGAAAAGAAAATTAACTATCACACACACACACACAAAAAAAAAACCCTACTTAGAATAATCTGTTCACATTTAGATTTTATATAGTATTTTAATAGTAAATAAGAAAAATAATGTTTTATGCTTTTAAAGTACAGCATAGAAAAATAGTCAATGATATTATAATAACTATGTATGGTGCCTGTGGGTTACTACAGAAAAATTAGGGGGAACGCTTTATAAAGTATATGGTTGTCTAACCACTACCCTGTACACCTGAAACTAATACAAAATAATATTGAATGTAAACTGTAATTGAAATTTTTTAAATTAAAATATAATATAAATAAAATTTAGAAAAAAAGAATAAAATAAAATGTCAATTGCTTGAAAGCAATTTACAACATGCACCATGCATTCTCTAACTGGCAAGGGGCAGCCAGCAGACATATCACACCGGGACACTGAGGCGAGCACCTGCCACAAGCTGGCTGGTCAGACGCGAGCCTCCCAGAGAGAGGCTCTCCTGCTCCGTCCAGGTTTCACACGGCTGTTGCCTGAGCCAATATTTTCATCACAATCTCACAAAGACCTCAAACCAGAACCATCCCTAAGATGCTTCCAAATTTTTGACCTAAGAATCTGAAATGTTGTGTTTATTACTGCTTTAATCCACTGAGTTTGGGGCAAATTTACTACGTAACAACCAATGACTAATACAGGGACCCTCTTAGAATACTTACAAATGTCTAAAATATATTCAGTTATAACGAAAACAAAATAAAATGCGGTTATGAAAATATTAATAATCGTAATATAGTAATATGTCCCCATCTTCATGAATGTATTATATAACAAGAACTAACCAAATCTAATTTCAACAGTGTTGACTATAAGCCATATTTTGAAATACCTTCAATAACTACAATATGTTTTTAAAATATCACTGATTATTGTGGTGATCAAGTCACAAGCCAAAGCCTACTGTGTGTGTGGGAGAGGATCTTTATTCATAATTTTTAAAAAATACTAAAATTCACTTAAAGGTTAATGAAAATAAAAATTTAATCTCTTCCCGTTCAAGTTCAAGAAAACTATAAATTCTACCACAAGCTCTTTGGTTGTCACCCTTTGGTGGTCTATGAACCCGAGGTTAAGAACCCCTGGTAGGTAGATATGGAACAGTAACAAATAGTGGTGGAAAAGAAGAAAGTAGCTCAAGTTCTAATGCCATCCATGAATCAGTGGGAGGGACAAGAAAACCTACAGTTGAGACCAACTAGGAAATGCACAAAAATGCTTAAAAAGAGCTGGAGGCTTTTGAAGGAAGAAGATACCAGGAAAGTAAAGCCTTCAAAGAACATCTATAGTAGATTTCAGTAGAGCAAGAAGGAAAGCAAACATTCAAAGACTGGCTTTGAGATACAAAGGGCCAAGTAGGAGGGTTTGGGAGGCCGGAAGGAGTTGAGAGATGTCAGATTAGAAGAAAAGGGACCTGTAGAGAGAGAGAAGCCTCTAGGTGCTAGCCCAGGAAACAGATTAATTATGACCTCTGATATTGACTCAAGTCAGCAGAAAAGTGAGCCGAATTCTAATGACTAATGAAAATTAATAAAGAAACATAAATCATCAAACCATGTGGACTGTATCTTAATTTCTTCTCTGTCCCTACTGCCACTACCCTAGTTCAGGCCACTTGGACAACTGCTACAGCCTTCTAAATTACCTGTCTTCACTGCCCTTCCTTCCCTGGAGCTGTTCTCTACATTGGCATGATTTAGATCTTACTAAAATGCAAATCCAATCGTGTGCCACATTCCTATGCTTAAAACTCTTCAACCTTTGTATCTCCATTACTCAGAGAAATGACATTCAAATATTTTACCATGGCACAAAGGTCCCTCTTAATCAGAACCCTATTCCTCTCCAGACAACCTCTTCACTCACTGATCTAGATGTAAGGAGTGACCTAGGTCTCATAAAAGTGCCAATGCTGTTTCTTGTGCCTAGGACCTATCCACAGCCACGATTCATATCCCAACCACTGAATCTGGAGAATTTCAATTCAATCTCCAGCTCTCAGTTTGAGCTACATCGCATGTAGGAGCCTTCCTGACTCAAGACTGAGTTAGATCCTGCAGACCTAGTGCTTGCTTGCTTACAGAACAGTATGTACACTATTCTGAAACTGCCTCATATCTGAGATATATATATACTCAATGAGGGTATAAGTCCTTAAGAACAGAAATTGTTATTTTAGTCACTAGACCACCCCTAGAATTTAGCATGGTCCTAAGTATGTAGTGTGTCTTCTATTATTTGTTAAGTGAGTAAACTAATGAATAGCTTGCTATTTTCCATCACTGGGACACAAGCCTGTTTCTTGCCTTCTAAAAGCTTTTCAACAAAATCAGAAAGAATGTCAGGTTATGCCTTTTATATATTCAATAAGAAGACCAAGACGCTGCAAACACTGATTAAAGAGCAGCCTGCTACACTAAAAACAAACACAAACTTCTGTACTGTAATACCATAGAGGAAGTTAGTAAGGAAAACATCCATTCAAAGGAAAGCACAAAATCATTTTGACAGAATTTAATATTCAAAAACATTTAAGTTCTTTGAGTAGATCTACACACATCTACTCAAAGTATAATGATAATTGCATATATTCAAATATTATAGTACTCTATACCTAAAACCGAACACAAATTAGCTCTGTAAACAACTACTACACTTTATCTTTAAAAGACAGATCAATAGTACCCATTTATGAAAATTAGCCAAAGACATCAACAAATGCTTTCTACTTGCCATCCTGACACTGCCACTAGAAATCCATTCAGTTGACATCCAAGAAATACAATTATTAGAGTAAAAAGTTACTACTACTCCTGTCAGCCTGGATCCCAACTTGTCCTACAAAGCTCAGCTGAAGTCACCTCTCTATGTAGTATTCCCCAAGTTCAAGTCGACCTTAAGACTTCCACTGAACTTTATATAGTACTGTTTCAGCCCCTATCACACTGTTCTCAAACATATAGTGACTGTGTACATATCTGCTTCCCAGGAGGACGAGACAGTCTTATTCATCACTGTATTCCTATATTAGTACCAGTCACTCAATAAATGTTTAATGAATGAATGGATAAAAGGATGAATAGACAAGTGTGCACACCCTACTACATCCTAGTATTCAATGCTGAGAGCTCTTGCTCTATTCCCAAGTTTGTATTGATTTGCGAAGGAGTCCTCTAAACTATTTCATAAATATTTAAAGATCCTAAGATAGTACTTAAGTGTTACTACTGAAACTCTAAGTACAGGAAGCTCTAATTAACTCATATGAATGGGCTCAGAAAGGCCTACCTGACTCAGTGAGTAGTTTAAATTCTACAGAACCTGTTTTGATGTGTTTTACCACACAGCTCAGCTACCTCAGTCCATGGGGGTGTTTCTACTCAACACAGAAAAAAGAATGTATTTTGAATATACAGCATTACAGAAAAATTGTAAAAAATATTGTTTTTCATTTACCAATGAACACATAGTAAGCTTAAAAATAAAAATAAAAAAACTTAAATTATAATATAAAAGCTTTATATCCTACCAGGCCAATAAGATATTATTTTAAATAATTACTTTTAGTTGAGCTTCTCTTTTTTAAGCTAATAATTCATGTCTTATTAACTCACTTGAAAGTTAGGCCCATGTTCATACAATAGAAACCATTTTCTTTCATTGAAATCATTCTACTTTTTCTTTATACTTATATGATGTCTAGTTTAGTATACATCCCACAAGACATATCACATCTAGGTACAGGAACAGTCTACAAGTAGCCAAAACCCAGTCATGTTGGGCACATTCATCTGGAGAACTCATTTTTGAGTGAACCAATCTCACAGAAAACACCCAGGGATGATGTGCTGGAGTTTTCTGGTAACTTCATTATATTGAGTGAATCAGAAGGCCCATGGAGAACAGTGAAAGCTTCTAAAAGCACCATCAGAACCCACACCAGACCAGGGGACATCCTCCATGGCTCCAGACTCCATTCCTCATGGGGAACTTTAAGGGAACCAAGAAAGCCTGTACTCTTACCGGAAGCAACTGCAGTTGCTAGATCTGTAAAGTGGTCAACATCCAGGCTTTCTATATCCTTGCAATTTAAAACATCTCATATCCTTTACCTGTTGCCATCTCAGTCACATACATCACTATTCCTTTAGGATAAATCTTTCTCATTTTTGGTCACTAGAAATAATCAAAATAGCTCATTTCTTATCTTCTTCGTATGATAAAGCAATCAATGAACAACTAGAGTGTCGCAACAAAGAAACTGATTGATGTTTCTCATCTCTCCCCATTCCTGTCTGTCCCTATCTATCCCTCTCTCTGACTCTCTGTCTCTGTAAAAAAAAAAATTTTTTTTCAAATAAAATCTCTTTACAATTATAATTCTCTTAGGTTTTAGTTTTAATTTTTTAACTGTATTTGATTTTAGCCAGAGAGAAAGGGAGAGAGAGACAGGAACATCGATCTGGTACTGTATGCGCCCTGACCAGGGACAGAACCAGCAACCTCTGCGCTTTGAACGTTGCTCCAACCAACTGAGCTATCGGCCAGGGCTCTCAGGTTTGAGACCAATGGCTATAATATAAATTTTTCCTTGTCAGTTTAAAGGTCAGGAGCCTCACATAGATGGCTTTAAGGGGGTGGAGGGAAGGAAAGAAAATAATGATATATAATGAGTTACACTGTCACTCGCAGTAGAGAAAGGGACAGCACTTAAGTGGCAATATAACTAACTCTCTTGTTAAAGATTGCATTCTCTGGAGCCAGTCTGCCGGTTTCCTGGCTGCCCAGGAAACAAGTTACTTAACCTCTCTCCTGCCTCAGTTTCTCCATCTTTAAAAATGGGAATAATAATACCTACTCAGACAGAGGTTTGCTCGAAAAATTAAATGTACTTACAAAGCTAGCATGTAGAACACTACTTAGCACATAGCTAAAAATTACATGGTCCTTACTATCACTTCACACACCTGCTTCCAATTGAAGGCTATGTTTTTACATTCTCTAAGTAAATTCTCTAACAACTTATCTCACATCTTTCTATTCCCTGGACAGTCCCTGCATGTTGATTGAGAAATGTGGATCAAGTTAGAGAAGTAGGGTCCTACCGTAGGGGCCTTACATGCCATGTTGAAGCACTTGCGCTTCCTCTATAGGTAACAGGTGCAATGAAGCAGTTTCAAATAACTATGGTCAGAGATGCAATTTAAACAGCTTACTCTCATTGCTGTGCAGGAAGTGGGCTTTTTTAGAGAGCAACAGGAAATTGTGAGTTCTGGCAAGAGATAATAAGAAATCTAGTGCTCTAATAGAAGGAATTCAGAGAAGAAAATAAATCCAAGAAATACTAAGAAAGAAACATCAGAAGAGTGAAGCTACCTAGGAGAATCTAGGACGAAAAACAAATGTAAGAGCAAAGGGAAGGGTCTGATTGGGGGCAGGTAGAGTTCCGCGTCCAGATGAGACCCCCGTGTGAAGGAACTCAGCAGGCCCGTGCATTATTGTCTCAACTTGAGCAAAAGGTCATAGACGGAGACAGAGACAAAGGTGGTCACTCAGATCAAGCACTATAAACAGAGGAGAGCAGTGGCTTCAGGACAAAAACCTGAGAAATCACAACTGTTTCAGATAGGCCAAGGAAAAACACAAGAGGGAGGGACAGAAAAGGTCAGAGGGGTATGAAACCAATAGTCTGTTATCACAGAACAAAGAAATTTTCATTTGTCCAAGAGGAAGACAGTCGGAACAAGCAGAGCAGAGAAATCCAGTCAATTTCCAGACCAAAAGGTAATAAGTATCACCGAGGATAAAAACAGTCATTCGTAACAATAAAGGATTCATAACAATCCTAAATGCATATATATTTGATTGGAAAGCTTCAAAAAAAATTAAGCAAAAACTGATAGAAGTCAAAGAAAAATCCTAAAATCCTAAATTATATTTGGAGACTTCAACACTTCTCTTTCCATAAATGTCAGAACATGCAGGCAGAAAATCAGAAACAGAGAAGATGTGAACAGCACCACCAACCAATTTGACCTATTTACTACAGCGAGACCAGCCTTAACAAAAACTGCTCATGGAACTTTCACCAAGATAGACCACACTCTCAGAAGGCAAGATTCAAAATTGAAAAGGACTGAGATCACATACTATGATCACTGGTCATAAGGGAATTAAATTACAAATCAGTAACAGACATATCAGGAAATTCCTCAAATATTTGAAAAATAAACAATATACACCTAAATAGCCAATGAGTCAAAGAAAAATAAATCAACAGGAAATTAGAAAATATTTTGAACATTCAGAAAATGATGCAGTAGTTCTCCGAGGAAAATATATAGCATAACATTCCTACATTAGAAGACCAAAGTCTCAAATCAATTATGTAAGCATCCACCTTAAGAAACCAGAAACAGAATAAAGCAAGAAAAACGCAATAATAAATAAGTAAATAAAACTATAAAGAAAATTACTGAAAAGCTGGTTCTTTCATAAGATCAATAAAATTGACAAACCTCTAGTCAACTTAATCAGGAGAAAAAAAATAGACACAAATTATCAATATCAGGATTGGAAAAGGGAGAGAGCAACACAGATCCTACATTTAAAGAATAATAAACAACTCATAATTCAACAACATAGGTAAGAAAAAGTTTATTGCAAGACAAACTACCAGAACTCAGAACCTCCTCTGGGTGCTACAAGGCCAACTTCTGTTTTTCTACCTATCGTTGTGAGCCATCTGTGGGTCATAAAATCAGTGGGATGGAATGGACCACTTTTTTTTTTAATGGAATGGAGAGGAGTAGAGAGGAATGGAAAAGATTAGAAAGGAAAGGATCTGAGTTTATTATGCTTAGACACATTAAATACTATTTCTTAAACTCCTGTTTCAACTGAGACAATTTTCTAGGTGTGCATGCTGGGATGCAAAGAAAAATGTATTTCTTACTGCGGCTCCTAGTCCAAGTTTGAAAACCGCTGCTGACAGGCCAAACAAAGAATTACAGTAGCAACGTTAAAGTCAGAGGGAAAGAAAAAGAGATTCTCAGTAAGACCACTGTACTTCCGACTACGGTTGTGAGCAACAAGGGAGAAAAAAAGCAAGGCAAACAGAACCCCGAGACAGCAGAAACACTCGGTCACACTGAGAGGGAGATGCAGCACTGTGATGTCCACATTCAGTTTCGTCCAGCTTGCCTTTACGAACTTGTCTCCCCTCACTGTCTTCCCCTCCCAACCTTTTTTATCTCTACAAGGAAAGCTTTCTTTTCAACCCAGCTATATAACAACGGAGGGTGTAAACTATTTTTTTTCAGCTCTATATTACATTAGCTCCTTGGCCTATACTTTATACGTAGTGAATGCTCAGATATTTATAAAATGAACAGTGTTTAAAATATATTAATTCCGCCTAGAGATCTCAATACTATAGTACTACTTCATTCTTTTAACCAAACAGTGCCCTATGGAATTAAATTCTGATAGTAACTCAAGAAATAATAACCTTGAAAGGTGAAGTAATTCTGCAGGCCTTTACCAAAGCAACTTAAAAGAAATGGTTTTTAATATTAAAGCTTCCCAGGATGTTTCTATTTATTGTTTCTAAAACCCTGTTATTCAAACATATGACCACAGCAGGTGCCACTCTTAGATGCCTTCTCTCAAGTTCTGCTCAAAAAAGGCTTTCACATTAAGAAGTTCTAAATTAAAGGCACACGTGCACCGTGTCTGTTGTGGGCGTGGCAACCTTTAATTAGAAAACATCATGCTGGCATACCTTAAAGCACCAGTCAGTGGCAAATGCTTCCCTAAGTTCTAACTCACCAGATATAGTTTCAAGAGCCCTCAAAATATCCAGCTATCCTGATCTCACAGCTGTGCCTGATCTATAATACACATACCCTGTAAGCCTCAACTGCAAATGTGTAATACCACCCCTCTGTCCATCCATAAGGAAATACTTTTAAAAGAGGTTAAAAAAGAACGGAACTAAATGCAACAGTTCAACCTTCTTGGGCTTAAGTTAAATATACTAAAACCCTTTGAGTAAGACAGAGAGGGTATAATTATTCATTCTTTATATACAAGTGAACATATAATTGATTTGCCAAGGTCACATGGCTAAGAAGTGGTGAACAAAAGTCTTTTGATTCCAGATCCAATGGCCTTTCCACACTGTATCAATCAACAAGGAGTAAGAAAACCTTACCTGTCAATGTCTCCTGTTCAAGATGGTCATGCCTATTCTTTAAGTTTCACAACAGGCACAACACCTACACACGACTATCTGTCCATCCTTTCCTAGGCTCAAGGCTTAGCTACTCAATAGGCAGGATTAAGTACAGGATCAGAAGAGAACAGTGAGAGCTGGGGAGACAGCAGTTCAGGCAGTGAGTAGATGTGAAGAGGGTCTATGAACAATAGAGACACAGTCATGTGTGTACATGTCAGATGAAGGCGGGACAAGGCAACAGTCAACGATCCATGCGGGGGATCAGAAAGACTGACAGCATGTCCTTGTCAAAGCTTCTCTACCCTTGCAAAAGCAAGACTGCATCTCTGAAAGGTCTGACCGGGATGAAGCTAGCACAAATCCAAAGGAAACCACAATACCAATCAGGTATCAACACAGTGACTCATTCTTCTACTGGTTCAACAAAAACTTATGAAAATGCTTAACATGTACAGATAACATGCCTGGAAGTATTAATAATAACATTGTCTCTGCCTTCAAAAGGTTCAAAGTAAGCGGTAGAGCAGGGGTCCCTAAACTACAGCCTGCAGGCCGCATGTGGCCCCCTGAGGCCATTTATCCGGTCTCGCCACACTTCCGGAAAGGGCACCTCTTTCATTCATTGGTGGTCAGTGATGCCACAAAGTGCGGGGTCGCTCACATACAGTACTACTTCCAGTGACGCGGGATGCAAGCGTCACGGCTCCGAAAGCACATCATATCACTTGTTACAGCTAGCAATGACAAATATGGAACCAAACATTGACCATCTCATTAACCAAAAGCAGGCCCATAGTTCCCATTGAAATACTGGTCAGTTTGTTTATTTAAATTTACTTGTTCTTTATTTTAAATATTGTATTTGTTCCTGTTTTGTTTTTTTACTTTAAAATAAGATATCTGCAGTGTGCATAGAGATTTGTTCATAGTTTGTTTTTTTTTTATAGTCCGGCCCTCCAACGGTCTGAGGGACAGTGAACTGGCCCCCTGTGTAAAAAGTTTGGGGACCCCTGCGGTAGAGTATCGGCCCAGCATGTGGAAGTCCCAGGTTCAATTCCTGGTCAGGGCACACAGGAGAAGCGCCCATCCACTTCACACCCTTCACCCTCTCCTTCCTCTCTATCTCTCTCTTCCCCTCCTGCAGCTAAGGCTCCATTGGAGCACAGTTGGCCCGAGTGCTGAGGACGGCCCCATGGCCTCCACCTCAGGTGCTAGAATGGCTCCTGCCTCAGTGGAACAATGCCCCAGATGAGCAGAGCATTGCCCCTGGAGGGGCATGCCGGGCGGATCCCGGTCGGGCATATGTGGGAGTCTGTCTGACTGCCTCCTCACTTCTACCTTCAGAAAAAATACAAAAAAAAGGAAAAAGATTTAAACTAGTGAGAAAGAGATAATAAATGATGTACTTCTTTGATAAAAACAGACACAGGGCACTAAGGTACCAACCCAAAAGTTCTGAATTTACCAAGCCCAGTTGCAAGAATTAAGGGGAGTGAGGAACAAAGGCAGGATGGAGAAAGGAGATTAAGAAAGTCTTCACTGAAAAGTAATCCATTTATTAATATAAAATCAGAACAAGATGGCCTCTAGAGTAGTTTGTTGAAGAGCAACTCCATAACATGACTTTCTAGAGATGGCAGGCTGGCAATGCGCAAGGACAGAGTCAGATAACAACGGTAAGCTCAAGTCTGAATGAATAAAGGGGAGAAAACACAGACTGCCTATTAAACAAGAACAAACCTCAAAAGTATTGTACAGAATACTATTCATCAATAGAAAGTACTGATACATGCTTCAACTGGGATGAACCTTGAAAACATTATGCTAAGTAAAAAAACTCAGTCACAAAGGCTACATATATCAATGACTCCATTTATATGAAGCGTCCAGAAGAGAAAATCTATAGACAGAAAGTAAACCAGTGATTGCGTAAGGCTGCGGGAGGTTGACATAACTGGAGAATGACTGCATAAGGGAATGAAGTTCTTCGGGAGATGATGAAAATGTTCTAAAATTGATTGTGATGATGGTTTCACAGCTCTGGGAATATACTAAAAACCACTGAAATGTACACTTTAAATGGATGAAATATATGATATGTGAATTATAGCTCAATAAGGCTGTTACAAGCATACCACTGTATATTCTCATAAAAGTTCAAACATAACAATTGCAGATGGTTTTATTATTGGCCTTAAGAAGCCATTTGAAACCTGAGTCAGCAGAGTAAACGTATGGTTTTGGAGCTATAAGGAACAAGAGTCACGCCACAGCCGCACCTCTTGCCAGTTGTGCATACTTGAGAAAGATACCAAATCACCGTTGGCCTCAGTGCACCCGGTGGGAACATGAGGACATCAGCCTCGCAGGGGAGAAATTACACACGTGATCTACGTAAGTGCTCCATATGGCTACCATTTTCTAAATACTATCACATGAGAAATAAATGTCATCCTGAAAAGTTTCCACAAATATCATTTTCATAGATACTATACAGAGAAATAAAACCTAACAATCTAATTCAATTTTTTAAATCTGCATGACAAGATGTATGTCTCATTCACATTTCCATGTCCACTTACTCAAAGATGGCAAGTGTCAAACATGGAACTTTGGGTTAACAGACTTTGGGTTAACAGGGGTACTAGTCACTCTGTTTCATATTTAATGCAAGGTGAATTCAAATCCAAAACTTGGTCAGTAGAGTGACATGCTTTGTCCTTTATATCATGCTAACATTTTTGGTGTTATTGTTTATTTGGGCCTTGTTCTTGTTTTTACTCCTTTACCATTAACCAAGAATTATACTCAAAAATAGTTATCAGAAAAATGTATTTAAATATACAAGAATCTGTAAGGGCTATGAAGTGTTAATTACTTATAAGAAGGTCTATTTTTTTTTAATTTTTTATTGATTGATTTTAGTGAGACAGAAAGGGAGGGAAAGACAGGAACACTGATCTACTCCTGTATGTGCCCTGACTGGGGATCGAACCAATAACCTCTGCGCTTTGGGCTAATGCTCCAACCCAGTGTTTCTCAAACTTTTTGAAGTCAGGGCACATTTAAAATCCTACAAATAATTGTAAGCGCACTATATACAAATTTTTGAGAAATATGTTATAATAATTAAGTCAAATATTAAAGAAAAAAATATAAAGTCCAAGTGTGTTTTCATGGTAATTAAATAAAATAAATACAACAAAATTAAATTTATTCTGACATTAAAAAACATTTTTATGTTACATTTTTTGAGTTATGCTTTTTAGAATTCATAAAAAAGAAGGGTTAAAAATTAAAAAAACAACAAAGAAGTTATTTTTATATATAGATATCTATATATAGATATAGATAGATAGATAGATACATTCTTAGTAAGATCTAGTAAATTCAGCAGGTCCCAGCACGAATGTGTTAAGTTTTTTCTCTCATACATATCACCTTAACTTTACATATCACCTTAACTTTACACCAAACAAAGGATAAAAGAAACTTGCCTCCAGTCTTTCCGGGGAACATGGCAGGTAGTGTAAACAATCCAGCACCACATCTTAACAACATTTTGAAACCTAATCAGGCAAGTGAGGTGGGGGGTTGGGCAGACTGTCAGCTTACAGCCAATTTCCCACACCTCTGTCCCCCAAAAATCTAAACTCCAAAAACCCTGTTGGTTTTTTGGTCCCCAATAGGCACATATTTCTCTGGAATTCCATAGGGTGCACATGAAAATCTTCTAGAGCACACTGGTGCGCCCTGGTGCACACTTTGAGAACCACTGTTCTAACCAATCGAGCTATCTGGCCAGGGTGGGAGGGGCTATTATTTTAAACATGCAGGACATATAATAAAGCTGCGTGGTTCTCTTGTTTTTAAGCAAATTTTTTTAAAAATACACAGTATTTTAGCCTTGTCTATTTTAATTAGCAACTATCGATTTCTAAAAATCAGATGTGTATTTAGCTATTTTTTTACCTCTTTTTGAAATATGAGAGCTGATTTGAATGATTCAAGGTTGACTATAAATTTGTAATTAGACAAATTTTTTAAACATATCAACTAGTTCCTTTTACTATATAAAAGCAAAATTTTAATGTATTCTACCAGCTCTGCCTCTTATCACCATAAAAATAATACATTCCCAAAACATGCAGCTTTTAGCAATCTCAAAGGTGTTAGCACAGCATGCCATCAACATCAGTTAGTTAAAATTCACAACAAAGGAAACATGGACAATAAGCTTACCATGTCATCTGTCAATGTCCTAATATTTAAATGCTGCAAATGAAAGAAACCAATCATATCAGTAATTTATAACAGCTTTTTTAAAATTTTAGTTAATAGAGTACATTTAAAATTCTACAGTGCTAAGGTGAATGTAATTAAATTCCTGACAGTCTAATAAAAAATGCGTTATATATTTTTAAAATCATTTTCTTGAGAATATGGGCAAAAGTTGCCCTGAATGTGGTAACTCCAAACCTTTCCTAAAGTTTCTTGCATTTATAAACCAAACTAGAAACCTGTGGTATAATCAATACATTCTCCCAAATAACAATATTAATTATCATTAAGCATATGAACTCAGAACACAACGGATATAGAGATTTAAATCTAATTTTCAGAAAGTTGTTCGTCTTACAACAGTGAAACTTTAAACCTACCATTAGCATGCAGTATAGTAGATAATGAAGTACTTTGCTGGCTTAATTAACTTAAACAATTCTAGAAACAAAAGGAGAATACTAGAACAAGTATTTGCATCTTTAACATCAGTGTGATTTATCACTAGTGGTGACAGTAGACACTTTCAATTTCATTGCTAGCTCTTTAAGAACCCTTCTGCTGATTTCCTTGCTAGACAAACATAAGGCCACTTTAGAAAATGAATAAATTAGTTTCTGCAAAGTAGAGTTCAAAAGAAAAAGTTTTTAGTGGGGGAAAAAAATGAAATCTAAGTTTTATAAATTCCGGAGTCAGGAAAGATTTTGTGTCCCAGTAGCCAAAATCCATTCCCAGTTCTCCTTCCTCTTATTCATTGTGGCATTAGAACTTTAACCAGTCAGGAAAAGCACTAAGTGCATTTCCTAAATAGAAAGTCAGATGTATGTACTATTTTGTAAGTACAAAAGGACATGTGTTAGCAATGAGACACTCTTATGCTCATGAATCTACCTCAATGATTAGATTATCCAGATTAAAAAATTTTACAGTGTAAATGACTATCCCAGACTCTCTCTTTCACCAAGATGCTCTTTGGTCCAGTACAAAGTCACAGTCACTTAAGGGACCCAAGATTGAGTGTTGTATACTACAAAGAGAATACAGCTGAATAAATGACACAGCATTAGCCATTAGCCAATAAACCTGCCTGTTAGGGACAAAGAAGTATTAATACTGGATTAACAAAGGGTTGGTATTTAATTCTGGTCTGCTTTTGATCAATACTATCTCTAGTTCTGGAAATTAACAAATATGCACAAAGGTCCTTATGAGTGGGTGTGATCCTAGGCAGGGCTGAAAAAGGTCTGCGACACTTGGGGCCCTAGTCTCAGCCCAGAGACTGTTACCAAAATTAAATCTAAATCTACATCACTCCTAAATTTGCAGAAAAAGGAACAGCAGCAAGGCCGCGTGGAGACGTGGGGGTCCCTTCCTCTGACTGCTGTCTGTGTGCTTTCCTGCCAAAGGGGATCTCCAGCCCACTGCACTTGGCAACCCAGATCTCTTACTCTTCAACCACAGGTACCACCCCCATAACTCTCATCCACCTGAAAGAGGGCATTTCAAGGATCTCTGACAAAAGGAACATAGCTGACTTCTGACAATAGCATTCTAGGTGACTGAATGCTTCAGAAGGCCAAAGAAAAAGTATAAAGCTGAAATCTTATTTAGAACAGTATGCCACAACAAAGAGAAAACATCTACTTACACCAATGAAATAGCCCCAAATCACAATTTGAGTTGCCTAAGGAAAATGCCATAAAAGTTATGTTAAAAAAAGAGAAAGACGGCCCTGGCCGGTTGGCTCTGTGGTAGAGCGTCGGCCTGGCGTGTAGAAGTCCCAGGTTCGATTCCCGGCCGGGGCACACAGGAGAAGCGCCCATCTGCTTCTCCACCCCTCCCCCTCTCCTTCCTCTCTATCTCTCTCTTCCCCTCCCGCAGCGAGCTCCATTGGAGCAAAGATGGCCTGGGCGCTGGGGATGGCTCCTTGGCCTCTGCCCCAGGCACTAGAGTGGCTCTGGTCGCAACAGAGCGATGCCCCGGATGGGCAGAGCATCGCCCCCTGGTGGGCAGAGCATCGCCCCTGGTGGGCGTGCCGGGTGGATCCCGGTCCGGCACATGCGGGAGTCTGTCTGACTGTCTCTCCCCGTTTCCAGCTTCAGAAAAATACAAAAAAAAAAAAAAAAAGAGAGAAAGACAATGAGCACTGGCTGGGTAGCTAAATTGGTTAGCGTGTCATCCCGATACATCAGCATTGTAGGCTGGAAACCTGGTCAAGGTACATGCAAAAATCAATCAATGAATGCATAAAAAGTGGAACAGCAAATCGGTGTTTCAATCTCTCTAAAATCAATCAAAAAAATTTTAAAGATTAAAAAAGAAGAGTCTAACCAGGCGGTGGTGTAGTGGATAGAGCATCAGACTGGGATGCAGAACACCCAGGTTCGAAACCCTGAGGTCGCCTGCTTGAGCACAGGCTCACCAGCTTGAGCCCAAGGTCACTGGCTTGAGTAAGGGGTCACTAGGTCTGCTGTGCCCCCCCCCCATCAAGGCACATATGAGAAAACAGTCAATAAACGACTAAGGTGCCACAACAAAGAATCAATGCTTCTCATCTCTCTCCTTTCCCGCCTGTCTGTCCCTCTCTCTGTCTCTGTCATACACACAAAAAAAGAAAGACAATAAAATAGGCAATTTTAAGAGAAATGAGACTTGAGACCACACAAGATTCATGGCCTGAAAAGTGCATAGAAGATAAAGAAACTATAGTATCACACAGAAAAAGTAGGGGATGTAGGTTACATGATGCAAAATCAAAAGATGCAAATATCCAGGAACGTTAATACACCTTCAAAGCCCTAAAGTTGCACAGCTTTTTAAATTAGAGTTGGACTGTTTAACTTTCAAAAAAAGAACAAAGAATGACTCTTACAGAAACAAGACACATAAGGATTCATTTTCTTGTTGTCTTGGCTTTTTATATGTTTAAATGGTCTGACTTTTAAAAGGACTCACTATGTTAAATGCTTAACTTATATTTTAAAAACTATATAGGCACATACATAAGGTCCATTTAATCTACACTATTCTACATGATCTTTCACAAAAAAAGAACATGTGATGAATATCAACAGAATTATAATGCAGGGGTAGGTAGCATACATAGAAAAATAAGAACTCAAGGGAATGTAAGTGTAGGAAGTTTAACAGTCGCGAAGAAAAGCAAGAAGCTAAAGTTCATTTTTCCTTCTCTATGGGAAAACACTTACCTATGGATTCTCACTACCAGCAAGGGCAGGAAATAACAGCAAATTTGAGGTCACCTAACAGAACTGGAGAGACTAACAGAGAAAACAACTGAAAAACTGATCTAAAAATACCTGTTTCTATATCAAAACACTAAAGTCAGAGTAAGTGTGACTTTAAGATTTAGCTTCCAAAAAATAGATGACACCCTGATTGTTTATACACATGCAATCTGAAAGAAACCTCTAAAAAGAAAAATTTGAACAGATCTAAGCTAAGTAATTTCCACCAAAAACTGATATGTCCAATCACAGCCTACTTCAAACATGACTGAAAGAAAAGAAACACTAAATAGTGAAAAAATATAAAGGTTATATCAAATGGCACCCTTCTGTAGAATGTTTGAATGGTAATATTAATTCAAATTTATTATAAGGTTTATATTATGTCAAGGCCCAATCTGTTTAAATTATCGACTTCTCAACAGTGGAATGAGTGGATGACATACAATCCTCAGATAATTCTGTAGGGCTCTGGCCTTCTGCAGCTATGAAACTACAAGGCTGATAACCTTAATTTAAAAATAAAAAACTGTATTATAAAAAATTATTATTGATTTTATACTGGTTCTTGAGATAGTGTTTAAATGTCTGGTTAACCAACACACTTAGAAAATGAAGCCGTATTTCTGTTTACTTCTGGCTGGGGAAACAGGAATTGCAGGCATCAATCCAGGTCCGGACTAGCATTTGCTGATAACCACACCAAGAAGGGAACAGAAACATAAAATTGACATTCAGTGGAAGCAAACAGAAATGCTTTAAAAAAAATAGTAAGAATCCGACAGCAACTTTTTAGGGTCATATTTTCTCCGTCCTCCCCCCAGTTAAAAGCATAGTTTTGGACATTAAAACAGTCAACCAAAGGTGACTTTGTGACCTTTAGTTACATCCTATGATCCTATAGGTGGTGTTACTGCTTTATGGGGTTGAATAAAACTGGGAATAATACAAAATATGAACCATTCTGAACATAAGACCTCTGGTGATTGGTTAGTGTGTGGTACTAAAGCACATCAGGGGTCTTTCCCTAGCCCTAACTCTTTAGAGCTAAAAACTCACCCTTCTTCCTGTGGTCCTATGCTTCTCTACTTGCAAATTCTATTCTCTCCCTAAAAATGTAAGGAGCACCACATACAGATGCTGTCTGCTAATGACAGTTCCGAGGATGAATAGGCAAGAGGATCACTCTGAAATTGAAAGAGAAAGTCTTTTTAGATTTTTTCTTCTAAAGAACACAGGATTCAAAAAAGGGGGCAGAAACACAGAACCCAGATCTCTACATTCCCATTTAAGTAAAGCATCAAAACCTTATTGAAGACAGTACATGCTGTCAGAAATAGACAGCGCTTTTCAGAGAACTGTGCTACATGCTGTAAATACCGAGGAATGAGGAAACAGTCCCACCTCCCTCCATTTAGTTTACAAGTAAAACTTCACAAGTAAGTAACGAAGACCAAATAAATTAACACAAAGCAAGATACAAACCCCTGAGGTATAATGTAATAAAAATGACTCCAAGCTGTAGCCCAAGATTTTTAGCAAGTTTTACATCTTCTTTCATTGATTAGCACATCTGAACTAGCAGGGAGCAAAGGATCGGTCCCTTGATGTCATCAAGTACATGACAGCCACCACAGGTGTCAAGAGCAGGCTTGGATCACTGTCATCAAATACCTGGTAATATTTTAAAATAGTTTTTTAGCTCTTGCAATTCCTTAAATTTACGTCTTTTAACATTATGAGAAGTTACCAACTAGAGGAAAACCTGTGAGATTAAAACCTCTGAACTCATTTGATTCTGACACAATTTTCATAAACTAGACCCTCTAGACCAGCTGGTTAGTGCGCACAAAACAAACACCACTATTATCTTAGTAAAAGTAGGTTACAGGGCCTCCCAAGATTCCGATTCAGTGGGTCTAAGGTGGGACTTCGGAACCTGCACCTGTAAGGGGCCCCACAGTGAGCTCAGTACCTAGAGAAACCCGCTTCCCATACACAGTGAGCTCAGTACCTAGAGAAACCCGCTTCCCATACCAGCTGCCCTATCTTGTGGCTCACTTTAAAACCAACATCCCTGCCACAAGTGAAAGGAAGGGTGCAGATAAGCGCACAGGAGGATTTCAAAGTGCGAGACAGGAAGCTGGTACAGTTAGAACAGAGTCGCTGCCATGAAGTGACAGGCAGCAGTTAGTAGTGTTGAATTCTCTTTAAACAATTTCTGGTGTCTAGGATGAATGACCAATTGCATCATTTATTCAAATACTTAGACTATCTCTCAGGTAGAGTATTTCAATTTTATAAGCTTTTCCATAGACCCTAAGAGAGTATCAAAGATTGTTCATTATATCCAACCATGACACAATGCTATTTGCTTGCCAGAAAAATGAGTCAGTGACAGGTTACTTACTGATACAGCAAAGTTATAACTTAAGAGAAAAATGCAAGGCTCAGTCTTCTCTTAATCATAATCTAATAATATATTAAAACATTGTCACACTTGTGTTAAAGTCCAGAGTATTCCTTTCCACCCATATACTTATGAATATGTATTTTGACCTAATAACATTTCTGGTCCACACATCTGTTTATTTTAATGTGAACACCAAATATAAAGAAAGTAGAAATGTAAAGTCACATTACTAACCATGACACTAACCACACTTGCAGAGTCTATCTAGGGTCAGCTCCAGGGCCACTACACAACTCACACAGATGTGAAAATATCCTTCAAGGCCTCTGATTTAACACCTCGGGAGGGTACAAAATAATACTGACGCTTTCCTAGCACCAAGGATAAGAGTGGACTGGCTCTTTGATCCCATAAAGAAAAGCTTTTAAGTTTACTGGCTCTTCATGTAGTCATTTTTTAAATCTTAGGTAGAGAAAAGTGAGAGAGGAAATGGTAGGGACAGTTGTGAGTTCAGAAAATTTCTTCAGCTTCTTTCAATCGGCCCCCTTATTCAAAGCCATTATCCTGCCTACCTCAGAAAGATCAACACCTGCCCATTATCCATCATCCACGGCTTCCCTATTCTCCCGATAACCCAGACTTCCCTTTCCCATAATCCTTTCTTTGGGAAAAGAGTCGTCTGATCAGCTTTCAGGAGGAGGCATCACTTAAGCATCAATAGAAGTAAAAAGATTCATTTCTAAGAGAACGTAAGGTTTTCAAAAGACTGCAATGTGCCAGCTAGAAGACAACCACCTCTCTAGTAAGCCAATTATCAAATTGTTACTTGGAACTCTCACCCAGATTATTCATTACAGGGGCTGGGCACCTAACAAGTCATTTTTTATTCTAAAAAGAACCTTAGTGGTCTTTTTCCATCAATAAACTCATTCGATGTTCAGGTAAAATTAAAGGGAAATCACAATGGCTAATTCTAGTAACACAGCTTTAATACCTATTTTAAGATGTTCTCTTCAGCTGTTCCTCCCAGTCCTTTTCACATATTCTACCAGATCAAAAACTCATCTCCAATGGGCCCAGAAAAAAGCCATTTAAATCCTTGAACAGCTTTATAAGTAGGTTTAGTTCTAGACCTTTTTCATCAACTGGAGAAGGTTGAAAAGTATTTCAAGAATTAGCTGTAGGAAGATTTGAAATGGTCCCTGAGCTTCAGGAATCACCTTGAAGCTTATCCAAATTACTAGATTATTTCTGATAGCCTCCGCCTCCGAGATGCCTTGTCCAAGACACAAATTTAGACTGAATATCTGAGACTAACAGAGCACCACTCATCATTTCACATATATTTGAGAAGGATTTTACTTGTTTACATTATAGTATTACCATAAAGAAAGTAAATTTGGTCATATGCCCCAAAGAGGGCTCAAAGCAGCAACCTAGGGGTCAATCCAGCAACCCCAGGGTCAAAGCGGACACCTCGGAGCTCCGTGACCTCCCTCTATCCACTGCACCACCAGCCGGGGCCTATGTTCACATTCTTTAGTCTAGTAAAAATACTTCTAGAACCTGTATTTAAGATATAAGAAATAAAACTAAAGGTCTATATACAAATCTATATTTTAAAAAGGTCTATATTTAAAATAAAGGTGCATCACAGCATCTTTATTTTAAATAGCTAGAATTGTAATCAACCTAAAATTTCTCAGACTATAAAACATTAAATAAATTATGGTCCTGCCATATGGACTATAGTGACACAGGAAAATGCTTATAATACAATGTTACATTAAAAAAAAGTTGTATTTAAAATGGTATATGCAATATAATCCCAACTTTATCAATAAACATAAAAAATAAGAGAAAATATTGTTAATTTTATGTATCTGGACTGTGGATTTTGGAGTAATTTTTTTAACACATTCCTGTAGTTTCTCAGTTGTGTAGAATGAGTAAATTTATTTCTGTAACAGGAAAAGCTTTTTACATTACTATGGATAATAGTTTTCACAACAAGCAGAAAATACAGATTAGTTCTTTTTCATAAAAACAAAAGTATGTATTAATGAAAGAAAAATGAAAATCTAAAAAAATCTAATAAATGTTATGAACAGACTTTTTAATAGGCAGGGTTTTTAATGCATATTTTCAGATATCAGGATACATTAAGCATATTATTCATTTGTTTTCTAATTCACATATATAAATTAACCAATCTCAAAAAGCTCCTTGGTTTTGTGAATTATTGACGTTGTCACCTGCTAGAAACTTAATTCCAAGAAAAATATACGAATCACTCCATCACAAGCACAAATCCTTCAGACACAAATTCAATTTCTGTGGCAACAATAATATATTGACTTAGCTTTATTTTTCAATTTTATGACACTTATTAATGGCAGAGATAAAAGAAATCAGTTTTCTTTATTGCAAATGTAAACGATCTCAGGTTATCTTGAGAAAGTTAAGGTAAATACCACTCATTTAATAACCCCTTCATTGTGATAAAGACATGATACCAAAATATAAAAAAATAAAACATAAGACTTATGATTTTTCAATCAAGACCCAGTCTCATAAGCAATTATTTTTTCCACTACATAATTTCATTAGGCTGCCAACATGTAGAGGACACTGCATTAAATACAAAGAAATCCCAGTCCCTGCCCTTAGAAGCTTAAAACCAAAACATCAGAAAGACAAGTTAATAACCATAATACAAGACAGTGGACTAAGCCCCTTAATAGAGGCATTCACTGGTGACCAGAAGGAATGGCAGGCCTCTACTTGCAATTATGTATGCTTAAATATGCTAATTAATATGCAAGCACTATAGCAATGACCTAAGAATGAAGTCAGATTACTTTTTAGCCATGATTTAGGTTAAGTTGTAATACAGAATTTGCTGGTCTTAGAGAATGAGAATTCTAAAATATTCATTTGACATATATTTATTCAACACTACGTTCTCGACAAGGGTAACAAATAAATAAAACAAAGATTCCTGTCCTAAAGGGACTTACCTTTTACTGGGGAAACACAATAAACAAACCAGAGGCTGCTGGGAGGTGATGCACGCGGTGCAGGAAAGGCAAGCCCACCAAGCAGAGCGGGGTTGCAGGTGCAACTTTAAATGTGGGGAAGTGGAGTCAGCATAGGCCTGACTGAGAGTGGGGTCTGAGCAGTGTTGAAAGTGGGCTGAGTGGGGATGCAGAGGGGGAAGAAATGCTTCAGATGGAAGACCAGCCACCACGGAAGGGGCACACGGAAGCCCGTGCAGCTGCAGCAACACAGAACAGAGAGGGGAGGCGGCGGGTCCGTCCCAGACCATTTTAAGGACATGAGTTTTTCCTCTAATTCAGGGGTAGTCAACCTTTTTATACCTACCGCCCACTTTTGTATCTCTATTAGTAGTAAAATTTTCTAACCACCCACCGGTTCCACAGGAATGGTGATTTATAAAGTAGGGAAGTAACTTTACTTTATAAAATTTATAAAGCAGAGTTACAGCAAGTTAAAGTATATCATAATAATTACTTACCAAGTACTTTATGTCAGATTTTCGCTGTTTGGCAGAAAAAATCTTTATAAAACAACTTACTCTAGTTCAATCTATCTTTTTATTTATACTTTGGTTGCTCCGCTACCACCCACCATGAAAGCTGGAACGCCCACTAGTGGGCGGTAGGGACCAGGTTGGCTACCACTCCTCTGATGGAACAATCACAAGTGTTTAGGTATAAAAACACATTATGAATAATAAACATAAATAGTAAATAACAGTTGAACCTGCACATTATACGAGATACACCAGAGGGAAGGAAGGAGTAGCTCCGTTCGCAAATAATCTGTTCCCTTCAGAGGCCCTTGAAGCGGCTAATTTGTAAACTGCCAGGAGGCCTTCACTAGAAAGTATCAGAAATACCCCCAAAACATTGTAAAGCTCACAAAGGCAATTTTCAGACAAACTCAATTAATTCTATTGCATTAACAAAACTATTTTTTTTAATATAGAATTACTCCAGGGGCTGGAGGGAGGAAGGAATAGCCAAGTATGTTTAGAGAAAAGAGGGTGAAAAAAAATTTTTAATTACAACAGCTGAATTACAACATAATCCCTCAGACCCCTCAGAAGTCTGAGGGTCAGCTCTCCCAGAGGTCTATGCACAAATCATACAGGAGCACACGGGTCTCTGAGCGCCAGCCACTGGACCCTTCCCCTTCCGATACTTTTGCCGGTAATCCCCAGGTTAGATCTCCCACCGCGGTTTCTGTTTCAGGGCCCCAGGCCCTCCCCTCTCAATACCTGTGCTCAGGCTGTTTCTGTCACCCCATACATCCACCTACTCAATTTTCAGAAGCCACCTGCTTCAGGAAGGGTCTCTATGGGGCAGCTGTGCTAGGCTTGCTTGCGGGTTTACCGGCTGCGAGCACTTGCTGTGAGCACATAGCAGAGGCATGTGTGCACAGCCTATAAGGGCTATGGGCGCTTCCCTGGGTGGCTATTCACGCAGATCGCTCTCCCGCCACCATGAGGTGTGGTTTTCCCTGCTCCCTTGGCCTTACTGCGAAGAGCAGATTTTCCTTTGTTTATTATCTCTTTCCTTTTTGTTGTTTATTTGCTCGCCTGTCCTTGCAAGTCTCCAATAAATGGGTGTGGCCCGACACTTTCCGGCTCCACAGTTTCTCTACCATCTGCCGGAAGCCAATGTGAACCTGCCTGACCTTGGCCACCAGCATTACACTCACCTTATTGCAAAACTCGCTCTATTTCAGTGGTCTAGAACCAAACCTGTAATATCTCCACGTGCCTATATTATGAACTCACTGTTCTGGTACCAAGTCGGTCATCAAGGGATCTGCAAAGACCCACGCATGTAGATGCAGGAGACACTTGTTGATTTACCTGCCTCATGCACACAACTGCTTCTCTATGTCACTGGTGTGGGTCCAGCAGGCTTCAAGGTCCTTTGTGAGCCAGGCTTGGCCACAGCTTATATGTACAGAGCTCAACACTTAAACCCAAGCCGAGCCAATAAAGTTCTCACTTTCCCAGAAATCTAGGTTTAGGATTCAGAAATGAGAATCAAGATCTGCTCTTGCGCAGACCAGGAGCATATATGTATACATGGAGTTGCAAGGCTCCGGACTTAGTTTGTAAAGATAGAAGCAGTAGAAGCTGTGCTACGTAGAGTTATAAGTGGGGCAAGTGCCCAGTGCGAAGCAAAATGAGACTTACCCCAGAAAAGAGAACGAGAAAAGCTTTCACTCCTGGCCTCCAACTCCTCGTGAGGACCAGCAGCATTTACTGTGCTTGATTCTGGGAGATACTCCTGTCGTTACAATTGCCATACCCAACCTTAAACTAGCTATAGGGGTCTGTTCCTTTAAGCCAAATAGGCCTTGACTGAGACAGAACCCAAGATGCAAAACAGGTCCTAAATACCCAAACAATCTAGGCCTCCTCACCATCATTACTACCACTTCTTACTGAGCACTTACCATAATAACTAATACACCCACCAGTCCTGTAAAATTAGCCATTCTCCCCATCTTAACGATCAGGACACTGAGTGCTACAGAAGTAACTGCCCAGTGTGGTGAGTGGCCAGGTTGGAAATGGACCCTGAGTCACTGTGACTCCCAAACCCAGGCTCCTTCC
This sequence comes from Saccopteryx leptura, assembly GCF_036850995.1. Lineage (NCBI taxonomy): Eukaryota > Metazoa > Chordata > Mammalia > Chiroptera > Emballonuridae > Saccopteryx > Saccopteryx leptura. The sequence goes on along the minus strand of NC_089506.1, from coordinate 90,881,350 downwards.
CCTTCTCCCCCTGTGCCCAGGGCACCATGGGACAGCTGGGCAATCAAACCTAGGGAGGAAGACTCACAGTGGAAAAGAAGCCGTCACTGAGTTGTTCGGAGGGGGCAAAGACATTTGGAAATTAAGTAAATCACCACTAAGTTTTCTTCAATTATTTGATTACTACTTTTTATCACTACCTCCTAATTCGGTTTCTCACAAAAAATAAGTAAAAGGATGAATGCATCTTTACAAAGTGAGCATCTGCAACAGGGAGGGCAAGGGCACAATTCCAGCTCTTGCATGCAGTCCTAGTACTATGCATAAAATGCCACTGCAGTTTATATTTCTTTTAGAAACATTAACCAAGCAGGATCTAGTTACTGAGCATCTAAGCTAACCAGACATCAAACTAAGGCCAGCGTATAAAGACCTACAAAACTCAGCACCTGCCCTGGAGTTTACCATCCAAAAGGTTCTGGAGGAAAAAAATAAAAGCCTGGGTCACTTGCTTTTTCCCTTCTTGATGATTAAAAAAAAATAATATAACAAAAGTAACCATCTGCTAAGGCTACACATACTGAAATACACACGTACTGAAATATACTGCAACAGGGATCCTCACCTTTATGCCATCCTTCCTACTCCTTATCCAAAGAAACTTGGGGAACTTGGAGAGATAAATCCTTGAATGGGATTAGATATAGAACAACCCAATACATTACCAAACTTCCACTGTGTCACATGACGACCCAGTGAAATTCCAACATATAACCTTCCATGTCACAAGTTAGGCTTTGAGCACACCAATTTCTGTAGTCAAGTTGCCAGCTCCAAACACAGCCTGAACTGCCCTTGACAATCTTCCAGCAACACCAAAACACTTCAGCAATGACTCTCTAGCAATAAACAAAGTGTATTTTTAAAGGACTTCTAAAAGTACAGTTTCATGTTAATTACCACACCATTCAAGCACACTAATAAAGGAAGTCAACAAGGGTTATGAGGAAGTTAGCAGCTGACAGCCACAGGCACGGAAAGGCACCCAATGACCCTAATAAGCTAGTGCAGACCTTGCAAGGATAGGAAGACAATTCTCTTGTGCCTGTTTCCTGCTTTATTTGAGATGTAATTGGTATATAACGTTGTATAAGATTAAGGTGCACAATGTGCTGATTTCATTCATTTATATATTGCAGTGATTACTACTGCAGCTTTAGCTAACACGTTCCACAACTACCATTTCTTTTTTGTGATGAGAACATGTAAGATCTAGTCTCTTAGCAATTTTGAAGTATATAATACAGTACTGTTGGCTATAATCACTATGCTGTACATTAGATCCCCGAATTTATTCATTTCTAGATGCGAGTTTGACCCTGTAACAACCCCCCCAACCCCCCCCCCCCCTTACCAGCCCCAGGTAACCACCATTCTCCTTTCTGTTTCTACAAGTTCGGCTCCTTTAGATTGCGTATATAGGTGCTAATCTAAAATTTCTGTCTTTTTCCATTGGCCTTATCTCACTAAGCATAATGTCCTCAAGGTCTATCCATGTTATCACAAATGACAGAATTTTTCCTTTCTCATAGCCAAATAATACGTGTGTGTGCACACGCGCGCATGTGTGCATTCGTACATCTTCTTTATCCATTCATCTGTTGACAGACATTTAGGTTTTCTAAATATCTTGGCTATTATGAATAATGGTGCAATAAACATAAGAGTGCCAATAACTTCTTGAGATCCAGTTTTCATTTCCTTTGGATATATTCGCAAAAGTGGGATTGCTGGATTATGGAAGTTCTATTTTTAATTTTTTTAAGAACCTCCATACTGTTTTCCATAGTGGCTGCACCAATTCACAATCACACAACAGGGCGCAAGAGTTCCCTTCACTGCACATCCTCACCAGCACTTATCTCTTGTCTTCTTGAAGACAGTCATTCTCACAGTGTGATCCCAAGCCTGTTTCTGCCATCACTAATGTTGTTTTGCTCAGAAACCTATCAATGACAGAAGCTTCAGAAGCCAAGAGAGCACATAGTCTTTGCTAGAATAGTGCATGCATGTCATCCAGCAGGAGTAAATCGTCACATCATCGGAAGGCAGTCTGATTTACAAGTAGACTCTGAAGAGCACAGCACTTCCTTTAAACATGAATGTAGGCCAACATCTGTCATTAGCCACTAGCCACATGTGGCTGTTTAAATTAATTCAAGTTAAATCAAATTAAAAATCAATTTTTGGTATCATTAGCCACATATGGCTAGTGACTATCAACATAAACACAGCAGAACAGAATACTTGGATCATCCCAAAAAGTTCTATCAAGCAGGACTGACCTGGGCAACAGTCAAAGCCAAAGAAATGAATGCGCTCATGCTGAAATGTGGTATAAAGTGAAAAGAGGAAAAATCAGCAATAGTACTTTGGAACACTCATTTGAAAGAGTGAGAAGAGGAATGAGCAAAAAGATCAGAAGAAAAGAACAGATTATGGCAAAAAATTCATAATACTGGTCAGGGCTAACACTGTGAGGAAACCAAGATGAAGCTTGAATACCAGCCACTGGCTTGGCAATTACTAACGTCCCAGTCATTTCAGTGGAATGACAAAGCAAATGCCAAGTGAGGAACCCACGGGAAGTGGCTGACTCCCGCTTTATGAATGCTCTACCCTTTGCCAGCACCATCATGAGAGCAGCAAGAGGCCAAGAGCTGTTCAGTACTCATGTGTCAACCCCACTGTAACATACTTTATCATCATATCTAACCTATAAAACAGGTACCAAGGTTCCCACTTCACAGATGAGGAAAGAAAACACAGAAGTAATTTTCCAAGCTCACAGAGCTGTCAAATGCAGAGCCAGGATTTAAACACTAGTTAACTCAGAATCTGGGTTCTCAAAGGTTATACAACTTGGGCCCCGGGAACACCTCACACTTGTTGGTTCACACCTCTTTCTCCATACCAGCCTGAATATAAGCCTCTCAAACTCAACGATCAAACTGTACTGGCCTTTGCTATGCTTGGTATAAAGAGTACTCAAATCATACTGAAAAAATGAAAATAACTACTTCAAAGAATTTGGCTATAAGGGAAGAAAGCGGAGCACGGTATTGGGTAGGGGACCAGGGTCAACAGAAAGTTGGAGAAGGCCATTTGCTTTTGCCTCCACTTTTTCTTTCATGTTGGAAGACATCAGAGCATTCATTCCTGCAGGATGGAGCCTGTAAAGAGTGTAACACTCCTCATGGGTGGGGTGGGGTGGGGTGGGGTGGAGTGGGGTAGGGTGGGATGGGGTGAGATGGAAATGGGGTGGGATGGGGGTAGGATGGGGATGGGATGGGATGGGATTGGGATGGGGTGGGATTGGATGGGGTGGGATGGGGATGGGATGGGGTGGGATGGTGGTGGGATGGGGTGGGATGGGGATGGGATGGGGTGGGATGGGGATGGGATGGGGTAGGATGGGGATGGGATGGGGGTGGGATGGGGATGGGATGGGGATGGGGATGGGATGGGGTGGGATGGGGATGGGGTGGGATGGGGATGGGATGGGGATGGGGTGGGATGGGGATGGGGTGGGATGGGGTGGGATGGGGATGGGGTGGGATGGGGATGGGGATGGGGATGGGATGGGGTGGGATGGGGATGGGGATGGGGATGGGATGGGATGGGGATGGGGTGGGATGGGGTAGGATGGGGATGGGGTGGGATGGGGATGGGGATGGGGATGGGGATGGGATGGGATGGGGTAGGATGGGGATGGGGTGGGATGGGGATGGGGATGGGGAGGGGATGGGGATGGGATGGGGTGGGATGGGGATGGGGATGGGGATGGGGATGGGATGGGATGGGGATGGGATGGGGATGGGATGGGGTGGGATGGGGATGGGATGGGATGGGGTGGGATTGGGATGGGGATGGGATGGGATGGGGTGGGATGGGGATGGGGATGGAGATGGGATGGGGATGGGGATGGGATGGGATGGGGTGGGATGGGGATGGGGTGGGATGGGGTAGGATGGGGATGGGGTGGGATGGGGATGGGGATGGGGATGGGATGGGGTGGGATGGGGATGGGGATGGGGATGGGATGGGATGGGGATGGGGTGGGATGGGGTAGGATGGGGATGGGGTGGGATGGGGATGGGGATGGGGATGGGATGGGATGGGGTAGGATGGGGATGGGGTGGGATGGGGATGGGGATGGGGATGGGATGGGGATGGGGATGGGGTGGGATGGGGATGGGGATGGGGATGGGGATGGGATGGGGATGGGGATGGGATGGGGATGGGATGGGGTGGGATGGGGATGGGGATGGGGATGGGGATGGGATGGGATGGGGTAGGATGGGGATGGGGTGGGATGGGGATGGGGATGGGGATGGGATGGGGATGGGGATGGGGTGGGATGGGGATGGGGATGGAGATGGGATGGGATGGGGTGGGATGGGGATGAGTAAAGGGAACAGTGGTAAAGGGATTAACCTTGATCAGGAAAACAGACATTTCTCCCACAGATATTAGAGGAGAAATGGTGAAGAGTTGCAGATATTGAACATTATAGCTTCAATAGCAGGAAAATGAGCACGTTCAAGCAATATGGCCTTTATTTTCTCTCTGAAGAAGGTGTCAAAGTGAGTGCTAAGAGTCATACCACACCATTTCCTTAAAAGATCCCATCCCTGGGATCTTTTAAGGAAATGGTGTGGTATGTTCCCACGTGGGTACAAAGTGAGTGCTTTACACATACACACAGAATATCATTAAAGGGTAGAAGGAAAAATGATAGAAGTCATCAAGCCTCTGTACGGGAAAAGCCTGAGTGGTGGTCTGAGGTGTAAGGCAGCTGTAGTGAGTTTCACTCTGTACTCTTAAACAGTATTGGGCTTTTTAAGAGGCGCATAATTACTTTTTCAATTTAAAAATCTAATTACAACAGAAAGGAATCAGGCCCTTAGAAAAAGTAAAGAGCGATAATGGTTTAGCCTAAATGTTAAGAGAAATGGAAAAGGAGGAAACTAAAAAACTAGTTCAAAGCCAGGACTGAAGCTGGACTGTTTATATCCATCATTCCCTATTCCTGGCTGAGGCACCTCAGGAAAGTCCCAGACCTCTCTCCCTGACTCCGTTCCATCATGTGCAACACAAAGGTGCTGAGTACCTGCTTCAAAGCAGCGTTAAAAGTGACTAACACAGTGCCCAGCCTACTGTGAGAGCTGGATCAATGTAGCCATTGTGATGATGATGAATATCCAGCAGTCTGAGGACCCAGCTAATCAATGCGCCCATGGATACCCAATGTCTAAGGGCATCAGTTTACTAAGCTCGGAGGTTTTTCCAACAGGATGCGGCAGCCTGGCTCAGACTCAGAGAAGCCTGTCAGGTAGCTCCTGGCTCAGAGATCAGAGGCAAATGGACAAGGAGGCCAGCAGTTCTATTGTTTGTTTATACTCCACCTAATGTCAGCTTGAGGAGGCAAGCAATAGGAAGGCATCCTGGGTCAAAAGAAGGTCCAGGGTAACTTTTGGGTTTAGTGTGGTGCAAATGTTGTCAGCAGGAGGCTAACAGAGAAATAAAGAAGCCAGGTCAAGAGGCTGGAGGTCTATGATCAGGGATCAAGCCCTTGTTGTATTGCCCACTCAAATTAAGGTCCAAACCCTGGACACAGTCAAAGCAGGTGTCCAGTAGGAAGTCTAGAGAATTCAGCACTAATAGATGGAATCTGCCCTTCTCACGTGTCCACAAAAGAATCAAAAAATAACACCAACAATAGCTGTCACATTGCTAGGCACTATGCCCAAACTATAACATGCATTACCTCAACAAATGTTCACAATCTGTAAGTGTTGATACTGTGATTCTCTACTCCATTTTAGAGATAGGAAAACTGAGGCACAGAAGTTCATTAATTTGCCCACAGACATAGAGCCATATCTGAATCCAGCCCAGCCCTTTTTATCACAGTGGGCAGGTGTGGGACTCTAAAGCCACATTGCCAGGCCCCTGGAGGAGCTTGAGTCGGAAGGCTCAGTTATACTGCTCACAAAAATTAGGGGATATTCCAAAATGAATATGAAGTGATAAAGAAAAAAGCATTTGGGTTTTTTTATTAAACGAACATCAGAAAAGCAAATGACAGGTCAAAGAAAGTTGTTTGATTATGCAAATGAGATGTAAAACCAACTTTTATTTCATTGGTGAAAATGCACTATACAAAAGAAAGGTTGAAAGTACTGGAGTATCTGCTCGTTCCCTGATCCCCTAATTTTTGTGAGCGGCGTAGTTCTCCAAAAACCCAGATCTATATTTCATGCCCAAACCCATCACCATTGAAATCTTTTATAAAAAGAAATAAGACATTTACAGTGTATCAATAACATTTAAATTTAAATTAATTGTGAATAGATTAATGACCAGGTGGTATAAGGTTACAAGAGTAATTTTACAAAGATTTTCAATTAGTCAAATATTCACATTCCTACTATCCGCTCAGACACCACAGGGAAAGTGACTCCCATAAGCTTACATCCACAGGCATAAAGAAACTGAAACCAGGTTTCTTCAACATTTGCACCACACTAAAACAAAATAATACCCCCAGAAGAGAGACTAAGTTAGAACGTGGTTTTAATTGCAGACCGTCACCTTCTATAAAGAAATGAAACTGTCACATTGAATTCTTGATTGCAGACTATGTGCATTGTATTTTTCATGTTCATTTCTCTAGCTGTCAAATTTTTCATTAGAATTGTCACTATGAATTGCATTCTACCCAAGGTTTTGATAAACAGAAACAGTTTAGTACTAAACAGTTTAGTACAGTTCATAATTAATGTCACCAATTTGCAAATGCTAGTTAAAAGCTGAATGTTACAGGGTTTAATTTTATGATGCCCAAATAAACAGCCCACCTCAGTAAAATGTAGCAATTACAAGATAAACTCCCCACATCCTGAGAAGATACTTCATAATAAAATTAGCCAAATAAATGCAATATTATGGATCTTGCAGTTAGACTAACCCATGTATCTTACTAAGAGTTTCAAAAAAATCAATATCATAATTTCAAAAGGTTCACACACCTTTTTTTTTAACTTCTAGAATGACCTAGGATTAGCAACAATTTCCTTGAAGAGAGCTGAATGTGTAGTTAGCAATCTTTAACCCGTGAGGGTCTGACTCGGATCACAGCTACCTGGATATAGCCATCCCTCAGCACACAGAATGCCCTTAGAACATATCTGATACCAGAAAGAAAGGGGGACCCTGTCTGATTGGCTCAGTGGATAAAGCGTGGGCCCAGCATGCAGACATCCTAGATTCCATCCCCAATCAGGGCACACATGAGAAGTGACCATCTGTTTTTCTTCCCCTCCCTCTCCCCTTTCTCTCTCTCTTCCCCTCATGCTCCCCTTTCTCTCTCTCTCTCTCTTCCTCTCCCTCTCTTCTTTCTCTCTCTTCCCCTCTTGTAGCCAGTGGCTCAATTGGCATAAGTGTTGGCCCTGAGCACTGAGGATAGCTTAGTTGGTCCAAGCGTACCAGCCTCAGGCACTAAAATTAGCTTCGTTGATTTAAGCATTGGCCCCAGACAGGGGTTGCTAGGTGGATCCCTGGGAGTCTGTCTCTCTATCTCTCCTCTCACTTAAAAAGAAAAAAAAGGAAGAGGGACTAGAAATTAATGCATTTATGGGTTATGATGCTCTAAGACAGACAGAAAGATATTGGATTTTAACTGTATTCACAGATCTATTGGGGGGGGGGAGTAGATAGATATACATAATTAGAACCAAAAAAAAAAACCTAACTGAATTTCTTTTCCCTCAAGTCAAGACCTTGTTAAAAAAAAAAACACAGACAAGTGTTGCTGACAGGCCTCTGCCAACCATATGGGGCTGTGTCTATGCTCACTGCTCTGTGCATAGCTTCCACAGCCTCTGGGATTCCACCTCCACCCGAGCCAAGGTGACAAAAAGGAAGACAGCAAACCATACACGTCTTTCCACTATTAAATCCAAAATGACTTAATCTCATCTAAACATCATCAATCACATTAAATTGATGTTCCTGTTCATTTGATTTGGGGGGGGGGGGGCTCTATCATCTTATTTTGGAGTTTATATGTAATTCTGTTTTGGTTTTATAGTTGTAAAAGGGCCACAAGCATAAAGAGTTATATGTAGTTTTATGTCTGTATATATGTAACATTATTTATATGTAATATTATTTTTATTATCATTCAAGTCCACATTGAAGTGTCACAGAATTTTTTTCTAAGCTGGAAGTTGTTTCCTTTGTAGATTTCTTTTTCTAAGTCTCATTGGTACACAAGAAGTTCCATAGTTGTACGATCTTCATTAGAACTGAGAACAGAATGACCCTGCCTCCGCCACACAATGAGGAAAAGCCTGGCCCTATTCAGATTTTTTATTCAAATATTCAATGTAACATATCCAATGCCCTAAAATCTGGACAAAAATTATATTACTACTATTACTACTAATGATGACACAACAACAATCCTATAAATAGCAAATATTTACATAGACTTTACAATGAGCCAGGCACTACTATAGGGCCGTCACACTAACTTTTAACCTTCCCCCAAAACACCATTATACACATGAGGAAACAGAGGCACAGAGAGGGCTTAAGGAACCTGCCTAGGTTCACGCAGCTATTAAGTGACAAAGCTGAGATTTCAAGCCCAAAAAGGTGGTATAAGCCACTGCTCATTCATGTCATTCACAATGCCTCTTCCACACAAAACCTATAAGAAAGGATGGCAGTGGGTCTTTCTGCAGACCACAATCTATGGCAAGCATTTCCAAATAGTTTTCATTAATGGGCTATAACCTGAATATCCAGCACCAAAACTGAACTTATTGAAACTCTTAAATTCTCCACTAAGTTAATAATAATGATTTGATTTGCAATTAGAGAAAATTACTCCCAGTGGTAAGGTATTTCAATGCCACCACACTACTCGTGAGAGAAAAGTTACCTTTGTAGATCCTGTTCAAAGAAAAAGCTCATACTTTGATCTTTAATATCCCATGAAGTAAAAGGTTATGTTTAATCTATATTTTATGGATCTCAAAGTCAAATGAGTTTCTGGGAATAAACAAGCAGAGTGTGATGGGTAAGCATATTCTGTAGCCTTCATTTCACTCCTGGTTTGGAGGATACTATGTGCTGAGTTAAAGACAATTATATTAGTGTAATACGTAGCAGTTTTTCTTGCATTATTCTGCAAGCATAAACAAGTTATACACATGTTAATTTACACTGTATATAAAAAGCCAATTTTAAATCCAATTTATAAGGCAATAAATATATAAAGATTCTAGGACACAGCAATAAAGTTATACCATAAAATAGAGTTAATTCAAGACAACAATAATAAAAGCATGACAAATTTTAGCATTCTACCAACTGCACAAAGGTGTTTCAGGTAACATCTGTTCGGAAGCAGTTGCTACAAGAGAGACTAGATGAGATGCAAGGTTTCACAGTGTAATAAATATATGTCAGTTTGCTTGCTTCATAATTAAAGACGTGAGTCTTTGAAACAGCAATTAAGCCATGCTCTAAATCTAGGACAATCATCCCTATTCCCACCCCTTATAACCCACAAAAAGATACAGAGTGATCCAGTAGTAATAAATGCTAAATATCATCTATTTTCAGCAGCTAACTCTACTCTCCAAAACCCACTTGATATAATTTGTTTCTTTTGAAAAATTAACAACAACAACAAAAAAAAACTTGCATTCTACGTTAGAAATGATAGATAGTAAAGAAAGTCCAGGACAATTCAGAGTAATTTACTTAGAAGACTGGCCTGAATAAAATAATTTCACTTACGAAGATTTTGATGTTTGATGGATTAGGTAGAATATGACATGAATAAAACTCAGGTGGCTAAAGCCTTCAACTAAGAACACTATCTCCAATTCTTGACACTTTAACTTTAGGACAACTGAAAACATCACTTTACTGCAGACTCAATGAAGAAATAAATTCAAAAAAAAGTATAGAAGCATCATCACCTCTACCTTTTCCCAGCTTTCTAGCAACTAGGATATAGCCCTGGCTGAATAGCGCAATTGGTTAGAGCATCATCCCAAAGTGGGAAGGTTCCTGGCTTGATCCGCAGTCACGGCACATACAGGAACAGATTGATGTTCCTGTCTGTCTCTCTCCCTTACTATCTTGCTGAAATCAATAAGTTTTCTCTAAAAAATATTTTTAAAGAAAGAAAAAAATGATACAGCACACCAGGTTCAGTGATAGCTCTAGCTATTACTCTGAAGGATCAAACCGTGGTTATCCTATAATCTCCCAAATCACAAACCTTCCTAAATAAAATACTAGAAAGAGATTTAAATGAATCTGATGATTTTCCTTATATATATATTTTTTGTTGTTGTTGTTGTTGTATTTTTCCGAAGTTGGAAATGGGGAGGCAGTCAGACTCCCGCATGCGCCTGACCGGGATCCACCCGGCATGCCCACCAGGGGGCGATGCTCTGCCCATCTGGGGCGTCGCTCTGCCACAATCAGAGCCATTCTAGCGCCTGAGGCAGAGGCCACAGAGCCATCCTCAGCGCCTGGGCAAACTTTGCTCCAATGGAGCCTTGGCTGCGGGAGGGGAAGAGAGAGACAGAGAGGAAGGAGAGGGGAGGGGTGGAGAAGCAGATGGGTGCTTCTCCTCTGTGCCCTGGCCTGGAATCGAACCCGGGACACCTGCACGCCAGGCCGACGCTTTACCACTGAGCCAACCGGCCAGGGCCAAATATATTTTTTTAAACCGTGAAACCAAACCTTTCAACATGCTCACCTCACAGCTCCTTCTGCAGAGTCTGTTTCCTATAGCTCCCGTAACAAATGACCGCAAACTTGGTGGTTTAAAACAAAAACCAAGTCCCCCAGTTCTGGAGGCCAGAAATCCAAAATCAGGCCCACTGAGCTGCAATTACGATGTCTCCTTCAGGAGGCTCCATGGAGAATGGTGCTTGTCTCTCCAGCCTCCAGTGCCCGCCAGCCCTCTGGTGCCCGCCAGCCCTCTGGTGCGCGGCTGCAGCCCCGATCTCCGCCTCATAGTCACACGGCCTTCTCTTCTGTGGTCAGAGCTTCCTCTGCCTCCCTCTTAACAAGAATTTAGATGTCTGCATTCAGGGCCCATCCTAATAATCCAAGATAACTTCCTCATTTTAAAAGCCTTAATTTAATCATGAGAGCAAAATCCTTTTTTGCTATGTGAGGTAACATTGACAGATTCCAGGAATTAAGATAGGAATACCTTTGGGGGTAGAGGTCATTATTCAGCCTGTCACAGCTGCCTCCAAATAAACCCAAGGCAATTAGGTGAGCATGCACTAATCTCATCAAGGCCACTATGATTTCAACTACACTCAAGTTCTCAGCACAATAAACAAAAGTTCTCCAACTTAATACCTCTTCCTCCTCAAAACCAGCCTATCAAGAAATTGCTAATTCTATCCTATATTTGTTAAGGCATTACTAACTACTGTTAATGTTAGAGATTAAAACTCCCTCCCAGGCCTGACCTGTGGTGGCGCAGTAGATAAAGCATCGACCTGGAAATGCTGAGGTCGCCGGTTCGAAGCCCTGGGCTTGCCTGGTCAAGGCACATATGGGAGTTGATGCTTCCAGCTCCTCCCCCCTTCTCTCTCTTTATCTCTCCCTCTCCTCTCTATAATGAATAAATTAAAAATTTTAAAAATTAAAAAAAAAAAAAAAACCTCCCTCCCAATAATAGCATGAGAGAGCAAAGACAGCCTGCCTGGGTTTAAATCCCAGTCTCACCAACTGGCAGCTGTGTGATATAAGGCAATTTAATCTCTGTACCCAGTTTTCCTATCTAGCAAACAAGGCTATTAATACTATCTACTTCACAGGGTTCTTGTGAGCATTAAAGGAGTTGATATTTATAAAGCACCTAGAGAGAAGTGCTTGGCTCTCTCACAGCTGTTATTACTAATGATGCCCAAACACTGTAGACATACAGATAGATATTCATGGACAGGGTGAAAAATCTCTCACAACCAAAACTGAGGGTACTGTAACGGCATAATTAAACAATAATTAACAATCTATTCAATGGAAACCATAAGATTAGATGCAAGATTTACACTAAAGTCTGTAAGAACTTTTAAAGGATATTGGAACACCAAATTCACAGGCCTCCTTTCAAAAGACTGGCCCACATTCTAGAGATGGAGACTGCTGCAGAAGTCACACACCCTGCTCTCACTCTGGATCCGGTGGCCACTGCTGTGTGTACCATGTGTTTCTAACAGTCGTGGGACGTAGAAATGAAGTTCCCAGAATCACTGAAAGGCAACTGCTTTGTTTTGTTCTAGAAAGGAAACAGGACTCAGATCCAGGTACTGACGGGGTTGCCTAGGGCAGGTACCAAGTTTACTGATTCTACTGAATTCTATGTACTTTTACAAAGTCTTCACCCAAGTACCTGCCTTGTCCTCCCAGCCTCCTATTTGTTTCCAAGTAACTAACCCCAGCCTCTCAATACTCCCATATTTCTACAGAACCTAAGTTGGTTAGTTCAGAAAGCGCAAGAACAGTTGGTTCATTGCAAAGCTAAACGATCACACATTTACAATAGACTAATTTCTACCATTTACTCATACCTAGGGGAGAGGTTCTATACTATAAACTTTTATTCCACACAATTCAAAAGTAACCTGAGGCCCACAATGATATATTCAGTGGAAAACAAAGATCTGTCTTCTTTATAAGGGCTCAAAGTAAACCAGGGTTTCAGTGGACACCAGAACTCCTATCTTAAACTAAGACAAGAGCAAGTGGTCAGTTTACCACTCAGTTCTATTACCAGTTTGCAGCTTTGTAGAGTTTGCAAATCACTAATCACCTAAATCAGTGGTCCCCAACCTTTTTGGGGCCACGAACAGGTTTAATGTCAGAAAATATTTTCACAGACCAGCCTTTACGGTGGGACGGATAAATGTATCACGTGACCAAGACAAGCGTGAAGAGTGAATATTAGACGGATGTAACAGAGGGATTCTGGTCAGTTTTTAAAAATAAAACATCGTTCAGACTTAAATATAAATAAAACGGAAATAATGTAAGTTTCCAATTCTTTCTCTGCGGACCGGTACCAAATGGTCCACAGCCCGGTACCAGTCCAAGGCCCGGGGGTTGAGGACCCACTGACCTAAATCATCCCTACTCTAGTCATATCACCAACCTACAATACTTGTCCCACTCAAAAGCAGCTGCCCCAGGCAACGAGGTGAGCTGAAGAGATTCAGGCGAACATCACTTCATACCAAATCAAGAAAAAACCAACAACCAACTTGACATTCAGCGGTACAGCAAACTCAACTACAGAACAATCACTTTTTGAGGCACTGCTCAGATCTCATGAGGAAGAGATGGTCCTCAAAGATCACCCTCAATCCCAAAAATGAGTTACCGGTTTGGGACTGAGAGAAGTAAGAAGTAGGCAGGCTGGAAGAGCTGCTCAGAAGGCAGTCTTGAGGTTGGGATGCTGAGCTTTGGGCCAGGAACAGAGTTAGAGCTGAGACTGAAACTCCAGGCCCCTTCAGAGTCCTAGTTCAATAGGGAAGTGGTCCCAAATCAGTGACCCTCCCAGGCTCCTGGTGGAAACAGACTCAAATAATCTCCAGACAGAAGCATCCCCAATAGGGCCTCCTGGAAAATAGGTATGATGAAACAAAGAACTAACAAAGAACAACCAACACAGGGGGAGAGAGCATGCTACCAACCAGTTCAAGTCCATGTAGGCAGTTCAAAGAGTGCACATACCAGAACTGTCAAATAAAGAATAAGAGCCAAGTAAAAACTGCCTAAAGAAATAAAAGGATAAAAAATAAAACTATCAAGAATGACCAGGCAGATTTGAAAAAGAAACAAATGGAGCCTGACCAGGCGGTGGTGCAGTGGATAGAGCATCGAACTGGGATGTGGAGGACACAGGTTCGAAACCCCGAGGTCACCAGCTTGAACACGGGCTCATCTGGTTTGAGCAAAGCTCCAGCTTGGACCCAAGGTCGCTGGCTCGAGCAAGGGGTTACTCGGTCTGCTGAAGGCCCATGGTCAAGGCACGTAAGAGAAAGCAATCAATGAACAACTAAGGTGTGGCAACAAAAAACTGATGATTGATGCTTCTCATCTCTCTCCATTCCTGTCTGTCTGTCCCTATCTGTTCCTCTCTCTGACTCTCTCTCTGTCCCTATAAAAAAACCAAAAAACAAATGGAACAATAGAAATAAAAAAACAATTGCTAAACTCAGAGTCAAAACAAGTTAGTAGGTTAGATATAACTGACGACAAAATTAGTGAAATGGAAACTATATCTAAAGAAATTACCATGTAAGCAAGAATCTAAATAAGTGTCAGAGATTATGAAGGGTCTAAATTACTTCTAAAGTAATTATGAAGTCATGATTCAAATAAGACTCCTATCTAAATACACAATATTTTAGATGTGTTTATTAGTTTTGGAGCTTAACAGTATTGTTTTATTGTATTCATCCTTACAAAAACCCTTTCCACAAACCTGAGAAATGAAAAACAGCAGACTTAAACCCAAATCACATGATAGTAATTTAACTTTGTTTATTACATCCTTGCTCAAAACGAGTCACAAAAACTTACAGCTTGTGTACTGTGGAGCACAGGAGTAAAAGACAAAATGGAACGATGGTTTTAACCCAGAGAGTAAACTGTAAAAGTCACTGCCCCAGTGGATCCATTTAATATTGGGTAGAATCTTTTATTGCCAATTTAACCCTATTCTACTTATTCCTCAATTCTGTCAAAATAACACTCAACAACATATTTAATTCTCCTGCAAAATTTCATCATTCCTATGGGCATCTTCATGCTTCATTTAGCATAATTAATCCATGTTTTCTCTTATTTTCAGTACTCTGCTATAGTTTTACTCAATTATCACTTTTTACTGTTATACTTAGCAATTCACTCATTTTCAACAAGTCTTTATTCCTTTAATCTGTGTATCCTAACTTAAATTCCTAATGTTTTATTTGTTCACAGAGGGCACATGCAAAAATGTAAAATTTCACCTATGATTACAAAAATGTTTTTCCATACTCCTAGTAAAATAGAGGGGCCAGTATTAAATTTCCAATTCTGTTGGTCTCAACCCAAATCTGTCAGCCAGCTCTAAGTCATTTATTTACACAGACATACACCAAACTATCACACTGCCTATTATTCTACTAGCTGACATCAACAAAAAGATTTACAAGGCACTAATCATGATACTCCCCTTGAGTGTTAAAGTAAGAAGAGAAGCAATCAGAATAGCCAGTTTCAAAAACTTGGACTCCTTTCCAATCTAAGGGTAACATTCTTTAGCAATGACCACATGGCCCCGCCCAAGTTTTAAAACGAGCTGTTTAGACTTAGAAAATTTTATCAACCTTAGAAAGTTTTTTTTCTTGGATTAAAATATTAAGCAGAAAAACAATACCTAAAAGTTCACTTTGATATACTTCATAACTTCAGGTGCTAGAGTGTAGGGGGTGAAGTTCCACCTAAAAAAATGCAACGTCCTCCCTAGTCAGATAATTCTGTTGGTTAGAGCATCCTACCAATATGCAGAGGTTGCTGGTTCCATCCCCGGTCAAGGCACATACAGATACAGATGATTGTCTCTGTCTGTCTTTTTCCCAGATCCTCTCTCTAAAATTAATTAATATTTTTTAATGCAACGTCCATCTAGGTGACGTAAATACATATATATTTTAACAGTCCTACGATATTTGGGGCAACACAGTGATCTGATCAGTGAATGTCAGAGGATCCAAATACAATTGTACCGGGTCGACGTAAAATTACTGCAGCTCTGGAAGCTTATAATAAAATTTAGACCGCAGGCCCTGTGCACCCATATCCAAGAAACAGAATGAGACGGGGACCTGAGCCGCCGCCCCACCCGCAGCCCACGTGAAACTTACAAACTTGGGGCGCTTCTCTCCCGGCCCCGCCGAGCCGCCGGGCGGCGGGGGGTGCTGGGGGTCCTTCCTGCGCAGCATCTTGCTCTCCCCGCGGCTGCGGAGCGAGGCGGAGGCGGGGTGGGGGGCCCCGGCGGCAGAGCCCTGCGTAGGGTGGTGCAGCCGTGTACGGGGCCGATCCATCTTCCCCGAAGCTCCGGGGATGGGAAGAAGGCGGCCGCTCAGCAAGCCACAAGCAAGGAGCTTCGCGATCCTGGGCGGACTCGCCTCCGGGTTCCAGCACCAACGCCCGCAGCCAAACTCAGCCCAACCGCTGCAGCCGGAGCCGCCGCCAACATATCCGAAAACTCCCGCCACCGGGCGCCTCCCAGGGACCCGCCAATCCCGCGCCGCTGGGTCACTGACACGCCCGGGGCCGCCCCTTCCGGGCACAGCGAAATGCGATTGGCTGCGCCGTCCGCCTTTTGACCTCCTGGGGTCCAGGCAACTTACCTTAACCGCTCAGGGTGGAGTCGGGCTTAGGAAGGGCGAAGCCTCAACCCTGCTTGAGTCGCTACTCTGGGTTTGTTTGGAATTTGGAGAACGGGTTCCTGCACCACCGTTTGAGCAGCTCTGGAATGTGAAGTCATCTGCTAACCGCTCTGCGGGTCTGGGGAGGCCTGTGCGAGCGCCCCTCGGAAAAGTAGTTCTAGGGTCTGTGCTCCCACCAGGTGCTAGGCGGGAGACAACCGGTGCCCCCAACGCTCGAAAAAAGTGCTTTCTCGGCATATTTACTGAGCGATTGCTGACTGCCTAGGTGCAGAGATACCTTTAGGGTGGCACAGGGCTCCACCAAAAATCAGAGAGCTCTGGGTCACGCCTTTTTGGAGCTGACAGTCTAATGTGGTTCCTAGACCCTTAAAACAAAATGCGTAGACTTCAGGCAGGAAAGAGTGGCGGGACAATCAGGCAAAAGGCATTCCAGGCAGGGGCAAGGCCAAGAGGGGGGCGAGCATGGAGTTGAAAACCATTTCACAGACATATAATGAAGGACCTTGAGCTAAACCCTTGAAAAAAATTTTCTTGTCTATACCAAAGGTCAAGTTACAAGGCTAAAACAGTTTTCCCACTCATAAGTGTGCTTTTTTTGTCGTTTAAAAGTCATCCTTTCCTTCCTTAAGTTATCCATCTCCTGACTACCTGGGCGTGGTTGGGCCAAGATCCTGGTAAACATGCAGTCCTGATTTGGCTTCAGGAAACAACTCTAGCACTCTAGGGATATTAGCACTAAGGTTCAGAAAATAGGACTTAGTTCCAACTAAATCTTGACACTACAGTTTTGGGTTTTGCCCTTTTTTTAAATGTTTCTTTGTTTTTACTCTACCACACTTTCTGTGCCAGTCTCTGTCCTCAAAGTACTTCATCATTAGGCAAAAGTCCAGGAGAACAGCGAGGTCAGGAGAACTGTGAATAGTTCCCAATGTCTTGAAGCCTGTTAGACCAGTGGTCCCCAACCTTTTTTGGGCCACAGACTGGTTTAATGTCAGAAAATATTTCCACGGACCGGCCTTTAGGGTGGGATGGATAAATGTATCACGTGACCGAGACAAGCGTCAAGAGTAAGCCTTAGACGGATGTAACAGAGGGAATCTGGTCATTTTTTAAAAATAAAACATCGTTCAGACTTAAATATAAATAAAACAGAAATAATGTAAGTTATTTATTCTTTCTCTGCAGACCGGTGCCAAATGGCCCACGGACCGGTACCAGTCCACAGCCCAAGGGTTGGGGACCACTGTGTTAGACCAAGATGCAAATTTTATTCTTGTCGTAGCTTTGTGATGTTGGAGATGATGTTAAACTTTCTTTGTCTTTACATCTGGAAAGGGGGATAATAATAATGACTAACAAACAGCAGTATTATCAGGCTTAAATGATATAGTGTATATAAAGTTCTTAGAAATGTTTGTGAAAGCCCCTTCCATCAGAGACCACCAGGAGAAACATGTAGTTGAACAAGTGGAGTTTGTTACTCTCAGGGAATGAGAACAGGCACTATGAGAAAATATGGACTTTCTCAATAAGAGGGTGCTAGAAAGGGCTTTGGTTAGGTAATTTTGGAAGACCCCTCAAAAGCACAGTGGGGAGGGTTACTCTGGATTCCGGTGCTGTCCAGTATGGGGACAGTTCAGTGATAGGGTATCTTAATAAATCTTATCTAGAAGGATGGCAGGCTAAAGAATGAAGCTAAAGCTGTAACTGACAAAGCAAGAGCAGTCATTCCTACTAACAGGAAGAGGGAGGTGTTTGGTATTTTGTTATTTGCATATTAACCTTGCTGTTGTCTGTGCTAAGACAAATTTGTTAGTCTTGTTCTGTCTCCCTTCAACAGTCAGAGTGACTTTATCTGATGTTGGAGTTCTGTAAGGTTGTCTATGTCCATAAGAAGAACAACTGTGTCAGCCTAGCTTCTAAAAACACTGAGGCTTAGCTGTGTGTGTCAAACTAGTTCCCTGATATCAAGGAGTGCTCTTCTCTTTCTCATGTCAGTGGCATGCAAAAGTATAATAAGCAGGAGCTATTATAATTAACTTTTGTTGGTCAAATAAGTTTGTAAATATGATATATAGGTTTGCTCGCTTATAGTTTGCATTGGGTGTGGGGGACAGGCTGTAAGCAGGCAGGGTCGTTATACCCTAAAGCTTAGTTTTAAGACTAAGCCTTTCCCACCCTAAGTGACTTTGTATCTGTAAAGCCAGTAGCCACAGCCACCATCACGGCCACCTGGCCAATGCAGGTTTGCATTTGATTCAGACAGACTGTAGTGAAACAACGGAGCCAAGAACTGGTGGGCCATTACCTTTAATCCTAGCTCACACCTGGCAGGCGAGAAGTACACACAATGGAAAAACACTTCTCTTTCCATTCAGGGCTCTCAAAGCCACTGACTTATCTAAGTTTCCTAGAATCAAAGGTTTCTACCTCACCAGCCTTATTCACTTCTGTTCCCCATCTCCCTCTCTCTGCACAAACTCTGCACAAACTAACTTCTCCCTCAGCACTCCGCCATCTTGGCTCCTCTCCTCTCCTCCACGTGGCCTTTTACTGCTCTCCTCCAGCATGGGCTCCTCTGCCCCATTTTATAGTGTAAAAATCAAAACCTTTAATCCAATATACAAACAAGTAAGTCTCTGATACAAAGTCACTTATCTGAGGCATAATGGGATTCCTCATGACAGTGCACCACCCCACCATGCAACAGTCAAGGATGTGGGGAAATTCTTAGTCTTAAAACTAGTCCTTGGCCCTGGCCGGTTGTCTTAGTGGTAGAGCGTCGGCCTGACATGCGGAAGTCCCGGGTTCGATTCCCGGCCAGGGCACACAGGAGAGGCGCTCATCTGCTTCTCCACCCCCCCCCTCCTTCCTCTCTGTCTCTCTCTTCCCCTCCCGCAGCCGAGGCTCCATTGGAGCAAAAAGATGGCCTGGGCGCTGGGGATGGCTCCTTGGCCTCTGCCCCAGGCACTAGGGTGGCTCTGGTCACGACAGAGCGACGCCCCAGATGGGCAGAGCATCGCCCCCTGGTGGGCGTGCTGGGTGGATCCCTGTCGGGCGCATGCGGGAGTCTGTCTGACTGCCTCCCCGTTTCCAGCTTCAGAAAAATATAAATAAATAAATAAATAAATAAACTAGTCCTTAGGCCAGCAGTTCTCAACCTGTGGGTCACGACCCCGGCAGGGGTCGAACGACCAAAACACAGGGGTCCCTGCCGGGGTCGCGACCCACAGGTTGAGAACCGCTGCCTTAGGCTATATGGATCCTGCCTGCTTACAGCCTGTCCCCCACACCCAATGCAAACTATAAGTGAACAAACATATATATCATATTTACAAACTTATTTGACCAACAGTATCAGAGACTTCCTTGTTTGTATATTGGATTAAAGGTTTTGATTTCTACACTATAAAATGGGGCTGACCAGGAGCTGTCTCTCTCTGGGTTCCTGAGATTAGCATTAGAGAGGAGAGCAGAGAAAGACCATGTGGAGGAGAGGAGAAGCAGTCAAGATGGCGAAGTGCTGAAGGAAAAGCCAGTTTACACAGAGTTTGTGCAGAGAAAAGGAAATGAGGGACAGAGGTGAGTGAGGCTGGTGAGGTAGAAACCTTTGGTTCTAGGAAACTCAGATAAGTCAGTGGCTTTGGAAGCCCTGAATGGAAAGAGAAGTGTTTGCCCACTGTGTGTATTTCTTGCCCACTGGGTGCGAGATAGGATTAAAGCTAATGCCCTACCAGTCTTGGCTCTATTTGTTTCATTACCGTCTGTTCTAATCAAATGCGAACCTGCATGGGCCAGGAGGCTGTGATGGTGGCTGTGGCTACTGGCTTTACAACTTTCCAGCTTTACATTGAGCACTCTGCAGTTTTTCTTATAGAAATTCTTTGCAACTGCAATGCACCTGTAAAAATAATATCTTTGTCAAAGTTTTGTATTTTTAGCCTAACCAGGAGGCAGTGAATAAGGTGTCGGACTGGGATGGGGAGGACCCAGGTTCAAAGCCCCCAGGTTGCCGGCCTGGCTTGAGCACAGGCTCACCAGCTGGAGCACAGGGTTGCTGGCTTGAGTGTGGGATCATAGACATGACCCTACGGTCGCTGGCTTGAGCCCAAGGTCGCTGTCTTGAGCAAGAGGCCACTCGCTCTGCAGTAGCCCCCTGGTAAAGGCTCATATAAGAGAAAGCAATCAATGAACAACAAAGGTGCCGCAAAGAAGAGTTGATGCTTCTCATCTCTCTCTCTCTTCCTGTCTGTACCTGTCTATCCATTTCTCTGACTCTATCTCTGTCTCTCTGTAAAAGAAAAAAAAAAGTTTTATGTTTTTAAAATGCTTTTTTATATATGTTTATTATTTAAACCTCACAAGAGCATGCACTGCCCCTTTCTCTGATGCCCCAACAAGGAGATCATACCCCACTGAGTCAACAGTTTTAGAAATGTTACCTTGTGTCAGGCTGGGCACATAGTGCTAGGACAAAGTTGAATGAGACAACAGGCACACCTAAGGAAGTTTGGAATCCAGAAATACATTCTTTTATCATGTCTGTTTAGTCTTCACATCCAAACAATTACTAATTTAGTCCTTGTGAGAACTCACTCAATGATTGTTCAAGAAAACTGTAAAAATTTGAAGGAAGAGCTGTATCATTCCCAATCAATTTTTCAAAAATAAAAATAAGTTTTTAAGATACCACTTTATCTTCATAAGATTGGGAAATATTATGAAGTTCCATGTTACCAAGTTTTGGCCAAGATGTAGGAATTCCTACATAGATGATGGGAGAGCAAAACTGGTGTCACTATTTCAGATAGCAACTTAGTAATAGACTGTAAAGGCAGAGGTGCATGATCCTGTGACACAGCAATTCCATGTGTAGATTTCTCCCTGGGGAAGCCCAGAGATACCCATACAAAAATATTTATTGAATACTTTGTAATAGCAAAATATAAACTATTTAATCATTCTACAGTCAGGGGAAGAATAAAATGCATGGAGGTATATTATACAGTACAATACGATAGGTAGGTCTACAGGTGGGTAAATCTCAAATAAAGATAAATACCACGTAAGTGCCTGACTAGATGGTGGTGCAGACGGTGGCGTAGTGGATAGAGCGTTGGACTGGGATGCAGAGGACCCAGGTTCGAGAACCTGAGGTTGCCAGCTTGAGTGTGGGATCATCTGGTTTGAGAAAAAAAGCTCACCAGCTTGAACTCAAGGTCGCTGGCTCGAGCAAGGGGTTACTCGGTCTACTGAAGGCCCACGGTCAAGGCACATATGAGAAAGCAATCAATGAACAACTAAGGTGTCACAATGAAAAACCGATGATTGATGCTTCTCATCTCTCTCCATCTCTCTTCGTTCCTGTCTGTCCCTATCTATCCCTCTCTCTGACTCTCTCTCTGTCTCTGTAAAAAAAACAAACCCACATAAGTATATATGCTTACATATATATAAATAGTGTGTGTGTGTATGTGTGTGTGTGTGTAATAAAACAAAAAAGAAATATACACAACAACTTCACCTACTCCCAGAGAGGAAGGAAAGAAAGAGCAAGGAATTAGAGCTGTAACTATAAATAAAGTATCTAAAAATATTTTATGTATTAAAAGAGAAAGATTTAAAGTAAATGTAACAAAATGTTAACATATTTAATCTTAGTCGTGGGTATATTTGTGTCTATTTAATTATTTTCTGTATTTTTCTGTTTATTGGAATTGTCATATCAAGTTTTTAACAAAATATAAAAATTAACAGAAATATAGCAACTTTACAGATAGCTCTGTTAACTCCTCCTTCTCATTCCTCCAGAAAGTCTCAGTTGATTGGCACTGAGACCACAGCACGCTACCAAGTCCATGTAAGGAAAAAAGTGGATAATTCTTCTAGGATGCCTGTAAGTGTATTTTTTTTCCTTAATTTTGAGTAATAAAATCTATGTTTCCAATTTCTTTTATCTCTCTTATCACATGCATTTCTCCTCTCTCCCTTAAAGTAATACAGAGGCAAGAACTAGGAAGAAGGAATCCACTGCTTTCCTCCTTAAGTTTCAAGTTAAACTACAAAAGCAGTTCTTCCAAGTGGTCATGCTCGTTTTCCAAGTGGTCAGTGGTTTAACACAAGAACCATGTAATTACAAACCTAATTGATGTAACATTGCCACTTTCACCATTGTTTTAGCACCTGACCACAGTGGAGGTACAGCTCACTATGTACAGATTGTATAGTATTTTGTACTAATGACAAGGTGTCAGAATGATTATCTGGCTTTGCACTCTCAATCCAAGCCCTCGATGACAGGGAATAATAGTGTTGCTTGCCCTTGCACAGTCTGAGGCACGGCTCCTTCCACACTCTCCACATGACTGCCCGTCTTGGTTTAAATTGCTGCTGCTTTACAATTTAATGTTAGATGTGAAAAAAGCAAATCATATGCCCAGAATGATCACTGATATAGTTCTATAATGTTAAGGTGATCAATCGTCCTCCTTTAGGGAGGACAGTCCTTCTTTTGTAAGTTCCACCCTCCTTCGAAAAGTGTCCTCCTACATGTTCTCCATTTTGATATTGGAAAACAAATCTGTAAATGTTCGTATTTGATCAATGCAGAGGCGATCCATTGCGTGTGAAGTGACGTATTTGTATCTAAATGAGTACTTTTTTGTTACAATTATTATTAAAAATAATAGGCATGTAAACATAATTACAACATAAAATATTACAAATGTTTTATTATGCATATATCATATTATAGTGTATTCTTGTTGCAATGAATAAAATTTTTATTTTATTTATGATATTGTTTTCTTCAATTTTTGTTCTCCTTTTCATTGTAAAAAAGTTGGTCACCTTAATAATGTATGTGTCTCAACTTCAGCACTGATATTTGGATCTGGATAATTCTTTGTTGGGGAGGGGGTGGGAGGCTGTCCTGTGCATTGTAGGATGTATAGCAGCATTACTGACCTTTACCAAGGTGTGTCAGGTAACTACATTGTATAGGTAATAATGACCCTTACTCTGGATGTCACCCCTAATTTTCCCAACATTCCCAAATATCCTTAAAGGGCTGGGTAATATTTTATTGTATTGTGTGGGTATAGCACATTTTGTTTATCCATTCATCAGATGATAGACTTTGGGTTGTTTCTACCTTTTGACTATTATAAATAATGCTGCTGTAAATATTCACCTACCAGTTTTTATGTGTACTTATATTCATTTCTCTTGGATATATACAAGAAGAGTTGCTGCGTCCTGTGGTAACTATGCTTGAGGAACCACCAGCCTTTTCCACGGTGGCTGCTCCATTTTACATTCCCTCCAGCAGGGCGTGAGGGTTCCACTTTCACCACAGCCTCGCCAACTATCACTTTTCCTGACTTTTAATTTTTTTTTTTTGTATTTTTCTAAAGTTGGAAACAGGGAGGCAGTCAGACTGACTCCCGCATGCGCCCAACCAGGATCCACCCGGCATGCCCACCAGGGGGCAATGCTCTGCCCAGCTGAGGCTTTGCTCTGTTGTGACCAGAGCCATTCTAGCACCTGAGGCAGAGGCCACAGAGCCATCCTCAGCGCCCAGGCCAACTTTGCTCCAATGGAGCCTCGGCTGCGGAAGGAGAAGAGAGAGACAGAGAGGAAGGAGAGGGGGAGGGGTGGAGAAGCAGATGGGCACTTCTCCTGTGTGCCCTGGCCGGAAATCGAACCTGGGACTCCTGCACACCAGGCTGACGCTCTACCACTGAGCCAACTGGCCAGGGCCGAACTTTTCCTGACTTTTTAAATCTAGCCATGTCAATGGGTGTGAAGTAGTATTTCATCGTGGTTTGGATATCCTGTCTATTTTTTATAAATAAAATATAGCATTGTGTATTCTTTTACATATTGTCCATAGCTGCTTTTGCTCTACATCTGTAGAATTGTGATTGTGACAAAGATCATATGAACTGTGAAGCATAAAATATCTGCTATCTGGTCTTTTACAGACAAATGTTTTCTGATCCTTACTAAGTGGTATTTTCCCCTTACTTGTGTTTGGTCATTTCTTTTCTTTTCTTTTTTTTTCCCAAAGAGAGTAGTATTCCAGTAAAAAGCAAATATTCATTTTAGATAAATATTCACAATAGAGCTAAGTACTTCCCTTTGCCATATTGCACACTGACATAGCTGTTAACACCTTTAAAAAAAAAAGAAGTCTTGATTGCCTGGCCTGTGGTGACACAGAACGTCAACCTGGAATGCTGAGGCTGCAGGTTTGAAACCATGAGCTTGCCTAGTAAAGGTACATATGACAAGCAACCAATGAACAGCTAGAGTGAAGCAATATTTCTCATCCCCACACCCCCATAAAATCAATAAATAAAATCTTTTTTTTTTTTTACAGAGACAGAGAGAGAGAGAGTCAGAGAGAAGTATAGATAGGGACAGACAGACGGGAACGGAGAGAGATGAGAAGCATCAATCCTCAGTTTTTTGTTGTGACACCTTAGTTGTTCATTGATTGCTTTCTCATATGTGCCTTGACCGTGGGGCTACAGCAGACTGAGTAACCCCTTGCTTGAGCCAGCAACCTTGCGTCCGAGCTGGTGAGCTTTGCTCAAACCAGATGAGCCCATGCTCAAGCTGGAGACCTTGGGGTCTCGAACCTGGGTCCTCTGCATCCCAGTCCGATGCTCTATCCACTGTGCCACCACCTGGTCAGGCAATAAATAAAATCTTTAAAAATATATAAAAAATTAAACCTGATTAGCAAGGTCAAGGAGAGCCTTGCCTCCGTAATGAAGCACTGTGGAGAACAGAGCTAATGTAAAGCAAAATGAAAACAAAATTGTTATATGGATATGTGATTTTTCTTACAATACATTTAAGCAGTTTATGTTCTATATTTTTTTCTCTAGGGTCTTATGCTGTAAGTTCACTTAGAAATTCTTCATGGGGAATGTAATTAGTATACCACAGTTTAATGTCATGCTTAATTGTTTCCCAGGATGTTTTGACTAGAAAATTAATCTGCCCATGTTTGTAGATGATAGAGCCATTTAAAAGAGAGCAGGAATATTCCTATTAGTGTGAGACGCTTAACTAAGGTTTAGTTGAAAGTGTTATATGTCACTACCAGATTGCACTCCCAACACTTGAAATAAATAGCAAAAAAATTAATTACTAGACTAAGATTATCATTTAAGTCTTTCCCACTAAAACACAATTACTAATGCCCAAATATAATTTGATGAGTCACTTGGGTTGTAATTTGATAATAGCAAATGGTAACTATGTCTCTCAAAGCTAAAAATACATGTAAATAAGCTATAAGAATTCTATGGTGCCCAAAAGACAATTTAAAATTTTGTTTTTCTTTCATCTGTGTCTCTTTCCCATCACCAAATATGTTTGCTTTTTTTTTTTATCATCAGGTGAATTGCTTTGTTCAGGACATTCTATGAAATCGAACGTACATAAAACCTGTCATTATTGAGATCCCTACTAAAGACATTCATTTGTGCGCATTATTTGCTTTGTGTTTAATTTTTGCTTGCATCCATCTTAATACAAGAGACTAAAACCTGTTTTGTCAATTTGGTATGATTAATGTATTGATGTGTCTATTGGTTATGAGAGGATAAAGTATAATTAGTTGCAATATTTAGCAAGTAAACATTCTTACCATTTTGTTGATGATGACTGAAATGTTTACAATTTCCAGTGAAATCAAGCTCTGTGTACATACTATCCTGAAACTGTGTTCACAGGTTACCAGAGAATTTTTTTTTAAACATTTTTTTAGATTTATTTATTTATTTATTTTAGAGAGAGGAGACACACACACACACACACACAGAGAGAGAGAGAGAGAGAGAGAGAAGGGAGGGAGGAGCAGAAAGCATCAACTCCCATATGTGCCTCGACCAGGGAAGCCCGGGGTTTTGAACCGGCGACCTCAGTGTACCAGGTCGATGCTTTTACCCACTGCGCCACCACAGGTCAGGCTACCAGAGAATTTTATACTGTCAGATCTTCATTCATAATCTATAATAATAACTTCATTTGCTGCTGTTGATTACAGTATACTTTTTTAAATGTATTTTTATTTGTATATAATTGTTGTATAATATCAGTTTCAGGTATACAACATAATGATTTGATATTTGTGTATATTGCAAAATGATCACCACAATAAGTTTATTTATTTATTTAAAATTTTTTTTGTATTTTTCTGAAGTGAGAAGCGGAGGGTGGGGGGTAAGGCAGACAGACTCCCTCACACGCCCAACTGGGATCCATCCCGCATGCCCACCAGGGGGCTATGCTCAGCCCCTCTGGGCTGTTGCTCTGCTGAAATTGGAGCCATTCTAATACTTGAGGCAGGGGCCATGGGGCCATCCTCCATGACCTGGCCAACTTTGCTCCAGTGGAGCTTTGGCTGCGGGAGGGGAAGACATAGATAGAGAGAAAGGAGGTGGGAAGAGTAGAGAAGCAGGTGGGCGCTTTTCCTCTGTGTCCTGGCTGGGAATCGAACCTGGGACTTCCTTATGCCAGGTCAACGCTCTACCACTGAGCCAAATGGCCAGGGCCTACCCACAATAAGTTTATTTAACATCAGTCACCATACAGAGAAAATATATTTTCTTGTGATGAGTATCCTTCTTGAACATCTCTTCACATTTATTTTTTCATCATCTCTCTAAACAATAGTTGCTTGCACTCTGCTCAGGCATGTTGCCTTATCTGTCTCCCAGTGTGGTGGTTTGTCTCACCCTGTGGTATGCCTCACGGTGTAAAGCCTGATTCAGTTCCACATTGTGTATGACTTCCCAATAATAAAATGACTGCAGGAGTTCATGCTCTCACCTTACAAGCTTGCCTCAGCTCACTCATCTTCAAAGTCAAGAAGTTAAATTGTGTTCCTCAGATATTCAAGCTAAGATGCTCAGAGCTCTAAACTTTCCTATCAGTATCTCAAGGGCCTCTGCCAAAATTGGGAACAAAGGCATGAGAAACGGCACGGTTCCGGACCCTCTCCCTAGCAACACTTAAACCAGCACTGTTGTATGTATTATTGCTGACATGAGGTTTCATGGGAGACAAAAAAAAAATTCTGCACAGAGGAAAAAAAAGTAAAAATTTTATTAAATGAAATGGCATCAAAATGAGTGTTTCTCAATTTTTTTTTATCATCACCCCTTAAATAGTCTTTGTAACATTTTTTTTATTTGCCCCCTGTGAAATGCTTTTTAGTTGTTATTTATTCATTTAGAGAGAGAGAGAGGAGAGAGACAGAGAGAAGGGGGGGAAGAGCAAGAAGCATCAACTCCCATGTGTGCCTTGGTCATGCAAGCCCGGGGTTTCGAACCGGTGAGACCTCAGCATTCCAGGTAGACACGTTATCCAATGCACCACCACAGGTCAGGCCCCCTGAGAAATTTTAATTCTTTAGCTATACTATACTGTATATTTGTTTAAATCCTATAGGCATATCAGTTCTTTACATAAAAAGTGACCATTTTTGGCCTCATAAGAATCAATTTTCATACTTTCAGTACAGCATGCTAACTGTTACAGTGGTTCCTCACCCGTGCTCTAAGTGCTCTAAATAACCCACTAAATAAATGAGCGACTGAACTACTTACTTATCCTCTGAGAATCTCTATTTTTATTTACAAAACAGGAGATATCATTTATAAGCATATTATCAAGATTAATTGAGGTAACATATGAAAGTGTTCTTGGTACATTATTATTATTTTATTTTCTGCAAAAACTTTATTGTTTTCATTTGGTCCATAGCATGGGACAGGGCTCCAGGGTGATTAAAAGGATGCCTGTTGGCTTCAGGAGAGGCTCAGGCAGAAGCCAGACGCCAGGGGAATGCAGAGGGGCTCCGCCAAGGCCTCTGGGCTCCAGAAGCTCCTGGTCATGCTTGAGAGGGAGCCTTCTGAAAAGATCCTTGCCCAGCTCATCCTGGGGTCCACCGTGGTAGCTTCCACTCAGGACCACGGTAGCTTCCACTCAGGACCATGGTAGCTTCCACTCAGGACCACGGTAGCTTCCACTCAGGACCCTGGTAGCTTCCATGGCTTCCTGGGTTTTACCCCACTCATCTTGGGAAGGCTTCTGCAGGTCCTGGAAGAGAATATGGCCACTGGACTGGTTTTGTATCTTTAAGAGATGCTCAGTGCCCTCCTGTATCTCCTTCACCAATTCCAGGAAGTGGCTATGCCCTCCAAAGCCATGTCATCGCAAGTCCAAATAGAAGCCCGGAGAGAGGCAGGTGTAGGAGGCCCACAGATGTACCGGTGCTTGGTACCTTATTATATGCTCAATAAATATTTGTTTTCCTTCTCCTGGAAAGTCCTATCCAATGGGGCCTACAAAATCACAATTCTACTTGGATATTCCCAATTTAAACATTAACAATACCGAACCTCTCACATCCCAGTCTCAGCTGCCCACGTCTGCCAGTGTCACCGCTCTGCTCCAGAATTCCTGATAGAAAGGCCGAAAGTTCCCTTTGACATTTTCTTCTGTTGGATAAATAACCCTGAACTAGAGGAAGCATAGGGTTCAAAGTGAGCTCTACCCCCAAATCTGGAAAA
Source organism: Saccopteryx leptura (assembly GCF_036850995.1). Classification (NCBI taxonomy): domain Eukaryota; kingdom Metazoa; phylum Chordata; class Mammalia; order Chiroptera; family Emballonuridae; genus Saccopteryx; species Saccopteryx leptura. The sequence continues at coordinate 90,852,222 of NC_089506.1, read as the reverse complement.
GGAGGAGTAAAATAAGGCTGCCCTTCTGAGAATTAAGCTAATTAAAATCAGCACCGTGTTGGGAAGCTGTTGGGTTTCTTCTGGGTTAAATAATGAATAACTTTGACTTCAAGAGTATATTTATTCACCTAGAGAAAAATATCATCAGAAGTTTGGCAGTCAGAATTAGAAAGGAAACAGGGCTTCCCCGCAGACACCTGAAATTTGACACCTACCAATGTGAACTCGAGAACTCGCAGTGGTTCTCTTCACAGCTGCCTCTTAACCAGCAAGTTCGCCTCAGTGAACAGCAAGATGACCTACCCAGGTACCTCACGGAAACCTGCTCCATTTCACATCCAGTCTCTACATCCTGCCAACGCCTCGTCCTCAATACCTGTCAGACACATTCTCTCTGCTCCATCGCCCCTGCCTCTGACCAGGCTCTGCCCCTGTTCACTGTCATGGCTGAAGCAGCCCTCCAGCTGCTTTCTCAGACTGCACTCTGAGCTCTCCACACATTCTGCAGGCAGCTGCCACAGAAAGCTTTCTGAATGGGTTATCTGATAGTCAAGTTACTCCCCGGGTTTTAAACCCAGCTACTCTCACCTGACTGGTGGCAGTGTAGTGGCTAGAGCGTCAACCTGGGATGCTGAGGTCCCAAGTTTGAAACCCTGAAGTCACCAGCTTGAGAACAGGTTCACTAGTTTGAGCACAGGGTTGCCAGCTTAAGCATGGGATCATAGACATGACCCTATAGTCGCTGGCTTGAGCCCAAGGTTGCTGACTTGAGCAAGGGGTCACTGGCTTGGCAGAAGCCCCCCAGTCAAGGCACATATGAGAAGCAATCAATGAACAACAAAAGTACCACAACTATGAGCCGATGCTTCTCATCTCTCTCCCTTTCTGTCTCTCTCACGAAAAATAAAAAAAATTAAAATTAAATCAGCTACTCTCCCCTCCCACCCCACCAAAAGAATTAGGAGAGAGCTGTCAAGAAGAAATTCACACAAACCAATGTGGTCATATAGCCTTCCTAGAGAACTGTCAGCAGAAAAACATTCTGACAAGCTACTTGATGTCATAAATGTCTGCCTTCTGTTGACTTTAAAAGAAACAAACTTGGCCTGACGTAGGGAATAGAGGGATCCCTGAGTTTAGCAAGCTTTTAATGCACTTAGCCAATCACCCACATGTGGCAGAGACTTTTCTCCGTACTTTAAAATGTTTACTTTTTCTTCCTGCACATGAAGAAGAGATCTGCATTTTAATAAGTAGAGAATTCACTTGGTTTATGTTCAGTGTCAAATGTTTTTGATTAGTTTTTATAAATAATTTCTTTGGGAACACTTTAATTTCTCAGTACTATTCTACTATTTCTATAATTAGGAAGCCTGATTCATAGCTCTGTATTGTTTAAATCACGATATACTTCCTTTCTTCATTTTCCTGGTTTTAATTTTACTGCAAAATCCCTTCAAAATCCTGTAATTTAGACCTATATTTCCAACTCTTTTTCTTTTCTTTTTCAATAAATATTTTCCTTTACCTTAGGTTGTGTCTTAAAAAATAGGTTTTCAAGATTTTTTTTTTTTTTTCTTTTACAGGGACAGAGAGAGGGATAGATAGGGACAGACAGACAGGAACGGAGAAAGATGAGAAGCATCAATTATCAGTTTTTTGTTGCGATACCTTAGTTGTTCATTGATTGCTTTCTCATATGTACCTTGATCGCGGGCTTTCAGCAGACCGAGTAACCCCTTGCTTGAGCCAGCGACCTTGGGTCCAAGCTGGTGAGCTTTTTGCTCAAACCAGATGAGCCCACGCTCAAGCTGGCGACCTTGAAGTCTTGAACCTGGGTCCTCCTCATCCCAGTTCGACGCTCTATCCACTGCACCACCGCCTGGTCAGGCTTTCTTTTCTTAAAGGCAAATGCTGGAGCCTAATTATCATCTCACCATATGGTTTCTCCTCTCTTCTTTATTCCTCAAAACTATCACGCAGTTCTGCAATTGGTATCGAAATTCGTCTGACCTCCTTCCATTATATTTGTACACCTCTAAACTTGCCATCTGCTGTCATCCTTCAGATGGCTACTAAATCCTGAATTCATTTTAAGGTCTTGCCATTTCTATAACTCTATTACTCACCTCTCTCGGTGATACGATTCCCTAAACCTAATTTCTACCTCTTACTAACAAGAGGGAATGAACTGTTGCAAACAAAATAAAACATCCTCTCTTCATTTACACCATGACAAGGAGAAAGAAGTTGCACCTTACCCATGTTCTGAATAGTGGTTTTGAGCGAGGACAAATTACTCTGGCAAAGAGAGGAATGAGGAGAGCTGTGAAGGATGACAGAAAGACCTCCTTCTGGTACCCCAGTGTCCTGTTAAAGCCCTCAGGGAAGAATGCCTAGGTGACTCTAGCCCAGAATGCATTTGACAGATAAAACCACAAGATCATGAAAACATGTGCTAGCTTTTCATCAGATTTATGTTAAACCTTAATGTTCATGCATAGTCTATTTCATTTAATAACCATGTGCCCAAATGGTTGTTGAAATTAAGGAATACTTATAGTTCGAACTCACTTTCTAGGCTGAGGGTTCAGAAGACAGGACCACATTCCAATATTTCAGAATGTGAGGTACATGTTCTCTTTTATCTAATGAGTTTATATGATTTCATGCATTTTGACCATGTCCCCCCTTAGCCTTCACTCTTTCATTTGAAAGCATTCCTGTCTTTGAGTTCTGTTTCTCTCCAGTAGCACCAGCTCCCTTCCATTGTTTAGGTTGATTGTAGATGGGTATTTTTCAACTTCAGTGTATCTATATTGATGGCCAGTACCACAGACTGAATTCCAGATATAGATAAGCAGTGCTTTTATAGGGCAGTGGGATACCATCTTCATATGATTTCCAAATATCTAAACATAGAAATGTACCTGTTACCAGATGAATGGTTTACCTATTAGTGGTTCAGTAGTTCTATTCTAAATAGAAAACTTCTTATAGTAACATATTGTATGCAAAAGCATTTTATAAACTATAAATCACTCTAAAAATCATAAATTATAAATTACATATAGTACACGTTCTATTTTAAAAACATTATATTTTAAATATATATTAGGAACTATTAACAGTTTTCATTCCAGGGACTGTCTAATTGATGTTGTGAAGTTAGCTGAAAGCATGACAGATGGCAGGAAAACAACATTTAGTGTTAAAACTATGTCATAAATCATTCATAAGTGAATAATTTACCCTTCACAGATAATCAGGAGTTGCAGCTATCACAACCTGAGGACTGATAGAAAGTGCAGGTCTGGAGGTTTGCCAGAATTGTTTTCACTGCAAGTCACAAATTCTCAACTCAGACTAGCTTAAGCACAGAAGGCATTTTATGTCCCCACAAAGCAGAATAAAAAACAAAGGAAATTTACATAATAGAAGGAAGTAGAAGATCAGAACTAGTTACATATTTGGAAAATCAAAAAGCAAGAAACCTTCTTTAAAAGTTATGAAGAGCCTGACCAGATGGTGGCGCAGTGGATAGAACGTTGGACTGGGATGTGGAAGGACCCAGGTTCGAGACCCCGAGGTTGCCAGCTTGAGCGCAGGCTCATCTGGCTTGAGCAAAGAGCTCACCAGCTTAGACCCAAGGTCGCTGGCTCCAGAGGGGGTTACTCAGTCTGCTGAAGGTCCGCAGTCAAGGCACATGTGAGAAAGCAATCAATGAACAACTAAGAAGTCGCAACACGCAACGAGAAACTGATGATTGATGCTTCTCATCTCTCTCCGTTCCTGTCTGTCTGTCCCTGTCTATCTCTGCCTCTATAAAAAAAAAAAAAAAAATTATGAAGAGTTTCAAGATTAGCATGAAACCTTATGTGCCAGGCCCTTCCAAGTTCAGAGCGTTCGTTGTGTGACCACACAAGCTGCAAACTCACAGAGCCAGCTCTGGTCCAGCTGGTAACTCAAGTCAGCCAGGACCTTCCTTCTCTCTTTCTTTCTGACATCTCATGTCCACTTTTCTGTTTCTTTTTCTATGTTTCCCTCATTCTCTCCCACTGCAGTGGCTTAGTTAGTCTTCTGGTTAATTCAAGCAAATAAAGTCTCAGAGAGGTCTCCAGTGTGTCAGGTCTGAGTGCGATGCTTGGGTTATTGAGGCAGGGGACCAGGTCAGGGAAATATTAGTTCCTTTTACATTTCCTAATATTAATGTGAACTCCAGGGTATAAAAAATGTTTATAATTAAAGACAGTGATACAGTGTTCAAATGTATATATAAACTGCACAGTGATTCTGGCTGGCTCCAAACCTGGACAGAGCATTGGCCTGGGACACTTAGCACCCAGGTTCGAAACCCCGAGGTTGCGGGCTTGAGCATGTGATCATAGACATGACCCCATGGTCGCTGGCTTGAGCAAGGAGTCAGTGGCTCAGCCAGAGCCCCCTGGGCAAGGCACACATGAGAACAATCAATGAACAGTGGTTCTCAAAGTGTGCGCCAGGGTGCACTGGTGCACCCTAGAAGGTTCCAGGTGCACCCTATGGTATTCCAGAGAAATAATGTGCCTGTTGGGGACCATAAAAACCAACAGAGTTTTTGGATTTTAGAATTTTGGAGGACAGAGGTATGGGGAATTGGTTGTAAGCTGACAGTCTGCCCAACCCCCCCCCCCCACCTCACTTGCCTGATTAGGTTGCAAAAGGTTGTTAAGCTGTGGTGCTGGATTGTTTACACTACCTGCCATGTTCCCTGGAAAGACTGGAGGCAAGTGTCTTCTATCCTTTGTTTGGTGTAAAGTTAAGATGACATGTATGGTGGGGGTTTTCTGCACTCAACACAATTAAGAGCAAAAAGAGAGGAATTCTTCAATGTATTGACAAGGAAATGAGTGTTTGCCTTTCAAATATATGCCCAAACATTGAAGAAATCACTAGGACACATCAGGCTCATGTTTCTCATAAACACAAGAATGAAAAAACTTAACACATTCACGCCGGGATCTGCTGAATTTACTAAATCTTACTAAGAATGTATCTACATATATAAAAAGATAAATCTCTGTCGTTTTTTTATTTTTTAACTGCTCTTTTTTATGAATTCTAAAAAGCATAACTCAAAAAATGTAACATAAAAATGTTTTTTAATGTCAGAATAAATTTAACTTTGTCGTATTTATTTCATTTAATTACCATAAAAGCATGCTTGGACTTTATATTTTTTTCTTTAATATTTGACTTAATTATTATAATATATTTCTCAGAAATTTGTATATAGTGTGCCTAAAATTATTTGTAGGATTTTAAATGCGCCCCAACTTAAAAAAGTTTAAGAACCACTGAACTAAGGTGCCACAACTAGGAGTTGATGCTTCTCTTCTCTCTGCCTTGGTGTCTCTCTCTCTTTCTCTCTCTCTCTCTCTCTCTCTATATATATATATATATATATATATATATATATATATATATATATATATCTTTCTCTCCCTCTCTCACTAAATGAAGAAGAGAGAGAGAGAAAGAGAGAGAATGGTTGAGAGAAAGCTGACGAACAGTGGCAAGACAGAGGACAAAAAACTTGCGTTCACAGTATGAAGACTCCAGTATGACTCTTTTTTCCAGAGTCGGTTTTCACAGGTGGAGGCAATGCATATTATTTGTAAAGACATGGTCTGTCCCTTAATGCCCCTTAGCACAGTTGGACAGGCTATAATGATTAACAAAAACAAAGCTCTTCTAAAAATTTAGATATAACAAGAGGGAATTTTTTAAACTTACCAAATATAACTTTCCTAAGAACCCCAGGGCAGACTCTTTGATAAGCATTCCCTACTGGCCATCACCTGTTCAAGTATCCAGTCTGTTTTATCTCTGCACCTTTCTCATTTAACTTTCTGAACTATATTCCAGAGTTGCTTTTCTTTACACCTGGGTATACTGGTTACACATAGCCCATGCATTATTGAAAGTTGATTGAAGAAGAGAAAGATGCTCTCCATAACCTCAGAGAGGAGGGAATTAACTTTAATTTCAAGGAAACGCTGAATAGGGGATTCATTGTAAACACGAGAATTGGTAAAAGAAAATTATAAGCATAGAATCAACGTTTTGCTTTCACTACACAGTCAGAGTAACATGGCCAGTCACCAATATAAATGGCCAGTTCTTCTTTGAAGTTAAACATTTTGACAATTATCTGTTTAACTACCATGATTCTTTTCTCTGCTTTACTTTTGTTAATATGTACTGTACCTTCAAAACTAAATTTGGGGCTAAAACTATTTTTAATCATGGTAGATGATTAGTACCTTTTTGTGTATGGTTGCAAAACATATTATGTAACTGGAAATATAAAGTTTTTTATGTGCACTGACTCATGGAACATCGTCTGTCTATATTTAATCTTTTTTTTCATGAAGCAAGCACGTTAAATATAAAATATATAATCTATCTTTGCCCTCCCCCCCACACACACACGTGCACACACACTCTTCCCCTCTTTCTTTAAACCCTAAGGAATCAAAGCCTTTATTACAGGCCTGGGAAAGTAACAGTCATTGCTACAAGATGGATGTTCACATGCCTTCAGAGATACTTGGGACCAAAGAAACAGTCGATTTGCCTTAATTACCATGCATAAGATGGAACAACAATGTTCTCTTACATGTGGTTTGCTAATTTACTTCATTCTATCTGTTTACATGAGTCATTCTGAACATTAGTATTGAGAAAATGTAATCTAATGTTCTGCTCCTCTTGGTAAACAATATCTAATGCCTCACATTAATACGTCATCTTTCAATACCAAAACTTAGAAGAATGCCTTTTACCAACCACAACCTTACATCATGCACAAATAAAAAATCTACATCATTCTTTATCTCTGTGCAAAATATGAAAATGCATTCCTCCAACAACGAAAGCAGGAAAACAAACACAGCTGCTACCACACCGTCATGCTCTCCGAAGGTATTTAACATCTCTCAAAGGTTATGTGATCTTTACTCATAAACTCTGGAAAGTTCAATCACTGCCCCCTCTCCTATTCATGCACATTCACATGTTCTCTGGAAGTCTGGAAATTTGCCCACAATTATATTTAAAGCCATGATTTAAATATGACTAATTTTGAAAGAAATGAATGACTTCTACTAAAATTACTCAACATTAAGTGTTCTAGAAAACCTCTTAAATCAGAATCCATTTTTTCTATTATGCCTGCCTAATACTAGTAATGCTAAAATGCCTTGATCCACTTAAGGAAGAAACTGACATGGTTTTCCATTATATAATATAGCTGACCATAGAATATTTAAATTGGTTTCAAATTTTAGGTTAATGTTCTTACTGCTGTCCTGCTACTTACCTTAATTCATCTTAGTATTTTATGGTGTTAGACATTACTGTCTGCATACTGATCACAGAAGTTTTAAATGTAGTGCTTCCTTTCTTCTCATTAATGCTGCTATTACACTTCACTTCTTAAAGAAAAATGATTATACTATATATATCTATATTTAAAAAATGATAATTATACCGTTGAATGATACTGCCTTGTGTGTTAATCTCATTCTTCTGTGATGTATAACTTGTTGTAAGCATCCAGAGAATATGTACTAAGTTCACCACTTTTTAAAATTATAAAGATAAAATAAATATGGTAATAAAAATCCAACATAACAGAAGATTATAAAGTGCCCAATAAAAATTTCCCATTCTTTACTCCCAATTCTATTTAGGAAAGATGACTATGTTTAGCTGTTTTTATTTCAAGTTCTTCTGGTCATTACCTCCATAATACTGAATATTATATTTATGCCTTGTTTTTTCAATCTATTGATACTCAACAGGATCAACTGACTTTATTATGAAAGATGAGAAAATTAGCTTATTTCTACTTCTTCTATCTCTTCCTCCCAATTTTTAATTTAACTTTTATTTCTGTTCAGTTAGTTACCTTTATTTTTATTTATATATATACATACAAATATTTTTACATTTATCATAAGTATATATGTGATAATACAATATATATTTTGTCTTAATGCAGTTTTTCCTCTGTTTTTCTGCCTAATATCTCTGTCATTCAATTTAGAAACAGAATCCCTCACCATTATCAAATGCTTACAGACTATTAAGAATCTTTGGTATTTCTTCATGATTATATAATCATATAAAGCATACAAGTTGCTTCATGGGTATTGAGGTTCAGTGTTGCAAGATGAAAGAGCTCTGGAGATCTGTTGTACAACAAAGTAAATATACTTAACACTACTGAATGACGCATTTAAAAATGATTAAAATGGTTAATTTTATGTTATGTGTTTTTACACAATTAAAAAACTTTTAAAGAGTACATAATTATGTGATTGTCCACGTGTTTATATATAGGAAGTCTTTGCACAGTTCCTACATAAATAAGTTTCATTTACTGCAGTTCAGTTAAATGACACCAAGAACACGGTCAGATTTCAGTTGCCATGAAATACAAATTGTGAATGATTGCGTAAGGTATAAACTTCACTGCTAGCTTATCAGTCCACAAATCACCATGTAAATAACAAATGAACAGCATGATCAGTGACTAATCATGTCACTTTTTTTCAAAATGTGTTGGTGATTTGTCACTGCACATTTTTTTTATTCAGTTCATTTACAGACAGCAAAGCATGTATTTGAGTTGCCTCCTTGTTTCCCAGTGATAAAATCACACAACATGTTACAAAAATAAATAATCAAAAGAGGGAAATGGACAACAAACATGAAAATGCAGCAAAAAATGAAATTAGCATTGAGCATCAATGGAGTTATAAAAGCAATAGCTAGCCATGGGAATGTTGACACACTGCTGCCGTTCCAGAGACTCTTGCTAGGCAGCTGAGGAACTTAAAGGTGAACTTATCAACATCAATGAGGAAAGTGCTTGTAATGAGATAAATAAGATTCCTGAGGAAGTGGCACCACCACGAACAACAGAAAAACCCTAATATTAACGGCATTTCAGGAGCTTCACAGCATTGAAAAGTGCGAAGCATAAAATGTCCGGTGATTCAAACTTAGAAGTATGACAATTCGCCAAGGCATTGAATAGATACTTGTTCCATATCATAGTTATTTAATGAGGAGAAGGCAACACTCTCCCAAATACCCTTAAGAAGTTTGTTTACAAAGTGCTTTAAATCTTAATGATCCTGTTTGAATGAATTTACAGTGTACTAAATAAATATTAGTTTTACAATTAAATTTTCTATACATTTATAACTAATTGAGGATAAGAGAGATGTGAATGTTTTGATTAAAATTTTTAAAGATTTCAGATTAATCAGAGTTATCTCCATTGCTTATTAAGATCAATATGTATGGTTTCAGCTTGCATGGTCGGTTTATTCGTGGTCATTTTTTAATGATGTTTTCTAAGGTACAACTTGCAAAGAGGGGATACCTGTATAGGTTTTTTGGTCAATGTTTATCATGTAAAATTGAGATCATGTTACCTGCTCTTTTCTGCATTTTCCTTTTCTCACTCAATAGTTTTTTTTTTTGTTTTGTTTTGTTTGTTTGTTTACAGAGACAGAGAGAGAGTGATAGACAGGAACGGAGAGATGAGAAGCATTAATCATTAGTTTTTCGTTGCGTATTGCAACACCTTAGTTGTTCATTGATTGCTTTCTCATACGTGCCTTGACCGCGGGCCTTCAGCAGACTGAGTAACCCCTTGCTGGAGCCAGCGACCTTGGGCTCAAGCTGGTAAGCTTTTGCTCAAACCAGATGAGCCTGTGCTCAAGCTGGTGACCTCAGGGTCTCGAACCTGGGTCTTCTGCATCCCAGTCCGATGCTCTATCCACTGTGCCACCGCCCGGTCAGGCTCACTCAATAGTTTTCATGGCAAACTCTCTAAATCAACTGGTATAATTTTAAAGAATTCTTTTTAAATAGTTGCAAATTTCATAATATACATGTACTATAATTTATCATACTATTTCTTTATGAATGGGCATAAAAATACTTTTAGCTTTATGCCACAATAATCATTGCTTCAATAAACATTCTGTACAAATATTTTTCAGTATCAGCTGATTTATTTCTATGATATAGATTTCCAGGAATGGAATTGCTAGGTCAAATTTATACTTAAAAAAAATTTTTTTTAGCTATCCCCAAATACATTACTAGAAGTCTGTAACAATGCATATTTCAGTTTCTTGTAAGTAAGGTAAGGTGAGGAAAGCAAGGTAAAACAGTTCCTTTTCCTTTACATCCTCACCAGAAATAAGTATTAGAGCTCTTAAATTGTTGTCAGTCTTTCGAATAGTTTACGATTATGTCTCATTGTTAATTAAATTGGTTATTATTGATTATTTAAAAATTTGAAAATAATTTGATTTTTGTTGGCCATTTGGATTTTTTTTATAAATAGCCTTTTTTATGTTCTTTGCTCATGTTGAAATTGAGCTGTTGTTTTCTTTTCCTTCTTGAGCTCTTTGTACATTATGGATTGAATAGCCGTTAAATGTAAAAAGGAAAAGCAACGTGGCTGGTGTCAGAACCTGCATTACTAACTAGCTAGAGCATGCACTCAGTGAGTCACTAAGATGGTATAGGAAGAGAAAAACATCTGCATAACAGAAGGGTCTTCAGAAACAAAGCCAAGTATGATATTTCATCACACATGTTATATTTAGTCATAAGTGAGAAAATAAAGAATTATTTAACAAATTCTACTGGCAAAACTGACTAGATATATAGGAAAAGTCAAATTGGACTCTATAAAAAATGTTTCATATGGGTTAAAGTTATAAATATAAAATTTTAAAAATATCCTTACACAAATATCTAGTATAGTATATATACACTCAATGGATAGGAAAACTAAAATATCTGAAACTATGAGACATATGACTATACAAAAATTAAAACTTTATGTGGCAAACTTATTTAAAAAGTTAATAGAAAACTGTCATTTGTATATATATATGTAAATATGTATAGAAACGGGTATATTCATTATTGCTACATAATAAATTACTTATATAATAAATAGATAATACAAAAAGTTAACACTAGATTTCTTATCTCATGGTTTCTTTGAGTCAGCAATGTGACTTAGCTGTGTGCCTCTGACTCAAGATTTCTCAGGAAGTTGCAGCCAAATTATCACATAGAATTTCAGTTATGCCTGGACCCTCACTTGAGGGGAAGGATCACTCTGCAGGCCTTTCCACAGGACTATCTCACAGCCTGGCAGCCGAGTTGTCCAAGAAATCACTCAAGGTATAAGTCAAGGCTTTTTTTTATAACCTAATCTCAAGTGGCATCCTATCATTTCTGTTGTATAGTAGCCCTGAGAAATTATTGATAAACCTAGCCCACATTAAAGGCGAGGAGATTACATAAAGATGTGAATACCAGAAGGCAAGAATCATTAGGAGCTATCTTGGAGGCTGCTGTTTCATAATATTTTACATTCATAATTTGGAATATTATACCTACTAAAATCTTGTTTCTTTTCCAGCATTTCTAGATGAAATCTCTTAACTACTATAAACTGAGGAAATCAGTTCCTTCCACCACTCCCAAATCTCATTTCTATCAGTGAAACTGTTGTTGCATTTACATTGTCAATGTTTATAACATTTATCTGACAAATATAATTAGATTTATTAACTATCTTCACTTTAAGTAAAGAAATAGTCAGGGAGACTTCTTCTTTTTCATTTTTCAATTTGAGGAAGAAGAACCCTCAACTTCTGGTAAATAATTCCCACACTAAATACTGTAACTCTTCTTTGGCAGATTTTTCCTTTTATTTTTAACCTGGGGCTACAAATAAGGAAACTTACACAGCTGATCTATAGACTTGGCTTTACATAATCACTTCAAATTTTGTCCTATGTTTTACTCCCTAATTCTAATTTTTTTAAAGTGATTGATGAGGAGGCGGAAACAGACTCTCCCAGGCATCCATATGGGGATCCACCTGGCAAGCCCTCTACCAGGTGATGCTCTGCCTATTTGGGCTGCTGCTCATTGCTTGGCAACCAAGCTATTTTAATGCCTGAGGTGAGGCCATGGACCCATACTCAGTGCCTAGGGACAACTTTGCTCAAACCATTCAAGCCATGACTGAGGGATGGGAAAAGGGGTGAGAGGAGAAGCAGATGGTCGCTTCTCCTGTGTGACCGGGATTGAACCTGGGACTTCCACAAGCCAGGCCAGTGCTCTACCGCTGAGCCAACTAGCCAGGGCCTAAAATTTTTAATATAGAATTGGAAGTCTTCTATGACTGGGCAGGAAATAGCCCTGCTCACTTCTCTTATAACAGCGGTTCTCAACCTGTGGGTCTCGACTCCGGCGGGGGTCGAACGACCAAAACACAGGGATCACCTAAAGCCATCAGAAATACATATTTTATTTAAAAATGTATTGTATAATAAATATGTATTTTCCGATAGCTTTAGGCGACCCCTGTGTTTTGGTCATTCTACCCCCGCCGGGGTCGCGACCCACAGGTTGAGAACCGCTGTCTTTTAAGCTCTCATGGGCAGGTTTTGGTCTGTAGATTCTTCCACTCAGGTGACTCATCAATATGCTCCCATATTCTCTGCGCCCCCTACATATTCATTAAACTCTCTTCTATTGAAGTTCAAATTCTTTAATTTTTTAGACATTTTATTTATTGATTTCAGAGAGAGGAAAGAGAAAGACAGAGAGAATGGAAGGGGAAGAGTGGGAAGCATCAATTCGTAATAGCTGCTGCTTTTTTTTTTTTCTTTTTGTGAGAGAGAGAGGGACAGACAGAGACAGAGACAGGAAGGGAAAGAGATGAGAAGCATCAAGTCATAGTTGTGGTACTTTAGTTGTTCATTGATGGCTTTCTCATATGTGCTTTGACATGGGGGTTGTGGGGAGCTCCAGCCTAGTCAGTGACCCCTTGTTCAAGCCAGAGACCATGTGGTCATGTCTATGATCCCATGCTCATGCTGGTGACCCCAGACTCAAGCTGGTCAGCCCAGGCTCAAGTCGGCAATCGTGGGGTTTTGAACCTGGGTCCTCAGCATACCAGGCTTTTGTGTCCACTGTGCCACTGTCTGGTCAGGCAGCAATTGCTTCTTGTATGTGCCTTGACTAGGAAAGCCCAGGGTTTCAAACCGGCAACCTCAGCATTCCAGGTCAATGCTTACTCCACTGTGCCACCACAGGTCAGGTGATGTTCAATTCTTGTTTTATATTCTTTTATGAACATATTTTTCTATTTCTACTTTATTAATATTTCAATAAATTTTTGAGAAAAAAAGGGTGGTAATCCCTTTAACCCAGTTTGCTATAGTGGAACAGAATTAACCCTATTTATCTACAAAACAGTTAATAAAATCTTATAGGATAGGCCCTGGCCGGTTGGCTCAGCGGTAGAGCGTCAGCCTGGCGTGTGTGGGACCCGGGTTCGATACCCAGCCAGGGCACATAGGAGAAGCGCCCATTTGCTTCTCCACCCCCCCTCCTTCCTCTCTGTCTCTCTCTTCCCCTCCTGCAGCCAAGGCTCCATTGGAGCAGAGATGGCCCGGGCGCTGGGGATGGCTCCTTGGCCTCTGACCCAGGCGCTAGAGTGGCTCTGGTCACTGCAGTGACGCCCCGGAGGGGCAGAGCATCACCCCGTGGTGGGCAGAGCTTCTCCCCTGGTGGGCGTGCCGGGTGGATCCCGGTCCGGCGCATGCGGGAGTCTGTCTGACTGTCTCTCCCCGTTTCCAGCTTCAGAAAAATACAAAAATAAAACAAAACAAAACAAAAAACTTTAAAAAAAAGAAAAATCTTATAGGATAGCTAAATTAAGAAATAAATTAATGGTTTGAGGTGAGTGTGATTGCATTTATTTTCTATTGCTGTCATACAAAGTACCACAAACTAGGCTAAGAAAAACAAAAATTTATCTTACTGTTTAGAGGTCAGAAGTTCAAAATGGGGTTTTCCAGGCTAAAATTAAGGTGCCAGTAGAGCCATAATCCTTACTGGAAACTCAAGGGGAGAATTCATGTCTGTATTCATGTAAGTTGTTGGTTGAACTTATGTCTGCTGTTATAGATTAAGGTCCCCATTTTCTCACTGTCATCTGAAGGCTACTCTCAGCTTTTAGAGACCACTGTGTGCCTTGCTCCATGGCCCTCTTCCATCATCTTCAAACCCAGCCACAGCCCACCACGTCCCTCTCATGCTTCAAATCTTGCCTGCCTCTTTGTAAATCATTGCATCTCTCACTGATTCTTCAGTCTTCCTCTTCTGCTTTTAAGAGTCTACCTCTTTTTGGGTGATGGGTATGCAACAGAATTGAATGACAAGATAACCTGGACATGTTTTCTTTGAATATATGTATCCTGATTTATTGATGTCACCACATTAAAATAAAATTTATTTATATAAAAATAAAGAGTCCACCTCAATAATTATGTAAGTATAACCTCCTTCCTTTAAAGTGAGCTGATTAGCAACTCTAATTCCTCTGTACTCTTAATTATCCTTTGCCATGTAAGAAAACGTTCACAGATTCCAGGGATATAAACATGGACGTCTTTGGGAGGCCATTATTCTGCCTTCCACAGTGATCAGTATCCATTGCCATGCACTGGACAAGGCAATTAATTGTCTGATTCTACTTATTTGGGAAGGTCTCTAGAAAATGATGGAAAGGTCTCAGAAAGACTGTGAGGAGGTGAGGAAGTATACTTAACTGAGAAGAGAAAGGTATCATGTAAGTGAAAGTGAAAAAGGAAATACTGAGCATTAATTCTTATCATATAATCATATATGCCATAATCATAATGTATAATTATAATTCTTAATATTAATTCTGAATAACTTTTTCATTTTTGCTTTTTTAAAATTTATGATTTTAATTTGAGTCTACATAGATTCAAGTGTTCCACCCAATATATCTCCCCCACCCCCTTATTCCCTCTCAGCCCCCCACACCCCCTCCCCTCAATGTCTGCCCCCCTTCCCTCCAAGATTTGTTGTCCTATTCTCTATAATGCTGTGTTATGTATATATAATTTTATTAATCTCTTTTACTTCTCTGATCCCATCTTCTCTTCTACTTTCCCTCTGACCACTTTCCCTCTGGTGCCTTTGATCCCACTTCTGCCTCTGTTCCGTTTCTCAGTTCACATTGTTCATTGGATTTCTCAGATGAGCGAGGTCATATCTTTCTCTGCCTGGATTATTTCACTCAGCATGATAGTTTCCAGGTCCATCCAGGTCCATGTTGTCACGAAAGGTAAGCTTTCCTTCTTCCTCAAGGCCGTGTAGTATTCCATTGTGTATATGTATCACTGCTTTTTAAAATTTATTTAATTTATTGTGTTTACATAGATTCTAGTGTTGCCCCGATTGCAGCTCCCCTCCCCTGTGTTCCTCTCAACATCTCCCTTGCCCTCCTTCCAACAGCTCTCTCCTCTCTTCCTTTCAGGTCTAATTCCATTCCTCAGTTCACATTGTTCCTTGGATTCCTCAGATAAGTGAGGTCATATGATATTTTTCTTTCTCTGCCTGGCTTATTTCACTTAACATAATAGTTTCCAGGTCCACCCATGTTGTTGCAAAAGGTAAGATTTCATTCATCCTCATGGCCGCGTAGTATTCCATTGTGTATATACACCACCGCTTTTTAATCCACTCGTCTACTGACGAACACTTGGGCTGTTTCTAAATCTTGGCTATTGTAAACAATACTGCCTGACCTGTGGTGGCACAGTGGATAAAGCATCGACCTGGAATGCTGAGGTCGCCGGTTCAAAACCCTGGGCTTGCCTGACCAGGCGGTGGCGCAGTGGATAGAGTATAGGACTGGGATGCGGAGGACCCAGGTTCGAGACCCCAAGGTCGCCAGCTTGAGCATGGACTCATCTGGTTTGACCAAAGCTCACCAGCTTTGACCCAAGATCGCTGGCTCAAGGGGTTACTCGGTCTGCTGAAGGCCCACAGTCAAGGCACATGTGAGAGAGCAATCAATGAACAACTAAGGTGTTGCAACATGCAACGAAAAACTAATGATTGATGCTTCTCATCTCTCCGTTCCTGTCTGTCTATCCCTCTCTCTGACTCTCTCTCTGTCTCTGTAAAAAAAAAAAAAAAAAAAAAATTAAAACAAACAAACAAAAAAAACCCCCTGGGCTTGCCTGGTCAAGGCACATATGGGAGTTGAAGCTTCCTGGTTCTCTCTTCTCTCTCTCTCTCTCTCTCTCCTCTCTAAAATGAATAAATAAACCATTAGTAAACAACACTGCCATAAACATGGGGGTGCGTTTCTTCTTTTGAATTAGTGATTTGGTATTCATGTGATATACAGTGGTACCTTGAGATACGAGTTTAATTTGTTCTGTAACCGAGCTCATAAGAGAGCCAACTTGTATATCAAACAAATTTTTCCCATTTAAAATAACTTAAATAGATTTAATCCATTCCAGCCCTGTGAAACATCCCCAAATCATCCTAAATTATGAAAAAAGACATGTTTTTGATTAAGAAACACACATGTATACTTTACCAATGCATAAAAAAATATATGAAAGAAAAGAAAAAAGTGTTATTTAGTACTGTATTCTTCTTACCTTAGAGACAGACAAGTGCAGCTAATAGAGGTGAATGGAGGAGGAGGAGGGAGGGAGGAAGGGATGCAGGCACTGTAGACATGTAAACTAAAACTGTACTTTCTTTTTTTTATATTAATTTTAATGGGGTGACATTGATGAATCACGGTACATAGGTTCAGAGAAAACATCTCCAGGTTATTTTGACATTTGATTATGTTGCATACCCATCACCCAAGGTCATATAGTCTTCCATCACCTTCTCTGGTTTTCTTTGTGCCCCTCCTCTCCTCCCACTCCCCCCCCCCCCCCCCGTAACCACGACACTCTTGTCCATGTCTCTGAGTCTCATTTTTACGTCCCACCTATCTATGGAATTATACAGTTCTTAGTTTTTTCTGATTTACTTATTTCACTCAGTATAATGTTATCAAGGTCCATCCATGTTGTTGTAAATGATCCAATGTCATCATTTCTTATGGCTGAGTAGTATTCCATAGTATATATGTACCACATCTTCTTTATCCAATCATCTGCTGAAGGGCTTTTTGGTTGTTTCCATGTCTTGGCCATTGTGAACAATGCTGCAATGAACATGGGGCTGCATGTGTCTTTACGTACCAGAGTAAAACTGCACTTTCTTAACACTAAATGTAAACTAAAACTGCATTTTCTTTACTTTAAACAAAACTAAAACTGCACTTTCTTTACTTAAAATAAAACCACAAAAACTTAATTGTAAAAAAATGCACTTTCTTAACTTTAAACTTAACCTAAGCTTAACATTACATATTTTTCATTCAATCATCACCTGTTTTTGCCTTTTTGGCTGCACTTTTGGCACTTTCACTTGCAGGACTTTTGAATAAAATCCTATCCAAAGAGGTTTGCTTTTGCCTGCCTTTTAAAATGTTACGGAAATGTGACAAACAAGTGTCATTAAAAAGTGCTGAAGCACGACCAGTTATTCCAACTCATATCTCAAAATTTCACTTGGATCTTGAACAAAAATACAGACAAAGTCACAGCCTGTATCTTAAAAAAATTTGCATGTTGGTCTGCTCATATCTCAAGGTACCACTGTATTCCTAAAAGTGGGATAGCTGGGTCAAAGGGCAGTTCCATTTTTAATTTTTTGAGGAATCTCCATACTGTTTTCCACAGTGGCTGCACCAGTCTGCATTCCCACCAGCAGTGCAGGAGGGTTCCCTTTTCTCCACATCCTCGCCAGCACTTATTCTGTGTTGTTTTGTTGATGAGCGCCATTCTGACTAGTGTGAGGTGATATCTCATTGTGGTTTTAATTTGTATTTCTCTAATGATTAGTGATGTTGAGCATTTTTTCATATGCCTATTGGCCATCTGTATGTCCTCTTTGGAGAAGTGTCTATTCATTTCTTTTGCCCATTTTTTTGATTGGATTGTTTGTCTTCCTGGTGTTGAGTTTTACAAGTTCTTTATAAATTTTGGTTATTAACTCCTTATCAGACTTATTGGCGAATGTATTCTCCCATTGTGTGGGTTGTCTTTTTATTTATTTTTTTAAAATTATTTTTATTTATTTATTCATTTTAGAGGAGAGAGAGAGAAAGAGAGAGAGAGAGAGAGAGAAAGAGAGAGAGAGAGAGAAGGGTGGGGAGGAGCAGAAAGCATCAATTCCCATGTGTGCCTTGACTGGGCAAGCCCAGGGTTTTGAACCAGTGACCTCAGCATTCCAGGTCGACACTTGATCCACTACGCCACCACAGGTCAGGCCTCTTTATTTTGTTAATGGTGTCTTTTGCTGTACAAAAGCTTTTTAGTTTCATATACTCCCATTTTTTCCTCCTGTACTTTATTTCACTTGCCCATGGAGATAAATCAGCAAAAATATTGCTATGAGAGATATCAAATAGTATACTGCCTATGTTTTCTTCCACGAAGTTTATGGTTTCATGACTTACATTAAGTCTTTTATCCATTTTGAGTTTATTTTTTGTGAATGGTGTAAGTTGGTGATCCACTTTCATTTTTTTTGCAAGTACTTGTCCAATTTTCCCAGCACTGTTTGTTAAAGAGACTGTCTTTACTCCATGGTATGCTCTTACCTCCTTTGTCAAATATCAGTTGTCCATAAAGGTGTGGGTTTATTTCTGGGTTCTCTGTTCTGTTCCATTGATCTATATGCCTGTTCTTAAGCCAGTACCAAGCTGTTTTGAGTACGATGGCCTTGTAGTATAACTTGATATCAGGGATACCCCCACTTTATTGTTCTATTTCAGGATTGCTGAGGCTATTCATGTTCTTTTTTGGTTCCATATAAATTTTTGGAATATTTGTTCTATATTCTTGAAGTATGCCATTGGTATTTTAATAGGAACTGCATTGAATTTATAGATTGCTTTGGGTAATATAGACATTTTAATGATTTTTATTCTTCCTATCATGAATACAGTATATGCTTCCACTTGTTTGTATCTTCCTTGATTTCCTTTATCAATGTTTTATAATTTTCCGAGTACAAGTCTTTAACCTCTTTGGTTAAATTTACTCCTAGGTACTTTATTTTTTTGGTTGCAATAGTGAAGGGGATTATTTCCTTAATTTCTTTTTCTGACAGTTAATTGTTGGTATATAAAAATGCCACTGATTTCTGAGTATTAATTTTATGTCTTGCCACCTTGCTGAATTCATTTATCTGGTCCAGTAGTTTTTTTACTATGACTTTAGTTTTCTATGTACAGTATCATCATCAGCAAATAATGATAATTTTACTTCTTCTTTTCCAATTTGGATGCTTTTTATTTATTCTTCTCGTCTGATTGCCGTGGCTAGGACTTCCAGAACTACGTTGAATATGAGTGGTGAAAGGGGTCATCCCTGCCTTGTTCCTGATCTTAAGGGGATTGCTTTTAATTTTTGCCCATTGAGTATGATGTTGGCAGTGGGTTTGTCATAGATGGCCTTTATCATGTTGAGGTATGTTCCCTGTATCCCCACTTTGCTTACAGTTTTGATCATAAATGGGTGCTGGATTTTGAATGCTTTTTTTGTATCTATTGATACTGTCATGTGATTTTTATCCTTTCTTTTGATAATGTGTTGAATCACATTGACTGATTTGCGGATATTGTACCAACCTTGTCTCCCTAAAATAAATCCCACCTGATCATGATGTACGATTTTTTTTCATGTATTGCTGGTTCCAGTTTGCTAATATTTTGTTGAGGATTTTAGCATCTAAGTTCATCAGGGATATTGGTCTATAGTTTTCTTTCTTTGTAGTATCTTTGCTTGGATTTGGAATCGGTATTATGCTCGCCTTATAAAAGGAGTTTGGAAGTTTTCCCTCCTCTTGAATTTTTTGAAATAGTTTGAGAAGAATAGGCGTTAGTTCTTTGAATATTTGGTAAAATTCGCCTGTGAAGCCATCTAGCCAAGGGCTTTTGTTTGTTGGGAGTGTTTTGATAACTGTTTCAAACTCATTTGTTGTAATCGGTCTGTTTAGGTTTTCTTATTCTTCTATATTGAATTTTGAAAGATTATATGTTTCGAGGAATTTGTCCATTTCACCTAGGTTGTCTAATTTTATGGCATACAGTTCTTCATAGTATTTTCTTACAATCCTTTGTATTTCTGCTGTGTCAGTTGTTACTTCTCCTCTTTCATTTCTAATTTTATTTATTTGAGTCCTCTCTCTTTTTTTCTTGGTGAGTCTGGTAAAAGGTTCATCTATCTTGTTTACCTTTTTAAAAAACCTGCTCTTAGTTTCATTGATCCTCTGTATTGTTTTTTTAGCCTCTATGTAATTTATTTCTGCTCTGATCTTTATTATTTCCTTCCTTCTACTCTTCTCGGTTTTACTTGCTATTCTTTTTCTAATTCTTTTAGATGCAGGGTCAAGTTGTTTATTTGAGCTTTTTCTAGCTTCTTAAGGTATGCCTGTAATGCTATGAACTTCCCTCTCAGGACTGCTTTTGCTGTGTCCCATAAATTTTGAGTTGTTGTATGTTTGTTTTCATTTGTTTCAAGAAAATTTTTTATTTCTTCCTTGATCTCATTGTTAACCCATTTATTATTTAATAACATGCTATTTAGTTTCCAAGTGTTTGAGTTGTTTTCAGTTTTTTTATTTAGTTCATTTCTAGTTTCATGCCATTGTGATCTGAGAAGATGCTTGATATGCTTTCAATCTTCTTAAATTTGTTGAGATTCATTTTGTGTCCTAGCATGGTACATTCCTATAGAGAATGTACCATGAGCACTTGAAAAGAATGTATATTCTGCTGCTTTAGGGTGAAAGGTTCTGAAAATATCTATTAAATCCAGTTGATCTAGTATATCCTTTAAATCTGCAGTTTCTTTGTTAATTTTCTTTCTTGAGGATCTACCCAGTGATGTTAGTAGGGTATTAAAATCCCCTACTATTATAGTATTGCTGTTGATCTTGCTCTTTATAACCATCAAAATCTGCTTTATATATTTTGGTGCTCTTATATTAGGTGCATAGATATTTATAATGATTATATCTTCCTGTTGGATTGCTCCCTTTATCATTATGTAGTGACCTTCTTTAACCCTCCACCCCTGCCAGGTGGGACTGTGCTCATGCCCTGGCCTCAGTTGTGGCCAGCCCCAGCTTCAGCCCCCACAGGAATGTTCTATGTCTCAAGATATTCTACTTATAACTAATTAAAATATTCTTATAGCAGAACTCTAAAATTTGTCTTATTTACAAATTAAGTCATAGTTAACAAAAAGAAATGTATATTACTGGGATTAAAAATAATTGTAGAAAAGAATTTGGTAGTACGATATGCAAAGATGTTTCTGGCTAAAATGAAAATATTTCCAATATAACTACAATGAACCCTGAGACTTCAAAATATGTTTCTGTAGAGCGTGTATGTATGAAGATAGTAAAATAACAATTTACTGACGTTTACTGAAAATGGTGATTTTGTTTTATAAAATTTAACTGTCCCCTAAAATATGAAAATCAGACCATTTATGAAATCCTTGTTTCTACATATTCAGTATGATAAAGCCAATGTCATGATCTATAAAGTATTAAGTATTATTTTCTACATCATAAAGAAGAAAGATGTTTTTCACAGAATAGTATTTCTATTAATAAAGTTTTAGAATTTTATTGCTAATACATATAGCCTAGAATGGAAGGAAATTTGGCAAATGAAAAAAGTTGATTTTTCAAAATGGTTATAGGTAACATTTTCTATTTACTTGGCATAGGGGAAAACGTACTTTAAAAATATTTGTTTATTATTATGTCATTTGTATGATTAAATATATTAGCATCAATAAATAAATTTGCAGTTACATTGTATATTTCTATCTCTGTAAAAAACTGAATTACTAATTGATACTTGTTTCTAATGCCAGATAAAGTAAAGCTAAGGGATAGGTTTAGACTTGCCTTTAAAGTTGACTATCTGCCAATTCTGCTGTACTATGTAGACAAAAATAAATAATTATTTTTCTGTTTTTACTGATGAACATAGAGGTGAACACAATTCATCCACAGTGCTAAGCTGACTATACACAGGGAAGGGCAAAAGTAGGTTTATAGTTGTGATACATTAAACACGTTTATTCGTGTATTATTATTTCTTAATTATTGTATTATTTTCCATGAGAACAGCTCTAAACCTATTTTTCTTACCCTGTTTATAGTGCCTATTGAGGTTTCATATTGCTAAGAAATGTACCTTGAACATGCTTAAATATACATGTGAACTTTGAAAGCTATTCTGAATATAAATGTGCTGGTGTTTCCTACAAATTGCAGAACTCAGTACGTGATTAAAATAAGCAGTTAATGGAGCTCACCAGCTTTAAATATGTACTTAATGCTCATGTTTACAGTTCACAATAGCAAAAGTTACTCAAAGTAGATTTTAAACTTTAGGAATGTTAACCTTATTTAACAAAATTTCTTTATTCAGAATTGATTTTCTAGGCAATACTATTTTTTAATGCCTACATTATCATCCTGACATCAAATGATGATTCCAGGTTTATCAGTATTTTTATAATGTCAGAGTTTTAGTATTTTTGAAATTAAAAAAAAATTTTTAGACTTTATTCATTTTGAGAGAGAGAGATAGAAGAGAGAAGGGGAGGAGCACAAAGCATCAACTCACATTGACCAGGCAAGCCCGAGGTTTCGAACTGATGACTTCAGCATTCCAGGTCAACAGTTTATTCACTGTGCCACCACAGGTCAGGCAGAATTTTAGTATTTTAATTATAAATTCTTGGAAACATGAATTCATTCTTCTTTGCTAACCCTAACATCTTTTCTTTTACAAAGGAAAATGTAATTTTATTTTAAGCAGAATAGAGTCAATATCTATGCTCTTAAAATTACCATTTGTTTCATCTTGTGCCTTTTATAAAGGGTGTTAAATTTATTGAGAAAAGTCAGTTTATTTTAGGATTTTATCAAGAAGAGAAAGACTAAATGTCTCCTATTTTCTAACTACATTTTTGAAGACTTACATGCCAGCTGAAAAAATAAAACTAAAACCCTATGAGAAATTTCACTATTTTATGTTTATAGCCTTAAATTTTCTACTATGGTGGACCCTTAACCATAACCCTGCAAATTCCTCATTTTTCCAAATACCATCATGATGCCTAATTTTTGCCATAATATGGCTATATGAATTGATATCACAACGGTTTTGTGTTTATGGATTGCTTTGTAAATGGGCATAAAAGTTGCTTAAACACAGAGGTAATTTGAATATAAGGACCACAGTACAGAAACAGATATACACTAAATCTGTGGTATTAAATTTCCATGAAGGGAGAGGTGATTAGGTATAAAATGTCTAAGAAGCCTCTGGGGGCAGTGATAATGACACAGGATAGTAAGCTAGTCTTAGCTACCAGCTAATGACAGCCACCTTGTAGTACAAATGCCCCTAGCAACATTACAAATTACAATATGGCATGAAAATTTGGAGTCATTAATAATTATTCAAATATATGAATGCTTGAGAAAAATTTATTAGGTATGATTTCCCAATGTAAAACTTTATAACTGAGCCTGACCTGTGCTGGTGCTGTGGATAAAATGTCAACCTGGAACACTGAGGATGGTAGTTTGAAAGCCTGGGCTTGCCTGGTCAAGGCACATATGGGAGCTGATGCTCCCTGATCCTCTTCCCCTTCTCTTTCTCTCTCTCTCTCTCTCTCTCTCATATCTCTAACAACAAATGAAAACAACAACAACAAAAAAAGACGCTTTATAACTGAATACTACTTGTAAAATTAAATAGAAGCTTTCAGGAAAGAGTTGGGAAATTTGGGTCAGCAAGAGAAATGAAGAGGTTTAATGTGATATACCAGGAAAGCCCTGCGGTGGATTAGAGATTTAGATATGAGTTCTAATTGTTCCACATCGCTTCTCCTGAGCCTCATTTATCTTTCTACTAAATGAAATATGTACTCAACCCTTTTGAGCCACATTCCTGGCAGAACTTTCATGAACAAAAAACCCGTGAAGACACCAGCAGGAGAGGGTCAGTTGTAGCATGAGGTTTGAGGCCTCCTTCATTTTACATTTAGAAAGAAGAGTTAGGTCTTGAGTTGGCTTAACCATCGTTTTCTGTTTTTTTGTTAAACTCTCTGTTTATTGTTCTGATTTCCGGTCTGCTCTGTTTCCTCTAAAACAACAGCTCCTCTGACTTTTGACTTTGCCTGTTATCAAAACCACTGCACATATAAAAATGTGTTTTATGACTATT
The DNA here is from genome assembly GCF_036850995.1 of Saccopteryx leptura. Classification (NCBI taxonomy): domain Eukaryota; kingdom Metazoa; phylum Chordata; class Mammalia; order Chiroptera; family Emballonuridae; genus Saccopteryx; species Saccopteryx leptura. The sequence continues at coordinate 90,827,894 of NC_089506.1, read as the reverse complement.
GGCTTACTGTCTGTGTTACTGTCTTCTGTTCAACCACCTAGATTTACTGTTCACCCTCCTTCATTCAGCTCTGTGTCCCAGAAGGTTAACCTGCATAGACTTCATCTGTGAATTCCGTTGCCTCCTAGCTTTCAGCCAAGGGGAACCTTATTAGGGGATTGGACAGAAATAGGATGATGAGCTTGAAGCACTAATTCTCCCAATTGTCCCCATAGCACAAATTATATATGAGGCAATAATAACCTTGTAGAAAGTGAAAATTGGTACTTAGGACCAAAATTTTTTAGCTAGTTACAATGTTTTGTGGCTCTATAAAGGATCACAGTACAGAAGCAGATACACACTAAATCTGTGGTATTAAACTTCCATGGGAGGAGAGGTGATTGGGTATAAAATGTCTAAGAAGCCTCCAGGGGCAGCGATGACGACACATTGTCCTACGGAATCAGTATGACTTGGCTGCATCCTCCAGCTCAAGGTCACAGCTGTTCTAAAATGATGGGCTAGGTAGAAATATAGAAAAGAGAGCTGGTAGGAGAGATTAAGGCATCCTCTTAATTCACTTTATTCAGAAGTTAAAAAAAGAGAGAGAGAATTAAAGCTTTGAAAAAAAGAAGAGAAAGGCTTTTTTTCTCTTTTTTCCAACCTCAATTCCTGCTCTTAATATTTTATATGTATATTCTTTCCCCCAGAGTAAACCTTCACATGTAAATCAATTCACACCACGGTTTTCTGATCCCTTACATAAACAAGAGGGAGTTTTAATAAACATTAATTTATGCAGTGTGTTATAATTTACATAGCTCTTTCAGTGATATAGTCTTATTTTTCTCTCAAAATTACTTTTTATTACCATTATAGATGAGGACTCCAGATACAGATCACTTATGTAACTCATCCAAGATCATAGCTAATAAATAATAGTCCAAAGAGTCAAATATTGTTTAAAAGTAGATTTTGTGCTTTTTTTCATTTCAACAAGTTGCCTCAGGGTATTGATATTTGCTACTGAGTAGAAGGTAGTCATACACAGAGAAAAAATTCCAAAATCCAGATAAGAATCATTCTATCTTAAATTAGTTCTTTGTCTTAAATGTTAGATTTTTAGGCGTTATAAAAAAAAAAGAAGGCACTAACATTTAAGGAACTTTTAAAGGATATTTTATTGATAAAATATATATAAGTGTTTTATAGAGCATTATGAATATATAAATAGATATGGATGAGGAAAATTCCAACTCCAGTACAATAGTGAAGATTTGACCATATAATAATTTATGAAAAATAATCCCAAATAATATAATGCTCAGAGGGGAAAAAATTGTTTAAAAGCTAGAAGTACCAAGGAAGTATTCAATCTAACAAATTTTAATAAAAATCCAGGACATTTTTAAACTTCTTCAGAAGTGAGAACTCTACAGAATAAGTGACATGTACCACTGGAAGATTTTGACACATAAAATCTGTATGGGAAACGAGAAGATGACAAGGAAGCAAAGTGAACACAACAGATAAGACAAGACCTTAGCTGAAATTATATGTGTTTTCAAGGGAGCAAATCATTCTAATAATATAAAGGATTAACACTAATCAGTAGGATGTTAACAAATATACCAGGGGGAGGAGATAACAAAAAAAAGGAAGTAAGTTTGCTAATAAATGAGGACAAGCGTGAAATTAATTATGTCTCTTAGATGCCTATGACACTGAAGTTTTTTTTTTTTTAATCTCTCATTAACAAGAAAAATGAAATGGAATTTGTGTAATTTAGAAATAATAAAGATCTTGTCAAAGTAATAACTGATAACACATGATAAGGAATTTAGGTATTCTGGACACACATAAGTCAACAGCCAAATATAACAAGCTGGTCAGAGATGAAAAGCAATTAGATGCAGGGCTTATTGGGTTCCTTGCAAATCTCATTGTTAAAAACAAATGGATATCTTTAGAACTAATTTGTTGAAAGGAATTTTTTACTGCTGAAGAAAAAGATCAAGGAACTAAAGTGAGAAGAATGACCATCAGGGAGATATATAATAGCAAAACAGCAGCTTCACCACTGCAGGAGAGAAAATGTACATATCAGGGGGGAAAATGGTGCCAAGAAAAATGAATAATGGCACATTATCAGGATAAAAAAATCCTATTCAGATTTATAATTTTTATAGAATTATCTAGAAAATGTCTAGTACTTCAACATTAATAATATTTTTGTGCAGTCTGCCTGAACTTTATGTTGGACAAAAATGAATTTGATTCAGATAAAATGTAGTCAAGAGGAATCAGAGCATTCTGAATATAGTAAAGATTATAAAATGAAAATATATCAGATTTTATATTAGAAGCAAGTTGCTTTTATATTAGAAGCAACTTGAATCTATCAGGGAAAAAAAACATAGTAGTTATGGACTCAACTTTTAACAAAGCTGTTTTAGCAAAATCAAAATAAATATTTCTAGCATTCCAGCTATTTGATATTTAAAAATATTAAATATAATATTTTTGAGTCAGAGTTATAATTTTTTAAAATAAATTCATGGTTTTGCTGCTATTCATAGCTTAACAATTTTAAAATATGTTTGTCAGCTAGATGAACTTCATAGAAGTACATTACAGAACAAAATTCAACAAATAGGACTTTTAAATTTATATTCATTTTTTATGGCTATGTAATATTCCAAGGTATCTTCTACTTTATTTTAAATAGGTATATTTAAGTAATCTGTGTTTATATAGAAAACAGTGTTTATATAAAAATTATTTTTTATTATCAGTTCATAAAGAATGCCTTTGAAAGAATTACTGATGTTTGAAAAATATCCTATGTTAAAATATTTTTACCTATAAAACAATCATATGCATGGATTTGTCTTTTCTGCCTGCTTCTACACACACACACACACACACACACACACACACACACTAGAGAACCAAGTGTATCAATTCATTAAAATAAAATATCAAGGCCATGATAATTATTTCAATTATAAAGAATCCAAAATATAGTTTGTGTTCACCAAATACCAAATTACTGGTTAAATTCATGAATCCATTCACGCAACCGCTTGCTTAACTGCCAGTGAAATAGTCTTATTGAATCGACTGTTTATTAGTCAAATTGTTTGATCTGGTAGTCTAGTATAGATATTATTATACCTGGGCTCCTTCCCTTCAGAGAAACAAGATACACGCCTCTTTAGCAAAGCAGACTAACCTCTTAGCAGCAGATACAGAGGTAATTCTCATGTTCTCCACAGTGATCTGACTCTTATCTGCCAGGTCTGAACAGCAAGAGATTATATTAAAAGAAATTACCCAGAGACTAAGTATTCCAAATTCCCTTGAAAATTCAAACAATTCTGCAAGGAACAGGTATGGCAGAAAGAGAAGTCTCAGAGGAATAGGTTCTAGAGAGTCTATTAGTTTATAGAAGAAAAAGATCCAAAATGTGAAACATAATTCATTAGTTGCACTAACTATTAATGACTATGCTTTCTTGGGGCCAAGGTATTATAAACATTACTGTATAACTTCAAAAAGTCATTCAATTATTCCTGACAGTTTTTAAAGACCCTGAATCTTTAGTTAAATCAAAGTACATTTTCTTATTTATTATGAAATAAAGTCTATGTCGATGAAATGTTTTTACTTATAAATGTTTCTACTTAATCTAAACATTCAGCTATCACATTCTGCAAATTCCAAACAGCACTAAGGTGAAAAGCTGGAGTAACACCTAAATCAGAACATTGAAAGGAATGACAGTCTCGTGGGGGCAGAGAGACCATATAAGTAAAATAAAAAATAAAAATAAATTATTAGTAGAAAGGCAAGTAACAAGCATGAAGAAATTTTCTGTGATGGCTTATAAAGTATAATATGAAGACTATAAAAAATGAGCTAAGACTATGATGAGTGAATCTGGATAAGGGATAAAAATGGTCAGTACATATGAAAAAATTTTAATAAAAATTATTAACCTAATAATTAAAGGTATACAAAGTAATATATCAATTTGATGTTATTTTTGGTCCATTGAGGATAACAGAAAAAAGTAACACCTATAACTGAACAGAGTGTGGATAAACTAGGCCTTTCACACATTGAAGGATAGATGAAAACCAAAATTGGAACAACCAAAGGAATGATTCTTCTTTTACCTCAACTATAAAAAGAAAGAATTTGGCGAAATTTCTAAATGTAAAGTATGCATACACTTTGACCTAGAAAATCTGTTTCTAGGGCATTTCATTAAAGAAATTATTTTATAACTGATCAAAAATGTATGTACAAAAATAGAGTCAGCCCTCTGTATCTGCAGGTTCTATATCCATGGATTCAACCAACTGCAGATATATGAAAAATGTTACATTGTTGCTGATGTGTATTATGTAGTTAGGCCTATAATTATTGAGTATATACTGGACATGTGCAGACTCCTTTTTGTTATTATTCTCTAAACCAGGGGTCCCCAAACTTTTTACACAGGGGGCCAGTTCACTGTCCCTCAGATCATTGGAGGGCTGGGCTATAAAAAAAAACTATGAACAAAACCCTATGCACACTGCACATATCTTATTTTAAAGTAAAAAAACAAAACAGGAACAAATACAATATTTAAAATAAAGAACAAGTAAATTTAAATCAACAAACTGACCAGTATTTCAATGGGAACTATGCTCCTCTCACTGACCACCAATGAAAGAGATGCCCCTTCCGGAAGTGCGGTGGGGGCGGATAAATGGCCTAAGGGGGCCGCATGTGGCCTGCGAGCAATAGTTTGGGGACCCCTGCTCTAAACACTATAGCATCCCAATTATTTACATAGTATTTACATTGTTTCAAGTATTATAAGTAATCTAGAGATGATTAAAAGTATACAAGAGAATGTGATAGGTTATATGGAAATAGTACACCATTTTTTATAACGGACTTGAGCATCTGCAGATTTTAGTATCTTCAAGGGGGGAACCAACTCTTCATAGATACTGAGGGATGATTATATTCATATCTGCATTTTTATACTGGTAAAAATTTGGCAACAATCAAAATATCCATCAAAAGGGAATAAGGTAAATAAATTCTGGAGTAACCATATAATGGAATATTATGTAGCAATTAAAAATGTTTATGGAGAACAGGGTCATAATATAACTAGTCATATTATCCCAGGTTCTGTCGCCACCTATCACTGAATCAATGCATTTATTGGCTCAAGAAGACTACAAATACAACAGGTATCTGTTTGGGAATAACAACTGAAACTTAATCAAGAAGTTTTAGGTTTGCAAGAGTTGAATTTTGTGAGAGAGATGCTTAGTTTTGAAAAGTTTGGCTCTGCATACTAGAAGCCAAAGCCTGAAGTGTTAAGAACAAATGGTAGATTTGGGAGAATGATTGAACAGTACTTCTCTCTGGGCAGGGCAACAAGTTTTTTGTTTTGTTTTGTTTTGTTTGTGTTTGTTTGTTTTTAACAAAGACTAGAGTAATAGACTTGGCTGCTGCTGGTGTTCTTTGAGAAGAAATATTCACCTCTGTATCCCTGTTGGTGAAGCTTTAAAAGTAGGGTGAGTGGGGACAATAGAAGTCCAGTTTTTATTGGGTGGCGGCACCAATGGAAAGAGTACCTGTTTTACTTCATTAGATATAGCCTAGGGACAATTTAGGCCCTTTAAAAGAAGTCTGTGTTGCCTGACCAGGCGGTGGCGCAGTGGATAGAGCGTCAGACTGGGATGTGGAGGACCCAGGTTCGAGACCGCGAGGTCCCAGCTTGAGCGCGGGCTCATCTGGTTTGAGCAAGGCTCACCAGCTTGGGGCCAGGGTCGCTGGCTCGAGCAAGGGGTCACTCGGTCTGCTGTAGCCACCCCCCCCCCCCGTCAAGGCACATATGAGAAATCAATCAATGCTAAGGAACCGCAACAAAGAATTGATATTTCTCATCTCCCTCTCAGTTCCTGTCTGTCTGTCCCTATCTGTACCTCTCTCTGACTCTGTCTCTGCCACAAAAAAAAAAAAAATAATAATAATAATAATAATAATAAAAAATAAAAAAAAGAAGTCTGTGTTTAATATTTATATTAATTTCCTATTGCTGCTATAACAAATTTCAACAAAGTGAGTGACTTAAGACAATACATATATGTCATAATTCCAGCTTTAGAAGTCCAAAATTAGTCTCAATGGGCTAAAATAAAAGTGGTTGGAAGGGCTGCATTCTTTCTGAAAGCGTTAGGGAAGAATCTGTTTTTTGCCTCTTCTAGCTTCTATAGGCTGCCTACTTTCCTTGGCTCATAACCCCTTCCTTCATCTCTACAGCCAGCAGAGCAGCCTCTTCCAGTCTCTCTCTCTCTGCTTTATATCATTGTATCTTCTTTTCTGTTTCTGATCATCCTGCTTTCCTCTTATAAGGGCCTTCTAAGGCCCTTTCCTCTTGTTGCGCTCACCAGGATAATCTAGTATAATGTTCATATCAAGATCTTTAACTTAGCCTGACAGGCAGTGGTGCAGTAGATAGAGTGTCAGCCTGGGACACAAAGGACTCGGGTTCGAAACCCCAAGGTCGCCAGCTTGAGCGTGGGCGCGCTCACCCAGTTTAAGCGCGGGCTCACCAGCTTGAGTGCGGTGTCATTGGCTTGAGCGTGGGATCATAGATATGACCCCATGGTCTCAGGCTTGAGCCCAAGGTCACTGCCTTGAGCAAGGGGTCACTGGCTCAGCTGTAACCCCTGCAGTCAGAGTACCTATGAGAAAGCAATCAATGAACACCAAAGGTGCTACAACAAAGAATTGATGCTTCTCATCTCTCTCCCTGTCTGTCCCTTTCTTGATCTCTCTCTGTCTCTGTCTCTCTCACTACAAAAAAGAAACCAAAAAAACTTTAACTTAATCATTTTGCAAAGTCCCTTTTACCATTTAAGGTAACATACACACAAGTTCTGGGCATGAAGATGTGAATATTTTGGGGGGTCATTATTCAGTTTACCATAGCATGGTACCCTAGCAGTAGAATAGCAATGACCATTAGATGGGTCATGTCAGTAGGTGGTCTCAAGGACAACTTCAGTCTGGCATGGGGAGAGAAGCTGAGAAAGCACAGGTGGATTTATGGACTGAATGTTTGTGTCCCCTCGAATTAATATGTAAAATCCTAATACCCAAAGGTGACAGTATTAGGAGACGGGGAGTTTAGAAAATTATTAGGTCATCAGGATGGAGCCCTCGTGGACTGAGTGCCCTTCTAAAGGGGATCACAGAGAGCTTCCTTGTTCCTTCTAACATGTGAGGACCCAGTGAGCAGACAGTCCTTTATGAATCAGGAAGAAGGCTCTCACCAGACACCAAATCTGCTTCTCATTCTCCAGAACTGAGAGAAATAAATGCCTATTGCTTAAGCCACCCTGTCTATGATATGAACCAGCTAAGACACGTGGAATGGTGGGAAGGCGTGTGGAGGTCTTGTGTTTGGAATAAGGTGGATGGAGATTGTACAGTCTGACTGCCATATGTCAAGAAATGACTCTAACTCTCTAGCAGATGTAGTAAGAATGAAAACTGCTTTCCCTCGCTGGATGGCTCAGTTGGTTAGAATATTGTCGTAAAGCGCAGAGGTTGCCAGTTCAATCCCCAGTTAGGGCACATACAGGAATATCGAAGTTCCTGTCTCTGGCTCTCTATCTTCCTCTCTCTCTAAAATCAGTAAAAAAAACATTAAAAAATGAATTAAGCCTGACCAGGTGGTGGCGCAGTGGATAGAGCATTGGACTGGGATACAGAGGACCCAGCTTTGAGACCCCGAAGCCGCCAGCTTAAGCACAAGCTCATTTGGTTTGAGCAAAGCTCACCAGCTTGGACCCAAGGTTGCTGGCTTGAGCAAGGGGTTACTCGGTCGGCTGTAGCCGCCCCGGTCAAGGCATATATGAGAAAGCAATCAATGAACAACTAAGGTGTCGCAACAAAAAACTAATGATTGATGCTTCTCATCTCTCTCCATTCCTGTCTGTCCCAATTTATCCTTCTTTCTGACTCTCTGTCTCTGTAAAAAAAAAAAAAAAAAAAAAAAAAAGAATTAAAAGTGCTGACCAAAGGGCAGATAAAAGGCAGCATAGGATAAAGCAGTATCCTCAATGACCCAACCATGTCCTCTCTCCTGCTTAGATGATTCTTAGCCCATTAACTGAAAATTTGCCCTGATGAAGTGATGGAGAAAAGAGTCTACTAACAATTTGCCAGATTGACTTTTCTAATATTTTTCAGATTTTAAGAATAAATAATGTAGTATCTTAGGTGCAATTTTATGCATCTTAATATTTTGAAATTCATAACTACAATATATTAATTGATATGGAAAGGTGTCTAAACATATTATTACATGAAAAATTGCATTATAAAACATGATATGTTATCCTGTTTTGTGATATTGTATTTACATGTGTTAATGCATAGAAAAATATCTTAAAGGTTTTATTTCTCATTACACTTGTTTTTCTCCGGGTCACTAGATGATGAGTGATTTTTTATACTTCTTTTCTTTATAGTTATCCAATTTTAGATCTGTGCAATTATTTATATAATAGGCATGTATTATTTGAATGTTCAGCAAAAAATAACAAAGCCATTTCAGTTTGCAAAAAGCCATGGTAGAAGATACCATCATCCATTTTAGATAGTGAGATGGTATGAAAAGAACACCAAACTGATGCCAACAAAATAATATCAGTGTAAATTTTCCAGTTTACTAGTCATATGACCTTTGGCAAGCCACCTACGATTGCTGGGCCTCATTTGAAAAGTGGGGATAATCATACTAGCTATATTATCTCATAGCACTGCTATGTGGAATGCATTAGGCTTGACATTTAATGGGATTTATCTAATCCTCAAAACAACTCTTGATGTGGCTATTATTATCCCCACTATGCAAAATCAAATACGGACAATATATATTAGAGTTATTTGAAAAACATAATATAAACGTAACCTATTCCTGCAACGTAATCAAGAAGAAATACTTGCAGTGCTCAGTGTAGATATAGATGTCACATATGAGTTCTTTAAACAATATATAGATAAGTCTGTTTTCAGTATGAATATCAGGCTCCTTGAAGATATTCAGGAATTTAGAGAGATCTGTGTGTTCTCTGCCTAAAGAGAGCCTGTTTAAAACCAGATACTTCAGTGGTTCTCCTTCCTATTGGCTGCCAGGGCTCTTGATTAAAGCTTTGTCTCTGAGAAATAGATCATTGAATGAAATTAATTAGCAACCTGTGTTTACTGAATTCAAGGTTTTTGCCATAGTAGTGTGTGTATGTATTTGCAAACACATAAACATATATGTTTTTCATATAATACATACACACATATTAAGTACTTAGCTATCATTAATTACCTAGTACTCTGGATAAGATGAGATATGTTATAATTTATGGATACAGATGAGAAAACTAGGGTGAGGAATATGGGCCAAGCACAATGCCATATAAAATAAAAATGTCTAGAATAAGTCTACATAACCTAAGTAGAAAAACTAGTACAAATTCATACTTTCTTATCTAAAACCTTTGAGGCTAGAAGTATTTTAGAATTCAGAAATTTTTAGGTTTCAGGAAGATAATTGAATGCATATAATATTTAATATGCTGATAGGTAATATAATATCCCCAACAGGTCAGTGCCCTGTAATCAAGCATATTATTATTTCTGCAGAGAAATTAATGAATATTCATACTAAGTAGGATAAACAGTCTTTAAACAGTCTTATAGAAGTTCAGGTTTTGCTGCCAAATCAGTTTGCACCGAACTGAGAGAAAACGTTTTGATTCAATTAAACTTTGTAATGAGAAACGAGGTACTTCTGTTTCCTTCCAGTTGTGTTAGAATTTCCATTTGCTTGTTACTGTCCTGTTTCTGCTGATGTGCTGAGAACGGCTACAGTGTAGAAAGAGATAATGTGAAGGCGCAGCCTTGACTCTTACTGGGAGACTCATCACTAATAGCAATAAGCGAGTTGTTATAGGAAGGCAAGTGCGTGTGTACTCTCTAGATAAATAAAACATATCCATCTCACTGGATGTAAAGAATTGATAAACAGTTTCCTATGTTAAAGCTTTTAGAAGCCTTTAGTTTGTATGAAAACCCAACTCTTGACCTCTGCTCTCTGGGCTCTTGCTAATGGTAATGCTTATAATACACTTCAAGTTCTGATGACCTAGTTGCAATTAATTGTAATGTTAATACACTTAGGACTGTGGATGCTTTCATAATTTGATGACTATGTGAGCAAAGTGAGAGCAGGTTACATTTTCGCTGGACTTTAGGTAGAATATTTCCATTAGCAACAGCTCAAACATAAAGGGTGACTTCAGGCTGAAGAAAAGTTTTCAAGGAGTGACTCACAAATTTTCTTTGAGTGTTTTAAACTTAGAATATGATAATAGATAGGATATCCATGAGAGTAATTTAATAAGAAGAAAGGGTACAGAAACAGTCTTTAAATTCTCCATCCAATTCTCCCAGCTCTTCTGCCAACCTAAATCACCCTGTAATTGAAGAGAATAATAGGTTGCAGTATCTATCTGACTACAAGGGAGGAGCCTCACAATTGCAGGTTAATGGGAAAAAAGTCAATCTGGGTAGTACATGGTGGGCAAGTCACTCCAGTATTTGCTTGGTTACTTATGGTTTGATATTGTCACATCATTTTAGGATTTTGTTCTCTCTCTTTTCTCTTTCTCTTCACCCAGGGTGATTTTTTATTTAATGCATAAGGCCTATGAATCATCTGGGCAATAGAGAAAACAGGGCTGGATCTTTGATGATGCTCCCCTGTCCTATGCTGCTTTTACCTGCACTTTGAATAATAACCTTTATTCTTGCTATATTTGCTAAGAGGGCTGGAACAAATGTTTGGCAGACACTCTCAACAACCTTATAAGGGAAGAATTATACCCTGACTAAGAATGAAGAAACTGAGACCAGGGAGGTGAGGTACCTTTTTATATAAGTATCATGTAGACAAATGATAGAGCTTGTAGCCTTGTCTAGTTCAAAAAATGGAATGAGAATAACTTAGGCAAAAAAAGAATTGTATTTAAAATATTGTCTAGCAAGCTTCTAGTGTTAGCAATATTTGATTAAGTTGTACATATAGCTGTAATTTCTGTGGAAATGTTTCTAAAGAAATAAAATCTATAGGAATAGTGATATTTATGATCAGGAGAAATGGACCAAAGATAAAAGGAAAACACAGAATGATTAAAACAAATTATTAACCTTTTTTTTTTTTTGGAAGATTAGTCTCAATATGGTTTCCTAAGTTATAAAACTCCTCTTCAGCTAATCTTCCAATGGATTCAGGATGGTTGATCTTTCATTTAGTTGCAATTCCCTTTTGGTCCTGGAAGTAGGTAAAGGTAGCTTTTACCTTACTCTGCCACCATCTTGATCCCTAATTCAACTTTCCCCCCTCTATATAGTTAGCATGAACATTGTTCCTGTTGGTCTTTAAGAAAAAGACATTGTATAACTATATGTACAGCCACTTAATGTGACAAGAGAATAGGAAATTAAAATCTCCTAGCACAAATGGTAGTTTTGTTTCTGGTGACAGTGCAAAGAGCCAAACAAAATCTACACTAGCTTGTTTAACTTACTTTCTTAAGGCAGACTTTAAGGGTGATTTGATTTCTAATCTGTTCTAACAAAAATGTACTTTTGTGCCTCTGTGTGTTTTGTTTACTTTTTCTGTATTCAAACTCATCCACCCACATCCACCCGACTCCACATACTCATGACCCACAGAAAATATATGTGGAATAAGATTTTTTTCCAGATCTGATCACAAATCTCTCTCTCTCTCTCTCTCTCTCTCTCTCTCTTTCTTTCTTAAGGCTGGCAGGGAGCAGAGTTTCAGGGCTGTATGCCAGAATCCAGAAAAGAGAGCTGGAATATGAGTCACAGTGCCTTGTAGCCAAGAGGAAGCATCAAGTGGGGAGCAATAATCTTCACAGCCTATTATGTGGTCTGCTCCCTTTTGTGAGGTGTCCCTGGCTCTGAAAAGAGCTTACTGAAGTCTCCTACTCCTTGGCACTCTTGGTTAATTTGCAGGAATGCATGTGGGTATATTAACCAGTGTGTAATAAATCTATGATAAATATGTTTAAATGGAAATAAATATATAATACATATTTACTGGGACATTGTAATAAGCCTGTGTGGAATGATACAGTATTTGTCTTAAAATCCTCCAATCAAACTGTATCCAACTATATGCCAACTGGTCTTCTTAATTAAGTATTTGCCACTTTAGAGGACTCATCAAGACCTCTTCATTAGCTTTTCATTAGCGTGGTAAACAGATTTAATTTCTTAATTACATATTAGTTAAATCGTTCAATTATCATTTTGATGTCTTCTTGGGTTAAACAAAAAGTCAAAGGAAGTTGAATTTGATGTTAAACTTAGCATAGAGGCATGGTACTCAATAAGTTAAACCCACTAAATAGAACCATCAGCAAAACTCAGAAGAGGGATAAAACTATGGATCAGCCTGACCTCTAGTGGCACAGTGGATAAAGTATTGACCTGAAGGCTGAGGTCACCAGTTCAAATCCCTGGACTTGCCTGGTCAAGGCACATACGGGAAGTAACTACTATGAGTTGATGATTCCCACCTTTCTCTCCTCTTTCTCTCTCTCTAAAAATAAAAATAAATAGCCTGACCAGGCGGTGGCGCAGTGGATAGAGTGTCGGGCTGGGATGCAGAGGACCCAGGTTCAAGACCCTGAGGCCACTGGCTTGAGTGCGGGCTCATCTGGTTTGAACAAAAATTCCACCAGCTTGAGCCCAAGGTCGCTGGCTCCAGCAAGGGGTTACTCTGTCTGCTGAAGGCCCGCGGTCAAGGCACATATGAGAAAGCAATCAATGAACAACTAAGGTGTTGCAATGCGCAATGAAAAACTAATGATTGATGCTTCTCATCTCTCCGTTCCTGTCTGTCTGTCCCTGTCTATCCCTCTCTCTGACTCACTCTCTGTCTCTGTAAAAAATAAATAAAATAAAAATAAAAATAAATAAATAAATGGAATTAAAACTTTATAGATCTGATTTGTTTAATATGTATGCTTAGTTTGGTATAGTAAAAACAAAAATCATTAAAGAGAATACATTTTAATAAAATTGGTCTGAGCATCAAGTAACATAAATTTGCTATTTTTTTAAGATTTTTATTTACTGATTTTAGCAAGAGAGAAAGGGAGAGAGGGACAGAGACAAGAACATCAATCTGTTACTGTATGTGCCCTGACCAGGGATCAAACCGGCAACCTATATATACTTCAGGACAATGTTCTAACTAACTGAGCTATCCAGCCAGGGTCATAAATTTATTTTTAATTAGATTTGTGATCTCCTGTTTTCCTCCTTAAATATAGAAAAAATTTTAATGCCAACAAGATAAAATTGTGAGAAAATTATTATAAACAGAAGTTTTTTAATACCTGATATCCTCCCTGTGCCTAAAATACATAAATACTTCTGGACAACAAAAAATTAATAGATTAAAATATAATGATCTGAGTGTTACTATGATAAAAAGCTCATTAAAATTTATAAGGAAAACACTGCAACCCTAATATGAAAATAAGCAAAGGATATGAACAAATAATATATATCAACAGAGATAATTAGCAAGCAAACATATGGGAAAATGTTTAACCTTGTTAGTCATCAAAGAAATAGATGTTAAAATAACATTGTGTTAATATCATACCATTTAAATGTATAAAAGAAATTATATTCTGGTGCATTGCATCAAATGTTTAAAGGAGAACTAACACCAAGCTTTCACAAACTTTTCCAAAAAACAGAAGAGGGAACATTACCCAGTTCATTCTATGAGGGCAATATTACCCACACAACAAAACTGAATAAAATATCACAAGAAAACTACAGACCAATATCTCTTATGAATATAAATGCAAAAATCCTTAACAAAATACTAGTAGACCAAGATTAAGACATATAAAAAAGACTATATACCATGTCAAAGTAAGTTTTATCTTAAAAAATAACAGCTGATGCCAACCCAAGAAGACCTAGAAATAACACAACTGAAAATTGGAGGCAGATAACACCAAGACTAGACTCAACCAGCTCTATAAACAACACACCCAAACACACAGACATAATGAAAAGACAGAGAAGTACAATCCAAATAAAAACACAAGAGAAACCTCCAGGAAATGAACTGAGTGTTATGGAAAAAACTAAACTTCTGGATGCAGAGTTTAAAATAATGATTGTGCCTGACCAGGCGGTGGTGCAGTGGATAGAGCGGCAGACTGGGATGCGGAAGGACACAGGTTCGAGACCCCCGAGGTTACCAGCTTGAGCACAGGCTCATCTGGTTTGAGCAAAAGCTCACCAGCTTGGACCCAAGGTCACTGGCTCCAGCAAAGGGTTACTCACTCTCCTGAAGGCCCACGGTCAAGGCACATATGAGAAAGCAATCAATGAGCAACTAAGGTGTCACAATGCGCAACAAAAAACTGATAATTGATGCTTCTCGTCTCTCTCCTTTCCTGTCTGTCTGTCCCTGTCTATCCCTCTCTCTGACTCTCTCTCTATCTCTGTAAAAAAATAATAATAATAATAAAATAATGATTGTTAGGATGGTAAGGGATCTTAGAACAATAATGGATGGTCATAATAATAAACACCTAAATAAAGAAACAGCAAGTATAAAAAAGAACATTGAAATATTAAAAAGGAATCAGTTGGAGATGACAAATACAATATAGAAATGAAGACCACAATGGAAGGAATTACAAACAGGATGGATGAAGCTGAGAATCAAATCAGCGAGTTGGAGGACAAGTTGAATGAAGGCATGGAAGTAGAGCAGAAAAAAGAAAACAGACTCAAAACGTCTGAGGAAACTCTAAGAGAGCTCTGTGACAACATGAAGAGAAATAACATTCGCATCATAGGGGTTCCCGAAGAAGAAGAGAAAGAACAAGGGATAGAGATTTTGTTCAATCATATCATAGCTGAAAACTTCCCTAAATTAATGCAGAAAAAACTCTCACAAGTTTAAGAAGCACAGAGAACTCCATTTCAAAGAATCCCAAAGAAATCTACACCAAGATAAATCATAATTAAAATGCCAAAGCTAAGTGATAAAGTGAAAATATTAAAAGCTGCTAGAGAAAAAAAAAGCTATCACCTACAAAGGAGCTCCCATAAGGATGACATCATATTTTTCAACAGAAACACTTGAGGCCAGAAGGGAATGGCAAGAAATATCCAAAGTAATACAGAATAAGAGCCTACAACCAAGACTACTTTATCCAACAAGGCTATCATTTAAAATTGAAGGAGAAATAAAAAGCTTCCTAGACAAAAAAACACTCAAGAAATTCATTACAACCAAATCAATGCTGCAGGAAATGTTAAGGGGCCTGTTGTAAACAGATCAAAGTGGGAAAAAATATTGCAAAGGAGGAATACAGCTTCAAAGAATAAAATGGCAATAAACAACTGCATATCAATAATAACCTTAAATGTAAATGGATTAAATGATCCAATCAAAAGACATAGGGTAGCTGCATGGATAAGAAAACAGGACCTGTACATATGCTCTCTACAAGAGACACACCTTAAAACAAAAGATGCACATAGAATGAAGGTAAAAGAATGGAAAAAATATTTTATGCAAATGGAAATGAAAAAAAAGCTGGGGTTGCAATACTTATATCAGATAAAATGGACTTTAAAACAAAGGCTATAGTAAGAGATAAAGAAGGCCACTACATAATGATCAAGGGAGCAATCCAAAAAGAAGATATAACCATTATAATTATCTATGCACCTAAAATAAATAAATAAATAAATAAATAAATAAATAAATAAATAAATAAATAAATATCTATGCATCTAATATATGAGCACCTAAATATATAAAGCAGACTTTGATGGATATAAAGGGCAAGATCAATAGCACTACTACAATACTGGGGGATTTCAATACCCCACTAACATCACTAGATAGATCCTCAAGAAATAAAATTAACAAAGAAACAGCAGACTTAAAGGACACACTAGATCAACTGGATTTAATAGATATTTTCAGAACCTTTCACCCTCAGGCAGCAGAATATACATTCTTTTCAAGTGCTCATGGTATATTCTCTAGGATAGACCACATGTTAGGGCACAAAAGTGGTCTCAACAAATTTAAAAAGATTGAAATCATATCAAGTATTTTCTCTGATCACAATGGCATGAAACTAGAAATCAACCACAACCGAAAAACTCAAAAATTCTCAAACACATGGAAACTAAATAGCAGGTTGTTAAATAATGAATGGATTAACAATGAGATCAAAGAAGAAATAAAAAAATTTCTAGAAACGAATGATAATGAGCATACAACAACTCAAAATTTATAGAATACAGCAAAAGCAGTACTGAGAGGGAAGTTCATATATGCACTATAGGCATACCTTAAGAAGCTAGAAAAAGCTCAAATAAAAAACTTGACCCTGCATCTAAAAGAACTAGAAAAAGAACAGCAAGTAAAGCCCAGAGGTAGTAGAAGGAAGGAAATAATAAAGATCAGAGTGGAAATAAATGACATAGAGGCTAAAGAAAAAATACAGAGAATCAATAAAACCAGCTGCTGCTTCTTTGAAAAGGTAAACAAGATCGATGAACCTTTAACTACACCCACCAAGAAAAAAAGAGAGAGGACTCAAATAAATAAAATTAGAAATGAAAGTGGAGAAATAACAACAGACACAACAAAAATACAAAAATATTTTTTTTTTTGTAAAAAAATACTATGAAGAACTGTACACCAAAAAACTAGACAACCTAGATAAAATGGACAAATTTCTTGAAACACATAAACATGAAAAATCAATCTGGAAGAATCAGAAAACCTAAACAGACCGATTACAACAAATGAGATTGAAACAGTTATCAAAAAACTCCCAAAAAAGAAAAGTACTGGGCCTGATGGCTTCACAAGTGAATTCTACCAAATATTCAAAGAAGAACTAACTCCTGTCCTTCTCAAGCTATTTCAAAAAATTCAAGAGGAACGAAGACTTCCAAGCTCCTTTTATGAGGCAAGTATAATTCTGATTCCAAATCCAGGCAAAGACAACACAAAGAAATAAAATTATAGGCCAATATTCCTGATGAATTTAGATGCAAAAATCCTCAACAAAATTGCAAACCGGATCCAGCAATGTATGAAAAAAATCATACACCATGATCAAGTGAGATTTATTTTGGGGAGGCAAGGCTGGAACAATATTTGCAAATCAATCAATGTGAATCATCACAGAAACAAGAGGAAGGAGAAAACCACATGATAATTTCAATATATGCAGAAAAAGCATTTAATAAAATTCAGCACCTATTCATGATCAAAACTCTCAGCAAAGTGGGAATACAGGGAACATACCTCAACATGATAAAGGCCATCTATGACAAACCCACAGCCAACATCATACTCAATGGGCAATAATTAAAAGCAATCCCCTTAAGATAAGGAACAAGGCAGGGGTGCCCCCTTTCACCACTCTTATTCAACATAGTTCTGGAAGTCCTAGCCACAGCCATCAGAGAAGAAGAAGGAATAAAAGGCATCCAAATTGGAAAAGAAGAAGTAAAACTATCATTATTTGCAGATGATATGATATTGTATATAGAAAACCCTAAAGCTCAGTCAAAAAACTACTGTACCTGATAAATGAATTCAGCAGGTGGCAGGCTATAAAATTAATACTCAGAAATCAGAGCCTTTTTATTTTTTTTTATTTTTCTGAAGCTGGAAATGGGGAGAGACAGTCAGACAGACTCCCGCATTCACCCGACCAGGATCCACCCAGCATGCTCACCAGGGGCTACGTTCTGCCCACCAGGGGGCAATGCTCTGCCCCTCCGGGGTGTCGCTCTGCCACAACCAGAGCCACTCTGGTGCCTGGGACAGAGGCCAAGGAGCCATCCCCAGCGCCCAGGCCATCTTTGCTCCAATGGAGCCTTGGCTGCAGGAGGGGAAGAAAGAGACAGAGAGGAAGGAAGGGGTGGGGGTGGAGAAGCAAATGGGCGCTTATCCTATGTGCCCTGGCCGGGAATCGAACCCGGGTCCCCCACACGCCAGGCCGATGCTCTACCGCTGAGCCTACCGGCCAGGGCCGAAATCAGAGACATTTTTATACACTATCAATGAACTGTCAGAAAGAGAAATTAAGGAAACAATCCTCTTTACTATTACAACCAAAAAAATAAAGTACCTAAGAGTAAATTTAACCAAAGAGATTAAAGACTTGTACTTGGAAAATTATAAAACATTGATAAAAGAAATCAAGGAAGATACAAACAAGTGGAAGCATATACTGTGCTCATGGTTAGGAAAAATAAACATCATTAAAATGTCTATATTACCCAAAGCAATTTATAAATTCAATGCAATACCAACTAAAATACCAATGACATACTTTAAAGATATAGAACACATATTCCAAAAATTTATACGGAACCCAAAGAGAACACAAAAAGCCTCAGCAATCTTGAAAATGAAGAATAAAGCAGGAGGTATCACACTTTCCAATATCAAGTTATACTACAAGGCCATTGTACTCAAAACAGCCTGGTATTGGCATAAGAACAGGCATATAGATCAATGGAACAGAACAGAGAACCCAGAAATAAACCCACACCTTTATGGACAACTGATATTTGACAAAGGAGGTAAGAGCATACAATGAAGTAAAGACAGCCTCTTTAATAAATGGTGTTGTAAAAATTGGACACCTACCTGCAAAAAAATGAAACTAGACCACCAACTTACACCATTCCCAAAAATCAACTCAAAATGGATAAAAGATTTAAATGTAAGCTGTGAAACCATAAGCATCTTAGAAGAAAACATAGGCAGTAAGCTCTCCAACACCTCTTGCAGCAAAACATTTGCCAATTTATCTCCACGGGCAAGTGAAATAAAAGACAGGATAAACAAATGGGACTATATCAAACTAAAAAGCTTTTGCACAGCTAAAGGTATAAGAATAGAATAAAAAGACAAACTACACAATGGGAGAACATATTCAACAATACATCTGATAAAGAATTAATAACCAAAATTTATAAAGAACTTGTAAAACTCAACACTTGGAAGACAAACAATCCAATCAAAAAATGGGAAATGAAATGACTAGACACTTCTCCAAAGAGGACATACAGATGGCCAATAGGCATATGAAAAAATGCTCAACATCACTAATCATTAGAGAAATGCAAATTAAACCAGAATGAGATATCACCTCATACCAGTCAGAATGGCGCTCATCAACAAAACAACACAGAATAAGTGCTAGCGAGGATGTGTAGAAAAGGGAACCCTCCTGCTCTGCTGGTGGGAATGCAGACCGGTGCAGGCATTGTGGAAAACAGTATGGAGATTCCTCAAAAAATTAATAATCGAACTGCCTTTTGCCCCAGCTATCCCACTTTTAGGAATATACCCTAAGAACACCATAGCACTGTTCCAATAGGAGAAATGCACCTCCATGTTTATGGAAGCATTGTTCACAATAGCAAAGTTCTGGAAACAGTCCAAGTGTCTGTCAGTGGATGAGTGGGTTAAAAAGCTTTGGTACATATACACTATGTAATACTACTCAGCCATAAGAAATGATGACATTGGATCATTTACAACAACATGGATGGACCTTGGTAACATTATAATGAGTGAAATAAGTAAATCAGAAAAAACTAAGAACTATATGATTCCATACATAGATGGTACATAAAAATGAGACTCAGAGACATGGACAAGAGTGTGGGGGTTACGGGATGGGGGGGAGGAGAGGGAGATGGTTGGGGGAGGGAAGGGGCACAAAGAAAATCAGTTAGAAGGTGGTGGAAGACAATTGGACTTTGGTTGATGGGAATACAGCATGATCAATGTCAAAATGGCCTAGAGATGTTTTCTCTGAACATGTGTACCCTGATTTGTCAATGTCACCCCATTAAAATTAATTAAAAAATAATAATAAAAAAATGAGACTCAGAGACATGGACAAGAGTGTGATAGTTACTGGGTGGAGGGGTTGGAGAGGGGTGGAGTAAGGAGAAGGAGGGGGTGGAGGGAGGGGAGGGGCACAATGAATACCAGATAGAAGGTGAGAGAAGACAATTTGAGTTTGGGTGATGGCTATGCAACATAATCAAATGTCAAAATAACCTGGAGATGTCTTCTCTGAACATATATACCCTTAGTTATCAATGTCACCCCATTAAAATTAATAAGAAATAAATAAATAAAGTTTTGTTTTAGGAATGCATGGGTAGTTCAACAAAAAAGTCAATCCATGTAATTTAGTACATTAATAAAATATAGGGAAATAAACACATGATCACCTCAACACACACAGAAAAAACATTTGACAAAATTCAATACCGTTTCATGAGAAAATTTCTCAATAAACTAAAAACAGAAGAGAACTTTCTTGACCTGATTAAAGCCATCTATAAAAACCTACAGTTGGCATTATACTTAATGATTAGATACTTTCCTCCATGATCAGAAACAAGACAAACATATCTACCCTCACCACTTCTATTTGATATTGTACCAGAGGTATTAGTTTAAGAAAATAGACAAGTAAATTAAAAAAAAAAAAGAAAGAAAGTCATCCAGTTTGGAGAGGAAGAGGGAAAATGATCTGTATTGGCCTATGACATAATCTTATATGTTGAAAATCTAAAGGAATGCATAAAAAACATTAGAAATAATAAGTGAGGTTAGTAAAGTTGTAAAATATCAGATAATATACAAAAATCAACTGTAGTTCTATGCACTGTCAATGAACAATCTATAAATAAAATTTTAAAAGAACTGCATTTGTGATCACATCAAAAAGAATAAAATTCTTAGGAATAAATATAATTAAAAAGTGTTCAAGACTTGTACACCTAAAAACAGAAAACATGGTTGAAAACAATTAAAGGTGACCTAAAGAAATGAAAAAAAAATTTTATATTCATGGATTAGAAGACTTAACATTATTAACATGGCAACATACCCCAAATTAATCTGCAGATTGAACACAATACTTATCAAAATCCCAGCTGCCTTTTTTGGATGGAAATTGACAAGCTTATTATAAAATTCATATGGAAATCCAAGGGACTTAGAATAGCCAAAACACACCTTTCTTAATTTTAAAATTTACTACAAAGATACTATAAAAAAGACACTCTGCTACTGGCATGAGGACAAAAATATAGACTAATAGAATTGAGTTGAGAATTTAGAAATAAATTACTTTTTGGGTCAACTGATTTCAATAAGAATGCCAAGACAATATAAATGAGGGAAAGAATAGTCTTTCAACAGGTGGTGCTGGGACAATCAGATGTCCACATGCAAAAGATAATAGTTGAACACTACTTCACAAAAAAGAAATTAACTCAAAATGGTTTATAGACCTAAATATATTAGGTAAGACTATAAAACTCTTAGATGAAAACATAGATAATAAATTTTTGTGACCTAGAATTAATAGTTTCTTAGATATGACAGCAAAGAACAGTCACAAAAGGAATAGATAAACAAATTGGATTCCATCAAAATTTTAAAATGTGTTCTTCAAATGATACAACCAAAAAAATGGAAAAAAAATACAAGAATAGGAGATGTGGAGAAATTAGAATTTTCATATATTGCATACAGTTTATCAGTTTCTTATAAAGTTAAATAGAGTTAGTATAACCCAGCAATTTCACTCCTACTTATGTACTCAAATAATTTGAAACAGATCCACACAAAAACTTGTATACAAATGCTCATTACAATGTTATTTATGAAAGCCAAAGAGCGAAAAAATGCGAATGTCCATTGACTGATAAATGGATAAAGAAAAGTATTAAGTCCATAGAATGGAATATTTTTCTCAGCTATAAAAAAAATGAAATACTGATTTCTGCCACAGCATGGATCAACCTAAAAAATAAAATTAAGTAAAATCAGCCTCAGTAAAAGAAACCAGATATAAAAGATCATATATTGTATGATTCCAGTTATGCATAATATCCAGAATAGGCAAATCCACAGAAACAGAGTTAGTTAGTTTTTGCCAAGGGCTGAGAGAAAGGAAATAGGGAGTAATTGTTCCTAGGTTTGAGTGGTATGTGAATAATATCTCAATAAAACTGCTACAAAAAATTAGTGTTGGCAAAACTATGGTAAAATTGGGTACCCTTATACATTGCTAGCAGCTTAGAAATTAGTGTAATATTTTTCTAAAGCAAATTTACTTATATGTTCTAAAAGACATATAAGTCTTCTCATCTAGTAACCCTGTCTTTGAAAATGGAAACTATGCTCAATGTCAAAACAATAAAAAATACTACATTCTAGAAGATACTCATTATTTAAAACACAAAAAAGTGAAAACACATCAAATGCTTTACAAAATGAGAATAAATAACAGTATGTTAATTTAATAAAATATTTTCAAAATTATTTGATGAATCATTGTCAAGACGTTATAAATATAATTATATGTTTTAAAACTTTTAAATTATCTATACATATAAAGGATGAACAGAGAAAATGGATATGGGAAAACTGATTTGTTAACGTGTTATAATCATGGGATCCCACTCCAGTGTTTGTTGTGTTAGTTTTATGAGGACTATAAATTAACTCTTTGCTATACAATATTGTTGTCCTAATATTAATCTTTAAAAGATTTTATTTATTGATTTTAGAGAGAGGATAAAGAGAGAGAAGGGGGAAAACAGCAGGACCCATCAACTTGTAGTTGTTGCCTCACATATGTGCCTTGATCGGGCAAGCCCAGGGTTTCAGACCAGCAACCTCGGTGTTACAGGTCAACGTTGTGTCTACTGTGTCATCACAGGTCAGGCTAAAATAATTTTTAAATATTTGAAGGAGGATGTCTGGGTGTTCTTTTGGTTATGTCTGGCATAGCCAGAAAGATGTGCAGGTACCCTGGATGTCTAGAAGTTGATTCTGACCAGAAAACACCAGACAATTGTAGCAGCGCTGGAAGGTTCAGCTAAATGCAGTGAGCAGGTGTGGAGCCAGCCCTTTCTGCAGAGCACCCTGGTTGTGGCTGCCCCAGAAGAGCAACCAAGCTGGGGGAGCCATTGGCCTCCCCACTGACAAAGGCTAAGGCTACAGATGTTGTGCACCCTAAAAAGAAATCTGTAATTATAAGAATGGTGACCCTAAAGAATGATCCTTATATACACCAGAGGCTGTAGCAAGTTATGGGACCTTGAAAAAAACTTATTTTTAAAATACAGGTATAAAATATTTTTATAATTTTTAAAATGAGAGCATACAATATATACATTTATATATAGTAAAGTACAGTGGTACCTTGACACACGAGCACTTCAAATCATGAGCAATTTGAGAGACAGGTAGTCACTCGTAGGATTTTGTGCTTTAAGTCAGGAGCAGATATTTGAATCATGAGCTCCCGCCACCCTGTCAGACATTCTGAAAGGGAGGAAGAAACAAACTTCCATGGAAAGGTTTTTGTTGAAACGGCCTCTAAGTGAAAGTGAGGAAAGTGTGGCGAAAAAGCCAAAAGTCGGTGAAGAAAATGATGATGATTAAGCAAAGTAAACCAATAGCAATTAAGTTTAGTGATAAAGTTACATATCACACATAGTGTGTAAGTTAAATTCTGCATTTAAATGTAGCATTAAGTGTGTAGAGAGTAAGTTGTGTTAGGTGATAGCACATGAAATGAAAAACTCCTCTGCCAGTCTCCTCCCCCTCCGCCAGCATCTTCGCCTGACCTTGAAGGTAAATACACTTCATAAACCAGTTTATTTCTTTACATTCTCTTTTATTATGTACCTATATATTTATTTGTTATTTAAAAGCATATAAAACAAAAATTTCGTGTGTTTTTTGGGGGTCAGAATGGATTAATTGCATTCCCATTAATTTAAATGGGGAAATTTGATTTGACACATGAGCAAATTGAGTCATGAGCTCAACCATGAAACAAATTAAACTCGTGTGTCAAGATACCACTGTACAAAAATGTTAAGTCTACAACTGGTTGAATATTTAAAGAAGTATAAATTAATTTTGCTACCTCCTGGATCAAGACAGAACTTTCTTGGAAGCACCAGCAGGTTCATGGTGTCCACTCACTGTTGATACCTTGTCCACAACAACCACTCTTTGACCCGGATCACCACAGATTAGTTTGCTACTCTTGGACTTAATAAATATGGATTTATTCAGCATGTATTCTTTTTTTTTAAATTAATTTTAATGGGGTGACATTGATAAATCAGGGTACAAATGTTCAGAGAAAACATCTCTAGGTTATTTTGACACTTGATTATGCTGCATTTCCATCACCCAAAGTCCAGTTGTCTTCCATCACCTTCTAACTGGTTTTCTTTGTGCCCCTCCCCTCCCCCAGCTCCCTTTCTCTCCTCCCCCCCACCTGGTAACCCCCACACTCTTGTCCATGTCTCTGAGTCTCGTTTTAATGTCCCACCTATGTATGGAATCATATAGTTCTTAGTTTTTTCTGATTTACTTATTTTGCTCAGTATAATGTTATCAAGGTCCATCCATGTTGTTGTAAATGATCCAATGTCATCATTTCTTCATCATTTCTTATGGCTGAGTAGTAGTATTCCATAGTATTCATGTACCAAAGCTTTTTAATCCACTCGTCTACTGATGGACACTTGGGCTGTTTCCAGATCTTCACTATTGTGAACAATGCTGCCATAAACATGGGGGTGCATTTCTTCTTTTCAAAGAGTGCTATGGTGTTCTTGGGATATATTCCTAACAGTGGTATAGCTGGGTCAAAAGGCAGTTCGATTTTTAATTTTTTGAGGAATCTCCATACTGTTTTCCACATGGCTGCACCAGTCTGCATTCCCACCAGCAGAGCAGGAGGGTTCCCTTTTCTCCACATCCTCGCCAGCACTTATTCTGTGTTGTTTTGTTGATGAGCACCATTCTGTCAGCATGTATTATTTTGTGTCCCCTTTCTCTTGTTCACCTGGGAAATTTATTATGTCTGGGAGATTCATCAATGATATGTGCATAGACAGAATTCATTCTGTCTCATTGCTGTGCAGTATTGTCACTGGATTCACAATTCCTGCAATCTGCCTCCTACAGGACATAGAAAGGGTTAGTGAATTTCCTCTTAGTTAAATTTCATTCTGATGTTAAATAAATACATGATTAAGAATCTGTCTCAAGAGGACGAAATTTGAAATAATAAAACAATTCTGATAAGAGCATTTGGTCCCCTAGGAGACAGACTTAAGTTGGGGAGAGCTGTCACTTTTGCATGAATGAAATGGGCAGATGTTGTGAAAATCTATAGTATTGAATGGTAATCTTGTGGAGAGGGTAGGCAGAGCCAGAAAGAAACAGGACTGACCAGCTGGCCAAAATCATGAACAAAGAAAATTTATAAGCCTGGAAGAGTTTGCAGGGAGCTCACTGATCACACAGCCCTTGAAACTGGGGTTGGAGGCACACGAGGTTTGATTCCAGTGGTCTGTTCTCTCCCACTTGAAAGCCATCTCTCCTGTTCTATCCGGAAGATCAGGTTAGGTTCTAGTGGGAGTCACAAGGAAAAGCTTTATTCCTCCAGTTTGTCATCAAGCTGCTGTTGCAAAACCCAGGCTTCCAGATAATAGCAGAGAGACTTTGATTAGAATATGTTCCTAAGAGCTGTAGATTGCATTACAGAGCTTGCTTTGGGAGGACATCAGGGATTAGATTATGTTAAATAATAATAGCTCTAGCATTAATAATATTAGTAGTTTAAGTCTGTTCTTACCTAATGGGGAGATTGGGGCAGGTGGTTTCTGCATCTACAGCTGATGACCTTCTCCTCAGGTGTCTCACCCCTCTGCTACATTGCCTTCTCCCTCTCAGAGCTTGGTGTACTGAATCTTTATTTCCTAGAAAGGTAAGTAATTACTAACTTGTGGATCCATAGTAGCATACTCTATATTGCTGGCTTTTTGCCAATCCAGCTTTCTATTGACAGAAAACAAGTCTTTGTTGTAACTAAGCATATTAAAATATATAGAACATATTTTGAACAGTTAAATAGTTTTACCTTCTTCATAACTAAGGTAAAACAAAATATTGTTCCCTAGTGTAACTTAGCACTCTATCACTAAGATCCATGTGACATTGGGGAAATCACTTCTTGGAGTCTGAGTTTCCTTAATGTAAAACTATGAGCTTAAATTAAGAGATCTCTCAAGTGCATTTTTAAATGCTAAAATAATTTATTTCTAATTCAGGTCAGGTAGAGAAACTTAAAAAAAAAAAAGTTCCCTTTTGATGTTAGGCTTAGCCTTACGTTAGTACTGACTCCAGGAATCAAACATTTGATTTGAATGACTTAGAATTATATCCTGGATAAACCATCAACTTGGAATGCTGAGATTTCTGGTTCAAAACCCTGGGCTTGCCCAGTCAAGGATTTTCAATTGAGAAGCAACTATGAGTTGAGGCTTCCTGCTCCCTCCCCACCCTCCACCTTTCTCTCTGTCTCATTTCAGTAAAAAAAAAAAAAAAAGAATTCTATTCTACTAGAGTTTGGATGCTAAACTTGTAAGTCATAATTCACCCTACTAATATAGCAGGTAAGCCTGACCAGGCGGTGGAGCAGTGGATAGAGCATTGGACTGGGATGAGGAGGACACAGGTTCGAGACCCCAAAGTCGCCAGCTTGAGCACGGGTTCATCTGGCTTGAGCAAAAAGCTCACCAGTTTGGACCCAAGGTCGCTGGCTCCAGCAAGGGGTTACTTGGTCTGCTGTAGCCCCACGGTCAGGGCACATATGAGGAAGCAATCAATGAACAACTAAGGTGTCGCAACGAGAAACTGATGATTGATGCTTCTCATCTCTCTCTGTTCCTGTCTGTCTGTCCCTATCTATCCCTCTCTCTGACTCTCTCTCTGTTCCTGTGAAAAAAAAAATAATAAAATATATGTATATAGCAGGTAAGCCCAGGGAAGCAAAATACCAATTACTATGTGCAAAAGAGTGATGAGACCCTGACCAAAGAGGGGTCTTTTTAGTTTAGAAAGAGAAAGTGCCAAGTGTCAGATAACATTAGATTAATGTGAGATCAAGAGAACATGTAGGTCAGGCTAACAAATTTATCTTTATTAGTGCTCTTAGCAACCTGTGTACCATGTTGAACAAGCATCTTCTGTTTATCTGGGAAAACTTCATTTGAGATATGAGTTTTCATTATATAGGTGTGAAATTAAGTGATAGCAAGTTGGCAGGTGAGGCCCAGGGTTGTAAGGGCCATGTTTTATAAGGAGAAAATGGTCATGGTTAAGAGTTTCTTAGACAAAATGTATGTTAGACTAATGTTCAAATTATCCTTGGTCATAAGATAATCATCAGAGAAAATGTGTGGTCATCCTCCATGGAATTTTCTTTATTTCAGGAAAAATTAGTCCTGATGCTCACCCCTCTTTTTTGGCGTTCAATATACAATAATTCTAGTTGTCAA
This sequence comes from Saccopteryx leptura, assembly GCF_036850995.1. Taxonomy (NCBI): domain Eukaryota; kingdom Metazoa; phylum Chordata; class Mammalia; order Chiroptera; family Emballonuridae; genus Saccopteryx; species Saccopteryx leptura. The sequence goes on along the minus strand of NC_089506.1, from coordinate 90,800,306 downwards.
ATGCTGAAACAAGGAATAGAAATTCCTTTTCTTTTCTTCTGCAGGAAACACAAACATCTTCCCATGCCATCTTCTGGCTATTGTCATACAGAATGATTTATGTATTTCTTATATGTTTCTTTCTTTTTAAATCTGGAAGTATATTCCTTTGTTTTATTGGGCTATTTATTCTCTTGACATCCTTGAATGTGAGTTAATGGAACCATGATAAAAGGATAGAGAAGTAGAACAAACAAGCCTGATGGTATAGATTCAGGACTGCCTGACAGATTAGGGTTGGCAAGGATAGAAACAAAAGATAAAATCACCTGATTCATGTGCTCTGGGATGGTCCACATAAACCAGTACTGAAGGTTTCACTATGCTGTGACTCCGAAATATAAATGCAGGAAGAAATTGCGTTATGATTATAGGAATTGAGAAAAGACATTTATTTTTCTTTTAAAAATTAATTTTTATACATAAAAATGTAAATACTTAGTCTAAGAGCATAACACAATGCTTTCACTGAATGAGCATTTAATTGATATTTGTTAAAATCAGGGAAAAGAATTGATGAATGTGAGGATAAGGAAATGGAATGGGTAGACATGTTTTGTTTTGTCTGGCTGGAAGAGTGCCACCCACTTTCTTGTCATGCCCATCCTGTGGCTAGGACTGTAAGGTGCCACAGTCCTCTAGGTCTTGCTGACTGTTATTGGTGTAGAGATAGAAACCCAAACTGAAATAAGTCTAGTGCCTTCCCTCCATGGTGATTAGCCCAAGGAAGTACACTTGACACGAGCTGAACCAATTGGAGGACTTCTCCAGATGTTTTCAAATTGGAACCATGGAAAATCATACTACAGTTAGAATAAGGTAAGTGTGGAACCTGCTGGTGGTTGCTCTACCATGTTTAGGAGTAAATAAATTTGACATGGTGCCCTGGCCGGTTGGCTCAGTGGTAGAGCATCGGCCTGGCGTGCAGGAGTCCCGGGTTCAATTCCAGGCCAGGGCAGCACCCATCTGCTTCTACACCCCTCCCCCTCTCCTTCCTCTCTGTCTCTCTCTTTCTCTCCCACAGCCAAGGCTCCATTGGAGCAAAGTTGGCCCAGGCACTGAGGATGGCTCCATGGCCTCTGCCTCAGGTGCTAGAATGGCCCTGGTTGCAGCAGAGCAATGCCCCAGATGGGCAGAGCATCGCCCCCTGGTGGGCATGCCGGGTGGATCCCTGTCGGGCGCATGCAGGAGTCTGTCTGACTGCCTCCCTTTTCCAGCTTCAGAAAAATACAAAAAATAAATAAATAAATTTGACATGGTGAAGTCAACCTATAGACAAGAGAGGGAAAAGCGTCCCGATCACATTTGTCTTAGGTTCCACCTGTCTCCAAGGCCCAGTTTTATCCCTGCCCCTTGTGAGATTTGGTCACTTAAGCCAACATTACCCCCTTCATCAAAGCTTAGAGTCCTCACTAAGACAAGGGACAATTAAAGCAGAAGTAGAACTGAACTGATTTGGGAGTAATCTAGATTCAAAGGAGTGTGAGGTCAAGGATCGTGTCTTTTATCTTTATAATCACAGTGCATAATATAGTGCATAGTACATAATTGGCAGGTAATAACTGTATAGTCATTCAAACTATAGTTATTATGTGTCCGGGAAACATGCTAAGTGCTGAGAATAAAATAGTGGGCAAGACAAATATATTTCTTGCCCTTAAGAAGCTTTTGTTTAAGTGAAAAATACAGACAAGATAACTGTCAATGGTAATAAAAAGTGATGTTTTTAAAATAAGGGAATGTATTAATTTGAGTTATTGGGTGGCAAATGCTATATATTCCAGCTAATATAAGTTAAAAAGAAAATTGTTAGGTAATGGGCTATCTCATAGAACCCAGTGCCGGGGCAGGGGGGTGGGGTGTGGCCTGGCCTAGGGAGGACAGGGAGCAGAAATTGGAGAGCCATCATCCACACGAGCAGTGTTCTCTTTCTGACTCTCTGCTCTGCTTCTCTTAAGTTTTTTCAAAGACTGACTTCTCTGTTCACTAGTATAAGTTATGTTTTAAATCTGGTCACAGCTTCCAAGTTCAAACCTTTCTGAAGAAGATAATTGTATTGACCAGAATTCCCCTGAGGAGGAATATTTAGTTTGAAAGTAATACCTTGGTAAGCTGATTGGCTTAGTGGGTGAGCCCTCGGGGCATGCACAAGTTGCAAAAGATGATTACTCCAAATCGCTATGCATAAAACAAGGGGAAAAACAATGTGACCCCAAGAGACAGAGTTAGGAAGGAGAGTCTGAATGACCTCTCTCCCTTTCACCTCATTTGCAGTAGAGATTACAAAAATTCTAAGATAACCAGGATGGCCAGATATTTTCATGGAAACTAGTGAGAAAGTTGAATTCTGTCTGGTTTGAAGGAAAACAAGACAGTAGAGGCAAGGACCAAGGACAGCCAGGTTACACAAGTCAGAGGCTCAGCCACCTGGAGAGACTGACTCATTCTCTCTGTTTTCATTTCAAATTGCTGGAGAAGAAACTCTGCTTGGCTGATCTTGGGACTGGTCTGGCTGGTAGGGAAGTGGGATCATGTTGTACAAAAGGACTCTTGGGTCCACAGTAATGGGGACCAAAGGGATAGTTAAGGGGATTCTTGTGAATTAGTCAGATGTTCTAAAAAACACTCAATACAAGGAAGAAATAGTGTCATGGGAACATATAAGAGAGGTGTCTAATTCAAGCTAAATATTCTTTGAATGAAAGATTAAATAAACTAGATGTTGGGCAGATAAAATGTATTATGCTCACTTTGTTAAAGATGGTGCTGCCCACGTGAGGCCATCACCCAGGTGATATTAATGTGTGTTGAGAATCCTTGTAGCCTGGGGCTTGGTTTTGGGATTAAGCCTTTCCCATCCTGTTTGATGTGGGGTGGTACAATCCAATCATGCCTCAGAGAAGTGACTTTGTATTAGAGACTTCCCTATTTTGTATATTGGATTAGAGGTTGTGAAGCTACAATATAAAATGGGGGCAGAACGAGAGTTTGCCCTCTTGGTTCCTGAGATTATCATTAGAGGAGAGAGCAGAGCAGAGAGCAGAAGGAGGCCACGTGGAGGAGGCCAGGAAAAGCAGCCGGGATGGCAGAGTGCTGAGTGAGATGCCAGTTTGTGTAGAGTTTGTATCTGGGATGAGGAAGGAGATGGGGAACTGAGGAGAATAAGGCTGGTGAGCTGGAAACCTTTGATTCTAGGAAACTCGGATAAGTCAGTGGCTTTGTGAGCACTGAATGTGAGTGGGTTTTGGAGCCCAGTGTGTATTTTTACTTGCCCGCCGGGTGCAAGCTAGAATTAAAGACTATGGCCCACCAGTTTGTGGCTCCGTTGTTTCTTTACCGACTGTTCGAATCCAATGCGAACCTGCAAGGGCCGGGCTGCTGTGATAGTGGCCCTGGCCGTGGCTACAGCCTTTACACTAGACTTCCTTGGATGGTTTGGCAAAAGTTGTGATATATGTTGATAAAAGAAAGGGGTTCTATGGAAAGTAACCTCACAGAGTGATCTGATCATAAATTCCTAACTGGGCAAGTCATGGTGGTTAGTCATGCACAGGCCTATAACTTCTTTAGTAAAATATTTTAACCCAGCCCTGTCTATCCATTGCTCTTGTGCATCTACGTTAACACATCTTTAAAATCCAGTAATTTCCAAGTAACAAACATCCTACTTACATACAACTTGTACTTATGAATGGAGTGCCATAGGGCTATTGGTAATCAAATGCAGTTGGACATAAGTGAAAATTATGTCATAGAGTTACTTGACTCTCATGGCAAAGAACTAATCAATGAAGGCCTTATGGAAGTAGAGAAGTAGGTGATAGCATTTAGGGAAGAAAACAGGGAACTATAAACTCCAGAACCTAAAAAGTTTTCTACAAAAGAATTAGCTGATGCATTTTATCTCACTAAACTAGGAATGGCAAAATTACAGGAGCAAGATCCTGATACAGAAAGGCTCACCAATGTTTACCATATAGTTACCAAAGGCCTGAGATACTACAGAGCCATTTATGATGAGACAAAGTAAAGCTCTGTACAAACCTCCCTTGATGCATACTTCAAGAAACCGACTCTAGCAGTAGAATCAAACCCTGACTCTCTAACACGTGTCCCATCCTCTCCAACAAGTCATATCTTCTGCATCATAAAAGATTGTTTAAGGGTATATTTGAAAATGTTGAAATATTTATATGTACAGTAAGTAAAAATAAATACTCTGTTAAGACAAACATCTAAGTTGCATTTAATTGGTAAATGTACCTGTTCCAACTTACATACAAATTTAACTTAAGAACAAACTTACAGAACCAATCTCATTCATAACCTGGGGATGGCGTGGAACAGAATACCCATCAAAGCGGGTATTAACACTCAAGAGAGCACATACTCTTGTTAACAATCTTGTAATAAAAATCTCTGCCCTGTCAAAAATAAATGAATGGGATCACATCAGACTAAGAAGCTTATGCACAGCAAGAGAAACTGACAACAAAACGAACAGACAGCCAACTAAATGGGAGATGATATTTTCAAACAACAGCACAGATAAGGGCCTAATATCCAAAATATACAAAGAACTCATAAAACTCAACAACAAACAAACAATCCAATAATAAAAATGGGAAGAGGACACGAACAGACACTTCTCCCAGGAAGAAATACAAATGGCCAACAGATATATGAAAAGATGCTCAACTTCATTAGCTATTAGAGAAATGCAAATCAAAACTACAATGAGATACTACCTCACACCTGTTAGATTAGTTATTATCAACAAGACAGGTAATAACAAATGTTGGAGAGGCTGTGGAGAAAAAGGAACCCTCATCCACTGTTGGTGGGAATGTAAAGTAGTACAACCACTATGGAAGAAAGTGTGGTGGTTCCTCAAAAAATTAAAAATAGAACTACCACATGACCCAGAAATCCCTCTACTGGGTATATACCCCCATAACTCAAAAACACTGGTACGTAAAGATACATGCAGCCCCTTGTTCATTGCAGCACTGTTCACAGTGGCCAAGACATGGAAACAACCAAAAAGCCCCTCAATAGATGACTAGATAAAGAAGATGTGGCACATATACACTATGGAATACTACTCAGCCATAAGAAATAATGACATCGGATCATTTACAACAACATGGATGGATCTTGATAACATAATACTGAGCGAAATGAGTAAATCAGAAAAAGCTAAGAACTGTATGATTCCATACATAGATGGGACATAAAAATGAGACTCAGAGACATGGACAAGAGTGTGGTGGTTACGGGGGGAGGGAGAGGGAGGAGGGGAGCGGGGGGGACAAAGAAAACCAGATAGAAGGTGACGGAAGACAATTTACCTTTGGGTGATGGGTATGCAACATAATCAAATGTCAAAATAACCTGGAGATGTTTTCTCTGAACATATGTACCCTGATTTATCAATATCACCCCATTAAAATTAATTTAAAAAAATCTCTGCCTTGCTTTCCTCCACCTCCATGTGATCTTCCTTATATTCCATCCTTAATTTCAAATGGACAAAGAAGCTGCTACTTTCTGAAGCATTTGAGATTTTACTCCCTGGCATATGTCATCTGTTTGGGGCAAATAAACTCTTATAGAAATTCTCTACAGGTTTGGATGTTTCTTACACGAACATTTATATCAAAAGAAGGCAAGGCTATGATGCAGTCAAAGTCAAGGGTAAGAAAAAGCCATGAGAAAAAAAGGAGAGTGAGAAGAATCAGTGGAGGCAATAAGTAAAAGCCACAACAAAGAGAGAAAGAGAGAAGGGAGGAGAGACTAGAGGACTGTTGATGAGGGGAAAGTAAATAATGAGACACTACTATTTTAGTAGCTGAATGCTACTAGTTCTCCTGGAGGTCTGACTTTGTGAACAAAAGTCTATTATCTCCAAGACCTGGTGGTTTAGCTACTAGCCTTTTCTCCCATTTTTCCTTACTTCTTTAACTTTTATTTTCTTCAGTACACTGACAAATAACTACTATAATTAAGATGCCATGAGCATGTTTCTGAAAGAGCTTAACAAAACAAGGAATGAAGGGGGGGGGGAGAGAGAGAGAGAGAGAGAGAGAGAGAGAGGAAAAAGAAGTGAGCAGAATCTAGGCAAGCACAAGCATTTTTATAATTGAGTAAGAATTAACTTTCTTCCAATTGTCATAATTTCTGGTTTTCTTACCATCTCCATTTCTTTCCCTCTTAGTAACCAAATAAAAAAATCTACCTACCACCAGACCAAGCAGTGGTGCAGTCGATAGAGCATCAGACTAGAATGCGGAGGACCCAGGTTCAAAACTCCGAGGTCGCCGGCTTGAGTGCAGGCTCACCAGCCTGAGCGCAGTTTCGCTGTCTTGAGTGTGGGATCATAGACATGACCCCATGGTCACTGGCTTGAGCTCAAGATCGCTGGCTTGAAGCCCAAGGTTGCTGGCTTGAGCAAGGGGTCACTTGTTCTGCTATAGCCCCCCCCCCCCCAATCAGGGCACATTTGAGAAAAGCAATCAATGAACAACTAAGGAGCCACAACAAAGAGCCGCAACGAAGAATCGATGCTTCTCATCTCTCCCTTCCTGCCTGTTGGTCCCTATCTATCCCTCTCTGTCATGTCATATACAAAAAAATTCTACCTACCTATCTTTCTCATGTTCCTTTTTATTTAGTTGTACTTGACTTAGGCAAATTTGACCTTATACACATTATTAAATAAAGCACATAAAGTTTTAGAGATGTAGAAAATTTTGCATTATGTTTCAATGAATGCTGTGACTGAAAAGGGGCTCTGTGATAACTTAACTGAAAGTCAATTTACAAGGTGATCTGATCACAAACTCCTAACTGGGCAGGTCATGGTGTGTGGTCATGCCTCTTACCCATAGCTGTGTAGTAAATGGTTATCCCTGCCTGAAGCAAGCCATGTCCACTGGGTCTGTTTGTTTGCATCTAGGTTAACATGCCTTTTAAATGCCTGCTTTTCTGACCACACCCCCCACCCCATGTAACCCTCATGAGAGCATATTCTCTTGATAACTACCCTGTAATCCAATCAGAGAGATTTCCCTGTCCTGCTTTCTCCCACATTCATATAATCCTCCTCAGGTTCCTTCTAAATTCCAAATGTATAGAACAAACTGCATTCTGCCATTCTGGAAGCATTTTTGCTCAGTCTGCTGAGATCTCGCTTCTAGGTGTGTGCTATATTTGGCTCAAATAAACTCTTATAAACATTTTCTACATATTTGGACAGTCTTACATTGACAATGCTAAGAAGTGGGGCTCAAAATAGCCCCTACCAGGAAAAGGACAAGGAATCTTCCTCAATCACTGCATGGATGGGCTGTTGCATTACTCCCCCACCATTTCTTTGGACTCCACTGTTGTACGGGAGGAGTTAAATGCTCAAATCCTGGGTCCCACTACCTGGATTTGTATCCCTTTTCTACCATTTACTGTCTGAGTGACCTTGGGTAAATCATGTAATCCCTTTAAGCTTCAATTTCCTAATCTACAAAGTTGGAATAATAAGGTTTTCTTCTTCCCAGTTGTTATAAGAAATCAGATAATCTTAGCATAATGCTCAGCCTTGCCAGTAAATGGAAAGCCTGATACTGCTCACCTGAGTACAGGCTTCTTTCTTTCTTTTTTTTTTTTTACCTACAAGTAAAATTCTTTTTAACATTTGAGTTACGGCAGGGCAACAGAAAAATGAAGAGAACTACTGGGGAGGCTCCATGGTAGAAAACGTGGTGTTGGGGCTGCAGATCTAAAACTACTTTTATTTTTCTCTAAGTCTGTTGGACTGACCTGAAATAATACAGTGATAAAGTGAGCTCCATGTTCCTGTGAAATGCGTCTCCCGACATTGGACACAGCTCTCAGTTTCTTCTTTCCCAATCTCTGTCTCCCATTTTAGGTTTTTCTGGCCTAATAAATGGGTGTTTGTGGGGGCAGCACTTAAAGTTAGTTTGAAGAAAAAAGAAGAAGGAACAGTAATAATCAAGGATTGCTGCCTAAAAAGTCTCCCTGTAGAAACAGTTCCTGTAGAAACTCAGGTCAGATGTCTTTAAACTACAGTACAGTGGAATAAAACATTCTTCAGCTCTCTCATTGAATGGAGAATTTATCAGGCTGCATTTTTACAAAATCTTCTTTTGTTGAACTAGTGAGAGTCTGGGAGCCATGTTCATATCCATAATAATGAAGCGAGATAAGAGCACAGGACTCGATTTTGCCCATCAAAACAAACTTTCCAAGCACCATGTGAAAAGCTTTGATAAGGCCCACTGACGATAGTTTATGCAGTCCATTTGTCATTGAATATGGTTTCATCCTTAGCACATTTTTAAACAGCTTGATTTAAAAATATATATATATCAATAGTCCTTGAGTAAGAATAATATCAGGACAACGATCTTCAATTTAATATCAAGGGCTTTTTTCACATCTCTTTTAGCTTTACACCACTGGCTTGAATCATAGTCTAAATTCCAAGAGTGACTTTCCAGTACTTCCAGATTAATTCTTTCTTACTTTTGTCATGTAGCACAAGTGCAGCCTCTTTTCTCTCTTACTGGTGGTTTACAAACTTGATTTCTGAGCTGAGAAAACTCTTTTATCAAATAAAATCTTCCTCAGAACCCAGAGGTGGAATTAATGGTGGGCGCACTGGGTGTGCACCCTGGGTCCTGACTTCTGAAGGGCCCCGCAAAACCCCAAATATACACTTTTTTCTAACGTAAGGGGCCCAATATTTTCTTCTGCACCTGGGGCCTCAATTGACCTTAATCCACCTCTGCCAGAACCCAATGGCAGAGTAGAACTAACTGCTCAGGACCCCTCTCCTGTCTGGAGGACAATTGGAAAACTGCTAGTCTAACCAGAAATGCTTCGTTTGGCTAGCAAATTTCATAGCCCAAAGAGAGAAGCTATCAGATGGAATTTGCACAAGGAATGGTTTTGGGCAGATAAAATACATTATGCTCACTTTGTTAAAGATGGCGCTGCCCACGTGGAAGCCCGTCGCTCTGGTGACGGTATTGGTTGCCCTTCTTGCTTGGGATGGGCGTGATTATATTAATGTGTGTTGGGGGCAGGCTGTGGGCAGGCAGGATCCTTGTAGCCTGGGGCTTGGTTTTGGGGACTAAGCCTTTCTCACCCTTTTTGATGTTGCGTGGCGCACTCTTATGAGAAATCCTATTATGCCTCAGATAAGTGACTTTGTATCAGAGACTTCCTTGTTTGTATATTGGATTAAAGGTTTTGATTCCTGCACTATAATGGGGCAGACGGGGAGCTTGCTCTCTCTCAGTTCCTGAGATTAGCATTAGAGGAGAGAGCAGAGAAAGGCCACATGGAGGAGGCCAGGAGAAGCAGCCAAGATGGTGGAGTGCTACAGGAGAAGCCAGTTTGTGCAGAGTTTGTGTAGAGGGAAGGAGATGGGAAACAGAGGTGAATAAGGTTGGTGAACTAGAAACCTTTGATTTTAGGAAACTCAGATAAATTAGTGGCTTTGGGAGCCCCGAATGGAAAGGGAAGTGTCTTCCTACTGTGTGTATTGCTTGCCCGCTGGGTACAAGCTAGGATTAAAGGTAATTGCCCACCAGTTCTTGGCTCCATTGTTTCATTACCGTCTGTCTGAATCTAATGCGAACCTGCATGGGCCTGGCGGCTGTGATGGTGGCCGTGGCTACTGGCTTTACATTTGGCATAGTATATGGCAGGATTTGATACAGATTGATATGAAGCCACTACCACCTTTGAGCAGTGGAGTAGAGGACTGGCTGCTGTTATGGCTACCCATGTTTGTCCTTTTGGGGACCGTAGGCTGGCTGACTTTTACAGCCATGCATGAGGAAACCAAGAGCTCTGTGGAAGAGGCTGCCCAGGACCTGCAAACCGAGCAGTGGAAGGAGTTGGAGCAAACGCGGGAGAAAGAGATGCCGACCCTAGAGCTGGAGCAAGCACCGGAGGAGGAGGCCGACCAGGTTCGTGAGATTCACTTGGAAATGAAGCAGCTGCTGGAGGAGGATTCACAGGTTTGTGAGTTGCAGAGTGCCCTGGATGTTGCGGAGAGCCAGCAGTGGCGGGAAGCTGGGGCCTGAGCTGCGAGGCCCACAGAGCAGAATGTGGCAGTGGCCCGGGGTTTAAGCCCAGCAGTGGGAGCTGGTGTTTTCAGTTCCTCTTCGGAGGATGAGGAGAACTGGGATGGAGTTGCAATTCGCAGTCTCCAGAAGATCAGAGCCCAGCAACAAAAAGTTCTTACTATACCCCTGGTAGGTCTGCGATTTTGGGATATAAGGGTGGCTGCTATCATGCTCTCCAGAGCAGAGATGGAAATGCTGACTGCCATTGCCACGTGCTCCTCTCTGAGACAGTGTAAGACCTGCCTGGACAGCAGGGATAAGGGGGGAGGCCCCATGTTCTTGGACTGATTCCTGGACTATGACTGGAGTGGGCACTGGCTCCTTTGTTGGATGGACTTACGGATTTTGGACAATGTGAATTATCTTGATGGGGGTGGGGGGCGGCTTTGCTAGAGGCCCTTCCCCTGCCCTGGGAAGCTTTTCCCATGGCTAGAAATAAGACAGAGGACATTTTTCACTTTTGGCAAAATGCTCAAAGAGTGGTGAAATGTACCTCTGTAATTGTTGAAATTGTATGATTTGCCATGTTGTAATTTATGTAATGTGCCTAATTTCCTTGCACAGGGATGCTGGTGGTATAGATTGTGGGTAGTAAAGTGAGCATAGGGGTGGATTGTTGGGCAGATAAAATAAAGTATGCTCACTTTGTTAAAGATGGTGCTGCCCACGTGGGAGCCCGTCACCCAGGTGATGATATTGGTTGCCCTTCTTGCTTTGGATGGACGTGATTATATTAATGTGTGTTGGGGGATGGGCTGTAGGCAGGTGGGATCCTTATAGCCTAGGCTTAGTCCTGGTACTAGGCCTTTCTCACCCTTTTTGATGTGGGGTGGTGCACTCTCATGAGGAATCCGATTATGCCTCAGATGAGTGACTTAATATCAGAGCCTTCCTTGTTTGTATATTGGATTAAGGGTTTTGACTCTGCACTATAAAGTGGGGCAGACCGGGAGCTTGCTCTCTCTCGGTTCCTGAGATTAGCATTAGAGAAGAGAGCAGAGAAAGACCACATAGGGGAGAGGAGAAGCAGCCAAAATGGTAGAGTGCTAAAGGAGAAGCCAGTTTTTGCAGATAGAAGGAGTTGGGGAAGAGAGGTGAATAAGTCTGGTGAGCTAGAAACCTTTGATTCTAGGAAACTCAGATAAGCCAGTACTTTGTGAGTGCTGAATGAGTGGGTTTTGGAGCCCAGTGTGTGTTTTTACTTGCTCACCAGGTGCAAGCTAGGATTAAAGATGATAGCCTACCAGTTCTTGGCTCCATTGTTTCATTATCATCTGTCTGAATCTAATGCGAACCTGCATGTGAATAGCCATGATGGCAGCTCCTGGCCATACAAACTGTATCACACAGGCTCATGAAAGCTGATTGTGAAATTTTGGGGAATTTTGCAAGCTGTTATTAAAAATTAAATTGTGCAAACTTAGAATTAAATATTTTTAAAGTAATGAATTCCTCAAAACTCATCACTTTCCTGTTATTTTACAACTATCTATGCTCTTGAGATTACTTCAATTCATTGAATCTCTACTTGTAAATATCGTATAATAGTGTGTCACTGTGTGGTTCTTTCCCAGTCCCCACTCAGTGATGTTCAGTTGGCTGCTTGAAATCAATCATAGTAAGAGCATTTATATCATGGAAATTGGTAAACACAAAAAAATGGGCTTTTTTATTTTCTGGAGAGCCAGTTATTAAATGTTAACCATCACGCTATTGGCAAGGAGTGCCAATAGCTCACAACACAATTGCTTTTTACATGACTGGCTAGTGGAACATTTTGCCATTAACTACTATTTTTATAATGTTGTTAACTCTGATACTCACAAGTGGATTCCCTCATTCCTTCTTTATCATCAGTAAAAATTGTAAACCAGCAGCAATAAAGAATTAAGTTAGTTTTCAACAAAAAATAGAAACGATGTCAATCAGTGATGTGGGTAGCACTTTATACTGTTAGAAAAGCAGTAAAGATATGAAACTCATAAATCTATTATATGAAAATATGAGGCAGAGATGGAGAAAAAGCTATCACAAGAGGAAGAACAAATTGTGCTATGCGACTTTTCAAGAGAGATGTAGGAAAACAAGGATATGTACTGCATGGGTTCACAGTTTGGTAATAATGTGAGATCATTAGCAAGAGTCTGAGATATTTTGCTGGCAGTAAACAGTTTGTCACTACTAGAAAGAAGACTGCCCTGAGATATAGGGGTTAGCTCATAGAAGAGTGACTGACTGCACATCGAAAGGCTACTATCATTTGTGTTCACTTTCAAATGTAGGCCCATCTCTATGACGGGTCCTTTGCAGGTGCCTTTCTGTATAGTCATCGAGCATTTCTGCTTTCCTAGGGTCCAGGCCTATTATGGCCCTGAGTCCCAGACAGTGTCCCTCTCTACCTAAGTCCTATACCCCTACTTCCCATACTTGTTCTAGAAGTAACCTCTCTCCAGGATGACTACGCCTAACAACACTTTTACTAGTGGACGAGGTGTGTGTCTGTGTCGAACAGGCCTGAGAGTCGGGTGAGGCAAGAGGGTGACTACGCCTAACAACACTTTTACTGGTGGACGAGGTGTGTGTCTGTGTCAAACAGGCCTGAGAGTAGGGTGAGGCGAGAGGGTGACTACGCCTAACAACATTTTTACTGGTGGACGAGGTGTGTGTCTGTGTCAAACAGGCCTGAGAGTAGGGTGAGGCGAGAGGGTGACTACGCCTAACAACATTTTTACTGGTGGACGAGGTGTGTGTCTGTGTCAAACAGGCCCGAGAGTAGGGTGAGGCAAGAGGGGAACTTGGCATAAAATGTAAGAGGCACCAAAAAAACTTCATAACTAAGATATTTTTATGCAATGTTTTCCTGTCTGTCTGTCCTCCTCTCTCTCTCTAAAACAAAACAAAACAAAACAGAACAAAAAACCCCACAAAACTGACCTGTGGTGGTGCAGTGGATAAAGCATTTACCTGGACGGCTGAGGCCCCCTGTTCGAAGCCCCAGGCTTGCCTGGTCAAGGCATGTAAGAGAAGCAACTACAAGTTGATGCTTCCCACTCATTCCCCCTGCCTTTCTCTATCTCCCTCTCCTCTCTCTAAAATCAATAAATAAATTCTTTAGGGAAAATAAAAAAGCACGAACTGCCTCACTCCGGTTGCCTTGATCCTCCCCACCCCGGCTAGTACCTCCCTCATGCCTTCCCTTTACATCAAAGTTTCTGGAAAGCAGAATCTATACTGCCCGTCTTTATGTCTCGCATCCCATTTGGCTTTTCCTCATTGGACAATGTTGACTATTTCTGTCTTCTTGAGAAATTGCTTCTTCTCTGACTTTGATAATTCTACATTTCTAATATTTCTTCTCTTATTGCCAAACATTCCTTCTCAGTCTTTTTTGCAGACTCATTTATTTCTGCCTTTTTTTTTTTAAAAAAAAGGTTGGTAATCCTCAGGAGCTGACACCAACCCTCTTTCGCTTCACGCTTCCTTCAGTGACCACATCAACTCCCCTGACATTACTATCACAAATAAGCACATGACTCCGCTTTCCAGCACAGCTCCTGAGCTACCCGGTCATATAAAATCCACCACTGAACATGACCTCTTGGCTGTCCCTCACACTCAACATATCCGGATTAAAATCATTTGCCACCTCCCACTCAGATTTTCCTAAACTGTATATTTAATCTGGTTACATGGCACTAAGAATTTGACAAAGAACCCTTTAAAAAACTTGAGATATAATTGACATATAACATTGTATTTATTTTAGGCATGCAACATAATGATTTATTATATGTATATATCATTACCACCATAAGTTTAGTTAACATTCATCACCACCCATGGTTACAAATATTTTTTTTCTTATGATGAGAACTTTCAAGATCTACTTTCTTAGCAACTGTCAAATATTGACAGTATTGTCACCTGTAGTCACCACTCTGCACATTATAGCACCAGAATTTATTCATCTTATCACTGGAAGGTTGTACCTTTTGAACACCTTCACCTATTTCACCCAACCCCCACCCAGTGTCTCTGGCAGCTACCTGTGTTTTTTTGTTTGTTTGTTATTTTGTTTTTAAGATACCACATATAAGAGAGATTCTATAATATTTATCTTTCTCTGTATGACTTATTTCACTTAGCATAATGCCCTCAAGGCCCATTCATGTTGTCGCAAATAGCAAGATTTCCTTTTCTATGGCTGAATTTTATATATCATATATCACATACATATCACACATATGTATCACACATATATCATGCATACACATATATATATATTTAAATATATTTTAATCCATTCATCCATCAGTGGACACTTATTGGAGTCACTCTGAGTCTTCCCTTCCTCAGCGGTCTATGGCTATGGAGCCCTGTGTGCCCCCGCAGATGCCGCCTCCACCATCAGCAGGGCTTCCAGCAGAGGGAGGCCCCTAGGACTCCCCTTCAGTATCTGCACACAGAAACCACAGGGCTCCCAGGATCCCAGAAAGACATCCAACCACATTCTACCAAAGTCATCCCATCATATTCTTTCTTTCTGCCTTCACCTGCTGCCTCTCTCCCCCTCACTCCCTCTGCGCTGGAAACTCTAGCTTTCTTATTTCTCATTTCTTATTATTTCTGGACCTTTCTTCCTGCAGATCCTCATGTGGCCCCCACCGCCCTTCATTCAGCTCTCTGCTAATATAAAACGTCAGAGGAGCCTTCTCAGACCACCTGGCCTGGAAACAGAAACCCATTCCCCTACTCCTCTTTAGTGCTCCTTACTGCTTCCCCTTCTTTCAGAACACTTAATACACCCCTGACTTATATTTGTCTATGTTTATTCTCTCTTCCCCATTAGAATTCAAACTTCCTGAAGACAGAGTCTGTTTCATTAACTCTACACACTCATCATCTAGAACAGTGTTTGACATTTAGTAGATGCACATTGAATATCTGTTAAATAAATGAGTGATTAATTCCTGTCACCATCTACTTTAACACCTGGTATCTCTATTAGTCCCTCTTTCACATATTCAATACATACTGACTCAGCCCTTCTGATGAAGGGCTGGGTGCTCTCCTTTCTAATGCTCCAGACCTCACTGTCTCCAGCTTGGACTCTTGCAGTTGTCCCCTAACTGGTTCTGCTTGGAATCAAGCCTCTTTTTTAGCTGTTCTTCATGCTGCTGCTCAGTTATCTTTCCAATTTTGCTCAAATTGATAGTTTCTCTGCAGAGCCTTTCTCAATAATTTTAGTAGAATTATTTGACCTTTCTTTTGTCTCAACCTACTTTGTACAGATGGTTATCATGGTGTATATACCATGGCACTTTGCTGCACATATTTACACATCTGTCCATGGTCTATTTGACTACAAACCCAATGAGGACAGATACTATCGTGTATTTTCTCCTACGTCTTATTCATCCTATTTAACACAGCGCCAAGGCTATTGCGAGCACTTCATAAATACAGCAGGAGGTAAAAGTAGGTTTACAGTTGAAATACAAATAAATAATATAATAGTAATACAAGAATAAACTGTGTTTTGCACGCTCACAACTGTAAAGCTACTTTTGCCTGCCTCCGTATTTGTAGAATAGTGAAGTAACAATGTGGTCAATGAATTATCTGTCTCTCTCCAGTACACACTTGTGTCCTTTTCACAGCCCCCCACCTCAGTTTTTGAGCCTTTCCTTACTTTCTGGCAGCACAATTACTTTCAGGCTTCTATTGTATTTCTTGTTCTAGCACTGGAATCAGCCAAGGAGACCCAGCTCCTTTTCTGAGAGAATGATTTTAAAGCAAACCCAACATCTGAGTGCCACGTGGGCTCAATGCTGCAGTGTAACTGCTTTGAGTCTTCTGTAGAGAAAAGAGACAGGAAATCTATGCATGCCTACACACACATATGTGCCACACATTCCCACCTACATCTTTTTCTCTATCTCTAAATTATATTCAAGACCCTGAGATCAGACTGATACACCTGTTTCCAAACTACCACCTCATGGCTCATCTAGCCTGCCTCACTTCTTTCTCCAACACTGAGAAACCAGCCTCTCATCATCCACAACACATACACTTATTTGCTCAACTCTAGAATATGCATAAACTAACCTGTGGCGGTGGCGCAGTAGATAAAGCATCAACCTAGAATATGCATAAAGAAGTTATTGTTGACCAACGCTCCAGTGAAAAACAAATGGAATAACAATATTTCTGTAGAGTTTCTTTGCTTTAACCTCACAAGTTTTCCAAATGTGTTATTGCTATATATATTTATTTTAACTATTTATGATTGAGTACTAATAACATTACTAACGAAATTACCATGATTCTAAAAGTCAGAACTCAGAGAAGTGTCCATCTCCCCTCGGCCCTTCCAGCCTGTCCCAGTTCTCCCATTCTTCCCATCCAGTCCCTGCCCGCTTCCTTCAGGCACCAGCCTCCTTAATCCTAGTTTGTGTTTCCTGTGTTTCTGTTTGAAAAAATGAGAAGATACATGTATATTTTCTCATACTATACTATACATCCTATGGTGTCTTTTGCACTTGGCTTTTTTCACTTAAAAGCTTACAGTAGAAATTAATCCGTTCCCAGTTCATAAACACCCTCTTTACAGCTACATAGTCCTTTGCAGTGTGGGCATGCCATAGTTACCCAGCCACTCGAGTACACGTGGCCAGTCAGGTCGTTTCCAGTATTTATAGTTGTAAGTGATGTTGAAACGCATAATCATGTGCACGTCTATTTTCATATTGTTGGAGATATTAACATAAATTCTCTAAAAGTGGGATTATCAGGTCATAAAGTAGCTGACTACATAATACTGTTAGACATTACCAAATTCCCTTCACAATGGTTGTATTGGTTTACATACTTCCTAGCAATCTATGAGCATGACTGTTTGTCCATAGTCTGGCCAACAGAACATGTTCTCATAATTTTCAATATAACCAATCACATAGGTGAGAACTTGAATCTCAGTGTTGTTTTAATTTTGACTTTTCTGATTTTGACTGACAAACATATTATTAAACATATTTTTGTAGACTATGACAATTCTTATATCTTTTAGTGAACTGTTGTTTGTGTCTTTCACCCATTTTTCTACAAAGTTCTTATTTTTTTGTCCTTCAGTTTTCAAAGGGGCTGTTTAGGCATCTTTTTATGAATGTGTAATTTTAATTCTATACATATTCTACTGCTCAGGTGATAAATTTTCATTTATCATGTATAGTTTTATCTAGCTTACTAGTATATGTTTTTTTAAAAGAAGGAATTTAGAGCACTTATTTTTATCTGTCATCATACTGTTTGCATTTTACAAATACACATTTTAATCACAATGTGGTTAATCAGCAACAGCATAACCAAAGAAACAAATTCATACCAGAACTCCTTCCTGTGACTCCCGCACATAATATTTACTTAGTGAGAACAAACCAAGAACTGTTTTTAATAAAGAAGACATATCATCTGACTGGTGGTGGTGCAGTGAATAGAGCATTGACCTGGGATGCTGAGGTCCCAGGTTTAAAACCCTGAGGTCACCAGCTTGAGCATAGGCTCACCAACTGAAGCACAGGGTTGCCAGCTTAAGCGTGGGATCATTCCAATGATCCCAAGGTCAGTGGTTTGAAGCCCAAGGTTGCTGACTTGAGCTGAAAGTTGCTTACTTGAGCAAAGGGTCATTGGCTCAGCTTGAAGCCCCCCTGCCAAGGCACATATGAGAAGCAATCAATGAACAAGTAAAGTGCCCCAACTACGAGTTGATGATTCTTCCCCCTTCCCCTATTTTTCACGAGAGAAAGAAAGAGAGAGAGAGAGAGAGAGAGAGAGAGGGGAAAGAAGGAATATCAACTTGGTCATTCTATGACTGACACTCATTCTTGTAAAAGGGAGGACATTACCTCATTAGAAATAGCACTAAAGGTAATGGAAGAATGAAGCAATGGAGAAAAGGAACAAAATGGAGAAGTACCAAGAGGTTAATTGTGCAGCTCCTAGTTACTATTAAAAGGCTTCATTTAATATTCTTGTTTGTTCTAAGGAAAAACAATAAAGAATTTATTTAACTTTGCAATGGTACTAAACAGGTGTTTTCAACAAAAGAATAGCACATTTGGAACTAAGAAAGTTAAGAATGTGTGTGTGGGTAGACAATCATGACATGACCAATATTGGGGAAAACATTTGCTAATGTTCAGTGGGGGAAAAACACTGGTATTGCAAGTCAGAAAAAAAATCTAAAGAGATAAAATTTCACAAGGCTTAGGAGTAATAAATAGACCTATTAGTAACTAATACATAAAATCACAAATCCTTAACTTGAAGACACTAGAGAAATAAATAAATAACACTAATCCAGCACATTAAGAAGCAGTCATCATCCACAGGGGATTTTGCCAGTTACTTGTGCCCTAGTGAATTCAGTTAGTCCACATGTTTTTTTTAGGCAGAGGCAGATTTAACAGCGGGCACACCAGGCGTGTGCCCTGGACCCTGACTTCTGAAGGGCCCCACAAAACCCCAATTTTACACGTTTTTCTGATGACACCAAGTTTGGTTTCATATGTGCAATTTTAACATTAATAGTACATAATATTTTTTATTTATTTAAAAACATGGTTAACATATATTTTTATTTTCCCTGTCTCTCTCTTTTTTTTTAAGGCGTCCAATATTTTCTTCAGTGCCCGGGGCCTCAACCGACCTTAACCTGTCTCTGTTTTTAGGGTCTGTGACATTTTTTCAAAAAAATATGCATTGAATTCATTTGGGCCCTACCACTTGTTCCCAATTGTTTTATATGTAGCAAATTTTACCCATTTATTTATCTCCTGTGTTTGTTTAGTCTCTGGTGTACTATAACATCCTTCTTTTCTTTTCAGTGCCATTGATTTGTTGAAGAAACTGGGGTAGAATGTGCCACTTTCTAGATTTGACTGATTGCCTTATTGTTGTTCCATTTAACTTGATCTTTTATATCCATTATATTTCCTGAAAATTATAAGATAGATCTGGAACAGGGGTTGGCCAACTTTTCCTGGAAAGGGCCAGACAGTAAATAGTTTAGGCTTTGTGGGTTGTAAGTTTTCTGCCACAGCTGTTCTGCCATTGTTGCAAAAATGCAGTCACTGACAATATGTAAATAAGTGGTCATAGCTGTGTTTCATGAAGACTTTACCATAGCTAGTGACAATGGCAGTTGGGGCCGAAGGAGTAGTGTGGGGAGGGAAGACCAGGAAACAAGTGGAAATACCTCACATTCAAGGGACAGAAAGAAATTCAGTATAGTGGAGGGTGGAAAAGGTTGAGTGAGTGGAGGCCACCTGTCTGCAGTAACACAACAGAGAACTCCAGCTCCTCCCTTGAGTCTTTGACTCAGTCATCCCATCCTCCTCTTTATCTCCTACTGCAAGTCATTTACAGCACGCTCATAGGTCAAACACCTAACGGCCATTTTTACAGTTGTGACCACATATAGAATTGTGGGTCAGTTTCCCAAAAGGTGGGAGACAATATTGCATTCACTTATCAAGTACTTATTGAGTACCTATTATGTGCCAGGTTCTATGCTATGAACAAAAGCACAGAATTTATTTTTACCTGGAGTTTACAGTCTAACCAGAAGAGGAGAGACTGTAAGGAAATAATTGTAAAAATGAAACTGAATCATCTAAACTGGGCCAAGTGCTGTGGAGTAAGAGGGGTGGTTCTTGGTGAGAATATGACAAATGATCCATTATGGGAGAGGCAAGGCTTCCCTGAGAAACCTTTGTTCTGTTAAAAGTTCAGTCTGCTCCTAATCTTTTTGGAGAGCCCCTGCCTAGATTGACAATCCTCTCTCCTCAGTTGCTACTCCCATCATTAGTGATAATTGTGCGTAAGTGTCCCAGATCATTACGGGAACAAGCCTTTGCTTTTCTGCTGCCAGGGGTTCAATTCTCCCAAAGAGTTGGCCTCTTTGGAATCCCAAAGTCTACAGAGGCGGTGTTTGTCTTTCTTCTATTTGTGTTCTTCTGAGGGGACCTGTAGCCTGTGTCTCTCTCCTGGGATTTAGATAATACTGTCCCTAGAGCATGACAAGGCCCAGAAACATCTTTGAACCCAGTCACCCAAGGAGTTCAGTGCTGCTTAAGAGACCAGATGGATGACCAGGGTACTGTGTGAAAAATGAAAAAGAATCCACCAGATAGACATAAGGACGCAGAAATAGCAGAACAAAGAAGGGCACTGGCCTTCCAGCACAGTCCGCCCTCCCTACATGTTGCCTCTCTGAGCCGTCTCCACCGCTTCCCTTTCAAAGCGAGTCTAACGTCATCGGTTTCATCTGTTTTCCTCTGTCCGCCAGTGTTAGAAGTAGGCGTTAGTTCTTTCCTCCAAGATTTCCGCACATTGGTTGAGGTCCCTTGACAACAAACTTTCCAAACTCGTTGTCTCCCATGCACCTTTTCAAACACTCAGCCAGCCGTGGCTTCTGCCAGTTTGTCTTTCTGGAACGGCTTCCGTGTCTTCTCTCCCTGGAGAACTCCAGCTGAGCTGACAAATACATCCCTTCCTCTGTCCCATGGTCCCAGGCTTCTTTTTCCCTGGAAACCCAGTAGAAAAAGTTCACCCCCCTCTCTGCTCCTGCAGCTCCCTGCATAGGTCCCATTAGAGTGTTTGCTACATTGTGTCATTAGATTGTGTTAGGTGTTTGCAGATTTGTCTCCTGACTAGACCTTGACTGCTTGAGGCCTGGCATAATTGTGTTTTATTCCTCTTTATGTTTCCTGTGCTTTGCAATATCTGCCACAGAGTGGTGCCGAGTCAAGTCTAAATGATTCTATTAACTATAATTCTTTGTCTCACATGAACATGTAGCACAGATACCTAAATGGTCTAGCTCTAAAGAGGTTTCACACATTCTGCTAATACAAAGCCCAAGTGGTTAGGTGAGAAGTTTCTGTTTCATCTGTGGACTCTGAAGTCTTGCCTCCCTTAAATTAAGAGGCACTGAATAAAATGGTCAGATTTTCCACAAGCTGAGCCTGGGCTAATTGGGATAGTTTTACTATTTATTGGTTTACCTCTCGCCTGGATCCTAAGGTTTTAGACTTGCAATGAGGGGCTGGTTTACAGGATATCTCTTCTTTTTCTAGCAGGCAAATGTCAGTAATCACTTAGGTCTCACCGGATTGCATCTCAACTATGCAGCTGGTCTATGAATTTGACCTTTCAGTTACCAACAACCTGCTGACCTAAGAGTCCTTAGGATCCTCGGGTCAAGGAAACAGCAATTCCCCGGGAGAGAATAACAAAAAGGAAACGAAATGAAGTACGATACCCAGCTATGTTGGTATCTTTCTAAAGTACTACCTCCATGAGAAAGGGTTTCTGCTTCTGTGGCATTCTGTGACAGCCAGAGACTGTAAACACTGTTGGTGGCAGAGAGAACAGTGTCTAGAAACAAATAAGAGAAACCAAAGATGAAACTGGGAATACACGCACAGTTTATGCTTTGGTATTCTGCAGTCATGACAGCCTTTGTGCTTCTGAAAGGACTGTGTGTGGTGTTCTTTTTCTGTGTAATGATTGCTGAAACTGTGTGACTTGTGGGACTTGCCGTAAAAAAATGCAGCGAGTGTTTAATCACTCGGGGTGTAAGTAACCACATTCTGTTCAAGTTCGGCTTCCAGCCCTCACTCGCCTCCTTATCAGCGACAGTACTCCAAATACTTGTCTCAATTTTCTGATCAAAGCTGATGAAAAACAGAGCTCTAAAGGGGTGAGTTGCCTTCTGCATTTCTGTGCATCAGAAAGAAATACCTATATTACTTGAAAGGGCTGAATTTTTTTGTGCCTCATCTTTAGATCATGAATTCTTCTTTGCTTTTCTGCTCTGCTTATTTCTTACTCTGTCAATGTCATCTGCTTTGTGAAATGTGTCTTTTTAATTAATTATTCTTGTCTCAAATTGTCTGCTGTAGGGCAAGAATTCATATTAGTAAAATAAGGTCTGTCACTATAGGGACATCTCTTGGCTTATTTCAATGTGGAATTAGCCTCATTTAACCAACAGTCACCTTAATTGATTTTTCAGATAAATCTTTTCTTTGTTTATATTTTCTTTGAAGTTGCACACAGCATGGCTTTTCTACAAAGAGCAGAAATTCAGGGGCATGAAAACACTAAATCACAGAAGGAAAGTCTGTTTGAGAAAGCATTTGGAAAGAATTCTAAAGCTAGAGAAGCCAAAGGCACGACACAACAACAATAATTCCACTTACCTTCTGCTCTGTGGGGGATCTCCAAAAAACATCTCCCCAAAACACATTATAAACTCTGGGTGGTTTTGTATTGATTCCTCAGTCTGCCTGGGTTTTTAATAAAACAGTGGAAGGCAAATGAAGGTAAATGAAGTTATAACAAAGAGAAACAAGATGAGTGGTAAAATAAATAGATACGCATTTTCCAAAGGCTACCTTTAAAAACAACGGTAGATTTTCAAAGTTAAGATATTTACTAAAGTGAATAGAATCAAATTTCCTTATGCTTTGGAGAAATATAACTTATTCCTTTGGGAAAGAAATTGAGGTATGAGAATTTTTATATATTTATACACTCTTTCCAATGTAAAACTTCAACACTGAATTTGTACTCCTTTCCTAAGAATGAATAATGAAGGTCACTCTTCTCCTTTTAGTCCAGATAGTGGGGACACTATGGTCATGTCAGGTTTGGGCATTAAGATCGACTGCATGTTATAGAAAGATCACTGAACTAGGAACAAAGAACTCTAGGTTCTCATCCCAGAGGTACTGGTTTTGTGACCTTCGGAAAAACCAATGAATTTGGCAAGCATTCTTTTAATATCTGGGTACTGTGCAAAATGTGGGAAATATATGGGCTAGCAATAGAAATGTTTCCATGACTTCCAAGATCTTTCTCCTGAGTAAAGAGGAGTGACAAAAAATAATCACAATGAAGAATTACAGGGGCAACGATGAGAAACAGATGGTATGGGGATGGGAACAGGAAGAGACATTTCAGGAACTTCAAGCCCGTTGGCTTTGTTGGCTTTGAGGGATCTTGATAAGGTAGGGTAACGATAAAGCTGGAATTTCAGCCAGGAAACGAACCATGAAGTCATTTCTACATTATTGTAAGAAAGTTTATTCTGTGTCCAGTAATTCTCTAATTTTGATATGCAACAGACTTACTTAGGGAGCTTGTTAAAACTCGCATGTTGGTCCTTAGAGACGGCATCAGAATCTTCAGTGGCAGGACAGGACACGAATGTTTCTGACAAACCTGTCAGGTGCTTCTACTGTACACAGAAGTTTGAGAACAACTGGTATAGTCAGTGGGGAGCCACTGAAGGGCCAAAATAAGGGAATACATCAGATCTGTATTTTAGAAAGATCATTCTTTGAAGACTGTAGAGATTGGACTAGAGGAGTGTGAGCCTGGACTGGGAGACTGATTAAAAGACTGTATTTTCTATGATCTGTGACCCAGCATTCCCTTTTGGGTATTTGTCTGAGAAAAAGCTCTAATATATGTATCTCAAGAGACAAGCACAAGAATGTTCATAGCCATGATGTATATAGTAGTAAAAACAAGGAACACCCCAAATATCCACTAACAGGAGAATAGATAAATTGTGATATCTTCCCACAACAAAATATTTTACAACAGTGAGAATGAGTGAGGCAAGTTCATATGCAACTGAATAGGTGAATCTTAGAGTTCTGAGAGTAAAAAAGCAAGTAATAAAAGATTACATACTATATGACACCATTCAAATAGTTTTAAAATGAGCAAAATGAAATAGTTCGTACATTTACACTGTTGTTTTTCTGTTTGTTTGTTTTAGCAAAAGAATAAATACGCAACTCAGGATAACATTTACCACTTGTAGAAGACATGGGGTCGACAGGTAAGGAAGGAAGACATGAATGGCTGCAATGGTGTTGGTAAATGTTTTACTTCTTTAGTTGAGTAGTAGATTAATGGCTGTTGGTATTTTGATTATGTTTGATCGTAACATATTCAGTAGCCTTTCTACAAAGACAGCCCTTCAGTGTGCCATGCTTGTCAATATTCATGCTCATGTGTAGTCCCCTCTCACATTGAACATAGGGTTGTAATCAAGAGGATGCAGCAGCAACACTGTGTGGCTTCCAAGCCTAGGTCATAAGAAGCCTTGTATTTGCCTCTTTGTCTCCTAGAATACAAGCCATGGAGAAGCAAACAATCATATAAGTAGTTCAACTATGCTGAGAGCACCATACTGTGAGGAAGCCCGTGTTAGCCACAGGGAGAAGCTGCTAGGAGAGAGGGAGATGTCTTACCAGCTATCCCAGCTGAATCTCCAGATATACAAGTAAAGAAGCCATCACAGGTGTCCAGCACTGTGGAGCCTGCAGATGCACTCTAGCTGAGCCACCATTGAACTGCAGCTACATAAGAAATCCCAAGTGGGAGCTGCCCCACTTAGCTTTATCCATCCTCAGACCTGTGAGAGACAGTAATAAAATATTGTTTTAAGCCACAAAGTTTTAAGTGGTTTATGATGCAACAGATAACCAGAACATTATAAACATGCCATGCATATTCTTTTGTATGCATCAGTGAGTACAATTAGTTTTCAAAAATGTGGTTACTTAAATAATTTGTCAGATTTAGACAATTCTGGCTTCAAATTCCAGTTCAGCCGCTCATAGACTCCGTGGTCCTGGAAAAGTCACTTCACCTCTGTAAGAATCAGTTTTTTCATCTGAGAAATGGGGGAAATAATAGCTCCCAATTCATGGAGAGATTGAAAAGCTTAAGAAATAGAGTCTGTATGTTCTTTATCCAGGTAGAGGGTAAGGATTTAGTAGATTGTAGAACCAAGCCAGACTACACAAACCTGCTTCCTCCAGACAGAGGAGGGAAGAAACCCATTTTTGTAAATAGAGAATCTAGAGTATAGCTCAAACACTTCTGCGAATATCCATGATGAACAGGAATTCAGCTGGAATACGTGACTGTAAAGTCTGCCCACTCTGTGGTTTTATGAAGATTCGCTGATTTCCTGTGGTGTGTTTCAGATATAAATCATTTGAATCCAGATTTCCCAAGGATGGGCTTCTCTGATTATTTCTCTATTTTTAGCATGATCGCTGTCTTTAGGATCCCTCTCCTCTGACAATCCCCACATTGGGCCCTCTCATCTCATACCAGTGACAGCCAAAAAGGAAGGGGTAATTCAGTCAAACCACTTGATGGTTGGTTAATACATCTTCCGGGAAGATGGGGTGAGGGAGAAGGCGCATGAAATTGAATGTCTGCTCTTTCTGCAGAGGAAGTCTGGGAAGACAAGCTGGACTGGTGACTTTAAGAAACAATCTTGTTTCAGAGATGATTATAGTCTGGGAAGGGATAAAATATGACCATTCTGGGTGCCATAAATATCCTCAGAGACTAATGAAAAGCAGTTTTTGCCTTTCTCCTTTAGCTCGGTCCACAGCAACACAGTTCAGGAGGATTAGCAATACCAGCCAGGAGGTAAGCATTGCCGACCTGAAGAGCTTGTTGCCCATGGAGCTTGTGAACCACAAAAACTCAACATCGAGACTGGCTGCGGGCGATCTGCGGGGAATCAGGCCTGGCTGCATCCTGCACAGCCCTGCACAGGGGGCAGCCTTTCCAGTGGCAGACCCTGGAGCTCACAGATCA
Source organism: Saccopteryx leptura (assembly GCF_036850995.1). NCBI lineage: Eukaryota > Metazoa > Chordata > Mammalia > Chiroptera > Emballonuridae > Saccopteryx > Saccopteryx leptura. Next base: position 90,774,408 of record NC_089506.1, on the reverse strand, counting down.
GAGGGTGGCTTTCATCTCTTCTCTTTACCCACCAGTGCAGAGCAAAAGGGATAGCGGTGCTAAGCCAGCAGAGGTATTTGGGTTAGATGAGCTTCAGAGGTCTCTTTAAGGCCCCATTTAACGAACAGTACGTTTTCTCTTATCTCTGAGAAGAGGCAGCATTCTAAAAAAAAGTTGGAGTTCTGAAAAATATTGCACTTCTGAACTATTTGTTGAAACTTCATAAATGTCAATACTTAAAAATATTATATATAGCTGCCATTAAATGTTCAAATTTGCTAGAGACCTACTGCAGAAATTTGGGCTTTATTTATTTACATATTTTTCTCTTTACATATTCCTTCCTTCTTCCATTGAATTTTGAAAAGGAAATAAAAATCACTGCCTTTCCAAGAAGTTCTTCTACTTCTAGCAGTCCTAAATGTCAGAAGGCAAGGAAATGCCAGTGGTTAGAAGCTCAAAGTGTGATTGTGGCTACTTTCCTAGCAAATGATCACATAGTTTAGTCACAGTCAGAAGATACTGGGTTGTAATTATTCTTGCTTTCCTTGGGAGAGAGTACATAGATTCACAGTTCCACCTCACTGAGCTTCCCTAATAAATTCCAAGGCACTGTATTTTTTTTACACACTTTTCAATTCACAGACAAATTATAAATACAGTACAAAAAAGATCACCCCCCACATTAGTTGCTAAGCTAATATCCCACAACCACCAAACACTTTAGTTCAAAGGCACATTTCCATGTCACATTGTATCCTATCAGATGGAATATGATTTGATTTATCTCATTACTCATGGTGCTTATTTAGATCACCTGATTCAAGTGGTATTTGCCAGACTTGTCTGGGAAGCTACATTTCCCTTTTTACTTCATATTCTGTGGAGAGAAACTCTAAGAATATAACGAGAACACAGCATATCTTTCATAGTATTTCTGCCAAAGATGTATAATGTGATTCTAATTATGAGACAGCAAAACTGAAGGGCATTTTGTTAGAAATATCCTGTCCCTTATTTATTTATTTATGTATTTATTTATTTATTTGTTTATTTATTTATTTATTATTTATCTCTTTATATCAGTATGGAGTTGTGGATTCCTATAATATATATTACCATATTTATTTTGATACAAAATGTATAAGTACTATATTTATAATAAGTTACTGTATTTATTTTCATACACAAATTTTCTCAGATTTAGCCAGTGGGGTCCTCTTAAAGCTGGTTTCTGTGTTCTTTTGAGATGTCCACCTTTCTTTTAGCTTTTTCTTCCTTTCTGGCACGACAGTATATTCCAGGCTGATCTCGTCCTTTCGCTGCTCTCGCGCTGGAAGCAGCCATTTCTCTAAGAAGCCTAAAGAGAATGGGATTGAGAAACCCAGATTTGGTTGCTAGGTATGCTCACTGATATCAGGGTGTTCTACTTTTGTCCTTCTCAGCCCTGTTAAACTCTTTATATATATATATATATTTTATTTTATTTTATTTATTTATTTTTTTTGTATTTTTTTTTGTATTTTTCTGAAGCTGGAAATGGGGAGAGACAGTCAGACAGACTCCAGTATGCGCCCGACCGGGATCCACCCGGCACGCCCACCAGGGGACAACACTCTGCCCACCAAGGGGTGATGCTCTGCCCCTCTGGGGCATCGCTCTGTTGCGACCAGAGCCACTCTAGCGCCTGGGGCAGAGGCCAAGGAGCCATTCCCAGCGCCAGGGCCATCCTTGCTCCAATGGAGCCTCGGCTGCAGGAGGGGAAGAGAGAGACAGAGAGGAAGGAGGGGGTGGGGGTGGAGAAGCAGATGGGCGCTTCTCCTGTGTGCCCTGGCTGGGAATCGAACCCGGGACCTCTGCACGCCAGGCTGACGCTCTACCACTGAGCCAACCGGCCAGGGCAAACTCTTTATATTTTAAGGAATAATCCATTTGTCATAAAGTGGCTAAGAGCTTTTCTCAGTTTGAAGTTTTTCCTGTGACTTTATGGTGATTTGGGCTATGCAAAATTAATTGATCATAATATAGTCCAATATTAATTATTAATTAATTTTTTAAAATTTAAATTAAAAATGATTATTTTTTTGTTTTGGTTTCTGGGATTTATATCTAACTCAAGCATCTCATACTTCAGAGTTTTAAACATTTCTTCCATTTTTTTTTCTTGTAGCGCTTTCATAGAAAAAAATTTTAAAAAAACCTTGCACCTACTGGCATTTGGTAAGAAATTTGTGTTTCATTTGAAAAGCAAGCTCAGTGTCACAGACTGACATACCGTCTGAGGAAAACCAATGCCAGATCCAATATTTTAGATATATATGTATTTTATGACCTCCTTCTCCAAAGTACTGGTTTTCTACTCTAGTTGACCAATATCATTATGTTGGCAGCTTCTCTAAAACATACTGGTATCTGGTATTCACTATACAAAGCAATTGAATCTGACCTTTGGGGATTGCTGGGAAAGATTTTTTTCTTGAACTCTTCAGGTAATTCTATTGTGCTGCCAACACCGAAAACCACTGTTATAATTAACATTCTCACAGCTGCCTAAAATTTTATAACTATTAACTGCTTCCTTTGGATTAAGTAATTCATTTTTGGTTATCTTCTTTAAGAACCACAATATTTTCCAAAGATTTAACACTCACATTTCTAATGATTTAGTACTAATGAGTTTAGCAGACTTTTAAATCAAGATACAACCATTAAAATTACATATGTGAAGAAGCTATACATTTAGCATGCCCACTCCCCTGTGCTCATTTTATGCAAGAAGGCATCAGTTACCTAAACAAAGGTGATATGGTGTAAAAACAGGAAAAGATTTTGCCTTCAGATGGTCTAAAGAGGAACCTTAAAAATATGGCTCATATGCTATGTGATTATGAATACATTACTGAAATTCTCAGGACCTCAGTTTCTCATTTACAAAAATGAAGCTAATATTAATTCCTATTTTGTGGGAATTAAGTCAGATCATAAAGCTAAAGTTATTTACATGTACCTGACCCACAGCAAAAACACAGTAAATGGTTGCCTGTAAGAAGAGCTACTCTTACTTTTTCTAACCAGTAGCACTTCTAACAGATAACTGGTTCTGCATGAGCCAAGTTGTGAATTAGCTTAAATTTGCTTCTTCAGTAGCCTGTATATAATATAATATTTAGTAATATCATTTTTTCAAGTGATTCTTTTGTTTGATTTTAATAATTTTCTTTTCTTCTCTTTTTGTGGCAGAGAGAGAGAGAGAGAGAGAGAGATAGAGAAAGGAACAGATAAGGACAGACAGACAGGAAGGGAGAGAGATGAGAAGCATCAGTTCTTTGTTGCAGCATCTTCATTGTTCATGACTGCTTTCTCATATGTGCTTTGACTGGGGGGCTACAGCAGAGCGAGTGACCCCTTGCTCAAGCCAGTGACCTTGAGCTTAAGCTAGTGACCTTGGGCTTCAAGCCAGCGACCTTTGGTCTCAAGCCAGCGACCATGGGGTCATGTCTATGATCCCATGCTCAGGCCAGCAACCCCGTGCTCAAGCTGGTGAGCCCACCCTCAAGCCGGCAACCTTGGGGTTTCAAACCTGGGTCCACTGCATCCCAGTCCAACACTTTATCCACTGTACCAATGCCTGGTCAAGCAAATATTTTTATTTTTCAATTACAGTGGACATATTAGTTTCAGATGTATACCCCAGTGATTAGATATTATATAACTTACTAAGTTATCCCCCTGATAAATCTAGGACCTATCCGACACCATACAGTTATTATAATATTATTGGCTATCTTCCCTATGCAGTACTTTATACCCCTGTGACTAGAGTGTAACTATCAATTTGTACTTCTTAATCCCTTCACCTTTTTCACACATCCCCCAACTCCTCTCCCATCTTAAAGTAGACCGTTTAACATTTCCTGTAATACTACTGGTTTGGTGGTGATGAACTCCTGAGGAACTCTATCTGTCCATTGATTCTAAATGATAGCTTTGCTGGCCAGAGTAATCTTGATTGTAGGTTCCTGCTTTTCATCACTTTGAATATTTCTTGTCACTCTCTTCTGGCCTGCAAAGTTTCTGCTGAGAAATCTCCTGACAGTTTTATGGGAGCTCCCTTGTATGTAACTAACTCTTGTTCTCTTGCTGCTTCTATGATTCTCTCTTGGCCCTGGCTGGCTGGCTCGGTGGATAGTGTGTCAGCCTGGCATGTGGATGTACCGGGTTCAATCCTCAGAGCACACACGAGAAGTGACCATCAGCTTCTCTTCCCCTCCTTTTACCCCCCTCTCTCTTCTCCTCTCACAGCCAGTGGCTCAATTGGTTCAAGCCTTGGCCTCAGACTCTGAGTATAGCTTGGTTGATTAAAGCATTGGCCCCAGGCTGGGGTTACCAGGTAGATCCTGGTCACAGTGCATGTGGGAGTCTATCTATCTCCCCTCCTCTCACTTAAAAAAAAAAAAATATATATATATATATATATATTCTCTTTGTCTTTAACCTTTTGAACTTTAATTATAATGTATCTTGGTGTAGGCCTCTTTGGGTTCATCTTGTTTGGGACTCACTGTGCTTCCAACACTTGTATGTCTATTTCCTTCACCAGGTCAGAAAGTTTTCTGTCATTTTTTTTTTTACATAGGTTTTCAATTGCTTGCTCTCTCTCTTCTCCTTCCAGTACCCTCATAATGCAAATGCTGGTATGCTTGACGTTGTCCCCCTGTGCTATCCTCATTTTTCAGATTCTTTTTTCTTATTGCAGTTCTAATTGGGTGTTTTCTTTTTCCTTATCTTCCAAATCTCTGATATGATCTTCTGCTTTATCTACTTCACTGTTGATTCTCTATAATATATTCTTCATTTCAGTTAATGTATTCTTTATTTCTGACTGATTCTTATGTTTTCTAGTTTAATTTTTATGTTTTCTATGTCTTTGTTTATGTTCTAAGTTAATCTTCTCTTCTCCTAAGTTCATTGACTATCTTTAAACCAGTGTTTTGAACTCTGAATCTGGTAGATTGTTTGTCTCCATTTTGTTTAGTTCTTTTTCCAGAGTTTTCTTTTATTCTTTCATTTGGAACATCTGTCTTTGTCTCCTCATTTTGGCAGCCTCCCTGTTTTGGTTTCTATGTATTAGGTAGAGCTGCTATGTTTACTGAGCTTAGAGAGGCCTTATATATATAGTATGTGTTCTGTAGGGTCCAGTATTACAGCCTCTCCATTCACCAAAGCTGGGTACTCCAGGTGTGCCCCCATGTGGGCCCTGTACACCCTCCATTTGTTGAGCCTTGATTGCTGTTGGCACATCAATGAGAGTGCTTTACCCTCAGGCCAACTGGCAACAAGGACTAGCTGTGATTATGGAGGATCAGCTATCCTAGGGCCCACTTCACAGAACAGGACTTATTTCAGTGGGACTCTGGTGCCTACTGAATTTGTCCCTTGTGATGGTGGCTCAGTGGCCTCTTGGGAGGTGCAGGGCAAGGTCAGCCACCACCTGTATCCTGCCTGGGGGCAACCCAGCATGAGCTACAAAGTGATCTTCAGATGGCTGCTACTTGTGCTGGGCTTGGAAGTGTCCAGGAGAGACCTAGTTGTGAACCAAGGCAGTCTGCCACTGGTGTGAGGCCTGGGCTACTGAGTGAGATGTACAGGGCTCACAGAGGCCAGATGTTGCTTGTTTGAGAAATTTTAGGAAAGTCTGAAGCATGAGCCAAAACAGGTCATACATATGGAAAGCCGCTGCAACAGCTTGGGTGTGCCTGCATGTTGGGTAGGGGTGGGAATCAACAGGCCAGGCACACAGTTTGAGCCAGGTTGATGGAGTCTCCGATATGATGCCCATCTACTGGCTCTGTGGGGGGAGGGCTCAGAAAAAGAACAATGGCCTTTGCCAGCACTTCCATCTGGGGAAAGCTGGTCCCCAGCTCTTGTGCTGATGCCAGACAATCCAGTTCTTCCCCCTATGTTTCTGATGCCTTTCAAGCTGCTGCCCCAGTGCTGGATCTCAGAGGGAGTGACTCTGAGTAAGATCGTGTGCAGAACCTTTAAGAGAAACTGCTCCTGTCTCACTCATCCATAATCCCCACTGGCTTTCACAGCCAGAGTCTGGGGAACTTATCTTCCTGGCTTTGGAACCCTGGGCTGGGGAGCCTGGTGTGGGATTGTGAGCCATGATATCTCTCCCAAGTTTTAAACCCCTAGGTTTTAGGGTATTTTTTTAAATTATTGATTGAGAGAGAGAGAGAAATGTTGATTTGTTGTTTCACTTATTCATGCATTCATTAGTTGATTCTTGTATGTGCCCTGACTGAGAATCAAACCCACAACCTTGGCATATTGGTTTCTCTAACCAACTCAGCCTTCCCACCAGGGCTTCTCTCTCCCAATTTTTATCTGCCATCGGTGGATGTGGCACCAGTCCACTCAACGTGTTTGCTTCCACCTCTCCTACCAGTCTAAATGTGTCTCTTCATTATATCCATAGATGTAGGAAGCCTGTTCAGCTATATTTCAGGAAGTTCTGAATGAAGGTTATTCTGTAGCTTAGTTGTAATTTGGATGTGATTGTGGGAAGATTCCAGTACCATGTTTCCTATCTGCTATCTTGACCAGAACTCAGGAATATCATTATTTAACACTAATCTTAGCATAAGAATTTGTGTTGAGACAAGTATTTTAGAATAAGCATACATTTCTTAATTTCTAAGGAAAATCTGGTAAAGAAAAACTACATTTAAAACAAATTAATTTAAAATGGTCAAATTATTCAGTTTAATTATGTATGGACTTATATTGAGGTCATAATTCATCCAAAGTGGTAAATATGCTGTAATTGTTTATTGCACTAAAGCTCTAATGTAACATTTTTAGTATCATAATTTCTGAAAAAAGCTTATTTGAGAACATGAGGTGGTCATGGATAAAGCGAATATAAAAATTTATTATGGTATTTAAATTAGTATGTACATACATATTTCTTATTTCACCTGATGCATGTAAAGAGTCAACAGACCTTGTGACAGTTTGAAATAGACAAAGCATCTCAGAAATAAGGTCAGAATTATGTAGCCTGAGGCATGCACAATTTCCTGTACTGTCAAGTAAAATGAATATAAAGTGCATCTTTAATAAGCAGAAAGAGAAATTGACAGTCCTTACAAAGGGGGGGTGTCTCTTAAGATATATATATATATATATATATATATACACACACACACACATATATTTCATATCTACATATACATTGTATATACATAAATCTTATATATATATATTTAAAATCTATCAACAGTTATTTTACTTAAAAGAAACTATTTATATAGCCATCAATTCTTTTTATAAAGATCGAGAACAGGAATTTCAACAGGAAAATTTTTGTTCTTGTTAATCAGTTGCAAAACATAGTGCATTGAAGGAGTTGGTATTGATGCTTCAACCAGGACACTGGTTGGATGGGTGGGAGAGAATATCAAACCTGTTTGCTTTCTGCTAGTAAATTTTAATATTAATCATCCTGAATGAGCTAGCGCTGTGTTAGGGACTGAGGTAACTCTGAGTTTGTATAATTAAATGTGAGCTACATAAAATATTACAGAGAAAAACAATTTTTTTTTTTACAAATCTGAAGGGAGATAGTATTTATATGGTGTTTATGTGGATTGCAGCCGTCAAAGAAGGCTTTGTCTCCCATCCAAGCACTAACCAGGCCCAACCCTGATGAGCTTCCAAGATAAGGCATGCTCAGGGTGGTACGGCCATAGACCAAAGGCGGCTTTGTGAGGCAGCACTTCACTTGGGTCTTAAGAGTCAATAGATAAAGGTGGAGGAAAGAGGAGGAGACATTCCAGAAAGAACATGTGTAGATATAAACAGAGAGGTGAGAATAAGCATGAAATATGTTAGTTATTGCTCTTTAACAAATCCCCTCGCAGGTTAATACAATACAAAGGCTATTTGCTATTGTCTATTATTCTAAGGTTGGCTGGGTGGTTCTGCTGATCTGGGCCAGGCTCGGTAGGTCTCAATTGGGCTTGCTTCATTTGGGGTGCAGTCAACCAGAAAGTCAGCTCTGGGCTGGCTACAACTCACTTACCTGTGAAGCTTGCTGACTGTTTAGGCTTGTTATTTGGCTTACGTACCTATGTTTGTCTCCACATCATCTGCCATACCGCAGCTGACTATCTGTGCTTGTTCTCACAGGGCAGGGGTACAAGAGAGCAAGAACAGAAACATGCCAGTGCCTCTTGAGGCCTAGACTTGAACTTGGCACAATATTATTTTGCCCCATGCTATTGGTCAACACATATCACAAAGCCATTTTAAAGTGGTAGGGAGTTAGACTCCACCTCTTAATGGAACTACAAAGGGCATAGACTATAGGGAATAGCCATTTGTATAAACAGTCTTCCGCATAGCCACCCTCACTGAAGTACAGAAGTTCTGAAAAAAATAGGGAAGTAGTGAAAATATCTTTCTAGGAAAATTAGCTTGGCAAGAGCTCACATTCAAATTTGAGAAGTCATAGAAGAGGCTTAAGAAGATGGGGGCTGGGTTAGTCATCCTGGTAAGAGGTATAGGGCCATGTCTTAGTCCACCTGGGCTGCAATAACAAAATATCACAGACTGGGTAGCGTAGAAACAATAGAAATTTAGATTTTGCTTTTCAGAAGACTGAGGCAGCAACCAGATCACATTCTGGTGAAGGCTGTCTTTCTTGTTGCTAGCCGGCATCTTTTCACTATCTCCTCTTATAGTAGAAGGCGTTAGGTGTCTGTTTCATTAAAAGTATGAATCCCATTAAAGCGTACTCCACTTTCATGACCTAAACACCTCCCAAGGACCCTACCTCCTAATACTGTCACCTTTGCAGGTTAGAATTTCAACATATGACTTTGGGGCAAAACAAACATTTAGAGCCAGTGGTAGTCAACTTGGTCCCTACCTCCCACTAGTGGGCATTCCAGCTTTCATGGTGGCGGTAGCGGAGAAACCAAAGTATAAATAAAAAGATAGATTTAACTATAGTAAATTGTTTTATAAAGATTTATTCTGCCAAACTTAGCGAAAATCCTACATAAAGTACTTGGTAAGTAATTATTATTATATGCTTTAACTTGTTGTAACTCTGCTTTATAAATTTTATAAAGTAAAGTTATCAATACTTCCCTACTTTATAAATCACCATTACTGTGGAACTGGTGGGCGGTTTGAAAATTTTATTACTAACAGAGATACAGAAGTGGGTGGTAGGTATTAAAAGGTTGACTACCCCTGGTTTAGACCATAGCAAGTTTGGTCAAAGATAGAGGCAGTATTGTCAAGATTTTTGTTTGTTTTGTTAAATTTGACCACAAATAGTTCCATTCCTTTGAAAAATATTTTGGAGCATTTTTTAATTAATCATGTCTCACAGCTGTTTGTTTCTGAAGTGTCTTTTGCTGTCTGAATCTATGGGCAGCAGCCTGCCCTTGAACTCTGGTGGGTCATGAGTACACAGCATTGTGCTGACTCCCCAAACAGTACCATATCCAGCAAATCTGCTTGTGTGAGCACTTCAGGTGTGTACATTAATCAGCATTCAGCTGTTGGACAACTGAAAGGGTTTTGTTTTGTTTTTTATGGTGTTTGTATTCTCTTGAGCTGAAAGAGTTTCCCAAAAGATTTGAAACAAATTCCAATCTTGGTTTCTCAGATCCTGTTTGCAACCCCAAGTATGCTTACTTTAAAACTTACCTGTTAATCACCTTGCTTTATTCTTTTGTTGATGAGGCTGTCCCAACACGAGATCATCAAATATGACCTGCCAAACATCACCATGTATTAACCTTAAATCTGCTTAGAGCAATACATGATGGTGTTACTGCTTCTAGCAACTCTAGATATCACATCAGGTTAAAAAGAAAAAGTGTGTTTATAAATATGAAACTTACATGACAGCTAACTTCTATAGGAATTATAAATAAAAAAAATACAATGCTGATTTTTTAAAGTACTTTATTTCTTTAGGAAGTCTCAAAAAAACCACACACACAAAAAAAAACCTGTAATAATTGAGTTAGGTCTTAAAGAAACCTTAAGAGGTCAGTCTAAGAATGCTTGTCTCAGGAGGGAAAAATCATTTAATACCAAGTAAAGATTTCAGATACTTATCATACTTACCCAATTTATTTAAAAATTTATTGCTTTAATAACTCAAAGTTCAATTGTTATTATCTTCCCCGATATTCTTTTCAAATGGCCACTGTTTTGTTCTAATGATTTTGCTTTTCCAAAGACTTGTAAATCTTCTATGCAGGGATTTAATTGCTTCCTATGAAAGAAGGAGGGGAAGATGAAAATGCCTGGTGTGGAGCTCCAGAAAAACAAAGCATCTATCTCTATTTCTGTCTGTTAAGTTGTTTTAAGGTTGATAATTGGGAATTGCTCATTTTAAAGCCACATTGCATTAAAAAAAGGACACATGCTTCCTGCTGATAGGATTTTCAGCCTGCCTAGAATTTATTATAATTTTATGAGAGGAAGATCTTAATAGCTCAGTGATCAAATACATTATAAAATAATTTTAGAAAACCTAAGTATTTATAATTTTTCTAATTGTTCCTTGTAAATTTCACTTTCCCCTCTCATACAGTTATGTTATCGGATTTGGAATTTTAAATTGCAGCTTTCATTCATTTTACGACAGTGTGATGAACGTTTTATCTTCCCTGGGAATGATTATTTCCAGAGGTAATAAGAACAGTCATCTATTATATGGTCTGCATTTCTTGTTTTCTGTGCATTCTGTTGTCAGCCTAGCAAAATTAATTAGATTAATTCCCTAAATTCTAGAGAATATTATTAGATATCAATTAAGCATTCAGAAATGGGTATTTTATATACAAGTTTATAGTCTAATTTTCAAAGAAAGTAAACCCATGTAGATTTATATATTTTAATGCTTAGACTTCATAATACACCCTAATATCTGTTAATGTCATTATTTTTATTGGAATCTAGTAAAAAGTCAGTTATGTATATTTTGAATAAAACATTAGTTGGCCTTGGGCATTATTTTTCTGTTTGTTTATCTTCATTTTCAAATAAATCTGGGTATTAGTATATCTTCAAAAAAAAAAAAAAAGAAAAAGAACTTTACAAAAAGAAAATGACATACTCAAAACAGATTGGTTTCCAGTGAAATGCCTGACTAAATACCCATTTACTTTATGGTTTTGTTATTTTTAAAAATTATTTTTTGAAAAAAAAAAAAACTTTCAAAAGCTAAAATGGCCTGACCAGGTGGTGGCACAGTGGATAGAGAGTCGGACTGGGATGCAGAAGACCCAGGTTCGAGACCCCGAGGTCGCGCACGGGCTCATCTGGTTTGAGCAAAAGCTCACCAGCTTGGAACCAAGGTCGCTGGCTTGAGCAAGGGGTTACTCAGTCTGCTGAAGGCCCACGGTCAAGGCACATATGAGAAAGCAATCAATGAACAACTAAGGTGTCACAACGAAAAACTAATGATTGATGCTTCTCATCTCTCACTGTTCCTGTCTGTCTGTCCCTATCTATCCCTCTCTCTGACTCTCTCTCTCTCTGTCTCTGTAAAAAAAAAAAAAAAAAAAAAGCTAACATGTACACAGTTTAACCATCAGATATAGAATCAGGTACAATAGTTTCGTGTTTTACCTCTCTGCCTCCGGTCTTAATCAACAGAGATAGTGGCTTCAAACTCAGTTCTTTTAAAAATTTTGTTAGATGCTATTTCCAAGCCTCTCTTGCAGTTAATTGCAGTCACATTTTGAGATCAGTCCAACGGAAAGTGAACAAAAGTGATACTTTTTCCTTTTCTCTGCCTGACCTTTTATTCCCAATCTTTCTTTCCTTTTCTGTTGTCCTTTCAAGACCTAGTTTAAGTGGCAGGCTTGGGAACATTTTCTCTGGCCTGCCCCTCTCCACTCCTCTGCAATCACAAACCCGGAGAACATAGAAATGCCTCATTGGGGGTGCCCATCTCACCCCATGCTTATGACCATGTTTTCACCGGCCTTGGTCTTCAAATGAACTGTAAGCACTTACTGGCCTTGGCTTCTCTGATACTCATCACAAACTCTGGCACATACAGAAAGCTTATAGTAAACATCTGTCAAATAATCATGTCTGAGCTGACTTGGAACCATTAGCAGCTCTCTCATCTACAGTGTAAGCACAGGACCCCTATAAGAGTGTCTGCAGTTATGCCCAATAGTGGGAGAACTTCTCCAGGCCTCTTCTGGGTGGACTTGGGGGGAATTCCTGTGTTGGCTGCCTCACATCCTGACCCCTTGGACTGAAGCTAGTTAAAGACTGCATGCCTGACTTCTTAACATGGTGTTTCACAAAGCAAACACTTAAAAATTTCATGGTCTAATTTTTCAATTTTTCCTTTTATAAATCATGCTTCTGGTTTCAAGTCGAAAGTCTTTTCCAAGCCCTGGTTATTAAAGATTTTCAATGTATTTTTTTTCTTAAAAATTTTATAGTTTTACATTTAAATTTGTTATCCATTTTGAGTTAATTTTTTTTAAACCTACAGATGTCCAGTTCCTGTAGCACTGTTGTTGAATGGACTGTCTTTCTCCCATTGAATTTCTTTTGCACCTTTGTCAAAAATCTATTGAGCATATTTGTGTGGATCTATTTCTGGGTTCTCTATTCTGTTCTATTGATCTGTCTATCCCTCCATCAATATCACATAGTGTTGATTAATGTAGCTATAGGTCTTGAAACAGAATAGACTGATTCTTTCCACTTTATTCTGCTTTTACAAAATTATTTTAGCTGTTCTATTTTCTTTGCCTTTCCATGTAAAATTATATATATATAATCCCTATTAAACTCTAGTTGGAATTTTGATAAACATTATGTCAAACCTGTTTATCAGTTTAGGGAGAACTGATATCTTTCCCGTGTTGACTCTTTTAATCCATGTATGGATATTTTGATAGATTTATTTAGCTCTTCTGTGTCTTATATCAGCATTGTGTATTGTTAGCATACATATATTCTGCGTATATCTTGTTTGCTTTACAACTATTTGTTTTTTACTTTAAGCTATTGCACAGGTGTTGTGTTTTTAATTTCAGTATCCACATGTTCATTACTAGTATATAGAAATATAATTGATTATTGCTGAATTTACTTATTAGTTCTAGAGATTCTTTGGTAGAATCTGAAATTTTCTCTATAAGCAATCATGTTTTTTTTTATAATAGTGACAGTTCTATTACTTCTTTTCTGATCTGTATGCCTTTTATTTCCTTTCCTTGCATTATTGCACTGGCAATAAGACATTTTAGCACCATATTAAATAACAGTGGTGAAAGCAGACATTTTGCAATGTACTATTACATATAATATTAGTTGCAGGTTTTTTGTAGATGTTCTTTCAAGTTGGGTAAATTCCCCTTTATTCTTATTTGTCATGAATATGTGTTGAATTTTGACAAATGATTGTTCTACATTAATTGATTCAATCATGTTACCTTTTTAATACATAGAATTGATTACATGGAATGATTTTTAAATATTGAACCCAGTCTTACATCCTGGAATAACTCTCACTTGCTCATGGTGTATAATTATATTTTATATATAGCTAAGTTCTATTTTCTAATATTCCATAAAGATTTTGCATGTATATTCATGAAGGATACTGATGTACAGTTTTCTTGTTTTCTACTGTCTTTCTCTGGTTATGATGTCAGAGTGATATTAGCTTCATAAAATGAATAGGGAACTGTTTTTTTGCTCTTTAATTTTCTGGAAAGATGGTAGGGAGAATTGGTGTTAATTTTTGTTTAAACATTGGTAGAATTCTCCAGTAGAACAGCTTGGATTAGAGATTTATTTTTTTGGTATTATGAATTTAATTATTATGGTATTATGAATTTAAATATTATTATTTTAATTCCTTTAATTGTTATAGGGCTGGTCAAATTATCTATTAAATTTTGGATGAACTGTAGTAATTTGTGATTTTTGAGGAATTAGTCTATTTCTTCTAAGTTATCAAATTTATGTGTTCAAAGTTGTTTTTAGTATTATCTTATCTTTTGATACCTGCAGGGTCTTCAGGGTTAGCCTCTGCTTTAGTCCTGATGTGCGTAGCTTGTCTCTTCTTTTGCTTTGTCAGTCATACTAGAAGTTTGTCAGTATCACTGATTTCTTTTTTAAAGGACCTGTTCTTTGTTCTATTGATCTCCTTTATTGTTTTTCTGTTTTGAATTTCATTGACTTCTGCTTTTTAGTATTTCTTTCCTGCTTGTTTTGGATTTATTTTGTTTTTTTTTCAAAGTTATCAAGGTGAGATTTTATATTAACTTGAGACTATTCCTTTTTATTATCATATGCTATTAGTGTTACAAATTTTCCTCCCAGTATTGCTTTAGTTGTGTCACACAAATTTTGGTATGTTTACTTTCATTTCATACCATACAAGGTATTTTTTTAATTTTTATTTTTTTTCTGAACTTCATGATTTCTGACAAGCAATCCACTGTCTTTTTTATCTTTTTCTTTTTTGTTCCTTTTCTGAAAGGGATAGAGATGATAAGCATCAACTCGTAGTTGAGGCACTTTAGTTGTTCACTGATTGCTTTCTTATATGAGCCTTGACTGGGGGGCTCCAGCCAAGCCAGTGATCCCTTGCTCAAGCCAGCGACCTTGGGCTCAAGGCAGTGACCTCAGGGTTTCGAACATGGAAACTCAGTGTCCCAGGTTGGTGCTCCATCCACTGAGCTACCACTGGTCAGGCGCAATCCACTGTCTTGTGAATTCTTTCCCCCCTTGTGAATGTATCATTTTTATCTGGCTGTCATTTTTATCAAGCTTTTGTCTTTAGCTTCAGTTTTTAGAAGTTTAAGGATGATATGTTTTTTAATGGATTTCATTAGGCTTCACCTGGCTTCTTGCATCTGTAAGTTTATGTCTCTTGCTAACTTTAGGCAGTTTCCAATTATTATTTCTTTGAGTACTTTTTCAATCTCACCCTCTTTTCCTGCTTCTCTGGGACGTGGATGAATCAAATGTTAGATCTATTGTTATAGTTCCCCAGGTCTCTGAGGCTCTGTTCATTTCACTTTTTTAGTCTGTTTTCACTCTGTTGTTCAGACTGAATACATTCTATCGTTCTACGTGTCAGTTCAATCATTCTTTCCTTTGTCCCCTCCATTCTGAGGCTGTGCCTATTTTATTTTGGTAAATATATTTTATAGTTATAAATTGTCCATTTGGTTTGTTTTGCATCTTCTATTTCTTTGCCAAAGCATTCTATTTTTCCTTCCTTTCTAGAGTGCTGGTAATTGTTTGAAGCAATATTATGAAGGCTGCTTTAAAATGTTTGTCAGATAATTCTAACGTCTTGCCATCTCAGGATTGACATCTATCAGTAGTCCTTAAATTCAGTTTCAGATCTTCCATTCCTGGTATGATGAGTGATTTTTGATGAAAATCTTTTTAATTTTATTCTGAGAGTCTGAATCTTATTTAAGCCTTTTATTGTAACTCTCTTTTTTTCTGACACTGCTCTTTCAAGGAAAAGGGAGGGCCCCTCTTTATTATTGCCAGGTAGAGGTAACCTCTGTAGCAATCCCACCAGTGTTGACACCTGGTAGGTGGGATCCTCATTACTGCTGGCGGGATGAGACCTTTAGCTTCTCTTGTGTCTCTACCACTGATACCATAGTGGGGATGGCCTTGTTACTGCTGTTTGATGATGTGAGTTCTGACTTTCCTATAGCCTCCTCTGACACCACGCCAGCAGGGAGGAGCAAGGGTACCTCATTACTGCTGGATGAGGATGGAACTGCAGAATCTCACATGGTCTCCAGTGATACTATGAGGCAATCCATTACTGGTTGGCAGTGATGAATGTTCTGGCTTCCCACTTGGCCTTCTCAAACATCATCACCCTAGTGGGGCATTGGGGCACCTCATTATTCCTGGGTGTAAATAGAAGTTTCAGCTTCTCACTCTGCTCAGCCTTTGCCAGCATGGGTGGGGTGGTACCACAGTTTTTTATGTGGTGCTTGGCTTTTATTGTCTAAAAGTTTTCTGTCTTGACTTTGGGTAATATTGTGACATAGGTAAACATGGTTCTCGCCTCCTCTCATAATCACATCAAACTTATAACTAAATTACAGAACAACCATCATTCAGAACTGCCTGAAATCTAGCTTATTGGAAGTCCCACAGCTCGGGAATTAAAGAAGAAGCCACATTAAGACTAGTAGGTTGTTGATGTGATGGGCTGGTCCCAGACCCATGTGTGGCAGATTAAAATTGGGAAGGATATCTTGGCTATGGAGGTGGCTTCCTGAGAACTAAGGGGTCTTAGCCCCACACAAGGCTTCCCAATCGAGGGTTCTTGAGCCAGAAAGAGAAGTCTCCATAATTTCTGGGTGTAAAATTCAGGCTGAAGGAAACAGAGGGCTGTTGGAGTCCCAGGCAGTTCCTCTTAAATGTCCTGCACATGGACTTACTCAGACTCACTCCCTCTGAGCTCCAGCACTGGGGCAGCAGCTTGAAAGGCACCAGAGACATATGGGGAGGAACTGAATTGTCCAGCATCAGGTTAAGTGCTGGGAGACAGCTTTCTCCCAGACACAGAAGTGCTGGCAGAAGTCATTGTTCTTCTCTGAGCCCTCCACACAGAACTGGACAGTGGGTGCTATATCTGAGATTCCATTAACCTGGCTGACACTTTCTGCCCCATTCTGGGGATTCCCTGAGGCCCTGACCCACCCAACTTTTGGGCCCACCCAAGCTGTTTTCAGTAAATGTTTTGCATGGGAAATGACTTTTTAATACAAGTGTTTGTCTTGGCTCATGCTTTTGGTTTTCCTAAAACCTCTCAAATAAGCAGTGTCTGGCCTCAGCATGCCCTGTACCTCTTACTAAGTGGCCCCAGGTCCTGCACTAGCAGCAGCCAGCCTTGGTCCACAGCTTGGTCTTGCCAGGGCAGCTCCAAGCCTAGACAAGAGGCAGCCACCTGTAATTACTTTGTAGTTCATGCTGGGTGGCCCCAGGAAGAACACAGGTGGTGACTGACCTCAGCCTGTACCTCCCAGGAGGCTCTAGAGTCAGTACAACTAGTGGAAAGCTTCAGACCACATCAAAATATCAGCACCCAACTACCTCCAAAAGTGACACACTCAAGGGGCAGACTCAGCAGACACCAGAGCCCTGCTGAAGTAAGTCCTGATCTGTGGGATGGGCCCTTGCACAGCTGATCTTCCATAATGGTTGGAGGTTGGTGGTCCATGGTTGCAGCCAGTCCTTACAGTTGATCAACCTGGGGGTAAATACTTCCCACTGATGTGCTAACAGTAATCAAGTCTCAACTATAAGAGGAAGGTGTATACAGCCTACACAAGGTGATGTACACCTCAAGTGCCCAACTTGTGTTATTAGGGAGTCTGTGCCACTGGTCCCTACAAAACACTTAGGCTACTCTACCAAGTCTGGGAAATATAGCAGCTCTATCTAATACATAGAAATAAACACAGGGAGGCTGCCTAAATGAGAAGACAAAAAAAAAATGTGCCAAATGAAAGAACAGAATAAAACTCTAGAAAAAGAACTAAACAAAATGGAAATAAGAAATCTACTAGATGCAGTGTTCAAAAAATTGCTTATAAGCTCAATAAACTTAGTGAAATCTCAACAGCATAAAAAAGGACCTATCAGAAATGAAGGATACACTAACTAAAATGAAGGATAATTTATGGGACATCAGTGGTAGAGTAGATGAAACCAAGAATCAAATCAGCAATTTGGAATATAAGGAAGCAAAAAAACCTCAATCAGAACAACAAAAAAGAAAAAAGAATCCCCAAACATGAGGTAGTATAAAGAATCTCTGGGTCAACTTCAAGCATACCAACATTCACCTCACAGAGATGCCAGAGAGAAAAGAGAGAGAACAAGAAATTGAAACCTTACATAAAAAAATGACAGAAAACTTCCTTAACCTGATGAAGGAAATAGACATACAGGTCCAAGTAGTACAGAGAGTCCCAAATAAAATGAACCCCAAAAGGCCCACAACATAATTAAAATGCAAAAGGTTAAAGATAAAGAGAATTAAGAAAATTTTTTTTTATTAAGTGAGAGGCAGGGAGGCAGACAAACAGATTCCCACATTCTTCCCAACTGGGATCCACTTGGCAAGCCCTCTACTGAGTGATGATCTACCCTGGGTGTTGAGGATGGCTCCATGGCCAACTTGCTCAAACCATTTGAGCCATGGCTGCAGGAGGAGAAGAGAGAGAGAGAAGGGGGAGGGGTGGAGAAATAGATAGTTGCTTCTCCTGTGTGCCCTGACTGGAAATCAAACCCAAGAGTTCTGCATGCTGGGCCAATGTTCTACCACTGAGCCAACCAGCCAGGACCAACGAGAAAAATTTAAAAGCAGCAAGAGTAGAGCAGTTAGTTATGTCCAAGGGAGCTCCTATAAGATTGTCAGCTGATTTCTCAACAGAAACATTTCAGGCCGGAAGAAACTAGCAAGAAATAAAGTGATGAAAAGCAAGGAACTATAACCAAGATTACTCTACCCAGCAAAGCTATCATTTAGAACTGAAGGACAGATAGTGAGCTTCCCAGACAAGAAAAAGCTAAGAAAGTTCATCAGCACCAATCCAGTATTACATGAAATGTTAAAGGGTTTTCTTTAAGAAGAAGAAAAAAAGATAAAAATATGAATAATAAAATGGTAATAAATATATATCTATCTACAATTGAATCTTAAAAACAAAAAATGAACAAGCAGAACAGAAACAGACACATAGATACAGGAAACGTTTTGATGGCTGCCAGATGGGAGCGGCTGCCAGGTGGGGTTGGGTGAGAAGGATGGAGGGATTAAGAAGTACAGGTTAGCCCTGGCTGGTTGGCTCAGCGGTAGAGCGTCGGCCTAGCGTGCGGAGGGCCCGGGTTTGATTCCCGGCCAGGGCACACAGGAGAAGCGCACATTTGCTTCTCCACCCCTCCGCCGCGCTTTCCCTCTCTGTCTCTCTCTTCCCCTCCCGCAGCCAAGGCTCCATTGGAGCAAAGATGGCCCAGGCGCTGGGGATGGCTCTGTGGCCTCTGCCCCAGGCGCTAGAGTGACTCTGGTCGCAACATGGCGACGCCCAGGATGGGCAGAGCATCGCCCCCTGGTGGGCAGAGCGTCGCCCCTGGTGGGCGTGCCGGGTGGATCCCGGTCGGGCGCATGCGGGAGTCTGTCTGACTGTCTCTCCCTGTTTCCAGCTTCAGAAAAATGAAAAGAAAAAAAAAAAAAAAAAAGAAGTACAGGTTAGTAGTTACAAAATAGTCTCAGAGATGTGAGGTACAGTATAGGGAATAAAGTCAATAATATTGTAATAACTATGTATAGTGTCAGACAGATGTGAGATTTATTGGGATGATCAAATTAAGTTATACAATGTCTAATCACTGGGGTATATACCTGAAACTAATATAATAATGTATGTCAACTGTAATTGAATAATAAAAATGATTAATTTGAAAAATATAATCTTTTTCAAAAAATTAAAAATAAATAAATAAAAAATAGATAAGTATTAACCTGGAATGCTGAGGTCACCAGTTCAAAACCCTGGGCTTGCCTTGTCAAGGCACATATGAGAAGCAACTACTATGAGTTTATGCTTCCTGTTTCTCCTCTCTCTCTCTCTCTCTCCCTCTCTCTCTCCCCACTCTATCTAAAAATCAATAAATAAATTAAAAAAAAAAAAGAAAGCCTGACCTGTGATGACACAGTGGATAAAGCATCAACCTGGAACCCAGGTCCTGAGGTCATGGTTCGAAACCCTGGGCTTGCCTGGTCAAGACACATATGGGAGTTGATGCTTCCTGCTCCTCCCCCTTTCTCTCTCTCTCTCTTATCTCTATAATGAATAAATTAAGTCTTAAAAATAAATAAGTATCCCTGGCCGGTTGGTTCAGTGGTAGAGCGTCGGCCTGGCGTGCAGAGGTCTCGGGTTTGATTCCCGGCCAGGGCACACAGGAGAGGCGCCCATCTGCCTCTCCACCCCTCCCCCTCTCCTTCCTCTCTATCTCTCTCTTCCCCTCCCGCAGCGAGGCTCCATTGGAGCAAAGATGGCCCGGGCGCTGAGGATGGCTCCTTGGCCTCTGCCCCAGGCGCTAGAGTGGCTCTGGTTGCAAAAGAGCGACGCCCCAGAGGGGCAGAGCATCGCCCCCTGGTGGGCAGAGCGTCGCCCCCTGGTGGGCGTGCTGGGTGGATCCCGGTTGGGCGCATGCGGGAGTCTGTCTGACTGTCTCTCCCTGTTTCCAGCTTCAGAAAAATACAAAAAAAAAAAGTAAATAAAATAAATAAATAAATACATAACTAAATAAAAGTTTTCTGTTTGCCAGGTTGCCTTTTTCTAATCCTTAGGCTAGTGAGAACAGGTTTATTTTGGTTTTTTTCCTTGTCCCCACTGGCATGCCAACAGTGTTGGCTTCATCAACTTCAAGGCTGGAATATATGAGGCTAAAAAAAAAAAGAAAGAAAAAGAAAAAAAACTCACCCCTCTGTCTTTTCTTACAACCCAAAGTCTTTTATGAATCTGCCTCTTCTCTCCAACTTCCAGTATCTTCCTGTGCTGTTTTTTATATATAATGTCCAGGGTTTTAAAGTTGTGTTTATCAAGACAAATAGGGAAACAATGTCTACTCTATCTTCCCAGAAGCAGAAATCAAATACATTCAATTTTAAAATGAGAAAATTGAAGGTCTGGGTGAGGTGCACAGCTAATAGTGGCAATGGTCGAATTAGATCCCTGCTTCGTGGGCTTCTTCTTCAGTGCTCATGCCTTTGTACAAGTAAGATTCAGGCATCTGCCTTGACCTGTGATGATGTAGAGACAGTGTCATGAGAACTCTGCATGGTTGCCCACTGCCTCCAGCCACTTATTTTACTTTATATTCCCTCAGAACCTCTGCATAGTTTCAGCTACTGCACCATACATATAGTACTGTCTCCAGCGGTGGCTTCTAAATTCCCTTATATGAACAGCTCAGAGGCAGCAATGTAAATTTAAGGGAGGGCAGGGGACTTACAGCTTTAGTCAAGAAAATGCTGTTTTTACTTAATTATATACTCTTGGACATGGATTTGGGGATGGTGAATGGAAATAGGAGGTGCTAAATCACCTCAGACCATCCAAACACCCCTTGCCTTGTATTAAACTACAGGTAGTCCTGGGGCTACAAATGATATAGGTTCTGCTGGTTTGTTCTTCTTTTTTTTTTTTTAATTTTATTTATTTTTTACAGAGACAGGGAGTGAGTCAGAGAGAGGGATAGACAGGGACAGACAGACAGGAACGGAGAGAGAGACGAGAAGCATCAATCATTAGTTTTCCATTGCGTGTTGCAACACCCTAGTTGTTCATTGATTGTTTTCTCACATGTGCCTTGACCATGGGCCTTCAGCAGAACAAGCAACCCCCTGCTGGAGCCAGCGACCTTGGGTTCAAGCTGGTGGGCTTTTGCTCAAACCAGATGAGCCTGCGCTCAAACTGGCGACCTCAGGGTCTCGAACCTGGGTCCTCTGCATCCCAGTCTGACGCTCTATCCACTGTGCCACCCTCCTGGTCAGGCTGGG
The DNA here is from genome assembly GCF_036850995.1 of Saccopteryx leptura. NCBI lineage: Eukaryota > Metazoa > Chordata > Mammalia > Chiroptera > Emballonuridae > Saccopteryx > Saccopteryx leptura. Next base: position 90,752,777 of record NC_089506.1, on the reverse strand, counting down.
TTTTTTTTTTGTTTTTTTTTTTTGTATTTTGTATTTTTCTGAAGCTGGAAACAGGGAGAGTTAGTCAGACAGACTCCCGCATGCGCCCGACCGGGATCCACCTGGCACGCCCACCAGGGGCTACGCTCTGCCCACCAGGGGGCGATGCTCTGCCCCTCCGGGGCGTCGCTCTGCCGAGACCAGAGCCACTCTAGCGCCTGGGGCAGAGGCCAAGGAGCCATCCCCAGCGCCCAGGCCATCCTTGCTCCAATGGAGCCTTGGCTGCGGGAGGGGAAGAGAGAAACAGAGAGGAAGGAGGGGGGGGGTGGAGAAGCAAATGGGCGCTTCTCCTATGTGCCCTGGTCGGGAATTGAACCCGGGTCCCCCGCATGCCAGACCAACGCTCTACCGCTGAGCCAACCAGCCAGGGCTCAGGCTGGTTTGTTCTTAAGTTGAATTTGTATGTAAGTTGGAACAGGTACATTTACCTATTAAATGCAACTTAGACAGATGTTTGTATTAACATCTGCATATAAATACTTCAACATTTTTAAACCTACAGAGCCTAATTCTTTTGTAACCCAAGGACTGCTTGTATAATGCTAACAATATGTTGATACGTAGACTCTGTTGGTTTTAATTAACTTAGGATAAAGGTGGCTTATTTTATTTCATATAAACCTGAGGTTATCTTTGGCATTGGAAGATTAGAGAAGATCTTAATAATAATAATTTTAAAAACTTGCTTATTTCCCCCTACTGTTGGCATTAGATCACAGTCATATCTACATAAAAGCAGAATCTGTCATTTCTGAGTTCCACTTATCCTTGCATGCATAAGTCTCAAGTATCAAAATTGATTTTTTAAAATGTTCATTTGAAAAACTGTAGAGATAAGATTCAAGGATGCTTGCTCTTAGAGAAGGATTATTTATTAAGGAAAAGACTTGCCCTTTGAAAATTATTATCATAATTATCACTAAGAACCCAATTCTATATTTCTTATTAAGGCAAAATCCCTATTGAGGCAAACACAAGAAGGCTGTTGATTGCAGTGGAATATCTGTCTGAATAGGGCTAAGTAATCAGCTTTGAAATGTCACTCAGAAGAAACGGAGGGGCAGAGGCTATTCCCTGGCGTATCACAGTGCATTTTTTTTTTAATTACCAAGAGTTCTACATTATCCTTGCATTAGTAATTCTTCCAGATAACCACAGAAATAATAGTTAGGACTTGAGGGAAAATTATATTGGAATAGAGAGAACGAGAATGGCAGAGAAGTCTGTCGGCCCAGCAGTCGCGGCTGCCGTCGCTGCCAGGCAGGTGCAGGTTCCCATCAGATTCAGGCAGACAGTCAAGAAACAGTGGAGCCAAAAACTGGTGGGCCTTTCCTTTATTTTACTCTCATACTGGCCAATGAGCAAACACACAGGGCTCCAAAACCCTGACACATTCTCCAGTTCCACAGCCAGGAGAATCTTCTCTGGTTTTCCTAGAACCAAAGGCCCCCCACCAGTCTCAGTCGCCTCTGGTTTCCCATCTGTACACCTCCTCCCTTCTCCCCTCTGCACAGACTGGCTTCTCCATCAGCCCCCTGCCATCTTGGCTTACTTCTTCCTCACTCTGCAAAAAAACCGGCTTCTTTCCTCCTTCCTTCTCTCTTTTTAAAACTTCTTTGGCACCAAAAACCTCTCCTCCAGCAATATTAGCATAACACTGGAAGGTAATTAGCAATTTCACAGACCAGCACCATTAAAAGTGAGCAAACTCAAGAATCATATTTTACAAACTCACTTGCCCAACAAAGTCCAAGGGGCCATATCAGCACATTGAGTATGTTGAGGTCTATTGAATTACATACTCTCTAAGTCATTTTGTTCTAACCCACAGTGGTGAGTAAATGAACTGTAGAGTCACCTGACCATGCTGTTTATCAATCTCATGTCAGGAAAATCAGAAACCTGAACAGACAGCCCACTTCAGTTCTCATGGGCTGACTTCCCTGTCTTCATTTATAAGGCTTGACTCTAATTCCTTGGGGCCATGTGTTTTGTGAGTAAATAATGAGAATGCAATTTAGCTTAAATCACTAGGAAACATTTAAAAATCTCAATATAATAGGCACTTGACATTTTAAAAGGCTATAGTCCAAAACTTTTAATATTCTTTAGACATAAAAATATTGCTATACATCATAGTGTATCAAGTCCTCAAGTAGCAAACTATAGTCACTCACCGCTGAGTTTTCAGATAGGAAGCAGTTTCACTTGCAAAAAATTATACAGAACACTTGATTACTGTAACTGTCTTCAGCTCATTCATTTACTTATTCATTCATTCTACAAATGTTTATTGAAGATCTAGCATGTAACAGGCACTATACTAAGCTCTCAGATAATAAAACAAATATAATTCGTATCATTAAGCTATGATCAGAATAGCAAAAGGGCAATCAATAGACAGGTAAACAAAACAAATAAATACTGTAATCAGTGCTTTGAAGGAAACAAACAGGGTAGAGTGAAGCATGGTACATTGTAGGGTAGAGCTTACTCACTATTGGTAGGCAGGAAAGACCCCTCCAAGGGAGGAGCATTTAAACTGCTAAGTGTCAGTGACACCAAACGCAGGGAAAGGGCAGGAAAAGGGTATTCCTCCTAGAAGCACAGTATGTATCAAGTCTCTGAGACTGAGAAGAGTATGGGACATCTGAGGGGTTGAAAGAAGATCAGTGTGCCTGGAGGGAAGTGAGAAAGGTATAGGGGTTAGGAGAAGCGTGAATTTTGTTAGACAGGCGAGGGCCAGATCATATGGGCTCTCTGTGGACCATCTGTCTCAGTCTATTTCTGCTGCTATAACAGAATATGTAGACAAGGTGACTTAAACAACAGACATGTATTTTTAACATCCATGTGCTAGCAGATTCAATGTCTAGTGAAGGCCCATTTCCTGGTTCATGGGTGGCTGTCTTCTAGCTCTGTCTCCAAAGGGCAGAAGGGAGCAAGAAAGCTCTCTGGAGTCTCTTTTATAAGGGCACTAATCCCATTCAAGAGGGCTCTACTCTCATGACCTAATCACTCCCCAAAGGCTCCACCTCCTAATACTGTCACATTGGGGTAGGATTAGGATTTCAACATAGAAATGGGGGGGGGGGGGACGGACACAAATATTCAGTCCCTAATGCCATTGCAAGGAGTTTGATTTTATTCTTATGTAATAGGAACCCTTTAGAAAAGGTTTTCATAGAAAAGTGACATGTTCATAGATCAGGTCAAATTTGTGGCAACCCTGAGTAGCCATTGTGCAGTAGGGTATAGAATCTGTTTGTTAGTTTTAAGGAAAGACAGCTGGCAACAATTTATGACAGGTAGATTTTACCTTTTTGTTGTTGTGGGAAAAATGGGTTGGAGGAGACATGAGTAACAGTAGCCGGCAGGTAATCCAACAAAATGGTCTATGTGAGATGGTGGCTTGAAAGAGATGACAGTGGTAGAAATGAACAGTAGAAAGAGCTGACGTGCTTTTTCAATGGAGAAGTGACAGAGGCATCATGTTGACTCTCAGCAACTAGAACGGTGCTAGCTCCTGAAGTGGAGAAGTCTGGGGAGGTATAGGTGCTGAGCCACATCGAGAAGACAGCTTTGGACTGACTTGTTGCATTTGAGGGGCTGGCAGACCTCTGGGAGGAGATGACTAGCAAGAATCCACAAACCAGAACTCAGAGGACAATTTTCAATATATAAATTTGGCATTTGGGACATATAGATAGAATTTAAAGCCAGAGAGACGGTCGTAAGAGAAAAAGAAAAGAGGGCTCAGGACTGAATTAGAGGTCAACAATAAAAGGTCAAAGAGAAAAAGCGGTCTAAGAGAATCTGAAGAGACTGCATTGGGAAAGGGAAGGAAAATCAAGAGAGGATGGTGTCAGTTCAGCAAAGAGTGAAAGGAAGGAGGAGAAAGAAGTATGAAATGTCTATGGTGTTCAATTGCCGAGAAGACACTGGTTCCTGACTTCAAAAACATGAACATCAAATCAAAACTAGATGTATTTATTATCATCTTGTTATTTCTCGTGTTTTACCTCCTAGTATGTTTTCCTGCTCACCTGAAGAAATGACAACTGCTGTTTGAGTCCCGAACATTGTCAAATCACACATTTTAAAGAAGAGTCTTTCATCTTTCTTTATGAATTTTGATCCTCCCTGAATTCTTGGGTAACTTCTACAACTCTTTTCATTTTGCTATTATATGCAGAATCTAAAATCTTCAGAAGCCTCCACTTCCCAAATGTAAAACTATTTTAGAAATTTATTATTTTTTGAAAATTATCCATGTTCGTTTAAAAACATATTGGCTCTTCACCTTCAATGTATTTGAATTCTCAGGTTGTAGAAGCCTTGGAATATTAAGCTTATTGGAAAGTTAGGACAAGGTTTTCCTAGAGGGTGGAGAGTAGCTTTAAATTCAAAGTGGAAAAAAAATTCCATATCTTAAAATAGAAGCAATTTTTTTTCTCTGTTTCACATTCTCTCAAGATATCCACAATCCTTTTTAAACTATCTATTTATTATTAAATACAGGCAATTTAGCTCCTTTGTAAGGTTATGCAAATAATTCTTCCAGAATTAGCATTTAACATGCAGTTCTTATATCCACACAAATGTTTTGTATAAAGTTGTTTTATAAAGATTCAAATCTTTATAATTAGGAAGGGAAAATATATTAATAGGAATAAAGGGATACTCTGCTAATCTCCCATATGTAAATTAGCTTATAATTTCCATCATTTACTTTAGAAACAACTGAACAATGGAACTTTTATTCTTCAATATTGCTGTCTCTCTCCTGCTGCTAGAAAGTATGTGTGTATACATGTATATCTAAAGGAAAATGACAAAGAACATTAAATACTTTAGTTTTGTGGGAGAGACAGTTGGTAATTTGTGAGTGGGATTGAAGTTGATATTCTGAGTTCGGAAGCCTATGGGACAGACTGTAATGTGGACGCTCTTGGGTTCTCATTTCAACTGGTTATTTTCACTCTTTTTCTGGGGGGGGGGGGGGCTGGATTTACTCTTGCTAACCCGACACTCCAGAATGTCTTCATCTCCTCCCTTTTCCCCAATCTTTATATGGATGGCATTTTTGTCAACTGTATGGGGAAACTGTTCACTCCCTGTAGGACATTCCTTCTGCATTAGTTTCTAGCTCGGCCTTCGGAGAAAGATCAGGCAGGCAGCAGGAAGATATTCGTCAATGGAATAGTACTGGTGAGATTCTTCAGCCTCATCTTCCAGAGCTCAGCTTTTCTCTTTCAAGATTTCAGATGTGCAATGCACAGTCCTGGGCATTTAGCATGATTAGGGAACTAGAATGGCAAAGAATTCAAAACCAAGTTGGACAAAGAACCATTAAAAGATTAGGTTGCTGTACTTGGAAGTGGTGAGGAGAGCTCTGAAAAGACTTTAAATACAAAATGGGTTTAAATATGTTCCTTACAGCTGCATAATGGTAGAACTGGGGAAATGAGTGAAATGTATAAGGGATACATATTTCCCCTTCAACAAACATCTGAGAAAATTCCATGTACCAGGCAGAGAGCTGACAGATTGAACATAAGATAAAAATAAGCATTTATTGACTTCAGGGAAGTTACTTTCCAGTGGAGAAATAGACATGCAAGCAAATAATTATAACAAGTCATCATATACAACCATAGAGGTATGTATATAATTCAAAGAGATAAGAGAGGAAGGCTGCCTATATCTGCTTGGGGGCACAATGGAAAGCGTGGGTAACAGCCTACTTTTCTCCACCCCCACTGCAATCACTGATCCAAACTCCACTGTTCCTCTTCTAAACTTCCGTAGCTGCCTCAGAACTGGTCTTCCGGCCTCCAACTTGCCACTTCCACTTTTCATCCACAGTGCAGCCAGAGTCAGGTTCCAAAAAAGCTTGATCATATCACTTGCCCACATAAAAGCCTTCAATACTTTTCATAACCACATACTAAAATTCAAACCCTCCATGTGGCTTCTTAGATGTAAGGGACCACTGTTTCTATCTAATATTTTCTCTCATTGTTTCCCACCATTGTTCAGCTTGCCATTTCCTTAGTCACCATTTCCTTCTGAGCCCGGGGCCTTTACACATGTGTGCTCTCTGCCTGAAATTAACTGCCCTGCCCTCCAAATTTACACATAGAGCTGTACAAAAAGAGAGGTGTGTGTGTGTGTGCATGTGTGCGCGCACACAAACACACTGCCTTTCACCCGGTTAACACCTCCACGACACCCTAAGACCCAGTGCTGTCTCTCCCAGGGGCTCACTCTCAGGTATGCAGCGCCCTCCGTATGCACCTAATCAATGAGCTCATCACACTGTTGCGCTTGGCCGCTTCCTTTTCCATCCTTTTCACTAGAGAGAGTTTCTTCAGTGTAGAGAGTATGCCTTATTCATCATTGTATTCCCAGAAGCTAACATAGTTCTGAGTACATTGTTGAGGGCAACTATATATTTTTCAACGAAAAAAAAATTTGAACAATGCTATCCCAAAACGTGAGGTATGGTCTCTATCACTGGCTGCATACAAATAGATGTTACACATTTCAGTGGAGTGACCTCTCCAAAAACTTGGAAAGTTTCTAAGACTAAGATGCTGTGGATCTGTCTTACATGCATTTTAAAGAGGCGATGTTTTAGTAAATAATTTATGAACGAGTTCTTACCTGTGGGCCGCAATGATCTGGCTCCTTGGCTTCTCCTCTGGATTGGGCAAAATTCTAGTTTCCAGTGGAACACTGAGGGTGCAGTTGCAGAGCAAAATATTCCTCCATAGAGGGAAGAGCCGTGTCTTGCTAGCTTTAAAAAGCTGGCTGGGAGTTCTGCTGGAACCAGGCCACTAAGTGAGTTTAGGAGAATCGGACTTTTGTTTCTCCCTTTCACATCCTGGGAAAGGGCAGAATTGCAGCAGCCTCACATCAGACCCCAATCCTGTCTCCATGCCCTTTCTGCTTCAGTGACTGCCAACTGCAAGCACCTGCCCTTCTCTGCTTGGAGCTGAGCTTCCTCTTGCTGCCAGAGCCCACTCGGCAGCCTGGCAGGCAGCCTGGGAGAGGCAGGGAATTGACCCTTCCCTTCAACCCTCGGCCAAAGGCGGACCAGAGCTGGTATACACCTGGCCCTCAGGTGGGCGAACTTTACAGCACGTGTCTTCCCTGGGGCCCAGCCGTTCTCAGATGGGATCCAGCCCCAGGTGCCTGCAATGAGAACTGACCTGACAACTCAACCCTTCTGTCCTCCTGCCTTACTCCCGTCCATGGCTGCCCAGCATCACACCCAGATCAATTCAAATTCTTGTCTGAGGGTTCGTTTCTAGGGAAACTCCACACTAAGATGAATGCTGACAAACACAGGTCCTCTCCTCCTGGAGCAGGAACCTGTCAGAGAAGCCTAAGGCAGATGGGAATTACCAGGAGGGGCTTTCTCCTCACGGCAGGTTATTAGATTGGCAGGTGGGAGTGGGAGGATGGTTGCTGGGGGGGAGAGGGCTCAGAAGTGGTTTAACTGTGGGCAGCTGGAGTCAAATCTCAACAGGCAAACTCTGGGAGCCAGGGCAGTTAGCAAAGACATCAGTCTTTGCTTCAGGGTTGAAGAGGAAAGTCAGTTTGGGGGTTCTTCCAGCTGCTCAATCAGCTACTGTTTGCATTGTCTACTAAAGAGAGGCATATTCTTTTGTATATGTATGCATGCTATAAATTTGATTAGGTCAAAATAGTATACAGTCTGAGCAAACTGTGACTCAATATTTACATACCAATCCACAACCTTGGACTTTACCATGTGGTATTGAAGCCAACGCTTGCAAAGCTCTTCTCTAAAAAGTGTTCCTTTCCATCCCTGACTTTGTGCCAGAAAAAGCAAAGCTCTGACCCATGGAGGCATCAGAGTCAAGTCAGACACCCAGCTTCTGCAACTGGGGCCGTAATGTTTATCTAATCCCTCCGCCCAAATTTTCCCACGAAGAACCGGAAGCCTGGAGAAGAGAAGCGAGGCACTCTCAGTTACAAACAGGTTCCCAATTCTTATCCCAGGGCGTTTTCTACCAAATCCCAGCACTTCACAAACAAGCCTGATGAGTTCATTGGAATTTTATTCCCTCCCTCATGACTCTATTTTAGACTTTCTTTCCTTTTTTAAAAAAAGTTTTTAAAAAAAATTTTTATTTTTCAATTATAGTTTACATTCAGTATTACCTTATATTAGTTTCAGGTGTACAGCATAGTGGTTAGACAATCATATACTTTAACAAATAGTCCTCTGATATTTCTAGCACCTACCTGGCACCATGCACAGTTATTACAATATTATTGACTATATTCCCTATGCTGCACTTTACATCCCCAAGACTATTCTGTAACTATGAATTTGTACTTCTTAATATCTTCACTGTTATTCACCCAAACCCCCAACTCCCCTCTCCTTTGGCAACTATCGGTCTGGTCTCTGTGAGTCTGTTTCAATTTTGTTCCTTTGTTTATTTTGTTCTTTAGATTCTTTAGATTCCACATATAAGGGAAATCGTATGGTACCTGTCCTTATCTGACTTATTACACTTAGCATAATACCCTCTAGGTCCATCTATGCTGTCACATATGGTAAGATTTCATTCTGGGGTTTTTTATGGCCAAGTAATATATATATTTCATTGTATATATGTACCACCACTTTCTTATCCACTTATCTCAGGGGTCGGGAACCTATGGCTCGCAAGCCAGACATGGATCTTTTGATGGCTGCATCTGGCTTGCAGACAAATCATTTTTTTTTTTTTTACAGAGACAGAGAGAGAGTCAGAGAGAGGGATAGACAGAGACAGACAGGAACAAAGAGAGATGAGAAGCATCAATCATTAGTTTTTTGTTGAGCATTGCAAAACCTTAGTTGTTCATTGATTGCTTTCTCATATGTGCCTTGACTGTGGGCCTTCAGCAGACCGAGTAACCCCTTGCTTGAGCCAACGACCTTGGGTCCAAACTGGTGAGCTTTTGCTCAAACCAGATGAGCTGGCACTCAAGCTGGCGACTTTGGGGTCTCGAACCTGGGTCCTTGGCATCCCAGTCCGACGCTCTATCTACTGTGCCACTGCCTGGTCAGGCGCAGACAAATCTTTAATAAAAAAATGATAACGTTAAAAATATAAAACATTCTCATGTATTACAATCCATTCATTTCCTACCACTCATGTTCATGGTTGCGGGTGACTGGAGCCAATCACAGCTGTCCTCTGGGACAGCACCAAATTTTTATTGGATAATGCATAATGTACATGGGTCATTGTATGGCTCTCATGGAATTACATTTTAAAATATGTGGCATTCATGGCTCTCTCAGCCAAAAAGGTTCCCGACCCCTGACTTATCTATTGATGGGCACTTGGGTTGCTCCCAAATCTCGGCTATTGTAAATAACTTTGCAATGATCATAGGGGTGCATTTATTCTTTCAAATTACTGTTTCAGGTTCTTAGCATATTTCCAGAAGAGGAGTTACTGGGTCATAAGGCAGTTCCATTTTTAATTTTTGAGATCCCTCTATACTGTTTTCCATAGTGGCTACACCAATTAGCATTCCCACCAGCAGTGCCCAAGGGTTACTTTTTCTCCACATTCTTGCCAACTTTCATTGTTTATGGATTTATTGATGATAGCCATTCTGACAGGTATGAGGTGATTTCTTATTGTGGTTTTAATTTGCATTTTTCTGATGATTACTATGGGGAAATAGCTGTGTTAGGCTTGCTTGCTGATTTACCGACTGCAAGCACGTTGCCTGATTAGTGTGTGAGCATGTGGCAGCACCATGTGTGTATGATGTAGGTAAGGCCATGGGTGCTTGAGCTCAGGGCAGGAGATTGCAGATGGCAGATTGCCTATCTGCCACTGTGACAGGCCATTTTTTTCTGTTCATTTGCTTGTTGCCATGAGAAGTGATTTTTCCTGCCTGTTTGCTTGTCTGCTGTTGTGAGAATCTATTAAGTGAGAATGGTCCAATATTTTTCAGCTCTGAAGTTTCTCTACCATCTACCCAAATCCAATTGGACCTGCCTGGCCTTGGCCACTGGCATTACATCTGGCATAGTGGGCAGGATTTGGATCAGATTGGTACAAAGAAAACAACACCCTTGAAGGGTGGGTTAGGACTGATCATTGTCCTCCAGTGTATGGTTCCCTTTGGCTTTCCTTTCAGGGGCCATGGGCTGGGTGTTCCTTACAATCCTGTGAGATAGAACCAAGAGCTCTGTGTGCGAGGCTGCATGAGGGTGAAAGCTCCAGGGTGAGCTGGAGGCTAAGTTCCAATGACAGTGTGGGCTGGAGCTCTGTAGAAGGAGGCCAACCTCTTTCAAGAGCTGCAGTGTGAGATGCAGGCTGAGCACCAACAGTGCCTGGAATTGGAATGGTCTCTGGAGAAGAAGTTATAGGTTTATGAGTTGCAATTTTCCCTGGAAGCTGAATGTTGGCAGCGACAGTTGGAGAAACAACTGCGGGTTCAAGAGCTCAAGTCTCAGCTTTAGGCCAAGAGCTCGCAGCTGCTGGAGCCAAAACAGTTGCTGAAGCAGCATCCATGCCAGTGGAGTGGCTCTGAGTCAGCAGGAACAAGCATTTCCAACTCCTCCTCTTCTGAGGGGGAGGTTTGGGCTGAAATTGCTCTCTGCTGACTCAGAGCCCAACCAGTATTTGCCCATAAGGTAAAAACCCAGCAGCCAAGAGTCCCTCAGGGCAGACACACCCCCTTCACAGGTAGTGGAGCACTCTGTGATCCAGCCCTACACCCAGGCAGAGCTGATGGAGTTAGGGGTGAAATTCAGCAGAAATCCACCGAGCCCCTGGCAGCCTAATTGCCATGGTTGTGGGACATAGCGGTGGATGATATCATGCTCTGCAGAACAGAGATGGACTATAAGGCTGTGAGGGCTGCTGCCTGTGCTGCCCCCGACTGACAAGAGAAACGGGCCTGTAAAGTTTACTCAAACACAGATATGGGTAGATTTGATTTTGGCTGGGGCAGATAGGGAGAAATTGGATGGCAGGTCTAATAAAGTTCTGTTAGAGCTTTGGTGGCAGCTTAAGCCACAGCAGAAATCCCAGCCACTGAAAAAGTGGGGAAAGCAGCAGCCCCAGCAGCTGCCAAGAAAATGGCTGGTATTCAGGTTGCACAGTTGCAGGATTACTTGTTAGAGACAGCTGTGGAGGAGGAAGATCCCCCCAAGACCCATTATCCCAGTTTGAATAAGGGGCAGGCTGAGGGACCCATCCAACAAGGATGGACAGGGGGGCTGGAGAGACCATGTGAAGTTAGCAATCCACTGGTCCACTTCTAATGTGCAGCAGGTATTGGCATTAGAAGGTAATAGGTGCTTTTTTACAGCAGCAGCAGCTAAGAGGTACAGGCCTTGAATGTGTTCGACTCCACCAGGCCCTGTGAGCTTGGACCACTAAGGGGTTTGGATGAGGCTTGTGGCAACAGACAGAGCACTTTTGGAAAGGCGCTGAGGTCCGTTAATAGAGACCTGCATGGCTAGTTGCCTGTACTGAACCTTTACAGATGATTTGCACAGACAGCTGAGCTGTCTGTTGTGGACTAATTATTTAGTAATGTTATGGATTCTTGGACTGTGACCAGAGGGGGGCACTGGCTCTCTTGCTGGATGGACATGCTGCCTGTGGATAGTACCATAAGAGACCTTGTAAGGGGGGGGGCACAGCCCCTGTAGAGTCCCTCCTGCATCGGGAAACTGTTCCCATCCAGTTGCAGATACACACCATGGACACTTTATAGTTTCAATGGACATAGCCCTGGACTCTACAGGTCCTCCCATCTACTGTGGGGTAAGGAGCTAGAGATGGGCCTCCAGTTAGTGCCTTGGGCAGAGTGCTCAGGGAGACACTGTGAAGGGCACCTTTGTAATTATTGTATAACTGCTCTGTTGCTGTAGTCTGTTTCTGTGATATACCTCACTCCTTTGCACAGGGACCATCGTGGAAGAAACCTGTTGAGTAGATTGTGAGCAACCCTAAAGGGGTGCATTGTGGGAAAAACAGCTGTGTTAGGCTTGCTTGCTGTACTGGCTGCGAACATTTTGCCTGATTAGTGCATGGGCACGTAGCAGCACCACGTGTATGGTGTATGTAAGGCTACGGTGCTTGTGCTCAGGGCGGTAGATTGCAGATGGCAGATTGCCTGCCTGCCACTGTGTGGGGCCATTCTTGTTGTTTGTTTGCTTGCTGCCATGGGGAGTGGTTTTCCCTCTCTGTTTGCTTGTCCACCGTCCACCATTGTGAGACTTTATTAAACGGTAATGGGCCAACACTTTTCAGTTCACAGTTTCTCTCCTGTCTGTCCAAATCCAATGCAGACCTGCCTGGCATTGGCCACTGGCATTACAATTATGGCTGGTGACCATCCTTTCATATGTCTATTGTCCATCTATATATCCTCTATGGAAAAGTGTCTATTCAGATTCTCTGCCCCCCCCCTTTTATTTGTTTTGTATTTTTCCAAAGCTGGAAACGGGGAGAGACAGTCAGACAGACTCCCGCATGCGCCCGACTGGGATCCACCCGGCACGCCCACCAGGGGGCGATGTCTGCCCCTCCGGGGCATCGCTCTACCGCGACCAGAGCCACTCTAGCGCCTGGGGCAGAGGCCAAGGAGCCATCCCCAGTGCCCGGGCCATCTTTGCTCCAATGGAGCCTTGGCTGCGGGAGGGGAAGAGAGAGACAGAGAGGAAGGAGAGGGGGAAGGGTGGAGAAGCAGATGGGCACTTCTCCTGTGTGCCTTGGCCGGGAATCGAACCCGGGACCCCTTGCACGCCAGGCCGATGCTCTACCACTGAGCCAACCGGCCAGGGCCCTCTGCCCATTTTTAAATTGGATTGTTTGATTTTGGTGGGGTGTTAACTTGTATGAGTTCTTTATGAATTTTGGATGTAACCCCTTTTCAGATATATCATTGGTGAAAATATTCCATTCAGTAAGTTGTCTTTCATTTTGTAAGTTGTCTTTTCATTTTGTTGATGTTTCCTTTGCTGTGTAAAAACTTTTTAGTTTAGTTGCATTTATTTTTTCTTTTGTTTCCCTTGTCTGAGGAGATGTATCATAAAAAAATATTGCTGAGAAATATCTGAGATTTTATTGCCTGTTTTCTTCTTAGATTTTTATGCTTTTAAGTCCACTATTTAAATATTTAGTCCATTTTGAGTTTATTTCTGTGTATGATATAAAAATGTTTCATTTCTTTAATGAAATGAAACACCTCTGTCCAATTTTCCCAAAACCCTTTTGAATAGACTGTGTTACCCCATTGTATGCTCTTATCTCCTTTGTCAAATATTAACTGACCATATAGGTGTGAGTTTTAGACCAGATTTCCCCTTAAGAATGAGTTTCTACAGGCAATCTAACACTGGCTGCAACAAATATGCACTGGTAAGGCCTCCAAGAGACTGTTTCCTTTTGGAATTTTTCTTTATCCTCAGATAACCAAGAGAAAGGCCACAAGATGTGCTTTGTCTAGAACAATGGTTCTCAAAGTGTGTGCCAGGGTGCACTGGTGCACCCTAGAAGATTTCCAGGTGTGCCCTATGGTATTCCAGAGAAATATGTGCCTGTTGAGGACCAAAAAACCAACGGGGTTTTTGGAGTTTAGATTTTTGGGGGACAGAGATGTGGGGAATTGGCTGTAGGCTGACAGTCTGCCCTACCCCCCACATCACTTGCCTGATTAGGTTGCAAAAGGTTGTTAAGCTGTGGTGCTGGATTGTTTATTCTACACTACCCCCTATGTTCCTTGGGAAAGACTGGAGGCAAGTTTCTTCTATTCTCTGTTTGGTGTAAAGTTAAGATGATATGTATGGTGGGGGTTTTGGATTGATGATTAAACATAAGGAATTGTCTCTTGAAGCCTTTTGGATTTCTATAAAAGAAGAATATGTGGCAATATCTAAAAAAGCTTTAAACATTTTTTACAATTTTCAACATCCTATTTATGTGAATTAGGATTTTCTACCCTCAACTCAATTACGAGTAAAAAGAGAAGAATTCTTGAATGTATTGAAAAGGAAATGAGAGTTTGCCTTTCAAATATATGCCCAAACATTGAAGAAATCACTAGGACACATCAGGCTTATGTTTCTCATAAACATAAGAATGAAAAAATTTAACACATTTGTGCTGGGACCTGCCAAATTTATTAAATCTTACTAAGAATGTATCTATATATATATATAAAGATAACTTTTTTATCATTTTTTTATTTTAACCCCTCTTTTTTACAAATTCTAAAAAGCAAACTCAAAAAATGTAACATAAAAATGTTTTTTAATGTCAGAATAAATTTGTCATATTTATTTAGTTTAATTACCATAAAAGCACACTTGGACTTTATATTTTTTTCTTTAATATTTGACTTATTATAACATATTTCTCAGAAATTTGTATATAGTGTGCCTACAATTATTTTTAGGATTTAAATGCACCCTGACTTCAAAAGGTCGAAAACCACTGGTCTAGAACATCAACTGGGGTAAGTCTAAGCCTGACAGTCTTCTCCCAGGCGTCCAGGGTAGCAGTTACTCTGCCCTCTTTGTTGCTGCTGTTGCAAGTCACAACCACAACAACCTGCAGCTGGGCCCATCCTACCAAAAAATTGCTTCTAGAATTTTCTCAGGAATGCAACACGTCTGTATGATTCAACCTCATCAGTCATGTAATCTTGAGTTCTCCGTCAGAAGATGAGGGTTGTTAGTTAATTCCACAGCCTTACTTGGTAGCTCCCTATGCTACTAGTGTGCCGATTTTGTTGGTCCTAAGCAAAGAACTGAGGTGATTTCACTTAACAAATTTATTGTGAGGAAACAAGAATGAAAACAGCAAGTATTTCAGGGAATTAAGAAAAGACTTGAAACTAGATCTCATGGAGATGGTCTGTGTCCTGGTATTTTGTAATTAACATGACTTAACTTCTTTATCCTCATGTTTCTGAGGAGTTTCTCTCCACATGCCCATTTTCTATTTTACGACTCTACCATTTTCAGGGCTTCTGCTCATTTATAACCTTTATTGCCTCTTGGCCTCTGAGAACAGCCTTTTCTGTGCATTCTTTAACCTTCAACCCTGCTGCTAATTGCTCAACTCTGTTATTATTTTTTTTTTTTGCCTTTGAAATTTCTGAGAGAAAAAAAAAATCTCACTGCCCTGCCTAATTAACATTGTGCCTTTCTGGACAAAGCTGTTGTGTCAAACCACGTAATAAACCTCTGGATAGCCAATATATTTTCTGGCCTTTCATCACTTGCGGTAAGAGATGGGGTGTTATATAACATGTTATATAAAATGTTTAAAGGGATATTAGCTCTGCTTTTCTTGACCAGTGGCTGTGGACGGGGGCTGTGTGTGAGAGTTAGAAAACTCTGGCCATCCCCGGAGACAGGGGATGATACCAGGATGATGTCTCTTTTCTTATTGGGAGTCTTCACTCTCAGCACCTAATATGCATGCAGAGAATGAAGTGATCTGCTGGCTTCTAGGCAAACGATAAGCTGTCCTGCTTTTTCTGACCACTCCCCACAAAAGATTCCAGTCACTTCTTGAGAGAAACTTTGGTAACTGTAATGCTGGTGGCCGAGGCCAGGCAGGTCCTCACTGAATCTGGGCAGACGGTAGAGGAACTCCAGAGCCAGAGGGCATCGGTCACACCGGTTTATTGGAGGCTCACAAAGACAGGTGAGTGAATAAACAAGCAAAGGGAAAGAGCTAATAAACAAAGGAAAACCTGCTTTTCACAGTGAAGGGCAAAGGAACAGGGAAAACCGCACCTCACAGTGGCAAGAGAGATCTGGGAGAATCACTGCCCAGGGGAAGCACCCACAGCCTTACACAGCCCCCCCCCCCCACACACACACGGTGCTGCCTCGCGCCCACGCACCAATCAGGCAAAGGGTTTGCAGCTGGTAAACCCACAAGCAAACCTAACACAGCTGTTTTCCCCATATTCCAACCCTTTGGGGTTGTTCATCTCACAATCTACGTGACAGGTTTCTTCTGTGATGGTCCCTGTGTGAGGAGTGAGGTACATCACACAAACAGTAGAGAAAACAGTTACAAACACAAGCTATGGGTGAAATGATAGAGTGGTCAGCAACACCAAGAGAGGCAAATCTTTCCCTGCTGGCAGAATACAAGCCAGAGTTCTGTCTGCTGACAGCACAGAGCCGGTACCAGAGGCTGCCCCGGGCAGGCATACCAAGCCTTATTGGTCAGCACAGGGTCTGCTGGTTCTATGTGCAGCAAAATGGGAGAACTCATTATGGGCCATAAAGAAATTACAAAGATGCCCTTCATAATGCTGTCTCCCTGAGCACTCAAGGGATAATACACTTCTACCTTAGGCGGCCAGCTGCTGGTTGCCCAGGGAGCTAACTGGAGGTCTACCTCTAGTCCCCTACCCCAAGGTGCCAACAAGGCCACCCATCATAGGTGGTACAGTCTAGGGCCATGTCCACTGAAGCTGTTGGCCTTTAAGGAAGGCTACTGGGGCAGGCAAGAGCACATTGCCCTGCCGTCCAAAGCCCAGCTTGAATCAAGTGTCCTTGGTGTGTATCTGCAACCGGATGGGAGCAGCTGCCCGATGCAGGAGGGCCTCCCCCAGAGCTGGCCCCCTCCTGACCCCCCATCAAGGTCTCTCATTTAAAATCCAAAGTACCATCCACAAGCAGCATGTCCATTTAGTAAGGGAGCCAGTGCCCCTCCTGTCGCAGTCTCTGCTTTAAGAGTCCATTATACTGCTCATTGATACCAGCAGCCTGTGGGTGGTAGGGAACATGGTACTTCCAGTCTACCCCTAAGTTTTGAGATCATTGCTTCACCATAGAAGCAGTGAAGTGGGTGCCATTGTCACTTTCAAGACACAGCGGCCATCCTTACGTAGCACTCCGGTGGTCCAGAGCCTGTATGACTGCCCTGTGGTCTGGGTTACAGGCAGGGTAAGCAGCAAGCAGACGGGTGGCAGTATCCACAAAGATGACTACATACTGGTACTTGTCTAACTTTGGTTAAGGTCTAATGATGTCAATCTGCCACCATATCAGTGGAACACGACCTCTCTGGGTCTGTCCAGGTGATGACAGTTCTCTCCAAGGGTGCTCCTTGGATTACACTGCACATTGCTCGCAGGCTGCAAGTACCTCTGCATAGGACACAGGCAAGTTCTACGCCTTAACCATAGCTCACATAGTTTTTTGTCTCACATGGAGCAGATGTAGGTGGAACCACTGTGCCTTGTCACCTGTGGGCGCAGTCTCCAACCATTGCACTCTTGCTAAGGTGTCTGCCTCATCATTCCCAGGATGTCAGGGGCATGCCCCGTGACATGATATACTGTCACCTGCTTCTGGAGTCTTACTTTCCATAAGTCCTTCCATGTGGCCTGACCCCATAGTAAACAGTGCATTACCATCCACTGGTTAATGTGCCAAGTAGCAATCCAAAGGGTCATTTCACGATAGACAGCCCAGCTGTCAGTGCAAATCACTAGAGGTGAAGGTTCATTACAAGCAACTAGCCATACGACTCTTAATTCCACCCTTTGGCTGCTCTGGTCTGTACCTGTGTCCATGCAAATAGTTTCAGTGGCTGGATGGAAGGCTAGAGCCATCCAATTGGCAGGTTGGCCCCTGGTAGAACCATCAGCATAGTGGTCCCTCATCTATCGCGCGGGTTAGGTTCCAGAACCCCCCGCAATAGCTGTGAAGTAGCGACCTTATATTTATTTTATTATTTATATTTAAGGTTTTATAAACCCTCCACACACTCTTATAAACCTCCCCCACACTGCTATTAACCATTTCCACACTTACTTTGCTTATTTTACCACAAAAATAATTAAAATATAAATATATAAAAATACCTATATACTGAAAAATCCTGCGATACAAAATAAGATATATACAATTAAAAAATCCGTGATACAGTGAGACCACGAAAAGTGAACCACAATATGGTGAGGGACAGCTGTATACCAGGCATTCTCAGGGATGGGCATTTGCCCTTCCTGGTAGGGACTGACTTCAGGTTCTGCCTCCTGGGCCCCAGCTGCACCTGACTCTAAGGTCACATAGGTGACTGGACCCAAGACTTCCTGCAGTTCTGCCCTCAATGGGCTGGTGCCAAGAGCACAGCGTTGTTGCTGGTAGGCACCCCACTTGACCAGGGTGGAGGTTTGGATGGTACCACTACAAGGTTTCGTTGCCCAATCTCTCTCCCATCCTAGAATAAAGTATGTGGTCTTGACCATAACTGAAGCTGTGGTCATAATACTCTCAGTGGCTAGAGGGCAGCATACACAGCTGCCAACTGCTTCTCCACTAACGAGTAACGAACTTCAGCACCTTTCCTAAATAGGTGGCTGTAGGCGCTCTATCCGTGGCCACAAGCCCCATCCAAACCCCTCAGAAGTTACATGGACATCAAGCTGACAGGGCCTGGCAGGATCAAACACATTCAAGGCCTGTGCCACCTTGACAGCTCTCTTAGCTGCTGCAGATGCACCTTGTGCCCGCTCAGTCCAATCCCAGTGAGCCCCCTTCCGAATAAGGTGATGTAAGGGGATGCAGTAACTGAGCTAAATGGGGTATGAATGCTCGCCAATACCTCATCTGACCTAGGAATTCCTGTAACTGTTTTACTGTAGTGGGCACGGGGTATGCTTGGATCTTTTCTATAACTGTGTCAGGGATAACTTTTGTCTTACCTGACCAGACAATTCCCTGGAACTTAACAGATAACCCAGGTCCTTGTAATTTGCCCTCGTTGACTGCCCAGCCACATGCTTTCAAATGGGATAGCAGGGTAGGGACTGCTTGCTCCAATTCTGGAAGAGAATCACTAGTTAGCATAATATCATCAATATAATAATACATATCAACTGCCTCTGGTTGTTTTCATTTAGCCAGGTCAGCAGCCACCAGCCCATGGCACAAGGTGGGGCTATGCAAATTGCCATCCTTTCCAAGTGAAGGCAAATTGGTCTTGACTCTCTGCGGCTATATCAACAGAGAAAAAAGCATTGGCCAAGTCTGCTACAAAGTGGTATGTCCCCAACTCATGGCTTAGCCGATCCAACATGTTAGCTATCGAGGGAACAGCAGCGTGCAAAGGGGGAACAACTTTATTAAGTTCCTTGTAATCCACTGTCATTCCCTAGATTCCGTCCGGTTTGTGAACAGGCCACACTGGGGAGTTTTAAGGGCTGTGTGCCAACCGGATGATTCCTACCTTTTCCAGTTTGAGGACTCTCCCTGTGATTTTTTCATAGCTGCCTGGCAGGTGTACTGCTTCATGCTAGTCACATGCCAAGGAACAGTAATGGCAAAGGGGAATGTGCTGCGTGTCCCTACAATACTGCCTTCACAACCCAGACTCACAGGCAGAACTCCTCGGCTGCAGTTTCCAACCACAGTCCTTGTAAGACATCTACCCTCAAAATATATTCAGGAATAGGAGATACATATACCTTATATGGCTTACCTTAGAGGCAGTCTTCCTATACCCAATGGAATAGTTATTGGCTTCACTCGAACAGTTTGGCCCCCATAACCATCAATGGCCACTGGGGTCCTAGCAAACCGTTCTGGGATTCCATAAAGGAGTGAATGTTCTGTACCTGTATCCACCAAAGCCTGTACCCATTGTACGTTGGAAGGGGACCAGAGGATAGTCAGTTCCACGTGGGGTCTCTGGTCCCCACCCGTCCATGTTAGACGGGTCCCTTGGCCTTCCCTCTATTCAAACTGGAACAGCGGGTCTTGCAGGTCCTCCTCTCCCTCAGCCGTCTCCATCATCTCATCTTGTAACTGTGCCGCCCGTGCACCAACAGTTTTATTAGTAGCTGCTGGGCCGTTTGTCTCAGCAGCTGGAATCTCTGTCCTGGTTTAAGCTGCTGCCAAAGCTCCCAAAGAACCTTATTAGGTTTGCCAGCCAATTTCTCCCTCTCTGCCCAGCTGCAATTAAATCTACCCACAATTGTGTTCAAGTAACCTTTACAGGCCCATTTCTCTTGTTAGTCAGGGGGCAGGCAGGCAGCAGCCCTCACAGCTTTGTGATTCTGTGCTGCCTCCAGCTCCCCCAAATCTGCTACCATCTGTGTAACTGCGTTGATGGGCTGTCAACAGCCCAGGAATGCCACTAGTGACCCCAAAATGGCTGATGGGGCACTGAAGAGGATAAGATCCCTCATCTTGGCCCTGAATACTTCCTCGTCTGGTCCATGGGACCCCGGGTTGAAAGCATACCTAGTTCCGGAAGGATCCGAGGAGTTCACTATAGCACTGCCACTGACTCACTGCCCCGGCAAGTCTCCAGCACTCTGCCAGAATGTTAGAATGGCAGCCATCACCCATTCTAACAGGGCATGGTTTCCTGGGTTGTCACAGTAGTTCTGAGGACACTGCCTCAAGGAGGAGTGTGTAGTAATGGCAGCCAATTTCTCCATCTCTGTTCTGGAGAGCATGATGCCCTCTACCCCTATATCCCTTAACTACAGCAACCATGCTTTCAGGGGCTTGGTGGGTTTATGCCTGAATTGTGCCCCCAGCTCCATCTGCTCTGCCTGGAGGTAGGGTTGGACCACAGAGTGCTCCACTGCCTGAGGAGGGGGTTGTGCCTGACCCTGAGGGACTATTGGCTGCTGGGTTTTTACCTTCTTGGTGACCACAAGCCAGGCTTCCAGTCAGCGGATAGCAGTTGCAGCTCAAACTTCCTCCTCAGATGTCGGAAACGCCTGCTCCCGCCAACTCAGAGCTACTCCAATGGCATGGATGCAGCTGCATCTTTCATGGCCACTGCCGCTCCTGCTGCTGTTGCCTCTTGGCCTGAAGCTGAGACTTGAGCTCTTGAACCTGCAGCTGTTTCTCCAACAGCTGTTGCTGCCAATGTTCCACTTCCAGGGCAAACTGCAACTCGCAAACCCGTAATTCCTTCTCCAGAGGCCGTTCTAGTTCCAGGCGCCATTGGTGCTCAGCCTGCATCTCACACCGCAGCTCACAAACCCAGTTGGCCTCCTTCTCCAGTGCTTGCTCCAGTTCACGCTGTCACTGGTACTCAGCATTACTTGCAGTCCTTGGACCTGCAGCTCTTTCTCCAATGACCATTTTAACTCATGCTGTTGCTGCCACTCAGCCTGCAGCTCACTCTGGAGCTCTTGACCTCAGGCAGCCTCTTACACAGAACTCTTGGTTTCCTCTCACAGGGATGTAAAAAATACCCAGCCCATGGCCCCCAAAAGGACATCCACGGGGAACCATACACTGGAAAATAATGACCACTCCTCTACCCCACCCTTTAAGTAAGGGTTGTCTGCGGCTCCATACTCATCTGCTCTGAATCCTACCCATTATGCCATATGTAATGCTGGTGGCTGAGGCCAGGCAGGTTCACATTGAATTAGGGCAGATGGTAGAAGAACTGTGGAGCCAGAAAAGCTCTGGCCATACCCGTTTATTGGAGGCTCACAAAGATAAGTGAGTGAATAAACAACAAAAGGGAAAGAGCTAATAAACAAAGAAAAATTTACTTTTTACAGTGAAGGGCAAGGGAGCAGGGAAACCTCACCTTATGGTGGTAGGAGAGAGATCTGGGAGAATCACCGCCAGGGAAAACACCCACAGCCTTACAAAGACAACACACACGTGGCACTGCCATGCGCCCATGCGCCCATCAGGCAAAGTGCTTGCAGCCGGCAAACCCATGAGCAAGCCTAACGCAGCTGTTTTCCCCAGAGTAATCCAAAAAAGAGAACCTCTTTAGATTCCTGTCTGCCCAACTTTATTCTATACAGTAACTTAGAGAATGAAATAAAATGGACCCTGGACCCCTTTGAACCAAACCTTAAATGCATTTTGGTATGTGATTTTGTTTCAAGAGAAATGGTGATTGGCTGCATAGCCTCTCTCATGATAATTAGGTATTGAAAATGGCGCATTTGTGTTTGGCTTCCTTTATGGACGTAGGTGGTCCCGGGTTATGGATGATTCATTCCTCACTATACACAGCACTTGGCATTCCTAAATGAAGTTTAAACTGGAGAGCTGCTATACATTACACAGGGAAAAAATTTGCATTTTAACATCTCCAGAAAGCTATTAAATATCTCAGAAAGATTCATAAAGGAAAGTGTGTCCTAGAGCTTGAAATGGAAAGTGATTGGAAAAAGTAGAAATAGAGTTCCTATTTTTCAGAAAGGAGCCATATCATCCCATAAATCTTTGAAAAGAAGTTTTTTTGGGCTCTGCTCTAAGCATTCAAATGCTTCCCGGGAGCACCTTGACCTTAAATTAACATTTATAGAGTTTAGCTGACATCAAGCTTTGCAGTTTAATGGAAGGTTTAAAGTTGAAGAAGGTAAGTAGTCTAAATTGGTATTGTATATTAAGCTCTGAATAAGGATGCATTTCTACGACTACCACCATTTTCATTTATTTCCCCCTCTAGAACAATAATAACAATTGGCAAAATATATGAAATGCATTTTCTTTCATGAATAATACATTTTTATATGTTAACCTTATGGAAACAGAAACAGTTTAATAGTAACAGCAGCATTAATGCTGTCTTCTTAAGAAAGGGTATATGTGATAGTATCTGTACTGTCTGACCTTGATGATTTTGTTTTCTGTGGAATCTGTGATGTAAATGTCAGTTGTAAGAAATAGTAACCAAGTGTTAAAAAAATAAAGAGGCATGTTTAAAAAAAAAAGAAAGGAAGAAACTATACATTGTTACCCACAGATTCTAAGTCAAATGAAAATGAGGTATGTCCCATTTTGTTCAAACCAGGAGTACATTCTAAGTGAAACACAAATGTCTGGAGAGTAATATATAAAGCATGAAGATGGTGTTTTAATTCTGCTAATGAGTTGCTCCTTGGTTATATTGCAGATAAAAATGGGCTTCACACACACGCAAACACGCACACATGCACACACACACACACACACACACACACACACACACGTCTGCACTGCATAAAGTACAATGTATAAATGCTTGGTATTAGCACACAAAGGAGAAGTTCATTTCTCCAGGTGTTTAGTCTGCCAGAATATGTGATTTGGTCTCTAGGAAAGATGCTTTTGAAAGAGCAGGTTACTAGGAGGACAAGTGCTACCTTCACCCTGGGGAAAGCTCTGGGTCCTGGTCAAGGGTAGCTCAGTTCCTCCCTCCTCCTTACCCTCGTGTTTCAGAGCACCTTCCTCAGAGGACCCTGAGTCCTCTGGTGGCTGGGACCAGCCAAATCGGCGGTGCTATGCCAAGAGTGTTCTCTGAACCAGACCATTCTATGTGGCCTTGGTCTCCATTGCTTCTCTGTGAGGTGCTCTCCAATCCACTCCTCATAAATGTGAGGCCCCCAAATGCGGCGGGGAGCTCCTGGGCTAATGTAGGTGAGGTTGTCCTGGGGCCCTGTGACCAGCTGCCTGTTTCTGAAGGGCAGCCTGGTAAGCAAGTTTTTCTTGCCTGAGGTTCAATATTTCTTTTATAGGATTGTATGGGCCATCAGAATGGTGCTAAAAGCTGATTTGGGGTCAAATTGTTTATATAGATAGTAGTTGAAAACAATGTCTGTTCCTCCTCCCAAAGTAAGGATGACCCTCTGAGTAGTTCTGGTAAACAAGAAAGATGACAATTCTAGCCCGATTAAAAGAAGGCAAGGACATTTCTCTTTCTTCAAAGTTGATGACATATCAATAACACGAGAGCTAAGAAGTAAATTAGTTCTTAGTAGTGAAATGTTTCGGGAAATAAGACAGTTTACAAAAATACTAAACTATACAGCAGGACCTCTTGACAGGTATTTCCTTATAAAAATATTAATCGTAACATATTGGGCCAAACCTCTCTTAAGAAGACTTCCTTGCTTAAACCCTGTTTGAGGCTTTTGTCCCTAAACAGAATTCCCTTTGTCCAGTGCCCTGGGCCTTCAGTCTTGCTTCCTGTTGCAGCTTCCTGTTGCAGGTCTGCCTAAGCTTTGACCCGTTCTGTGCTGAAAGCACAACTTCTCTTACCTTTCCCAGGCTCTCTGTGCTGGGGTATGGGACACCTCTGACCATGGAAACGGGAGCTGCCCAGTGGCATCTTTCAACCAAAGGAGATTCGAGGCAGATCCAAAAGCCAATGGATAAATGCTTCTTACTATGATCTTTTGGGGTTGACGGTTCTAGTCAGACACTCAGAAATGACCAGCACGGTCGAGTGTCCATTGCCCGCAGTGGTGACAAACTCAATAATGCACACTTGATTTTGCCTTTCCTCCTTCCTGTTTTCATCCTCCCTGGTCCTTCTCTCCTGATCCCTGGCATTGCTTCCCAAAATAAACTACCTCTACAAAAGCCTAGGTCTTAGACTTTGTTTTCTTGGGAAGAACTTGGGCTAAGACAATAGACCAACATCACAGGTCACTGTAACTGTGACTGTACCTAACTTCCACATGGCTTCTCCGCCATGATTTATCTATCACTTGTCTCAGTGCAGCACAAAGAGCTCTCCATATGTGCGTATATTTACAAATTTTATCACACTGATATAAAGACACGTGATTACCCCACCCCTTCCTGCTAGAGACCAGGGATTTATAACACAAGACTCATACCATACATTCCCAGGTACTCTCACCAGCATCCAAGATGCTGTTCTGTATCCACTGGATGGTTCATGGTGTTGGTTCACTGGTAACCTGCAGAAAGTGGCCATGCTAATACTTCTTAATAGAAGTTAATACTGTAGACCTCACTCAAAATACAGTCCTGTGAATGCAGGCAAGAGAACATTTTCTTCTAATAGAAATATTATGAACAACAAGGTTTTATATATTTTTAAGATGTATAACTGGCTTTATAAGATAATGACATTTATCTTCTACTTACATGTCAAATGTTATTGAAATTGGTATAAAATCACTAACTGCTGTGTTTGTGTAAAATAAAATAAGTATAAAAATATTCAGAAATTTTTAACATTTCTAAAATTCTGTGTTTTAGGGAAAACATTCAGTTATAGCATTAGTATAATTTAGATGAAGGAAACCAGGCTGCCCAAATATTCAAGTTTTATTTTTAAGACTTAAAAACAACCAGGCCTGACCAGGCGGTGACACAGTGGATAGAGCGTCAGACTGGGATGCAGAGGACCCAGGTTCAAAATCCCGAGGTCACCAGTTTGAGTGCGGGCTCATCTGGTTTGAGCAAGGCTCACCAGCTTGAGCCCAAGGTCGCTGGCTTGAGCAAGGGGTCACTCGGTCTGCTGTAGCTCCCTGGTCAAGGTGCATATGAGAAATCAATCAATGAACAACTAAGGAACCGCAATGAAGAACTGATGCTTCTCATCTCTCCCTTTCTGTCTGTCTGTCCCTAATGGTCCCTCTCTCTGTCTCTCTCTGTCTTTGTCACACACACACACACACACATACACACACACACACACACACAAAGACTTAAGAACAATCAAGATTTATAGGAAAATGGAGAAATATTTCTTAAAAATAATAAGACAAGTCAGAAATAGAGTAGCTTAAGTTATACACAGTCACATATACATACTCACACATTATCAATTAGGCCAGCAGCATTTTCTAGTGACAGTTTTCCATAGACCCAAAGGGAGAGTGGAATGATTAAAGTGTTTCTCTTGGACAGGCATCGTTGCTCTTTAAAGAGGAGAGAACTCTAGTTAACATCTGGTAGAGATACATTATTAAAATACATTCCAGACACTGCTTCTTTTGGTGAAACAGCTAGAATCTTTCTTTTTTTTTTTTTTAAACAATTTTGATCTGCCTATTCTTCAACTCTCCCTGGATGGGTAAAAAGAATGTGGATGCCAGAGACATACACTCCTTTTCTGAGCACCTATTCTGTTCCAAGCTTGCAATGAAATGTTTTACATGTGTTATTTCTAGTAAGGTCAATGAGAAATGCTCAACTGATCAGCTGTAATATGAGAAGGTGTAATCAGCACATGTGCATGCATTTTGTTGTTGTATCTTATATAGTCCATATTGTGATATATATATATATATATATATATATATCATATATTCTATAGCTAGGATCTAATAAGAAAAATAGAAGCAAGAATAAATATTTCAAATAGAGGGAATTTCATACAGGGAATTATTTCCACAGGATATTGAAGTCTGAAAGAACAAATATGAAATGCTAAATGGCCCTAATATATAACTTTTTAAAAAAATTATCAATTTATTGATATTTTTTAAAGAGAGGGAGAGAGAGATTGATTTATGTTCCACTTATTTATGCATCCATTGGTTGATTCTGGTCTGTGCCCTGAAGGGGGATCAAACCTGCAACCTGGGAATGTTCCGACAATGCTCTGATCCACGGCTCTACCAGCCAGGGCTTCTAATATTAGTAACTTCTGGGAGCAGCTACCCCCACTGGGTCTGGGGGCACAAAAGGGAAAAGAGCTCATCAGAACTTAGGAACTCAGGGTCGGTCCCCACCTTTCCCCGCAGCTAGTGTCAGTCGCCAGAGCGAGACAACACATTCGGTGCTGGGAGTGACAAAAGCACATGCAGGTTGAGCAGTGGCTGTCCAGAAGCTGGAGAACAGGGCAGAAATAACTTCTCCTTTCCTTCTGCCTCTCGGTCTCCCATTAGAGATTTGTGGAATCCCAGGCCCATCATATCACATGGGAAAGGAGACTTTGAAATAAATATGCAAATTATCCATCCATAGCTCTGCAATAATCATGAACTAATATAGTACCTTTACATTCAGCTGTTTGTACAGATCAGGCAAAATTTACTTTAAGATCTTTGAAACCATTTACAGTTGTTTTATACCTTCGAGCTTTGTGAACACCCAGGGTACAGAGTAAGCTTGGATCCTATCATTTGTAATATTCTAAAAATACTATTGTGAGATAAAAATATATCGATGTTTCATTAATTCATATACTCACTCATTTAAATGATGTTTCTAAGCATTATTTTGCATCTGATATTATGAATCAATTGACATATAAAATTTTTAAGAAAATTAAATTAGTTTCTACTGACTACAATATTTAAGGGTATGCTAAGTTTTTAAAATTTTACACCAGAGAACATGGTTCAAGAATTATTTTCATTAAGCTTGACCTGTGGTGGCTCAATGGATCAAGTGTCGACTTGGAACGCTGAGGTTGCCAGTTCAAGACCCTGGGCTTGCCCGGTCAAGGCACATATGAGAATTGGTGCTTCCTGCTCCTCTCTCTCTCTCTCTCTCCTTTCTCTCTCTCTCTCTCTCTCTCTGTCTCTCTTCTCTAAAATGAATAAAGAATCAAAAAAATAAAAAAATTATTTTCATTAAACACAGTTGAAACCAACTTTCTACATAACCGCAATGGACTTGCACCCTTAATTGGCTCTAAATTAGCAACATATAGCAACTTTTCCTAAACTTCTGTTTGTCATCCAATAGGCTGTTCCTAAAAGAACCCTAATTTTCTTCTATTGTATCATTCATTATACACAAGAGAGGTATTATTTATTGCTGTGACTAAGTCAGTGCCAAGAGTTAGAAGTAGAAATGCTTTCTCTCTGGTGAAGGAAGATGGTGAGTAGAAAAAAAATGTAAAAGTCAGAAAAAAGTGAGTTCTTTCTCAGTTATGACATCTATTATCTTTAGTATACTATTTTTAGAGTGGGGTTTCTCACCCCTGGCACCATTAACATTTTGGGCCAAATAATTCTTTCCTGTAGGGAGCTCTCCCATGCACTTTATGATGCTTAGTGGCTTCCCTGGCCATCACATCACCAGATGTCAACAGACTCTGCAGGTCTTGTGAGGACCAAAAATACTTCCAGACATTGCTAAGTCTCCTCGCGTTGAGAGTCACTGCTACGTTGCCTCATCTTATTATAATTACTTCACATGATTGTTGTAAGGATGAGACGAGATGTTGTATATATATCAATGGTCCTAACATGCACACAGATGAGCAGACTGGTGCACAATTAATAAAATGGGGAGTTGTGATCTCTCACAAAAAATTAAAATGTTTTTGACTATGAGGCTGTAAGGCTAGTAGCTGTGGCCACCATCACAGCCGCCTGGCCCGTGCAGGTTCGCATTTGATTCAGACAGACGGTAATGAGACAATGGAGCCAAGAACTGGTGGGCCATTAGCTTTAATCCTAGCTTGCACCCGGCAGGCAAGCAATACACACAGTAGGAAGACACTTCCCTTTCCATTCAGGGCTCCCAAAGCCACTGACTTTCTCTGTTTTTTTCCTAGAATCAAAGGTCCAATAGTCTCACTCAGTCCCCTCTGCATGCCTCCATTTTGGCTGCCTCTTCCCCTCCAACCACGAGGCCTCTCTCCCCTGGAACAGTGTGGTTTCCTCCTCTCTCTGCAACAAAGTGGTCTCTCCTCTTCCAAAATGGCCTCCTAGCTCCTCCTTTTAAAATCTTTCCATGGGACAATCCCCTCCTCCAGTACACATTAGCATAACCAAGCCCAGGGGTCCCCAAACTACGGCCCACGGGCCACATGTGGCCCCCTTAGGCCATTTATCCGGCCCCCGCCACACTTCTGGAAGGGTACCTCTTTCATTGGTGGTCAGTGAGAGGAGCATAGTTCCCATTGAAATATTGGTCAGTTTGTTGATTTAAATTTACTTGTTATTTATTTTAAATATTGTATTTGTTCCCGTTTTGTTTTTTTACTTTAAAATAAGATATGTGCAGTGTGCATAGGAATTTGTTCATAGTTTTTTTTATAGTCCGGCCCTCCAACGGTCTGAGGGACAGTGAACTGGCCCCTTGTGTAAAAAGTTTGGGGACCCCTGACCAAGCCCCTTCCCAAGCATGAAGGTAATTAATATTATCACCTAGGTGACGGCCATTCACATGGGCAGCGTCATCTTTAACAATCAAAGTAAGCAAAACCAAATTAACACAACTTTTACAAATTATTTGTCTAACAGAGGCCTTGCTGCTAAAAATGTGGTCTGATCAACATCGCTTTGGATCTTTAATCCTGTATTTAAAATTTGGATATTTTGTTCATCATGGATATTTTGGTATTAATTTATGTTTTTCAAAATAGTGCGTTAAATATTACCAATATTTCATTAATCAAATATTCATTATATTGGTATTTACTAATAAATAGTAATATAACAAAATAACAGTAGAATAATTTATAATAAATAAATATTTCACATATTGCATTAAAATGTTTTTATCTTAATTACTGGAGTTTTTATCTCCCTCCTCCACCCTTAAATTCTGACACGCAGGCCCAGGGCAGCCTTACTGAATCAGTGTTTGCACTTTAACGAGATTGGCAAGTGATTCGGGTGCCTACTGGTTTGAGAGGCACTGTGTAGTTGCCCAGGAAATGGTAGTGCGGGGTGGGTGGGGAAGGGAGTAGGTAAGGTCTGGGGGACAGAGTGGGGCAGATCTTCCTTGGTGGCATAGGGGCTGCAGGCAAAGCTGAAGGAGCTGTTTTTATGTGGGTTAGGTGAGCCATCACCTAACCAATAATTGGATTCCCAACCAATAAAGCGTGACACAAAGCGGGAAAACACGGCACTCCTTCCTCTCCTGTGACAAACACAGTGAAGCCTCTATGAGAAGCCGGCAGGAATGCGACAGTCCTCTGCAGTCCTCAGTGAGCTGCTTCTCTTGGAGGGTGCTGGCGCCCTCAAGTGGATCTGTGGGGGCTACCGGAGGGAGACTGAGAGGAGTCAGCACGTGGGAGCCGCACCTGAAGACAGAGGCGATACTGGGTGGGTGGGTTTTTCACCGGCCCAGTGGCCTGCAATACGCTGGTGAGAGCAGGAGCCAGGGAGGACACGGATTACCCAGTACCCACAGCAGGAACCGTAAACCGGACAGAGGGCCGAATGCTTAGGATGCATATGCTCATTAATTATTTCAATTTGAAAATTTGAGAGTCTTTTCTGCCCCAAGCAATGAGTGGGTAAACAGTAAGGAAGTGCTTATGGTTATTCTTCAACAAATATTAATTACATAAACACATGAATCCTGACTTTGAACACTTGACTTGGGACTCATTAACACTCTTCTCTGCACGAGCACATTACAGACCCCAAAGTAGCTATTACAAGTTATAGCCCTGGACCAGTGGCTCTTAAATCTGTGGAACTTGGTTATTTGGAAGAACAGGCAAATTTTTATGCATGGCCAAATTACACTGATACCTGATATGTTTCACATATCTCTGCATTATTCCATTAAAGGGTATGTTGAGTTGCCATAGTGTTTAATAAAATATACATTCATTGAAAATTTTATTAGGTTAGCTTTATTAATCTGCATTTTCACTTTTAAGGTATAACAAATGGTTAATCAATTCCATACGGGAGTCTGTGTATGTGTGCAAAATTTTTTATATATACATATATTAAAAGTAAATGAAATGTATGTATATTGTATGTAATTACTTTTAAAGGAGATCTTATACTTAAAAAGTTAAAAATCCTGGATTGTGGACAATACTTTTATAATCATGTTAAGCAGTTAAGGACACTCTAAGAAATTAGGGGTTTTCCCCGATAATTAAAATCTGTACAGGTTTAAAAGCAAGTATAATTTGTACTCCGGACTTTCTTGTCCTTGACCTCAATCCTCTCTGCCACTCTAACTTGGCAGGAAAAAAGTAAACTATAAGAAAGCAAACTATTTTAACTACGAAAGGTGACCTAAAGAAAAATTATTTCAAGACCAAGTTGGTTGCAGCAAAATTCATTAGCTCCCTTCAGGATGAAAGCTGGTGTCTAGGTGACATTTCAAGGTTACTAATGCTTGTCAGCTCAACGACTTGCGGACTGTACATGATGGGGAAGGTTTGGGGCTTGGCATCAAAGGAGAACGGGTGGGAAAATGGCCCTGATGGATGTTCTGAGGTTGTTTGATCTAAATCCAGAGAAAATAGCAGCTATCACAGCTGATGGAGTGCCCGCTATGACTGGGAAGATGAATGGTATGGAGGGGAAAAAAATTAAAGTCCGAAAACCTTGTGCCAGACATTTTATCATATCTTTTTATTTTATTTTTTACAAACCAAGCTTGACAACTTGGAAATCCCTTTGTGCAGTTTATAGAATAATGACCTCTAAATGGAGGCCTGGATTCACCAGCAGACCAAGCAATTATGTAAACAACTTCTATTTCCCAATATGGCTCCCTGTCAGTGCATTTTCAAGTCAAATCCCTTCCGTGAGATGGAGCAGTAATACAGATGCATATCTTTGAAGCGTTAGCGATCAGACATGGTAGGCTGCCAGTTCCTCAACGCCCAATGACAAGAAAAGTTTTCTGTGTTACAGTGCCACGTCTGATTTACGCCCGGGGAAGAGTCAGCTGAAAGACAAAAGTGCTACAGGATCATTTGTATTCTTGTGTCATTTCTCTTGTGTTCCGCGGCGTTTATTCTCTGATTTCATTACCACGGCTGTTTCTCACTTTCAAGCTCCTTTTGAACATACATAAACACACACTCACACTTTCATACTCGCTCACATACAACTCTCTAAAGTCGCAATTAGTCATATGCTTTAAAAGTGTGTTACTGCTCTCCCCCCATCAGCTTCTAAGCTCCCGGACAACAAATACCGAATGTATTATGCCCTTGTGTCCACCCCACCCAGCGAGTGTTCAATAAACACTATCGACTGTCTGACACATCTCCCTCTTTTTCTCTTTGTCTGTGACACCCCTGCTTCCTTTCAGAAATGTTATTTTGTAAGTGGCAATATTTTCCCACTCTGTACTTATAAAAAGCTCTTCTCGGCTTCTAACTTTTTCTTTATGTAAGACTTTTAACAATCGACAAAGTATAGGTGGAAGGAAACTGGTCTTCTCCTACCCCTTAACAATAAATCTGTTTTTTAATTGGAATGTGACAAGTATCTTAGAGAATGGAAGCTTTTTCGCAAAGAACAGTGGTCGCATGACCATCTCTGGTGAAGTAGCCATTAAAAAATAATAATAACTCTTGCCTGTCCTACCCACTCCAACGGTCCCTGAATTCAAGCGGATGTGAATGGACAGTCCATCTCTATTTTTCTTCTGCTATACAATGGATCAGAGACGCTGTCTACATTCAAGGTCTGTTGTTCTCTCATGGAACTTAAATAGCAGTTTGTTCTCCTTTTGAAATAGACACCTACACCACAATCATTTTCTTTAACCTTATCTTAGGAACAGTCTTGGTAGTTCAGCAGTATCCAGAAATATGGACTTTTTAGGAGGCGTGAAAGTGTACCCTCCGTCAACCTGAGCGTTGTTTGATCTCACAGAGGCAGGGGAATGTGCCTTTAGTACCATTTGCTTTCTGTTACAGCTGTTACGAATTGCACAGTTGTGGCAGATGATGTTACAGGGAGATTGCTCTCCTGTCTCCTGTCATCCCTCCCATGTGTGTCAGCCTTCCACAAAAGGCACAGGGGAAGAAATCTCAACCCAATTGGCACCTGTTTTTCACAGTCTGTCTTGACGCTCACAATTATAGTTTAGAGCAATATTCTCTTTGGTGCTGTTTCCACCTCTTTTTTTTTTTCCTGCTGATTCTTCTAGTTGAAAGCTTCTTGGAGCAAAAGACTATTCAGAAAAAGAGTAGGCCATAGAAAAAATCATAGAGATTAGCATAAGATGCCAGTGTTTATAGTCATTCCTCCCTTATCTGCTGACAGGTGCATGCCTTGGTACTGTAACTGACACAGTGTCTGTGACGCATAAAGCAGTGAGCCTCTGGGTTCTCTGACCTATGCCAGGCCTCAGTCATACCACCAAAACTCCCACGAACGGAGTATCTTTGTATGGCTTTCCCCAGGAGGAGGCCTTAGACAAGGATTCTAATGCAAACTGTTTATTTAGGAGGCGATCCCAGGAAATCAGGGGAGAGGGTGCCATCGGGCATCAGAAGTCTAGTACTTTCCATTGTTATGGGGGTAGAATTGAGGAGAGAGGTTTCTACAGCAGTGTGACTTCGTTCTCTGCATTGTGTTGGACCTGTCTCTGTGCTTGGAAGCGAAGAAAGTCAGTGGGGACAAGAGGTGCCCGTGGTCCTGGCCGGTTACCCATGTCTTTACCACAGGTGGAGAAAGTTGCTCTGGGGGATATCCCTGCTTGATACCAGGTTCAGCTGAAATAGTAGCCCAGGGTGCAGGTGCTTCGGTGGAGCCAGGGGCACAGCCAAAGGGAGTTATACAGGGGACTCTCAAAATTCCCCTTTCCCCTTTGAAGCGGAAAGAAGATGAACTAAGGCCAGAACAAGCACTGGACTCTTAATTTCCCCCTAAACATGTCCTTAGACCATTCTAGGACCAGGGAGGCAATAATAAGAGGTAGCATCTGTAGAGCATGGACCAGCCCTGACCCGTGAGGTAGCTATATTTTGCACAGGAAAGCTGAAGCACAGAGAGGTTAAGTAAGCTGCCCAAAGCCATACAGCTGGTAGGTAACAGAGCTGGGATTTGAACTCTAGAAGTGTGACTGCAGAATCTATTCTTATAACCCTTGCACAGACTGTCACAGGGAAATGACATTCATTTACATCTGGGCTCATCTTGACTTCCTGTTGTTTTCCTAGCGTAAAAGAAGAAACGGTGGTGCAGTGTCTTGAGAAGCGCCTAGCTTCCTTTGTGGAGACTCTTGAATTTGGGCATGCCTGGGCCCATCAGTGCCTGCTCCCTGACATGCACTTGATTATTGCTGGAAATAAGAAAAACATGATTTATGACAGAAAGCAGGCCCAGAATAGTATTCTTAGCATATGGCAAGGAGGCAAGGGATTAGCAATTCTTCATTGATTTCATCTCTTACTTCTATAATTTTATATTCCTATTCCCACATTACCACATTCGTTTTCCCATCCAAATTACCCAAGTAAAGAAGTTGAAACCATTCCTCTTTCCAAGACAATGACCACAGTACTTTAGGGAGATCCAGCCATCATAATCACCCTTTGATATTTCTGCTGGGAAACGAGACTGAGTGTGGTAATTATTCAGGTAATTTTTTTCCTCCCAGGAGGACAGGCAGTTATTTTGACAGCTTATTTCACTGTTACAAAGTTTACATTGTCAATTAATGGGAATACATCAGGTAATCGTCATGAGCTCTCAGGGGATCATCTCGAAGCCATTTCCAAATGTCCTTTATGGAAGCATATGGCCACATCCTCCACTTCATCACCAGGTCAATCAGCAGTCGCTCTTTAATATGGTATGTTCTTCATGCACCGCTGCAGTCTCCAAGTTCCATCACATTTGTTTTTTTCCCCATGGTGCTTGGAACTTGCTTAAGCCCCTGATTATTGCCTTGCCACGGGCTCTGATCACTCTTCTGGATAGTAGGCATTCAGATGTCATTTCTAATTTGCGATATTAATATTGAACTCCATCACCGTTCAGCGGTTTTAGTGAAGTATTTACATGTGGGCCAGCAAAGTGTGTGAGCGGTGCTCTGGAATCTGTCCGGTCCTAATTGGAACCGTAAAGTTCACCACAGCATCCGCGTGACATGGATGAGATTTCTGGCTATAAAACAGCCTTGGAGGTTTGCTTCCAAAAACAAACGAGACATGTTTTCACAGCCCTGTGACGCCTCGCCCCTTTAAACCATTGGTGATTGGTGGTGACAATGCTCTGACAACTGTTTTTTACAACCTCACATACTTTTAAGGAAGATTAACTATCTCAAAGAGTTTTTTAACTGAGAATCACATTTAAAGTTAATGAACTAATTAGTTAAGAAATGTATTACTTTATTATGGAAAGAGAAACCTTGCACCATAATGGTAGTATGAAATGCATGAAATGTCCTTTTATTTTATGACATTAGAGAAAAGTGGACTTGTTAAAGAACATTTGGACGGCTATTATTAATGATCGGATCTGAAGATCACTTCACCCTGTGAGGAAGATGGATATCAATCAGCATTTGAGAGGTTCAAAGGAATGAAAGAGAGAAAAGGAAAGGGAACATCTTCCTACTTGCGTTGTTAGATGACCTTGTGCCCTGCTATGTTTAAATTGCTTACTTCCTATAACTCTATAAACTTCTGTGTTTTCATTTGCAGGATTAGATTGAAGTGTCAACTATATTTGATGAATGGCATTGGTAATATATGTTCGTGTTCGTTTTTGCTCTTTCTGCTTTTATTTATATAGAGTCAGTATAATTTATTTCTCTTGAAAAAGCTTTCAGCAAAAAAGATTTTTTAAAGTACAAATACTTTTTAACAGGACTCTAGGGTTTGTGATGATCAAATCACTCATCTTTCCTTCTTCTTTCTTGTTGTTTTATTATTTTTTTTGCTTGCTTACTTTTCTTTTAAATCTAGTAAGTCTAATAGGAAAGCTCAATGGTTGCACCTAAGCAGAATAAAAAGCTGATGTTGAGACAAGCCTTTAGCTTGGTCTATGTATTTTTAGTTTAAGTTGCTAATAGCATAATGATCTGAAGAATTGTGCAATTATCTGGATAATTTAATTTAAAATTATCAGTCTGCAGCCTTCCCAATGCAAACATTTTATACTTTCATTTAGCAGACCAAGCATAAGATTGCAGATTTATTGTAGTTCTTGATGACTAGGAGAAATCTGTTTTTTCTTTAGAAGGCGTTGGGAAGGAATGCCTGGTAAGTAAGTCTCAGGTTAAAATCGAGTATGCTATGATTTATATAATTGGCTACACACTCTGACATTTTACTTAGACCAAAATATGTTTAGTCTGACCATGGCAGTGCAGTAGAGTGTCAGCCTATGACACAGTGGACCCAGGTACAAAACCATTAAGTCAAGGGCTTCAGCGCGGGCTCACTAGCTTGAGCATAGGATCATCGAACATAATCCCATGGTCTCTGATTTGAGCCCTAAGGCTGCTGGCTTGAACCCAAGGTCACTGGCTTGAGCAAGGGGACACTGGCTCAGCTAGAATCCCGTGGTCAAGGCACTTGTGAGAAGCAATCAGTGAACAACTAAAGTGCTGCAACAACGAGTTGATGCTTCTCATCTCTCTCTCTTCCTGTCTCTCTTTCTCTCACTAAAAAAAAAAAAAATTATACATAGTATTTAGAGTTATAAGCACGCCTATCTGTTTCAAAGCTCTCTGAGGATTAATAGAAAAAAACAGGAGACAGAAAACAGAGAGGCAGAAATCGCAAAGTCAGCATTGTCAGAATCTGAAAACTACAATAATGGTTAAGAAATGAGAGGCAGCCAAAAAAAGGGGGGGGATATAATAAATACAAAGTTGGATTCCCAGCAGTACATGATTCATTCCTTTCCTTCCTCCCTCTATTTCTTCCTTCCTTATTTTCTTTTTACAATATTCTATCCTGATCTGCATTGTTCCCTCATTTCTCTTTTCATT
Source organism: Saccopteryx leptura (assembly GCF_036850995.1). Classification (NCBI taxonomy): domain Eukaryota; kingdom Metazoa; phylum Chordata; class Mammalia; order Chiroptera; family Emballonuridae; genus Saccopteryx; species Saccopteryx leptura. The sequence goes on along the minus strand of NC_089506.1, from coordinate 90,716,341 downwards.
CCTTTCATTATCCAAGAATTTCTCCTGCTAATTGAAATCCAGTATCTTTTTACTGTTTACCTAAAGGCTGTTGAAACAAATAATAGTTGTGACAGAATGCCCAAGATAAACCAGTTCAAGCACAGAAATAACGATATGCTTAAGATAACTGTTTCTGCTTCGCATATCCGTTTGTCTCTGATCCACAGTCATGGTAATGACCATGACCCACTGGCTGGGGGTCGGTACAACCTGTGTTCTGAGTGCCCAGGGCTCAGGGCCTGACTTCTCTGAGACTCTGTGAAATGAAAAAGTATGACATGTGTGCTTTTGGAAGACTCTAGACCAGGGGTCCCCAAACTATGGCCCACGGGCCACATGCGGCCCCCTGAGGCCATTTATCTGGCCCCCACCACACTTCTGGAAGGGGCACCTGTTTCATTGGTGGTCAGTGAGAGGAGCATAGTTCCCATTGAAATACTGGTCAGTTTGTTCATTTAAATTTACTTGTTCTTTATTTTAAATATTGTATGTGTTCCCATTTTATTTTTTTACTTAAAAATAAGATATGTGCAGTGTGCATAGGGATTTGTTCATAGTTTTTTTTATACTCCGGCCCTCCAACGGTCTGAGGGACAGAGAACTGGCCCCCTATGTAAAAGTTTGGGGACCCCTGCTCTAGACACACTTGTTCTGACACCAGAGAGGCAAATAAGCTGAACTTTAAAAATTGAAGCAAATCTAAAAGTAGCAAATTACAGTCCTGCATGACTGAACACAAGATATAAGTTCACAAATTTTTTAAAAAAACAAATAAGCCTGATTTTATGTCTCATGTACATGCAGATAATGTGAAACTGATAATTTTTAATTTTCATGATATTGACAACACAGATGACTTTGAAGTGAAGTCAACATTAGCCAGAATGGAAGAACGTGTTTATGCTTGTTTTGTTTTTTATTTTTAATGCAAAGGTTTCCAAATTCTTTGATTAACTTGTAAAATAAGTTGGATCAAATTGTACCTTTGCTTATTCTTATACAACTGTCTTAGCAGTCAGTTATAATTCCTGTTCATTTGAGAAAAAAAATATGTTAACATGCGGGCTAACATAAAACTAAAGTTAATTTTAAACAACAAAATATTTATATTAAAACAATTACTTGAGGGAACTTAAACATTATGAATAGATGAAAATGTTTATGGCTCTAAAATGAATATTATTATCAGGTGGACCCCGAGAAGACAAATTCATTTGATGTAAACCTCAAGAAGGACTGAATCTGCTGAGATGAACTGCCCATGATCAACAGAGGGTCCACGTTTCACAAACAGTAAAAGCAACTTGCCAAGAGGGCTCTCAGGCACTCTGTGTACCGGGAAGAAGCTGACCGAGCTCTCGTCTTTGGCACTGTCCCACTTTTTGCACAGTCAGAGTCAACAACTGCAGGGAAACCCTACTTTTACCTTTCCACCAATAGACAGAGAGACCTTCCCTGCCCAATCAGAACTGCATAAATTGGATACCTCACTTACCTGAAACAGGCCTAATTGAGAATCCGGTTGAGAACTTTTGCTATAAAAGGCAGCCTCCCCTTTGTCAGGGTGGAACTCATTTTAGGTTGTCTCCTGAACCTGTGTTTCCCAGGCTGCTGCTCTTTTTTGCTCAACTAAATGCTTTCTATTCTTCATCACAGTTTAAAATTAATTGTGATTTGCAATCATATTATGACCTGTAGACATCTAATAGACATCTTAAATTTAACAGACTGTAAACCGAACTCTTCATAGTTTGTCTCCTCTTCCCCCACCCCTAACTGCTTCCACTGCGGAGATCCATTTTACTCTTTTCATTCTTCTAATTGTTTAGACAAAAAACTTCAGTCCTCCATGATCCTCTGTTTCTCTCACTTCCCATGTCTACTCTTTCAGCAGACCATATTTATTCAGCCCTTAAAATGTCTCAAATCTGACCGCTTCTCACCATTTTCATCACTATTAGTTATTCGGTCCCCTAAATTCCCCTGAATTTATAGCTTTTCAGCTCTTCTCCCTTCACTCAACAGAACAGCAGAAGTGATTCTTTTTTTATGTAAATATTTTAAATAAAGATGACAATGTCATAATCAAGAAAAACATTAACAACATATATTTCACTAAAATTGAGATTATATCAACTTGTCCCAAAGATATAATGTGATAATCATGCAAATAGAATAAATGATAAGGGATTGAGGTAAGTACAGATGAATTTTAGTTGAGAAATTAAGAGTCAACATAATTTTTATTTATATGCAGCTACTTTTCAAGAGAGTATGATTCAAGATAGTTCACCAAGAAATCAAGTAAAATTTTAGGTGAGGTACTCCTTTCATTTCCATAAAGGGCAAGAGACTTTAGTCTTTAAGAGGACACTTGTCAACTATACCACCACACTGAGAAGGAGAGGGAATTGTGATTACTCAGGCGTGGCCCAGGGTTTGGCTCTACCGCATTCCCTTAGTTCATCAGTTGATAGTAAGGGAGGCTGTGGTCCTCCACGTGACTGGTTAGGGTTGGCTGTGCGACCCAGCTCTTTCTTCTTGCAGGCCCCAAAGTGTAGATCTGATGAGACAGGGACTAGTAAATCTGGAAATCCACCTTTCCTAAGTCTTTAAGATGAACTATACCTTACACACAATGCTGTAAACCTAAGAACACCAAGGAATAGACCCCAATACATATATATATATATATATATATATATATATATATATATATATATATGTATAATCCTGACAGAGAAATTCTGATTCACAGAGTATAGTGTTCATTTCAGTATGACCTGTTTGAAAACACTATGAGTTTAAATCATCCTAATTTGTTGGGAGAGCTGTCTGAGTAAAATGAAATCCTTCTCAGAATAAACATGTACATTCCTGCCAATAAATTCTCCCATGCATAAACACAGAACATGCTCTGAAAAAGCACCACTTAATGTTAAAACACAATAGTTCATAATGTATCATGTAAACATGGGTACTTCCAGCCAGAACCTTCTCTTCCAGTTCTGCCATTAGCTTCTTATAAGCTTTTAAAGCTGCTTAGGAGAAATTCTTTTAAAATATATATTAGAGCATAGTTTTAAAATACTACAGTGGCTTCCTTGTCACTCAGGGTAAAAGACAAAAGCTTCAAATGCCCTGTATGATAGGGCTCCATGACTTCTTTGACACTTCCTGTTCCTCCCCCCTATGCTTATTTCATTTGAGTCACCTTGATGTTTGGCTGTTTCCTCTTCCTGGAAATTTTTCCAGATATCCTCATGGTTACTTCATCTCCTTTATTCTTTGCTCAGTGGTCAACTTATTGATGAAGACTTTCTTAATGACCTGATTTACAATTGTATACAATTGTATAACTCTGTATCTTCTTTTCTTATTTATTTTTTCTTCATAGAAAACATTATTATTTGACTAAATATACATATATACACATCTATACATATTAGCATATAGAATCTTAAAAATAATATTACTACAAGTATATACAATATCACTAACATACTATATATTCAATGTTTTGTGTATATGTGTGTGTCTATATGTATATCTATATGCATATCTATCTATCTATCATTTATCTATCTCTATACATAATTTGTTTATTGTTTATTTCTACCAGAATGTCAACCCTGTGAGGGCAGAGATTTTTTACTATTTTGCTCACTGTTGAATATCAGCACCTGGAACTGTACCTGGCACACAGTAGAAGATCAATAAATTATTGTTAAATGAACAATTAATGTGGGGGTTCAGAATGAGCCACCCCAAGATGCACCTGTGTGGTATGAGGACTGTTTTGAGCTACAGGCAACTTTATCTCCTGGCTCAGGAGAAGCTTCAATCTCTCCCTTAAACTACCTAGAGGAACTTGAATTAGGGGCCTTTCCAATAATAAAAGAAATTATTAGAAATAACCATTTTGGGAAAGGAAAATATCATATGACCTCACTCATATGAGGAATCCGATGAACAATATGAACTGAGGAGCAAAATAGAGACAGAAGCAGGATCAAAAGATCCAGAAAGAAAGTGGACAGAGGGAAAGAGGATGATAGGATGATAGGATAACACCAAAGTAGAAAAGCAAATCCTGGAGGGAAGGGGTGAGGGCATTATCGGGAGGGAGACAGGGGGGATGTACTGGGGAACACAAGTAACATTAGAATCTATGTAAACACAATAAATTAATTAAAAAATAAATAAATAACCTTTTTGGCATGAAAGCAGTTCGACCTGGCTGTGTGCTAGGTGAGCAAGAGCTGTCCTGTCTGCAATCCAGCCTGCAAGGGCAAGGTGAAAGCCAGGTGAAAGCCGGAGAACCAGCAAAGAGCTGCAGCTGAGCAGGAGCTCACAGCCTCTCCTGGGAGCTGGGGCTTGTGGCAGGGCATGGGAGTGCAGCCCACCATTGGGGGTGGGGCAAAAGCCAGAAACCGATGGAGACCCGCTGCTGAGCATAGGTGTGCAGCCCTGCCTGCAGTGCCAAGACTTGCAGCTGCAGCGTGGAGCGCAGCCCCACCAGAAGGGGCATGGCGAAGGCCGAGGCCCCCCAGGGCTTGTAGCCTGGGCATGTGAACACAGCCCCACCCATGGAGGAGAGGCAGAAACCACAGTGACTACTGCAGTGGCTGACACTGGCACCCATATTCGAACACGGGAGGCAGCGGCAGAGGGGTTGGTGGGACTGCAGACAAACCACACCTAGGGAACACAGAGGCCACACTATTGGACTCCTGTGGCCACACCCTTCTTAAACACAGATAGAATGGGAAGAGGGGGAAATTCAAACCAAATGAATCAAGAGAAATCACCAAAAAAGGACTTGAATGAGTCAGATATAAACAAATTACCAGATGCAGAGTTTAAAATGATTGTTAGGATGCTCAAAAATCTAAGAACAGCAATAGATGGACATAACAAGCACCTGAATAAAGAGATAGCAAATATAAAAAAGGACATTGAAATAATAAAAAAGAATCAGTCAGAAATGACAAATACAATATCAGAAATAAAGACCACAATGGAAAGATTTAAAAGCAGGATGGATGAAGCTGAGGATTGAATCAGCAAGTTAGAGGACAAGATAAATGAAGACATGAAAGCAGAGCAGCAAAAAGAAAAAAGATTCAAAAATTCTAGGGAACTGTAAGAGAGCTCTGTGACAACATGAAGAGAAATAACATTCACATCATAGGAGTTCCTGAAGAAGAAAAGAAAGAACAAGGGATAGAGACCTTGTTCAATCAAATCATAGCTGAACACTTCCCTAAATTGATGCAGAAAAAAGTCACACAAGTTAAAGAATCACAGAAAATTTCATGAAAGAGAAACCCAAAGAAATCTACACCAAGACACATCATAATTAAAATACCAAAGCTAAAAGATAAAGAGGAAATATTAAAAGCTGCTAGAGAAAAAAAGACTATCACCTACAAAAGAGCCCCCATAAGGATGACATCTGACTTCTCAACAGAAACACTTGAGGCCAAAAGGGAATGGCAGGAAATATTCAAAGTAATGCAGAACAAGACGCTACAACCAAGACTACTTTAATAGCAAGGCTATTGTTTAAAATTGAAGGAGAAATAAAAAGCTTCCCAGACAAAAAAAACCAAACAACTCAAGGAATTTATTACAACCAAACCAAGGCTGCAAGAAATGTTAAGGGGCTTGTTGTAAACAGAACAAAGGGGGGAAAGAATATACTAAAAGAGGAAGATAGCTTTAAATAATAAAATGGCAATAAACAACTATATATCAATAATAACCTTAAATGTAAATGAATTAAATGATCCAATCAAAAGACATAGGGTAGCTGCATGGATAAAAAAACAGGACCAATACATATGCTGTCTACAAGAGACACATCTCAAAACAAAAGATGCACATAGAATAAAGGTAAAGAGATGGAAAAAAATATTTCATGCAAATGGAAATAAAAAAAAGCTAGGGTAGCAATACTTAGACAAAATGGACTTTAAAACAAAGGCTTCAAAATGGAATTCTACCAAATATTCAAAGAAGAACTAACTCCTATCCTTCTCAAACTATTTCAAAAAATTCAAGAGGAAGGAAGACTTCCAAGCTCCTTTTATGAGGCGAGCATAATTCTGATTCCAAAACCAGGCAAAGACAACACAAAAAAAGAAAATTATAGGCCAATTTCCCTGATGAATTTAGATGCTAAAATCTGCAACAAAATCTTAGCAAACTGGACCAGCAATACATGAAATAAAATCATAAATTATAATCAAGTGGGATTTATTCTGGGGAGGCAAGGATGGTACAATATTCACAAATCAATCAATGTGATTTATCACATTAACAAAAAGAAGGAGAAAAACAACATGATAATTTCAATAAATGCAGAATAACATTTGATAAAATCCAGCACCCATTTATGATGAAAACTCTAAGCAAAGTGGGAATACAGGGAACATACCTCACCATGATAAAATCAATTTATGAAAAACCCATAGCCAACATCATAATTAATGGGCAAAAATGAAAAGCAATCCCCCTAAGATCAGGAACAAGGCAGGGGTGCCCCCTTTCACCACTCTTATTCAACATAGTCCTGGAAGTCCTAGCCACAGCAATCAGACAAGAAGAATAAATAAAAGGCATCCAAATTGGAAAAGAAGAAGTAAAACTATCATTATTTGCAGATGATATGATATTGTATATAGAAAACACTAAAGTCTCAGTCAAAAAACTATGGTCCTGATAAATGAATTCAGCAAGATGGCAGGGTATAAAATTAATACACAGAAATCAGAAGCATTTTTATACACCAACAATGAACTGTCAGAAAGAGAAATTAAGGAAACAATCTCCTTTAATATTGCAACAACAACAAAAATAAAGTACCTAGAAGTGAATTTAATGAAGGAGGTTAAAGACTTGTACTTGGAAAATTATAAAACATTGATAAAGGAAATCAAGGAAGATACAAACAAGTGGAAGCATATATCATGCTCATGGTTAGGAAGAATAAACATCATCAAAATGTCTATACTACCCAAAGCAATTTATAAATTCAATGCAATACTAATTAAAATACCAATGACTTACTTCAAAGATATAGAACACATATTCCAAAAATTTATATGGAACCAAAAAAGAACACAAATAGGCTCAGCAATCTTGAAAAAGAAGAATTAAGTGAGAGGTATCACACTTTCTGATATCAAGTTATACTACAAGGCCATTGTACTCAAAACAGCCTGGTACTGGCATAAGAACAGGCATATAGATCAATGGAACAAAACAGAGAACCTGGAAATAAAACCACATATTTATGGACAATTGACATTTGACAAAGGAGTTAAGCGCATACAATGGAATAATGACAGTCTCTTTAACAAATGGTGTTGGAAAAATTGGACATCTACGTGCAAAAAAATGAAACTAGACCACCAACTTACACTATTCACAAAAATAAACTCTAAATGGATAAAAGACTTAAATATAAGCCATGAAACCATAAGCATCTTAGAAGAAAACATAGGCAGTAAGCTCTCCAACATCTCTCGCAGCAATATATTTGCCAATTTATCTCCACAGGGAAGTGAAATAAAAGACAGGGTAAACAAATGGACTATATCAAACTAAAAGCTTTTGTACAGCTAAAGACAATATGAACAGAATAAAAAGACAAACCACCATGCCTGACCTGTGGTGGCGCAGTGGATAAAGCGTCGACCTGGAAATGCTGAGGTCGCCAGTTCGAAACCCTGGGCTTGCCTGGTCAAGGCACATATAGGAGTTGATGCTTCCAGCTCCTCCCCACCTTCTCTCTCTGTCTCTCTCCTCTCTCTCTCTCCCTCTCTGTCTCTCTCTCCCCCTTTCTCTCTCCTCTCTAAAATGAATAAATAAAAGAAAAAAAAAAAGAAAAAAAAAAGACAAACCACACAATGGGAGAACATATTTGACATTACGTCTTATAAGGGGTTAATAACTAAAACTTATGAAGAATTTGTAAAACTCAACACCAGGAAGACAAACAATCCAATAAAAAAACAGGCAAAAGAAATGTATAGGCACTTCTCCAAAGAGGACATACAGATAGATGAAAAAATGTTCAACATCACTAATCATTAGAGAAATGCAAATTAAAACCACAATGAGATACCACCTCACACTAGTCAGAATGGCGCTCATCAACAAAACAATACAGGATAGATGCTGGTGAGGATGTGGAGAAAGGGAAACCCTCCTGCACTGCTGGTGGGAATGCAGACTGGTGCAGCCACTGTGGAAAACAGTATGGAGATTCCTCAAAAAATTAAAAATGGAACTGCCTTTTGACCCAGGCATCCCACTTTTAGGAATATATCCCAAGAACACCATATCACTGATTCAATAAAAGAAATGCACCTCCATGTTTATGGCAGCATTGTTCACAATAGCGGAGATCTGGAAACAGCCCAAGTGTCTGTTAGTGGACGAGTGGATTAAAAAGCAGTGGTACATATATACAATGAAATACTACGGGCCATGAAAAAGAAGGAAATATTACCTTTTGCCACAACATGGATGGACCTGAAAAGTATTATGTTAAGTGAAATAAGCCAGGCAGAGAAAAAAAAAAATCACATGACCTAACTCATTTGAGGAATCCAAGGAACAATGTGAACTGAGGAACAGAATTTAACCAGATGGGAAGTAGGGATGGAGCTGTTGGGAGGGGTGCAAGGGAGATTTTGAGGGGAATACGGGGGGAGGGAGGATGCAATCGGGGCAACACTAGAATCTATGTAAACACAGTAAATTAAATTAAAAAAATAAAAAAATAAATACTGTAACCTCTTTGACCTATCTATATGGCGGGGAAAACTTTTGTTTACTAAACATCAGCTCTTTCAATCATGTTGCAATACTCCTTAGACACTTCCAAGGTGCATCACCCCATTCCTAGCTCAGAATGTCTGGTATATCTCACTCCTCCTTTCTATCTCTGAACCTCTCATGCACGGAGTCTGTGACTCTCTTATGTATGTGACGTTCCCATACGTATGTACATATTAAATTTGATTATTTTTTCCTGTTAATCTGTCTCATGTCTATTTAATTTAGACCAGCCAAAAGAATCTTGAGGGTAGAAGAAAATTTCTTCCTCCATCACAATAAATGAGTCAATGACATGACATAGCTTATTTATTTCTTGAAGTATATCTTAAGAGAAATCACCAAGAATTTTTTAAATTAGGCCAAAGTATAAAATTGCAATATTCCACTTTTGAACTACATAAACTGCTATTTCACATGGTTTAACTTAATATTATGTCTACATTTCCTTTTTGTTTCTTATTTTTTGCCTTCTTCAATCTCCTCACATCTCATATCATCTCTGTTTTTTCATTCCTTATACTCACCCAACACCTCCTAATACCACTGTTACTGTGAAGAACTGACTTGGCCAGCATAGTTCATGATGCTCTCTCTCTGTGTTTTACTCAGAGCTGTAGATATATTGGGGAGTCGGCAGCATATGGAGATAAGGACCCTTACCTCTCCTATTAATCTCTTTCTCATATTTCTGGAGACTCATGAACAGTGTCTAAACTGGCTGAAGTACAGTGTTCATACTTTCTTCCACCTACATTACGGTTACTGAACTAGCGGGGTTCATTTACCTGCATGCATCAAACCCCAATAAAACGTGTACAGGAGTTTGTGGCAAAGAAAGTAGATGTTTATTTAAGGAAATGGCATCAAGCCTGGAGACACAGGTGAGCTAATATTCTAAAACCTGGCTCCTCGACAGCCCACATAGGGATAGATTATATATGGAAAAAATGATTAATCATGGTGACTAAGGGTGTTGCGGTCATGGGCTCTGCTGATTGGTTGGGGCCAGGGTAGGGAGTAGTTGATTGTGGTATCAGGTCCTGATGTCAGCCATGGTATTGTTCTGTCTGGTTTTGTGACGATTCTGTCCATAGGGCCTGCTTTAATGAGCAATGGGCTGAAACTCAGGTAAATTCAAGAGGGTAGAGGGGGATAGATGGTGATGGAAGGAGACTTGACTTGGGGTGGTGAACACACAATGAAATATGCAGATGATATATTGTAGAGTTGTGTATCTGAAGTCTATATGATTTCATTAATCAATGTCACCCTAATAAATTCAATAACTATTTTTTAAACGTTAGTTTTAGTTTGACCTAAACATTGTTCTCATGGTCAGCAAACCTCAGGCTTTATTTTTATTTTATTTTTTAAATTTTTTAGTGAGAGGAGGGGAGGCAGAGACTGACTCTTGCATGCACACTGACCGGGATCCACCCAGCAAGCCCCCTAGGAGGCGATGTTCCACCCATCTGGGACCCTTGCTCTGCTGCAACTGGAGCCATTTTTTAGCATCTAAGGCAGAGGCCATGGAGCCATCTTCAGTGCCTGGGGTCAACTCGCTCTAATCAAGCCATGGCTGCGGGGGGCGGGGGAGAAGAGAGAGAAACAGAGAGAGAGGGGAGTGGAGAAGCAGATGGGCACTTCTCCTGTGTGCCTTGACTGGGAATTGAACCTAGGACTTCCACATGCTAGGCCGATGCTTAACCACTGAGCCAACTGGCCAAGGTCCCTGAGGCTTTATTCTTAAGACAGTTTGATGCTGACCAAAATTCGGTATTCTAATGGCTTAATGATTAAGAGAATAGACTATACAAGGGATGGGGGAGGCAAGTGAGCCATGGTGCTATTGGACTGCACAAGGCCAGTTTGAATCAAGAGGAAAGAAAGGAGAAAAGGTCATTAGAGAAATGAAGTTTCTGCGTGGTTCCATTATGAACTGGTTTTGTATAACAAGTGTTCCCATGCAGCTGTGATACGGTTATTTCAAACGGAGCAATCATAAACAAGATAGGCCAAATTTAAACAAAAAATAAAGGTACAGTTAGACTCTTTAGTAATAACTGGACCTTGCTTTGGCCTGGTGACAAACTGGAGAAGGTGTTGACCATAGGTTAGGGGTAGGACTGGAGTAATGGGAATAACAAAATCCATCTGCGTTACCCAGTTCAAAGAAGAAAGCTCTCTAGTCCACATCTGGGTGGATGGGTGAACCAGTAAGGGCTGGGCTGGTTTCGTGTAGCTGGTGTGTGTGGGATGATGGCCGAGGGAGTGGCAGGGTGGGGAGGACAGGGATATAAATGGAGGAGTAGAAGACCTGGCAAGTTGGCTTCCCCTCTCCCCTTGATCCTGGGGAAGGATGCCAGTCTGGGGCCTGTCCAGGAATCACCTTCAGGCATGGGACATAAATAGGGTACTCAGAGATTCTCAGCCTGGGCCCACCTGTGCCACCCTCTCATAAACCATGGGCTCTGAATTTCATTCCCCACAAATGACAAACACACAGAAGGCCTAACCCACTTCTACCCTAATGCTGCACCTGCACGGACTGAAACTACTCTTCACACCTCTTATGCTACCATCTGGAGCGATGAGTAAAGTGGACATCCCCTGAAACAAGGAGAGAGAAAGGACCACTTCCTCTGCTGATAATGTAGATAATCTTATTCTAACTAAGGTTACTGGGGACAGTTTGAGATAAATTCTCATACAGAAGGATCTTTTACTTTTGTTTTGGTTGATTAAAAATAAAATTTTTTTATGTAGGACCCACAAGAAATTGCAAAGGAGTTCGTATGTATTCTCAACCCAGCCTTCCCCAACAATAGCCTCTTTCATAACCATAATATATTCATAAAATCAAGAAATAGACACTGATAGACTACTAGTAACAGACAGAAGGACCTTATTTTATGACAAAGGAAGAAATGCCACTTTAAATTACATTTGCCTTAGCCTAGGATAAAACAAAGTGACTCAGAGCAGCACTTTTTTTCTGCATTTCACCTCTAGTTGAAGAACTGCAATTATTAATAGTTGGATGGTTGGAAAGTGAGTTGTCAAATGTGCTTACATCCAATCATGCTATCTTCTTTCACCTCTTCTTGGCTGTTCAGGTTTGGTTGGTTCCTGGGTTTTTTCTAATCTCGGAGATGCATGACTTCCAAATCAGTGCACTCTATCAAGCCACAGATTCCCAGGGCTCAGACACAAGTAGGAATAACCACAGCTACCAGCTTTCCTGCACTGATTGCTGGTAAGGAGACAGGATGTGCTCTAGCTAATATAGCTTCCAGCTCTTTGAATCAGTCCCAGATATTTGCAGGGCTTTGTACAGCTTCATCATTTGCTTTCTCCTAGCCATTCATCCTGGGGCTTTATTATTGCAGTCTATACAGTTCACACATTTGATTTTCCATGTGAATTAGCTATTGATAGAAATGGGTGATGAAATGATGCTTTCAGTATGGGTCACGCTCAGGTGGAATATATTCTCCTATCTTCTTCACCTATGTATGGTATTTAAGTTTAAGTTTCACATCTGTTCTAGCCCCAGCAATCCAAAAGCTTTCTTGTACAGCTCTTTTGAACAACTCTTCCAGGACTTTCTGGAGATTAGTCAAAGACCCAATGGGGTTCCCTATGAGAAGCAGCAGCAGATTTCTCTCCTGGAGTTTCCAACACCTTCTTTGCCTTGAATTTAGCCATAAACTGATACAGCTACCTTGGAACCACCTAAAGGATTTGTGCAAAAGTAAGACAATTATTTCACCACATGCCATGATATCATGAGTCTCACTTCACTGTGATTCGACATATTTATGTTATAGGGACAGAAGCTTGTGTCACTTTTCTAAGTCCATATCTAACTGTTGCTGTTAAAGAAAAAAGATATGACATTTAAAGAATGGCAAGGCAGTAGTCAGAGAGACTATCACGATATGTAGAGACCACTGCAATGGGGCCTTGCTGTGATGAAGAGAAATTGATTCAACTCCAAATACAAGAAAAATTAAGAATTTTGAGTCAAGAAGCAGTAGGGTCACAGTGGATGGAAAGTTGCTAAGAGGACACATGAGGGGTGAAGAGGAGTTTTGGCTAAATTAACCTAACAGGATCTTGCTGAAGGCAGGCTAGGGTGGTCAGACACCGCTTGGGAGATGGTAGAGGATGAGATTAGATATGGAAGGTGATCGGGTATAGAGGATAAGGGATTCTGGCTACACTGACTTTGAGGATGATTGCTAAAATTGGAGAATGCAGAGATGAACAAATAAGTCTAAAAGTTGAGGCTTATTTTCAAAAGAGTTCAGAGGAGCCTGGTTAGAGTTTGGTCAAAGAAAGACTTTATAAATAAGGGCAGAGAGAAACTTATTATTGCTAACCATATAGGTAAGTTTTTTTGGCAAGATACTCAAACCTTGTCTTTTTCTGACAGATTTTTTGGTAAGAATGAGAAGGGCAAGAACTTTAAGTTGTTTCCCAGCAAACTGGAAGAGGAGAGCAAATTGGTTTCACACTCAAACAGAGCTTCCCTGGAGACATTGGAAGTAATTCGAGTAGAAATTGCAGGCATTGAGTCCCACAGAATATTATTTTCAGAGACTATGATATTCAGTAAGAACCAAGACTTCATAATAATGTTATTACTAAAAGATAGATTCTTGCATATATGGGGACTTAGAAGTGACTTCTCTTATCAATCTGAGGAGAACCAATTTTTGCAAGCATGGATATCTTAGAAGAACTAGAAATTAATGCATTGGTTTTTTCCAGCCTGAGCAAAACACAAACGTTGTGTATCTCTGGCAGTTTGGTAAAGAGTATTTATGAAAGAAAGTGTGGAATCCACCTAGGTAATGGAAAGAATAATCTGATAGCCATGTGAAACAAAATTAGGATTCTAGATTTCAGTCTTAATTCTTTGGGAAAACTTGACCATTTCTTATGGCTAATTTTAGTCCTGGATCTCTGACAATAATAAATGCTTTATTTGGTTTTGCCTTTAATTTTAGCCTTTTCTCACCTGCCTCTTCTGGCCCACAGCTCAGAAGGCACTACTGCCTCCCAATGAATCAAGAAAATTGAGGCCACAAGCCTGGCCTTTCTTAAATCTTGACCCCACTCTCTGTAAACTGTATGCATTCACCCCTTCACTCAGTTTCCTTCACCATGTTTCCGAGGCTCAGATATTTTCTCCTCCTTTTGAAGGTCAACCTCTCCACCTATCTCCTGAGCCAGCCACTTCCTGCCTCTTTGAGGACCTTGTTCCATCTTTCAGGCCCTTCCTAGGATTCAAAATCCATGCAGAAGTTTCTTTACTAAATTCGGGATTCTGAAAGAAAATTTATCTTTCCCAATTTGGTTAGCATTTTCCCATTTATTATTCTATGCTAGATTGATATTTAAATTCCCTTTCTTAGTCAGGGCCAGGGAGACCTTGAGAGCAGCTGGCATGCATACAAATGTTCACATTGCATTGGTAACTTCTTTTTGAAATATTTTTTAATAAAATATACGAAGTTGGTACCTATAAAATTAGCAATTAGAAACAGTTTTTCTTGTATATTTGAAAAGCACAACTCAACTCAAATCCCCTCTTGATTCAGGAAGCAGTTTTATCTTATTTAAACACCTGGTTTTCACAATAGAGTACATAGGCTTTTCTATGCTGGTGTTTTAATAATTCACACTAATTACAGTCGACTAATTTCAGTTTGAAGTATTTTTTATTGTGCACCTTTCCTTTTTCATAACAAAAATTTGCTTGCTAATAACATATAGCGTTTAATTTTTAAAATTCTGCAGGAGAAACGGTGAGCTTCTTATTTTTTTGAGCATCACATTAAATCTACACCAAATAAGCATTGCACTGATTTTGAGCTGAATCCTTTCCCCCTTTCCATGTTATTTGACTGAGACATATTGACTATATGACCATTAATGACAAATAACAATGTTAGTGACTACAAAATTAGTATTAATGTAATGTTTCACAAATTGCGGACTGCATCACCACAGTTTCTCAGATCATGCTTTCTATGACAAATAGGTGGCGCGTTCTGCAGGTGTAAGGTCTCCTTGCCACAGGTGAGAGAACTGAGACTTACAAATATTCAGTAACACAGCTGGAAAGAGACAGTGTTGCACAGAAAATCATAGCAGTTGACATAGGCGATCACTTGGCTTAACACCAGTATTTATACACAAGTATAAATAAATACTTTTGAAGGGGTTGTGAAGATAAAACTATTTCTGGCATAAATCAAAGGGTTAAATATGCCCCTTCATTTTCACCTTTGTTTACAAATGTGATATATATATATTTCTCAGATCATTTTTATTAGTTATTTTCTTTTCATATTTACTTTGTGCCATTTGTTTGGTATTGTCCCAAATATATGGTATTTGAAAAAGGCTCTTAAGATTTTGTTTTAAACTATATGATTTCACACATAGGTAGGATATAAAAATGAGACTCATGGACACTGACAAAAGTGAAGTGGTTATCAGAGGGAGGGTGTGGGGGAAGGGAGGACAGGGGCTCAATAGGTTGTGACAGAAAGTGTCTGGCTTTGGGCGATGGGCACACAAGGCGATGAATAGCTCATATGCTACGGGCATGTACACCTGAAACATATGTGTTCGTCTGGACCAATGTCACCCCATTAAATTTAATTTCTAAATAAAAACAATTGTTTTTAATGGAATTTCTGTTTTAGTTTCTGTTACCTGCATCTTCTTGAAACTTCTAGAAACTCTGGCCCTAGTATATCCCTGATTGCTAGTGACTAGTTTCTGCTTTTTAGTTAAAATGAGACTGGGGCTTTTCAAAATTGTTTCTTCTGAGAATTATATTCTGAACTGCAGCATCTATTTAACTTTCCTATCTACATGAAGGCTAAAAATTTATTTATGTTCTAGGTCATGTGACTGCTCTCCACACATCATTCCTGGGCCTCCCCGCACATGCCCTTGCCGCCTCCTTCAGAGAGCTAGTGTTCCATCATGTTACATTTCCATAATATTTGCCAGCAGACTCTTTATTCAGGTCTCTGCTTTGGCTTTCTTTCTTATTGTGCAAAGCCTTTGAAGTTCAGCCTGTAAACTTTGTCATCCTTTCTCTATATTCTGTATCCTGTACCTCTTACGCTCATTATTCTTATTTCTGATTATTTCCCTCAGGTCCTAGTCACTCACAGTGGCCCCTTTCCACTCCCAGGGCACCTGCTGTTAGATCATTCACAAAACCCTGGGATAGCCAAGACTAATTGCTTTCTGAACACTTTCCCTTTCTTTTTCCTACTTGTTCTATTATTCTTCTGTAATGTACTCAACATGGTCTTCATTTTTTTCAAATTGCTTTTTTTTTCCTTTTTACAGATTAATTTATCCTATTCATTAAAATAATTTGAAATAACTGTATCATGTCATCTCTATAACAGACCCAACATGTAGACTGTTTTAGTCTTCTTTTTGTATTTAAGAATTGCTCTAGGCCTGACCTGTGGTGGCGCAGTGGATAAAGTGTCGACCTGGAAATGCTGAGGTCGCCGGTTCGAAACCCTGGGCTTGCCTGGTCAAGGCACATATGGGAGTTGATGCTTCCAGCTCCTCCCCCACTTCTCTCTCTCTGTCTCTCCTCTCTCTCTCTCTCTCTCTCCCTCTCCACTCTAAAATGAATAAATAAAAAATAAATAAAAATTTATAAAAAAAAAAAAAAAAGAATTGCTCCACATCCCTTATTCTGATATAGTTCTTTGTTAGGTGTGCTAAAGATATTTAAACCTAATTTACTCATTATTTTTTGACAACAGATCAAAGATAGACTGAAAAATTTTTTATATTAATTTCTGAAAATGGGCCATCTGAGGCAAAACTCTACTGTAAATAAGATTGAGTGATCATATTTAATTCTCTGAATTATATTATATATTTGATAATAATTATATAACTTAATAAGATATAAGTAAGTTATCTATTATCAACTAAAATGATTGAATTAGGACATTTACTAGGTAATAGATTCAATAATATAAATTTAAAAAGCATATCTACTATTTACATTTCATTCATTTAAAAAGAGCTTCGATGTTCTCCATAGAGAGGGCTTACTTTTGTTGAGTATGTCTATCTATGAAAATTATGGAAATAGTTTTGTTCATGAGATACTTATTATTGTGTTTCCTTTTCTTTTCTGTTTCCTGATCTCACCATATGTTTGCTTACATCAAATTCCAACTGTCCCTGTTTCCTATCCATATTTGTCTGAGCTATAATTGGAGTTTCAGTAGCTTTGAGTTTTCATTCCTTAACATCATTTTTCTGGAAGACTTCCTTTCTTTTATCTTCCTTTTTCTTTCTTTCCTTCCTTCCATTCTCCTTCCTTCCTTTCATTCTTTATTCTTCCTTCCTTCTTTCCTTTCTTTTGGAGGTGAAATTCACACAACATAACATTAACCTTTGCAAACTGAGTGTTTCAGTGGCGTTTAGAAGACTCACATGTTCCGGAACCACCACTTCTATCTAGTACCACAACGTGTTTATTACTTTGTACCCATTAAGCAGTTGCTCCCCAGCCCCAGCCCCTGACAACCACCAGTCTGCATCTGTCTTTATGGATTTACTTCTTCTGGATAATATCTATATATGTGGGATCACAGATGTGTGACTTTCTATGTCTGGCTTCTTTCACTTAGCATGTTTTCAAGGTTCTTCTCCATGTTGTAGCATGAATCAGTACTTCATTCTTTTTTATGGCAGAATAACACTTCATTACATTTATATGTCACAATTTGTTTATCTATTCATCCACTGGTGGATATTTGGGTTGTACTTTGTACCTTTGTACTGTTAGGAACAGTGCTGAAATGAACATGTATGTATATGTACTTGTTGGAGTAATTGTTTTCAGTTCTTTTGGGTAAACACCTAGGAGTGGAATTCCTATGTGATATGATAATTCTTTGTTTAACTTTCTGAAGAACTACCAAACTGTTTTCCTCCTTAACATTTTAGAATTCCCTTCAACATAAAAACTAAAGTTTTAGATACTATATTCTTGAAAGTCAGCTTTCCTTGAATTATATCCAGATTTTAAAATAAAACTCATAAATTACTTGATTAATTATACCTGTTCCTTTGAATGATATGAGTGTTGCAAAAGGCATCCTGGCCCTGGCCAGTTGGCTCAGTGGTAGAGCATTGGCTCAGCATGTGGAAGTCCCAGGTCCGATTCCCAGTCAAGGCACACAGGAGAAGTGACCATCTGCTTCTTCACCCTTACTTCTTCTCTCCCTCTCTCTCATTCTCTCCCCCCTCCATTAGCCACGGCTCGGTTAAAACAAGTTAGCCCCGGGCACTGAGGATGGCTCCATGGCCTTGCCTCAGGTGCTAAAATAGCTCAGTTGCCAAACAATGGAGCAACAGCCCCAGATGGGCAGAGCATCACCCCATAGGGTGCTTGCCAGGTGGATCCTGGTCAGGGCGCATGCAGGAGTCTCTCTCTGCCTCCCCATCTCTCACTGAATAATAAATAATAATAATAATAAATGCATCCTTACATTAGATACTATCATGGAGTAGAAACTAGAATTTTCTCTGAGGTAGGTGTTTGTAGAGGGGAGTCAAGCAATGACTCACCTCTGCCTGAGTCACCATGCAATTTACTGGGCTGCTTGGTCAGAGACACAGAAGGATGCTATGGTCTTCATGGAGGGTTGCAGTAAAGTCTTTGGTTTCAAGTTACTTTTATTTGTATTTAATTATGTCCTTGCTTATGTGGTTTTAATATAACTAAGTTAAATTCTATGTTGAAAAAGCAGGGAAGGCATGCAAGAAGGAAAAAAGAAAGAGGGACAAAAGAGGAAGTAAAAAACCTAATGTCATACTAAAAAAAACATTTTTTTAAACAGTTTTGGGAGTCATTTGTGTTAGGGCTATAATTAACCCCACAGATTATTCATGTTGAGAACAATTTTTAATAAAATACTACTATGTCTGTTCAGTTCTCTTTATTTTTCACAGTTGATATTTATGTCTTTCCTATGGGAGTTACTTTCTTTATAGAAAATTAAAATAGCCGAATAAAAAGCCCTTAAGTAATTTTAAAGGGAAAAAAAGCCATCTCTTATCCTAACTATTTATGTGTCAGTCTGAGTATTTAAAATTTTTATATAGAAAAACTATAGATGGGCCTTTATATTTAAGTATTCTACTGTTGTTTCTCAATGGCAAGGAAAGTGCTGATGAAATTAATATCATTCTAGAAGAGACTATTTATTTTCATCTAAGCCCTTGTCGTTTTCAGTAATGTTTTAAGGAAAATTAAATAACCCTTGAGAATTGAAATGCGAAGATAAAATTACATATTATTGTGGCCATGCTATGTCACATTTCCTTTTATTAAAAATGAATACATCAGTTTAGATTTATTTGACAATGGTTTATGCCTACAGAGTCCGGGCTTTAAAGGTTCATTCTGTACAGTAATACTTCAGCAAGATACATCTCCCTCGTCTGCAAGATCTCATTTATAAGCTAGGTTCACCTCTGCTTCATGCAGTAATAAAAGTTCTTGCCTGAAAGATTTTAGATGAGATATTGTGTTCCCCCTCTTATCCCCTTTCCAACCTATCGCCCTGAAAGGAGTGTGTTTCTTTTTTTGTGGTCTTTAGAGGAAAAAAACTCACTTGACTCATTTTTCCAAAGTGACTCTTTTAATGTGTTTGGAATTGCTTTCTGAATACTGTCTCTCATGTTACTGTTGAGGTGTTTTGTTATATGTGAGAAGGAAAATAGGAAAAACCACTTAGATGACTGCTTTCTCGATTAAAAAATATAGCTTCAATAAAAAATGTTTTTCTTGTGTCTCTCTGTCTTTGTGGCTTTTGATGTTTAAACAACTCATGTAACAACTGAGTTTAAATATACATAAAAAGCAATGAAAAAAATCTACCACCCTACCACTTTAAAACCTGCTTTCACAGGAGTGATTTTTAAAATAGAAGATGATATATGTTCTCAGAGCATGCAGGACAGAAAGTCCTTCTATTGTCCTTCCACAGGCTTTCCTTCCTAGCAGATTAACAGACTCACTTTGCAGCTATTGTTGGTTTAGAAGGCAAAGGAAGGCCCATTAGGACGCTGAATACGGCTGGTCCACTCTGGATGCAGCCTGTCTGGTTCACTCTGGGTGTAGCCTGTCTGGTCCATTTCTCTGCCTTGTTCTAGCCAGGCCATCTCTTCCCTAGCTTTCTGTGCAGCTCTCCTCCCTAAGAAAGCAATGTTCTGGGTTAGTGCAGGTTCCAGAGGGTTGAGAAACATTCGCACTATGTACAGAGATGGCCAAGCAAATGTGCACTCACCCTGGTGATGTTATGCCTCACGTCTA
Organism: Saccopteryx leptura; assembly: GCF_036850995.1. NCBI lineage: Eukaryota > Metazoa > Chordata > Mammalia > Chiroptera > Emballonuridae > Saccopteryx > Saccopteryx leptura. Next base: position 90,696,075 of record NC_089506.1, on the reverse strand, counting down.
AGAAAACAAGCATAGGACAAAGGAAAAGCTGTCACTGGAAAACAGTGCCCTGGAACATGGCAATTAATATCTTGAGCCTCTGTGTTTTTATCTATGAAATGGGGTCAATCATATCTGCTTTGGAGCTGGTTATAAGATTAAAAGAATTATTGATTGATTAATAAATGGTTATTATTATTACTTCATTTTAAATATATCTTAATAATAAAGAAACATCATTTAGAACCAAATTTAATTTCACAGAATACATAGAATTGAAAAGTCTCTTTGAAGTTAAAATCCCCAAATTCCTCATCTTCCAACGTTATCAAACCAAGCAGTAGACATAACAAAAGCCTCCCGGAGGACAACTTTTAGAAATCTCAATTTGAAGTGTGGAGTACAAAGCTAGGAGAAACATATTTTCATTTCCTTCTCAATTAATCTGTCTGTAGCCCATCCTACTCTACAGCTATATGGTGTCTAGAAGCTCTTAAAAGATTTTTATTTTATTTTTCCTGAGATGATAAATATTTTGGCATGATTAATCTTCAAATGTTAAAAGACTGAAAATGGAGGAATAAAGTCAGGTCTTCCAAATTGTAACTGGAGGAAATATTCTTAGCTCTATTTCCCCTAGTAATGCTTGGTTTAACCATACAATTTAATTATGTTGCAATAAACAAGCACATTATGCAAATAACCATGCCAAGGACCACATACAGAGAGTACACTAATATTTTCACTAATTTTTTTGTATAAGAGAATAATTTTTATTAATTTTTTCTTTTTCTTTTTTTTGTTCCACATATTAATGCATTATTGGTTGATTCTTTTTGTGTGTATGTGTGATAGACAGGGACAGACAGACCGGAAGGGAGAGAGATGGGAAGCATTAATTCTTTGTTGCAGCACTTTAGTTTCTCATTGATTGCTGTCTCATATGTGCCTTAACTGGGAGGCTACAGCAGACCGAGTGACCCCTTGCTCAAGCCAGCGACCTTGGGCTCAAGCTGGTGAGCCTTTCTCAAACCCGATGAGCTTGCGCTCAAGCTGGCAACTTCAGGGTTTCGAACCAGGGTCCTCCACGTTCCAGTCTGATGCTCTATCCACTGCACCATCACCTGGTCAGGCTAATATTTTCTTTTTTATTTAGAAAATTAAATTTACCAGGGTGACATTGATTAACAAGAACACATAGATTTTAGGTAAACAACTTTACATCACTTGAACAGTCAATTATGTTGTATATCCATCACTCAAAGTCAATTAGAATAATTTTCTACAACATAGGAGATAAAACATGTGTAAATCAACACTAAAATCTACAGTGCTCCTACTATGTGTTGGACATCATATTACGTGCTGGGCATTGCAAGAAATGTATTGTTATAGATGTTCCAAAGGCAAACTTGTCCTTGCTTTCTCAGAGCTGATAATCATGAGAGAGAAATAAGACATTTTCACAAATATCAAAACTATAAATCATGTGGGAAGTGTAAGAAAGGTAAGAGTAAAAAAATATATTTATGAGAACAAAAAATAATACAAGTGAATATTTTCTGCTGAGACCTTTAGGAAGGCTTTGCAGACAGGTGGCATTTAAACTAGATAGAATTTCAACAGATGGGACAGATGAGGTTAGAATGATTCAGGAAAAGAACAAAGGCATGGAAACAGTGAGGAGTGTGGCTGAATATATGGGAGCCCTGAGAGAAAAGGCATAGGGATACTGGTTACATTGTAGGTCACAATAAGGAGGGTACAGGTATTTTAGGGATATTGACAGGACAGAAAAGATTGGGGAGGAAGAGTAAGAAAGAAGGAGAAATGACAGAGAACATAAAGACCTATCTGAGGGGAAGCCATTCCAAAGAAACCAGAAAGAGTTGCTTCTGGTTCAGTGCTAGGAATGGGGAGGGCAGTGGAAAAAAGGACTGAACAATGATGAAGCCATTCTCTCCTCTTGACATGTAACTGTTTCTAGGTTGATGAGGAAGAAAATGAGGAGGTGTAAGACGGGCCAATGAGGAAAGTTTTCAAGGAAGTCTTCTTTGTCCTTACTCCCTCCATCTTAATTAGGTCAGGTTCCCCAACTATCAGTTCTGAGTTAGTCAGGATCCCAGCAGGGAAGAGACAGCAGATTCAAACTGGAAAACTGATGAGTTCAATGAGGAATTGATTTACAAGGGCTAAAGGAAACCAACCTGATGGTGAGGACTACCAGGCTAGCACATGGGAGCTGTTACCTAGGTCTGAGGGACAAAGGAAGAAAGTGGTTCTCAGAAGCTGAAGAGAAATGCAGCTGCTGTCACACTATGTCCAAGCTGGGAGGGAGCAGAGAGGTAATTACCCTGTCCTGGGTCCCCTTCTGTCCTCCTATTTCCTGCTAAACCCAAAGGAAAACCAGAGAGCAAGGAAACTCATGGGTTTAGCTCAAAGAGGTCAGCCTTCTAGGCCATGGAGCAGAGCAGAGCAGAGAAGGGGCAGGATGCATATAAAGGGGCAAATGGAGACTAGCTACCCCATGCACTCTCACAATTTCTTCTGTTTCTTATTTATGGTGCTTGTGATAATTATAGCTAAAAAAAAAAAAGGACTGCACCTTACCTGTGGTGACGCAGTGGATAAAGCGTTGACCTGGAATGCTGAGGTCACCAGTTCGAAACCCTGAGCTTGCCTGGTCAAGGCACATATGGGAATGTGTGCCTACAATGAGTTGATGCCTCCTGCATCTCCCCCCTCTTTCTCTCTTTCTCTATCTCTCTAAAAGTCAATAAATAAAATTAAAAAAAACATTAAAAATGGATTGCATAGTTAAAGCAATAGGTTAAATCTATCTCCATGTATGCTCCATGAGGACAGATAGCCTTTGAAATTTTTTTTCTCAGCTGTATTTCTAGTACCTGACCCAATGCCTGACACATAGAAGCTCTCAATAAATATGTGTTAAGTGAACAAATAAGTTAAATAATAAAAACAGGATAAATTTTATCTTTGATATTTATTTTAGGTGTTTTGAAAAAAAATAAAGTTTAAAAGAATTAAAAAGAGATACACTTTATACTGAGCTTTGAATTAATTTTAAGCTATACCCAGAAGAAAAATTATCAAGCTAAAGTTTTTACTCATAGTTGTGACTATAATCTTATTTTATTATTTTTACTGATTATCTTTCGTGGATGTAAGCCCTCAGAATAGATCTTTGTGTGCTTAGTAGGAACATTAGGCTGAAGGTCCTGAGCATCTGTCACCATTGCACTACAAAAATGGCTCACTTATGCATCTTATCTTTACCAAATAAGGGTAAAAAAATTTGTATTGACTAAACAATTCACTTAAATCAGTAACAGATTTCTTTATCAATTACATGCGGCAAGAAGGACCTACCAGAGTAATGTTTGTTAAGTGTGAGTATGTTGATTACAAGGGAGAGACCTACATAGTAGGGAGAACCATTTATCTATGTATGTTGTTTTAAAAAGTTCAACTGAGTAAATTTTAAAGATCTTATTGGCTTTATTTAATGAGTCATGCATCCGCTAGCATCCCATCCAGCAGATAGAGAGGACCTCTGAAGAGTTGTACGAATGAAGGAAGGGCTTTTCACAGGCAGAAGGGGGCAGGGAAAGGACATTTCTGGGGAAGAGTGGATTGTTTCAGACAAGGTCACTTTCCTATAGGAGACAGAATGATCAATGGAGGGATTCCCTCATAAGTGCAACCAGGTAATTCCAAAGTGACTGGGTAAAGGTTATGTTGCTAGGAAAGGCTAAAACTGTGATTAGGGTTAAGTAGTAAGTCTTGGTTTGATGACATGGGCTGAGCACAAGTGACTCCATTTGAGGCCTGTTGTTTCTTTTTTTCTTTCTTTTTTTTAATAAATAATATTATAATTAGTTATCAAGGACATCCTATCTGCCAGACACTGTGCTAGAAGCTTGGGATATAGTCTAAAGGAATTTTCAGAGTAATGAGAGAAGTAGACAAGGACTGATGGGGGGAAAATCTGTGGGGAGAGCAGGCTGCTCAATGGCTCTGGGAAAGACACCCTTTTCACACTTGGGGGTGGAGTGAAAGGACACACACTTGAAGAAAGTGACATCTGGGCTGTGCCCTAAAGGAAGAGTAGGAGGTAAGGTGATTTGCAGTGTATTGTATGTATAATGGAATGCCATTAAAGGATGTGCTAAAAGATCCAATTTGCACTTAAATACATTACTCCTCCTGGCTGCTTTGTGCAAAATGGATTGAAGAATGGCAGGAATAGAAGCATAAACCCATTTAAGAAAACATTGTTCTGGAAGAGAGTGGCAATAGTAAATTAGAAGAGAAATGGGCAGATTCCAGATATACAGATGATCCTTGACTTACCATGGGGTTAATGGCCCATAAGTTGAAAATATCCTAAATTGAAAATGCATGTAATTTACCCAACTTACCTTAATCATAGCTCAGCTTACCTTGAATATACTCAAAACAGTTATATTAGCCTCTGTTTGGGCTAACTCATCTAAAACAAAACCTATGCATTTTATGTTAAAGTCTCAAAAATCTCATGTAATTTATTATGTTTATTGTTTTCACTCAATTTTAAAGTTAAAAAATTATAAGTTGAACTATCATAAGTTGGTGACCATCTGTATTTTGAGGAATAAATGATAGGATTTGCAAATGGTTGTAGTGAGAAGGAGGAAGAAAGGAACAAGATGAAGCAAAATGTCCCTTAGAATTTTGGCTTGAGCCTCTTGGCAGATGGTGGTTCTAGTATCTGAACTGTGAAAGTTGGGAAGGCAGATGATTTCAAGGGGCAGGTGATGGTTTGTTTGGACAAGTAAATTTTTAGGTGCACACTAAACACTGAAGTAGAATGGTGGAGGTAGAAGCCAGGCTGGAGTTATCTGAAGAGAGAATGGGGATGGAGAAGTGGAAACAGTAAGTGCAGAACCCATTGGGGGATATTTTGAAGTGAACAGCAAAAGAGAAGTGAAGAGAAAGGTGGAAGGAAGTGTTGGGAAAGGAAAGGAGGTTACTGTAAATAGGACGCAGCACAGCATGTCTATTGGGCTGACGAAAATGATCCAGTTGAAAGGAGAGGCTGATAATGCAGGAGTGAGAAGAAGTAATCAAAGGCACAAAGTCTTTAGCAAGGAGAGAGAAGATGGTAGCGAAGACTCAAAAAGAGGAAGGTAATAGGAGTAAGGGGTAACATAGGAAAGCAGAGAACATGAGGGGTAGGTAGATTTTTCTACTGGGTGCTAGAAAGAAGAGAGTTCTTAATTCTATTCAATCAACAAAGATTGAAGAAAGCTGGAGTGAGGGAGTCAGAAAGTGTGGAAAGAGACAAGAAAGTTGAAGAGAGATTTCAGATAGTGGAAAAGCAAACTCTCGGGGAAATGTATTAGGATTGCTGGGTACTGTTCGATGCTCGTCTAGGGTTTGAAATCATGATTTGGATGCAACCAGTCACTGCGTCGGTACTGTGTATCACTTTTGTAGTGACAGTGAGCAATATTGGTGCAGAGAGGTGTTCAAGCAAGTTGCAGTTTTGATAGGTGAATGTGATGGAAGAAGAGAGAGAAGTTTGGTAAGGTTAGTTGGCTGCGAGTGACAGACCATGAAATCTAAACTGGAAAGCAGGGATGTGGAAACAGAAGAGAAATGATGAATAGTAGAAAGTGGTCACTTAAATATGTCAAGGGGGCTAAAGAGTTATAACAGTATGTGTGGTGGGATAGGTGAGCTAGAATGACAGGAGGTGGTATTTAAGAAGTAGCATAGTGAAAGTGCAGTTTCAGAGCAGTGCCATTATTGGAGATGACAAGGACCAGGCTGTTGCCATGGTGTGGGTGGCTGAGATGGGGTGAAGAAAAAGCTTACAAGACCCGGGGACCAGAGCCAGACAGGCAGGATGTGTCATTTTTGTGGATGTCGAATATCACCGAGAATGGTGACAATTGTAGAAGTGAAGAAGACAGTGAGCAAAAATCTTCAAAGAGAGAATCTAGAAAGGGGGTCAACCAAAGAAAGGAGGAAAATGTAGTGAATGAGAAGGCAGAGGAATCAAAGGATTGGGCTTTTAAGAAAGAGAAATGGCTTGGATATGGAAATGAGAAGCATTTTATGTTTTACTTGTAGCCTTGAGATAAAAGGACTGTGTGAAGGTTGCCAGGGAGTGGTGTCCTCAGGGGCCAGCCAGGTTTCAGTTAGACCAGGGATGCTAAGGATATTCAGGCTAGGAAATTAGAGGCATGAGGAAGTTTGCTAATTATGGATCTGGGGTTCTACAAGGAGAGGAAGGGAGAGGAGAGAACAGGAAGGAGTGTACGATTGGGTAAGATATGACACAGTCTGAAGAAGAGACTTTGGGAAAGGGACCAGGAACAAGACCAGGGGGTGGGGCCTATAATGGAGGGGGGATGGTCTTGTGACCACAGGTAGTAATTGGGCCTCTGGGAACTGTGAATACTGGGCTGAGGAGAAAAGACTCTCTTCTGAGGTCTCCAAAATAAAGGATATTCCTCCACTGTGCTCTGAAATTAATATTATTGGCTTTTTTTGAAGGGAGGAAGGACGTGGCAGAAAAGTTAAAAGAGGAGAGATGTTGAAGGGAAGAGAAAAAAGATTATCTTAAGTCATTTGTAAAACAGAGGTATTTTTCCTGATCAAAATATTATTAACTGTCTTTCCTGACAATTTGCAAAGACTAAAATTTTAAGAAGCAAGTAGCAATCCTTTATAATTTACCCACTAGAGAATACCTCTGCTAGTATTTTTGCAAAATTCTTGCCTGCTTCCCCCAACGCAAACACATTTTAATCTTCATTAAGATGATACCGATATTGAGAATCACAGTGGAGAGGAAAAAGCTGAGAAAGCTCACCTTCTACAGCCCTGATTATCTCAAAGAGGTGATATTAGCAGCAGAGACTGAAAGGAGGAGGGGACGTGGGAGTGGGCAGGAGATTGGTAAATATCCACAGAGGCTGGACGGTGATACAGCAACAGGAAATCAACATGGGGTGGGTAGATGCTGAGCAATAGCTGAGCACGAGCGAATATAACAAACTGCTGTTGATTTCCCTCAGGGTTGTAAAAGTAGGCATTCTGCCAACTCCCACTACTCCCCCGACACCCAAATTAGGGGGGGAAATCATTGGAGAGAATCATTTATTCTAGAGAATTCATAGCAATTTATAAAAGACCACATCAGCAAACCTGAGTTTCAAATTCTCCCCTGTAATTGCCACAGATGTCATGGGTAGATACTATGGGATGATTCTCCTCCCCTGCCTAGCTGTTCACTTAAGACAGGGGTCTCAAACTCGCGTCCCGCAGGCCGCATGTGGCCCGCCGAACAATTTTGTGCGGCCCACAGACTAATCCACGAAGTTCAAAATATTTTGGATAAAATTAAGTAAGCCTAGGGGCCTACTTGTATTTTTCATTTCTCTAGCATCCTAGCTAGATATTAGCTTAGTTAACAGCAGTTGTGATGCGAACTACAGTTTCTGGTCGTTTTGTGACACTGAGTAAACTGCATGTACGATTGTGCTTGTTGTACTGATTTTTTTTTGTTTTCAACTGCAGTGAGAAAAGTGTTGCGTAACAGTTGCCTTTTTTAGACCTAGTGCGGCCCGCCGAAAGGCTGTGATCTTGCTCTGAGGCCCACATGCTGAGTTGAGTTTGAGACCCCTGACTTAAGAAATGAAAGAAATAAAAAACAAACAAATACTAGTCTTTAATTCAGATCTTGACAAATAGTGAAAAACAGGAAATGACTTTTAAAAGAATATGGTGGTCAACTTCTTTGTCCGATACCACATGGTGAGGTGAGAGGAGGCTTAGTTCCCTAAGTAAAGCAATGTCACCCCATGTTCACCCTGAATTAGATAACATAATTGAGACTTATGTAAATGTTTTTAGTTTCTAATAGAGTGTATACTTTCAAACACATTCTAAAATAATTCTAAAAGAATTTCTTAGAATTTTTTTCCTAAATGAAATGCCCACATTTTAAGAAACTAATACGCCGTTTAAATGAAAACAGAAAAAGTTTTTCTCCTGTCCTTGTCTCCCATTCTAGTCTGTGATACAACTGCCAATGATTCTGCTACTGGTAAGTATCTGAGTTTCCAAGGTCATAGTTCACACTTGCTCTTTCTCTTGACAGCACGGAGGCAGGAGGGGGCAGCAGGTGCCTGAACCGCCGACCTGCGGAGCAGAGAGGTGGACAGCGCCGGCCGAGAGGGCTGCAGGGCCTGACCTGGCGGGCCAGTGGACAGGCAGGCAGCAGCAGCAGACTAGAAACTACGGGATCCACACCAGGGCTCAGACACCAGGGGGTCCGAGTTCCCCGACCAGAAGTGGAGGTTGGGCAGAATTAGTGGGCAGACACAGGACTGGGCAACTGCGGATGAAGAGTGGCTCTCACCATGTCAATGACACTCGATGCTTGGAGAAAACGTCCCGGCTGCCCTTGCTGCTGTGTCTGCCTCAGGCCATGGTGGCTGTGGGGTCAAGAAGCCACACACACATGAGTGAAGTGAGGCACTTTCCCTTAGGTGTGGCCTGAAGAGGAATTTCATATCAAATCCTCATGGAGTCTTGTGTCCTTCGGAAGCCAGCACCCGTGACTTTATTTTCTTTGTTCTCATTCTCATTCTTTGATGTTCTTCCTCTTTCAGTCCAACTCTTCAGTATCTGCAAATGTTCCCTCCTGTTCAGTGTTTCGGTGTAATTACCGCTGATAGCTAACTCTGAGAATAATAATAGCTAATTGTGAACAGTACCCCCATAAAGTAATTACTAAATAATCGATTGAATTAATTTATAAATAATTGTCATTATTAGCTGAATTAAGTGCCAGACTCTGCGTTTGACATTCATTATTTTATTTTATCCTCACAATAGTTTGAGCCTGGTATTTTTATCTCCACTCTACAGAAAAGGTGACTGAGTCACGGAAAAGTTGTACTGCCTCTTTCAGCATGTATCAATAACACATGCTATCGAGTAGTGGAGCCAGACTTTGGACTACAGCAGTCTGGACCAGACCATACTCTCAATACTAGGATTTTAAGTGCAATGTAGTCAGCGTTGTAAGCTAAGGAGGGGGTAAGAGAAGGAATGCAGTCATATAGAGTCTAGGAGTCTTTAAAGGCATTTGATAAGGATTCTTTAAACTTTTGATTATTAAAATTTCCAAACAAATAAAAATAGTGAATACCCAAGTGTCATCACTCAGCTTCAAAAATTTCCTATCTTGTTTTATTTAAACCTGAAGCCCCCAACCAGTACCCTAAATCATTTGAAGCAATTTCCAGGCAATAACTATTTCATCTTTAAGTACTAAAAGATACTGATTCTATATTTAAAAAACCTCAATACTACTATTTCATCTAAAAATAAAATAAAAATAGTGAGACTACGTTGAGTCTTGAAATACTTTAGAAAAACCAAATACTATCCCTTGATGTGGCATGAAACAGGGAGAAAGCTGTTCTCTGAGGCCTATAGGTATTCCTGAAATGTAGAAGGTGTAGGCACCCCTTTTAGTGAGGAACAGACGCTGAAATTAAGGTGAGGTGTTACAAGCACGGAGAGAAATTTGGTATTGGGATATATGCTGCAGTTCAAGTATTGAGGCTTTTGGCCCTGGCCGGTTGGCTCAGTGGTGGAACGTCGGCCTGGCGTGCGGGGGACCCGGATTCAATTCCCGGCCAGGGCACGTGGGAGAGGCGCCCATTTGCTTCCCCCCCCCCCCTTCCTCTCTGTCTCTCTCTTCCCCTCCCGCAGCCGGGGCTCCATTGGAGCAAGGATGGCCCAGGCGCTGGGGATGGCTCCTTGGCCTCTGCCCCAGGCGCTAGAGTGGCTCTGGTCGCGGCAGAGCGACGCCCGGGAGGGGCAGAGCATCGCCCCCTGGTGGGCAGAGCGTCACCCCTGGTGGGCGTGCCGGGTGGATCCCGGTGGGGCGCATGCGGGAGTTTGTCTGACTGTCTCACTCCGTTTCCAGCTTCAGAAAAATACAAAAAAAAAAAAAAAAAAAAAGTATTGAGGCTTTTGTTCTTTTGTCCTTGACCATGAGGCCAGGGAAACTGGGCCTTCCTGTGCATCCTACCCCCATCAGCAGCCCTGTCCTTGCTCAGTGCTGCTGATTTCCAAGGAGGCCACTGTCACTTTCCCCATGAACTGCACCTATTGAAGTGGTCCTCGTTTTTGCTATACAGATCCAGAGAGCCCTTTGTCCCCACCTTTCTGGTATTTTTTAAATTGACTGTATTTTCTGGAATGTAAGCAATCTAAAAATGGTAGACTCCTCTGAACTACAAACTATTTTTAATTTCTATATTTCTGTCAAATAGAGATGTTCATTTTTAGCAGGTTGATAGAAATTGGAGACCATTTATGAGTATCTCTGATTTCCTAAAAGAACACTGGCTTCTCTGTTAGATAAGCCACCAATATTGTTCACATCATCTTTTTAACATTGCAAGCTTCCTTTGTGTACGTGTTTCTCAAAATATATAGAACTAATGTTTAAAAAAACCTACTGTATATACTATGTACAGGTATAATGTTAGAACTGAATTTGAAATGGAGAATAAAACAGACACAGTCTCAGACCTCTTACAAGAGAGAGACATTGAACATATAATCCCCACCAAGGTATGAAGTTAGAAACTGTGAGGGAAAAGAGCAAGATACTACTAGAAGTAATAATGGGAAAGCCCTATTTGGATTGGAGGAGGAAGGTGACCAAAGCCCATAGCGAGAAAGTGATACGTGCTGTGACATAATGATGACTGAAGTCAGCTAGATGAAATGTTTGAGGAAGACGTTTCCAGGCAGTGAAAACAGCATGTACAAAGGCCCTGAGCATGTAAGAACTTGAAGAGTTCAAACACTCAAAAGAAAGCTAGTGAGGCTGAACTGAATGTATAGGGCAAGGTAAAGTAGAAGATACAGTTAGAAAAATAAGCAGATCTTTGTAATCTCGTTCAAATACTTTAATTTCATATAAACTACAAAGCCACTGAAAGATATTAAAGCTGGAGAGTCATTTGGTTTCTATAATATTTTAAAGATCACATTGGTTGCTGTATGGACATTTCAGTGGAAGACCTTAAAGAGAGAAATTTGGAAACCAATTAAGAGGCTATTGCTATTATCAGGCAAGAGAATGTGTCCAAGGAGAAAGAAACCTATAGGTTGAAAGTGTAGTTCGGAGGTAGACTCCACAGAACCTAACAATGGATTGCTGATCTGACTGCCAATATAGCTTATATTGGGATCATCATCATTCCAGGTGCTGAATTTTTCACATACAAATCCTTCCTAAATATTGATGTTCCTATCACGTGTATGGTCTCATACGGATAATAACTCATAACATTAATTGAGCACTTACTAGTTGTCAAGTACTGTGCTAAGTGCTCATTTTGATGCCTCACTTAATCCTCTCTGCGATCCTAGGGAGAGATTTTTAGAAATTAGGAAATGGAAATTTATAGAAGTGACTTGTCTAGTCACATAGCTAATAAATAGATCTGGGACTCAATCTCTTTCCTCTTACTTCAAAGCTAATATGTTCTTAAATGTAATATGGTGTTGCTTCTGCATAGCAAGTACAATAATGATATAGGAATAGGACACTGTTTCTAAAATTGTACTAATGATCTCTACCTTCCGGTATTCTCTCCCTTATGTAATCTCTTCCAGAGTCTAGTGTGTAGGATAAACCTAGTACTTGCTTCTAACAAATAGAATACAACAAAAAGTGGTGGGATGCTATTTGGCATTGGATCATAAAAGATCGTGAGTAGTCTCAATCGTATTTTTCCTTGCCTCTTGCTGTCTTGCTTTGGTGAAACCAGCTGCCACATTGTAAGCTGCCCTCTGGAGAGGTCCACATTGCAAGGAACTGAGGATGGCCTTCAGCTTACAGCCAGCCCAGGTGCAACTGAATCCTGCCAACAACCACATGAGTGAGCATGGAAGTGGATCCCTCCCCATCTAAGCCTTGAGATTTCTGTAAACCAGCTAACACCTGACTGTAGCCTGTGAGAGACCTGAGCAGAAGATCTGGTTAGGCCACGCCCAGATTCCTGACCCAGAGATACTGTCAGATAATAAATATTGTTTTAAGCTACCAAGTTTGGGGAGAGATTTATTACACAGCAATTGATAACTAGCATATATGATAATGTCTGTGTTAATAATATTAATAACTATCATAACATCTTGCATTTGTGTAATGTTTCAGACTTTTCCAAAAAAAAAGTTTCATAATAGTAGAATTAGAAAATTATTACCATTATCTTCCACTAAAACATATCAGCTGCACTTGAAAGTACAACCTGCATTTTCAACAAGAAAAAAGTTTGTTCGCCTGGTTTTCATTACTTTAATTCCCATCTCTAAAACCATTTGAAACATGCGATCTGGCAAGAGAGTTATTTTGTACTTTGTCTAAGTTATCAGTAAAAAGCCACATTGAAACCATCTGGCTTGGGTGCTTTTTGGACTTCAAATTTGTAACAGCCAGGTGGATGTCTGCCCCTGTGCTGGGTTTTGTAATCCCTCTATCGATTCCTGTTCCAAGTGAGGGACACGGATTTTAAGCTGTCAATCAGTATTTTTGCCAGTTAAGATGAAATATGAGAGGAAATTTTTTAAAAAATTAACATAAGACCAGTGCTCAAATTGGGCAAGACCCCAAAAAATTTTTCTAAAAAGTTTTCCCAGAAGGAGCTAATTACTGTGGGAGAAAATAACCTTCCTGTTTGGCTTGAATAACCACAGGAACAGCAATATGCAAATATTTTTAAAATAATGGAAAAATTAAAGGACAAAAAACTTTTGACTGCACTCTTATGGGGGGCTTTCATTATTTTAAAGCAGTGCATATACTATATGTGTAAATGTATATACCCATAATTCTTATTAACAGCAAGAGAAATAGAGGAAATATACTAAAAATTCATTCATTTCACAAATAGTTATTGAGCATCTAATTGTTCCAGGCAAGTTCGGAATGTAAGGGATACACTGCAGAATAAGACAAAGACAAATGCAGTCTCTATGCTGATCAAGCCTAAATTCTAATGGAAGAGACAGATAAGTAAAAGCTAAAGCAATAAATCAATAAATAATTACAGGTTGTGATAATGATTGAAACTAAAAAGGAGGAATTGCTTACACAGGATGTTCAAAAAAAGCTTGTCTGGGAACTAATGGAAGGGTGGGGTCAACTATGTCAGAAGCTGGGGGAGAGTTTTCCGGACAAAGGGAATAGCAAACATGAAAGCCCAGAAATGAGAAAGATTCTAGAATATTTCGGAAACTGTCGAAGGTCTGTGATCCTAGTGGAGAATGGCTTAGATGGGGGTGGATAGGATGGTCGTCATGGGCCAGATCATAAGGCTTTGTAGGTCCTGGGTCTAAGTCTCTAAGTCCAAAGGGAATCCATTAAAGGCTTTTAGGATCCAAATGGTGTGATCTGTGTTTTCAAAACATTACTCTGTGGCTGTGTGAAGAACAGACTGTAAGTGAGCAAGAATAAATGTCAGAAGCTGAGCTGGAAGCCGATTGCAGCGTTCCAGGCTAGAGAGGATGTCGGCTGGGAGCCGAGGGTAGCAATAGAGATGAAGAAAAATGAACAAATTTTGGAGGTAGGATGAAAAGGCCTTGAAAAGTGACTTGGATCTGGGAGTTGAAGGAAAGAGTGAACCGAGGAATCCTCTTGAGTTTTCTGTTTGAATTAAGCGAACTTGGTGTCGCCCTGTATCGTACTGAGAAATCCCTGAAGAGATCTAGGTGTAGAGAGACTCAGGAGATTGGTTTTGAACGAGCAAAGCTTGAGATGCCTATGAGATAGTCAAGTACAGATGTAACTTAGGAAATTGTATCTATAAGCTTGAGTTACATATAATCAGTATACACCCAACATAGTCTATGATTAGCCTAAATATACAAATATATACACCATGAAGGATTATGTTTGAAAATTAAATTCTGATTTTATTTTAGAGAACTAAAATAAAATGTTCTTTGGGTCACTTTCTACTTTTATTTGTAGTCCAAACATAAATCAGTACCGTTAAAAAAAATTTTCTGTTTCATGTTTTCTATTTTCTTAATAATCTCATTTTCCATCATAGAAAGCTCTCTTATTTAGTTAGAAAGGGAGAAAGATCTATAATTTACAAAGCACTTACTACAAAACTTAATTGCAGGGACAATTTAAGATAATTTCACTCAAATATGTAACAATCCACTAATATTATTTTCTTTTTGCCGGTGAGGAAAACAGAGGCTCAGAACATTTAAATAACTTGCCCAATGACATATGGTCAGGACTTGAAGCCAAGTTTCTTTTGGCACTAAAAGCCACGTTCCACCTTCATAGAAATGTAAAGAACAGAACCTTTCCTTATATTAATCCTTTAGTTCCCATATTTCTCTGCACAGTTTTTACATCTTTTATTATGAAACTAAATTGGATTCAAGAAACACTTGGGCATCCCTGACCCTTGTGTTACTGTTGACTACATTTCTGCTGAATTTTGGGTGTGCTCTGCTCCTCACCTCCACCATTTGATGGTATCCTACCATTGTCTTACCTGCTTAATGAAAAGAAGTTTGCAATATCCTCTCTTCTTAGAATGTTGTCAATAGCTGATATTGCCTTAGCAATTTTCTGGACCTTTGTATCCAGGGAGGACTGGCTCTTACCTAAACCATTCATTTTCTCCTGGCCATAATCCATAGGAAACTAGATTCATTAACTCTGAGGCTTGCTTAATGGAACTAACAACTTGATTTTTCTTCTTTATTTTCTCTTTGTTCTTCCATAATATATTTTCTTTTTATAGTTCCCATTGTTGTTTCAGTTTTAATTTTATTATTTTCTTTTTATGTTGTTTTTTAGATAATTCAATGTTCTTTTCTAGTCTCAGTTTCTTTCTGCTGCATTTTTTTTGCAATAGTATGAGTCCAACCTCTTAGTACTTATTTATTCATTTATTTAAACAAACTAATAGCCCCAGCACAGGACCTGACCGTTCATTCTATTTCAGAAGGAAAATTAGTATTTGTCATTGGGAGATACACTGATCTTAATTAGATACAATAGTCAAAGGAATTCTCACATTATTATTTTCTAAACAAACTCTTTGTAGCAACTTCTGTGTGCCAATCACTATTACTATAAGCTGTGAGCTATCACTTAATCCTACTAGCCTCTCCATGAGACAGACACTATTATTACATGTAGATAAAGAAACCACCAGGAAAGTAGAACAGTTACTCAAACTAGAAAATCTATTATCATTGCACACATGGAAATGGAATCTAACCCCAGTCACCTGACTGCAGTATATATTTGGGATATTGTATGCTGGGAAGAGGAAAAATAAGGAAATGGGTCTCTTCCTAGGCAAAATTGTGGCGTGTTCTTAGGAGAAGAGAGTAGAGTTGATGGACAGAGCTGAAAAAGGGGGTATGTCTTAACCAAGCTATGGGAAAGGGACTGACCTCTTTAGGAAGGT
The DNA here is from genome assembly GCF_036850995.1 of Saccopteryx leptura. Classification (NCBI taxonomy): domain Eukaryota; kingdom Metazoa; phylum Chordata; class Mammalia; order Chiroptera; family Emballonuridae; genus Saccopteryx; species Saccopteryx leptura. The sequence goes on along the minus strand of NC_089506.1, from coordinate 90,680,545 downwards.
AGAACTCTCTCATGCCCTTCCTTTTGATACCAAAATAAAAATTTTTTGTTTGCTAGAAATTTATTCTTTCTAGGCTAGTGTGCCAGTAGAGAAATTTGCAGATACCTGAACAATGTAATGTACTTGTCCGCAGAGACAAGAAAACCATGTGCCCTCAGGGAAGATAGCATCAGCCAATTGAGTGAACTGTGGGTCAGGGTTTCAAGTGGTGATTAGCAACACTGTTGGGCAGTCCCTGTGGGGACAGTCTTAGAGAACCAGTGTAGTGAAATGTAAGACCAAACCTTGTTACCTGTATGGAGTGGAGAATGTTTCTGTGAATGGAGGAAAGAGGGAGTGAGGAAATATTTGTATGTCATAATACACATGAATTGCTTATACTTTAGGAGGAGAATATAGCATGTTTTCACATGTAAGCTTATGTAATTCTATGACACGTTGGTAGCATTTGTAAGTTAGAAATCTCAAATCTAGTAGTAGGCCATCACTAATGCATATCTCTCTCTCTACAAATTTCTGGTGAGATACTTTGCTTTATCAGTAGTAACATGGTTGAATTCTACCTGAACCACAATGTACACATGAACTAAAAGTCAAGTATTTGGAAAATAATAGATCAAAGGAAAATAAGTCTGCACATAAGCTTAACCAAAGAATGCAAAGCAAACTAAAGTGATAATGATGAAGCTAATAGTCCTGTATAATTAAAGAGTAAGAATAGTAGTAAGAACTATGACCAACCCAACATAACACTGTTAGTATACTGATAGTAAAGGATACTTTCAGAAAGTAGGAGGGATTTCAATTATCTTTAACATGTAAGCAGTAAACACTTTGAATAATTATTTAGCAACCACTAGAATACTGATTGAGGTCCTCAGTAAATTCTACAATAAGTTTAATTTAGTTTATAAGTACCACATTTTAGTCAATCTTAGTAACTCACTCTCTGTTACCATTAGGAATTCTTTGGGTTGCATGTTACAGAAAACTTCAGCTGACTATGGCTTAAGCAATAAGAATACGGTTTACATAGCAAAGAGCCTGGATATATATATAATTTGAAGATTAGACTAGCAGCTCCAGATTTTAGGGCATTCTGTTCAAGTTTCTGTAATTCTTGCTATTCCCTGTGGCACCAGGGATCATGCCCTCAGGCTTCAGAATAAAAAGACAAGAAGCAAGGGTGTGGCCAGGGTGATGAGAAAAGAAGGCTCACATGCCTGTCTGCTTGTATCAGAGAGGAAGGAAGGAAAACTTTGCAGGTAGCCTACCAAGGAGACCTCCCTCCTCTTGTATCATATTGACCAGAACCAGGTCCTAAGGCATTCAGACTGCAAGCAAGACTAGGAAAATGAACATATAGGTGGTTTTTTTTTGTTTGTTTTATTTTATTTTATTATTTTAACCTTCCTGAAAGAGAAATGGGCAAAGATAAAGAAAGTTGGGAATGGCTGTTGGGTAGTTCATTAATAAGTGTTGGCCATATTTTCCATGTTTGAAATCCTTTACTTTCTAAAAAAGAAAGAAAGAAAGAAAGAAAGAAAGAAAGAAAGAAAGAAAGAAAGAAAGAAAGAAAGAAAGAAAGAAAGAAAGAAAGAAAATCCTTTACTTTCTCTGGATTTCTTACAACATAAAGTCGACTCTTTACCCTGGCTCAGGTCTTTCATAAACTGGCCTCTGACCACCTCTCTATCATTATCCCTACCCTATCCCAAAGCCACCTGGGTTCTGACTCTGACCACCTCTCTATCATTATCCCTACCCTATCCCAAAGCCACCTGGGTTCTGACTCTGACCACCGCTCTATCAGTATCCCTACCCTATCCCAAAGCCACCTGCGTTCTGACTCTGACCACCGCTCTATCATTATCCCTACCCTATCCCAAAACAACCTGGGTTCTGACTCTGACCACCTCTCTATCATTACCCCTACCCTATCCCAAAGCCACCTGGGTTCTGACTCTGACCACCTCTCTATCATTATCCCTACCCTATCCCAAAGCCACCTGGGTTCTGACTCTGACCACCGCTCTATCATTATCCCTACCCTATCCCAAAGCCACCTGGGTTCTGACTCTGACCACCTCTCTATCATTATCCCTACCCTATCCCAAAGCCACCTGGGTTCTGACTCTGACCACCTCTCTATCATTATCCCTACCCTATCCCAAAGCCACCTGGGTTCTGACTCTGACCACCGCTCTATCATTATCCCTACCCTATCCCAAAGCCACCTGGGTTCTGACTCTGACCACCTCTCTATCATTACCCCTACCCTATCCCAAAACAACCTGGGTTCTGACTCTGACCACCTCTCTATCATTATCCCTACCCTATCCCAAAGCCATCTGGGTTCTGACTCTGACCACCTCTCTATCATTACCCCTACCCTATCCCAAAACAACCTGGGTTCTGACTCTGACCACCGCTCTATCATTATCCCTACCCTATCCCAAAGCCACCTGGGTTCTGATCATCCTGGACCAACAGCAGTTCTTACCCCTCAGCATCCTGTCTTATACCACTGTGTCTTAGCTTTGCTATTTACTCTTTAAATGCACTTTCTGTGAAGTATTTTCTAGCCTTCACTAAGACCCTAGAACAGTCATTCTCTCCTCTAAATTCCCACAGTATCCAGTGTACTGCTATAGCACATGATCACACTGTTTTGTGTTTACTAGAATATTTGCCAGGCTTGCTCATGAAACCCTGAAGGACAGAGATTTTATTATGCCATCTTTGTGCAGCACCTTGCATACTGCCACACGTATACTAATAGCTCCATAAAACTTGCTGAATGGCCTGACCTGTGGTGGCACAGTGGATAAAGTATCAACCTGGAATGCTGAAGTCACCGGTTTGAAACCTGGGCTTCCTTGGTCAAGGCACATGTGAAAGTTGATGCTTCCTGCTCTCCCTCTCCTTCTCTCTCTCTCCCCTTTAAAATGAATAAATAAAATCTTAAAAACAAAACACCTTGCTGAATGAATGAATGAATGAATGATGAAATATGACTCAATCTTTGATGTCCTGGGCACAGAAGTTCTAGGTGCAGGCAGTTTGTTTTCCCTTTTCCTTCAGCTGATTTGCCTTTCCGCACATTTTTTCCTGGACACACTTCTTACTGTGTAGCACAGAAGCGAGGGGCAGCTGCTTCTCCCAGCGGCTGCTTTGTCCTTGTCATTCCCTTGTAGGCTTCTTTCTAAGCCTCAGGCTCAGTCTGACACCTTGCTGCAGTTCCTCTCGCCCAGGACCCAGGCTGCACAATCCCAATAGGCCACCAAAGGACCCAGTCTGCTAAAGGAAACCAACCTCCTGCTTCATCTCTTTGTTACTTGATTTTACCGATCATATTTATATATTTTTCACTCTATTCTCTAATAGGAGGGAAGGTTTATCTGCAAGAGGAAATGCTTTGTTATAAAAGAATAAGTTGGTTTCCTGTTTGAAGATCTCCACCACATTTTTACTTGCCTGGTTCGGTTATGCCTGGGGTTTTCAGAAAAGAAACATGTTACTCCTTTCACCTGTTACTTATTTATGGTTTTGAAAATACTCTTGTCCCCCGGAGTAAGGTAATATTACTAACTTTCACTGACTTTCAAATGACCTTCGCTGACTTTCAAGTGGGCTTAAGTACTGATTTCCCAGACTTTTGACCTAATATATTCTGCACAATGTATATCTGAGGCTGAAAAATTTAGGCACAAAGTGGGTGCATGGGTAAGAGGTTGAGGCATTTCGTTCTAAGGGCTCAGAATTAAGAACAAGCAAAAGGCATCAGAGAAATATATTTTAAAACCACAATAAGGTGTCACCTCACACCTATCAGAATGGCTATCAGCAACCTACCCACAAACAAGAAATGTAAGTGAAGATTTGGATAAAGGGAACCCTTGTGCACTGTTGGTGGGAAGGAACATTGTTACAGCCACTGACTGGAGTTAACCTGAAAAAATTAAAAATAGAACTGCCTTATGACCCAGTGATTCCACTTCTGGGAATACATCTGAAAGGAACCTGAAAAACTAATTCAAAAGAATTTACGCACCCCTGTAAATTCATTTATTTTTCAAATTCACTGCAGTGTTATTCACAATAGCTAAGATTTGGAAGCAGCACAAGTTTCCATCAGTAGATGAGTGAATAAAAAAGAAGGATACCACCTGTAAAGTATTATGTTATGTGAAACAAGCCAGTTAGAGAAAGACAAGTACCATATGATTTTACTTACATGTGGAATCTAATGAACAAAATAAATTACCAGTCAAGATAGAAACAGGCTTATAGATACAGAACACAGACTGCTGCTCAATGGGAGGGGTTTTGGGGACTGGGTGAAAAAGGTGAAGGGATTAAGCAAAATGAAACACAAACTCAAAGCTCACAGACAGATAAAAGGTAAGGTGATGATATGAGGAAGAGGGAAGTGGCAGCAGATAGAGGAGGGTGAAGTGGGTATTAATGGTGATGGAAGGAGTCTTGACTTGGGGTGGCGAACACGATACAATACACAGATGATGCATTATAGAGCTGTGCACCTGAAACCTTGGTAATTTTATTAACCAATGTCACCCCAATAAATTCAACTGAAAAAAAAGAACAAGCAGAAGGATTTGTCAATGAACAGGAACAAACAATGCAGAGGTGACAAGGGTGAAAACTTTTTTGATTATATTATCCTGCAATTTTTAATGTGGTTAAGAGTGAATTTCTCTTTATGTGTCCTGCTCAGTGGAATGCGCTTCTTTAGTCTGTGGTCTCATATTGTTATTTACTTCTGAAAATCTCTACCCATTTTCTCTTCATACCCAGACATTTTCATCCTATCTTCAAGTTCTCTTAACTCTCATACTTTCCATCTTCTTTTATTTGTCTGTGCTGTGTTCTGATTATCTCCTTAGATTTATTTTTCAAATAATTCACGAGTTTCTCTTCTGCTTTGTCTAAACCATTATTTAAGACATCTATTGAGTTTTTTTTAAGTGAATTTATTGTTTTCTTTTTATGTTTAATAATGGTCCAACTTCTTTCTGCTTTAATGATTTGCTCTCTTAAAAATATATATTCATTCGCCTGACCTGTGGTGGTGCAGTGGATAAAGTGTCGACCTGGAAATGCTGAGGTCGCCGGTTCGAAACCCTGGGCTTGCCTGGTCAAGGCACATATGATGCTTCCTGCTCCTCCCCCCTTCTCTCTCTCTCTCTCTCTCCCCCTCTCCCTCTCCTCTCTAAAATGAATAAATTAAAAATAAATAAATAAATAAAAATGCTGTCGAGAGACTCAAAACTATTACAATATGGAAAGGAAGAAACATATAGATGGCTATTTAGAAAATTCCAAAGAATCCACCAAAAAAAAAAATATATATATATATATATTCAGTTTCTTTGAACATTTTATACATATGTATATTAAAGTCCCCATCAGTTTGCTTTATTATTATAGTTATGAAACTCTGCTTTGTCGGGACTAAGGTTTCTCTTGTTGACCACTAAACTTTCTCATATAATTTCTGCTTATAAATTCACTTTCTTTTTTTTTTTTTTTTTTTTGTATTTTTCTGAAGTTGGAAATGGGGAGGCAAACAGACTCCCACATGCGCCCAACTGGGATCCACCCGGCATGCCCACCAGGGGGCGTTGCTCTGTTGCAACCAGAGCCATTCTAGCGCCTGAGGCAGAGGCCATGGAGCCACCCTCAGCGCCCGGGCCACCTTTGCTCCAATGGAGCCTTGGCTGCGGGAGGGAAAAAGAGAGACAGAGAGGAAGGAGAGGGGGAGGGGTGGAGAAGCAGATGGGCGCCTCTCCTGTGTGCCCTGGCCAGGAATCGAACCCGGGACTCCTACACGCCAGGCCGATGCTCTACCACTGAGCCAACCGGCCAGGGCCTGAATTCACTTTCCATAAGAGTTATCTTTCCTAGCAGTTTCACGTGGGCCTGGAAGGCAGGTCTTGAGTGGTTTTACGTTGCCTCTACTGAGGTTTTCAACTATCATGTATTTTAGTTTGAGATTTCCGCACAATGTGCCTAGTGTGAATTTAGCTGCTTTCGCTTGAGCATAGATTTGATCCCTCCATGTGGACTATCCCCTCCTCACCTCTAAGGCCACCTCTGGGCTCTTCCTAAGGCCTCCTGGCCTCCTGGCAGGACGAGTCCTTCTTGCCTTCTTCTGTCAGGCAGGGGCCAGCACGCCTGCTGTGTGCAGGACTGCACTCGGAGCCTGACCTCCAGAGTATGAAGGCCCTGAGTATGATACCTGGCGCCCCGGGGGCAGGGCAACTTTAATATCTTTTATACTCTGAGCTTTAAATTCCTACTTTATTTATGTAATCTAGATTTTTTTCTAGTATTGAGCTTGGCTACATACTACTAAAATTTATTTAAAATGTTTTATTGAGATTTCTAATCGTTGTTGGGGGATAAAGAGTTTTCCTTCTTAATCTGCTTTCTTAACTGGAGGTCATTCCTGGCCTACTTTTTTTTTCTTCTTTATTATTAATTTTAATGGGGTGACATTGATTAATTAGGGTACATAGATTCAGAGAAAACATCTCCAGGTTATTTTGACATTTGATTATGTTGTATACCCATCCAGGCCTACTTTTACCCTCTAAGTGTATTTTACTCTAGCACAGAGTAGGTGTTCAAGAAATGGTTGATGAATTGTTGTAAATATCATATTCTGGCCAAGCTGAATCTTGTGTAAGGGAGACTTAAGCTAACATTATGGAAAACACATAGATCAAGAAGCTAATGCTGTTTTTGGTGGTATGTCAATTTGCTTACTCATTTTATAATGGAATTTTTTTTTTCCTCTTCTTCACCACTTAATTGCCTGTTAGGACTATCTGAGAAATTGATTCTTCACAGCTCTGTAATTAAGTGGAGGAGTTTGGGGCTTTGGTCTCAGCAGCTTCTGGATTTAATTCCAACTGAGCTACATCCAAACATTCAAGTCACATAGTAGGCACTCAATGATCACTTGCTGAAAGAAGAAATGCATGAGTGAATAATTTTACTATCAATTTCTCTAAGTAAAATACAAATAATAATAGGAACTACCTTATATGGCTTTGAGAATTCAGTGAACTCTTTTATTCAAAGAATCCAGTACAGTGTTTAGCATAGAATAAGAGCTCAATAAAGCTTCACTACTATTATTCCTTAGAATTACATGAAATGCATATCTCAGAACCTGGACATGGAAGAATTTAAAGAATTATGCATTCTTACTTTCTCTTTTATTTCCCTATCACTCCTGTTCTCTATATCTTCTTCTTAAAAATGTTTATTCTTTAGAGGTTTGTGCTCATAGACAATAATAAGTTTCCAATTTGAATTCATAATTTTATGAATTTATGCTCCTAGCCTAAATTTCTGAGAAAAAATTCTGACTTTTTACACATTAGTAACGTGAAACTGTTGGTCTCCGGGTAAATATTTATTACATTATTTAAAAAATTGAATCAAGGAAGTAGAAACTAAATAGAGTTGTAGCATCTCTGCACCAGTGGGAATACCACATTATATGATACTATTCTCAGAGAAAAAAAGACTTTTTGAATTAATAGATGCTAAAAACAAAGGAAAAACAAAAAATACAAATTTCGTTAAGTTCATTCAGAGTTTTATTAAATACCTTTTCAAGGGAGTTAAAATATCTTAAAGAAAATTAGATCATTCATAGAGTTTTGTGCTATTATATTCCATTTCAGCTACAATTTATGTAATTTAAACTATAAATTTTAGAATGCTATTGTATGTCCCTGCTTGGTAATAAATACAGAAAGTTACAGTGCCATCTTGTGAAAAAGATATAAAACTGCACTGTATTAATTTATTTGAATAAACTGAAATAGGTGGAAAAGACTGGTTGTATATAATAAAGATTAATCCGCATATTTCTGTTACCTTGGCTAGATTTAATGTTAAAAATATAGAATCTAAGTGGGTTTTCTACCCTCCCAGATTTTTCTGTAGCATAAATAATAACCAAAAAAGAAAGGTTAGCTTACTGAATTGAAACCGCCCAAGAGGAATTACCAAATTTTAGACCATTTTCATTACAAAGGGAGAAAGAAGAAACATAAATTATGCCCGATGCTCTGAACTGCAAAGCTGTGGACACGACTGAACCAAGCAAGGTGTTGCTAAACAACACTGGATACTTTCACTGTGAACTCACAGGAGCCTGTACAAGCCAAGGACACCCTGTAGTCGTCCTTATTGTAACTTACAGAAAAGAGTTCTCCTGTATGAATAAAAGTGACTCCAGAATATTTAATTCGTTATAAGAAGAGTCAGAAAACATTTGTTTTTAGGCTCGTTAGGAAGCCGAGTATATAAGTAAGTTCAAAGCTTTCTAAATGATATGACGCAATAGAAAAAGTGGCTACTTGCCCACTGGTTCAAGAACACTGTCCTTCCTGCTGATATCGGAACACTCCCCCATGCATGCACATTGAAACAGCTGGACATGGTCGTCAGGACAGTACTGAGACCTGGTAAAGGCACCAGTACACAAAATGGATTTGGATTTGCGGTTTAAGAGGGGGCCAAATGCAAAGGACAAAGAGAGGTAGTTCTTGTTAGGGTGGGCCAGCAGAGAGAAAGGAAGTGAAGGTGAAGAGGCAGTAGCTGGGAACAGCAGCAGCTAGGGGGAGATGATTAGGTCAGGCAAAAGGACGCTGATAGCACCTAAAATGGAATCTCATTTTTCTAGTATCATTTTTATGGTCAAAAGATAGCTTCTAGGAAGTATGCTGAAGAAAATACCAAGGACAAGGAAAATATGAGAGAATAGTTACAATAAAAGGTTTTATTTGAAAAAAAAATTGGACTATTCCCTTCTGCTTCTGCTCCTATTACCAATACTTTTAGTTCCTTCACTGATCTAAAGGTCTATGGGAGTTGTCAGCTACTTAATTTTACTGTCTCTGCTTCCTCCTATATGTTTAAGGAACGGCAATGCACATGCAGTGAGGCATGAAACGGAAGGAATTTTATTCCTAAAACCTTGCTTTGAATTTTCTTGCCTTCATGGATTTAACTTAGATCCTTTAATGCTATAATAATTTGGTTTCATATTGAATGTCCTTTGGGCTTTCATTGTCATTTATTTTTTTAAATAAGTTTTTTCATGAGTTCAAAATAATCCTTTTGGTCACAAGGCAATTCAATTATAGTGACAGCATAAAAGGAACCCAACATGATACAATTCTCTAGTGAGATCAGATTTATTGCTAAACCTGGATGAGTTTATAAAACCAAAATTTGTACGTATTTGCATTTTGAGACTCTCAACTGAAAGTCTTGATCAGAACCTAAAGCATCAAATAAAAGTAAATCTGTCATCTGTGTAAGGCAGTGCTGAGTTAAGGAGTTTAAGTGACTCGTCTAAGAGTTTAGTGACTCATAAGTTGCCATGGCACAACCATTTAACTGTGTTTGAAAGCAGGTTTATTAGATATCAGATCTCCCCAATGCCCTTCCACTCATAGACAGAGGAGAAACTGTCCAATTCCTTCTGTTCATGGAGGATATTTCCCATGCCACAGGAATGGTTAACATAAATCCCCAACCTTACCACAATGGTGAGTAAATTCTAATGTAAACATTTTTATTTTTAACAACATTATTCTTTGAAGACCTAACCACTGGCTTAACATTCAAATTATGGCTCCACCAGTTAATGACAATGTGACCTTAACCTCTCTGTCTCAATCATATTCAATCTGCAAAATGAAGTGGTATTAGTATCAATCCCTTAGGCTTTTATGACATCATATTTTAAGCTCTCCATAAGGGTTAGCTATTATTATTATTATTATTATTATTATGAGACTGAGAGAGAGACAGAGAGAAGGACAGATAGGGACAGACAGGAAGGGAGAGAAATGAGAAGCATCAATTCTTCATTGAGGCTCCTTAGTTGTTCATTGATTGCTTTCTCATATGTGCCTTGCCTTGACCAGGGGGCTACTGCAAAGCAAGTGACCCCTTGCTTGAGGTCACTTAAACTCAAGCCAGAGACCTTGGGCTTCAAGCCAGCAACCTTTGGGCTCAAGCCAGCAACCATGGGGTCATGTCTATGATCCCACGCTCAAGCCAGCGACCTTGCACTCAAGCTGGTGAGCCCGCGCTCAAGCCAGATGAGCCTGCACTCAAGCCAGTGAGCTCGGGGTTTCGGACCTGGGTCTTCTGTGTCCCAGTCTGACACTCTATCCACTGCACCACTGCCTGGTCAGGCTATTATTATAATTATTATTATTATTATTATTATTATATAAAAAGAATCAACATATAAATGTAAGTTCTAAATGCACATGTTTATATATCACTGGTGTTTATAAGGATGAGATAATAGAATTTGGCATTGTAGGAAATCATAGAATTTGGCATTATATGCCCGGAAAATTGAATTTCTGAGGGTTGATAGAGGACCAAGAATAAAAAAAGTCAGAAGCCAGAGTGAGGGAGTTCTATAAAAGTTTAAGTGGAACAAAGGAGGTATAAAGAAATAGCAGTGCAGAGAGATGCTTTTATAAACAAAGAGGGAAGAGTATTAGTTGTGAGTAGGTGTTTAGCAAATGTTTACAGTAGGAGTGAATGGCAGAGGTTTAGAGTATGACCAGAAACACAGAAATAAGTCAGGAGATTACTGAGGAAGCAACACAAAGAGGAATTTGGGAACCCCCTTTCCATTCTCAGTTTTTCACATATTTATCATAGCATCTCTTAATCTTTATTGCTTGAACTTAGTCAATTATATTCTCATCCTCCTTTATCACTATTGAAAATGGAGCTCACCTGGAAGCTTTTAGACATGCAGATTCTCAGACCCCACACCAGACCTACTGCATTTGTATCCGCATTTTCAACAAGATGCCCAGGTGTTTCCTGTGCATGTTACAGTTGGAAAAACACCGCTTTCACTGACCTTAAGCTTCTAGCGTGGCTCCTGGCATTTAGTCAATGCTCAATGGAAGTTTCTTGTTGAATTCTTGGAGGCCACCAAAGCACACTTCAGGTGGAGTTGAAAAAAGTAATTTTATCCCCGAGCTAATGCTTTGAGCTAGAGCTAAACTTTATGGTGACTACACAAAGTAAGAAAAATCATCTGCCTTGGCTGCAAGGTAGAAGCAGGGTTCTGTAAGAGACAAGACAAAGGGACAAAGGATTGGAGCTAGTGTGCAGATGAGCTCTGGGAAGGAAGCCCTGGAAGTAGCCCACAGAGACCCTGTGAATATAGTTTGCATCGGGAGACACTGTCCATAGCAGTATGATATGCTGTGTTTTTCAAAATGATGCCTTGGGTCCTACACTGTGTGGTAGTGTCAGAGGCCTGAGCTGGGGACAGGCATTTGCACCAGAAGGCAGGGTATCAGGAAGCTTTGTTATTTAGAAGAATATCTTGAGAGTCTTAAATTGCAAAAGGATTAAGTAGAAGAGGCCCCCACTCCACCCATTTTTCCTGGATCACATTTTTAGAGGCTCATAGAAATTGCCACTTAAACACATACTAGTTCATCAGCTTTTGTAGTTGAGCCTAACTTCTTGGATGTGCTGCCAATGCTTTTGAAGTGTTCACTCAGATAAATTTACAATGTTCATTTTTGAGGCATCCCTGTTTTAAGTTAGTTTTTTGTTGAGGTTGTTGTTGTTTTGAGAGAAAGAGAGGAAGGGAGAGAGTTGAGAAGCATCAACTCATAGTTGCATGACTTTAGTTGTTCATTGATTGCCTCTCATATGTGCCTTGACTGGGGGGCTCCAGCTGAGCCAGTGACCCCTTGCTCAAGCCAGCGACCTTGGGCTCAAGCCAGCAGTGCTGGCTCAAGCTGGTGAGCCTGAGTTCCAGCTGGGGACCTCAGGGTTTCATACCTGAAACCTCAGCATCCCCGGTCAACACACCATCTATTGTGCCACCACTGGTCAGTCATCAAGTCAACTTTGGAAAAACAGAATCACCTTTATCTTTTCCCCTACGTATATTCTGCCCCTAAGTCTCATCTATACTCTGTCTCATATAAGTTTCTCTGTTTACATTTCTGAAGACACTCCTTTGATTCGGTGTTGGGAACAGTCTTCTCACTGGGAATTTGGCATCAAGGTTGGAACTTTGTAGTCAGCTGAAACTTGCCTTGACTTTCTGATCCATCCCCTGTTACATGTATGGCCTGAAATTACTAACCTCTCTATTTCAGTTTCTTCATTTGTAAAACGGGGATAATGATAGTGCTTACCTCACAGAGGTTTCATGAAAATTAAATGAGCAAAGTGCTCCATAGTGTCTGGAGCATTGTTAGTACTATCCACATGTTCCCTAATTTAAAATTTTTCACAAGAGGTACTCAATAATTGTTTCTGGTGCCTGCTTTTATTTTCATGACAACATCAACTCATCCCCATTGAAATCCCTTATAAATCTTCCTAAGACATTCTTCTGAGCATTGGATTGAATGGTGTGGTTTCAAATGAAAGGAAACCTGACCGATAGTGGCCTAAGCTACAGATTACTTAACTGGTCATCTGGGAGCAGGCAGACTAAGAGTTGATTCAACAGCTCAATAATGTCATCAAAGACCCAGATTTTTTAAATCTTTCCTTTTTCAGCCATGTTTGGTATGTGAGAGACATTTTCCCTCATGGACCCAACATGGCTGCTGAAGCTCTAAGCATCACATTTCTTTACAACAGAATTCACAGCATGCGTTCAGCAAGGAGAACCAGATGCAATAGGAGATAGAGCAAAATTATTTTCGCCTTACAGATCTTTCCATTTAAAATTTTTTTCATTGTTCAGACTTGAGTTGGATGGCCAGAGCTCGTGGCCGTCACCCTTTGAAGCTAGGCAAAGCAGAGGAAAGCCATTAGCACTGTCTGCCACACTTCCAACTTGCCAGGCTCCAAAATCCTTTTGTGGCTCCTTATTGCCTGTCAAAAAAGTTCAAGCCTTATTAGTTAGATATTCAGACTCCTCCATGATGAAGCCCTTCCACGAACTCATCTCCATGAGCCTCCTCTGTAAGTTTATACTGGAGCCAAGCCATCCTTTCAGCCATTACCCAAACTATCTTGTACTGTCCTGCCCCTCCTTCCCATGCTTATCATTTCTCCCTTTCCCAGCTTCCCCAACACACATGTTTCCCTGTTCCTCTCTGAACATTAAAATGCAACCTTCCCTCAAAGGTCCAGATCGAATGTCTTCTCTTCCACTGAAACACTGTCAGGCCCTCTAAGGCAGAAAGACCTTTCCCTTCCTTCATGTTCCTCACGTGTTTTATATCACTTCAGTGCTCTCTGATATTTTAGTTATGCAAAGGGACTATATATTTTTTATCTTTATGTGCTATTTCTTTCAACTATGTTTAATAATAATAAAAGCCATTTATTGAGTGCTGCCCTGGCAGAGTGGCTCAGTGGATAATGCATCATCCTGGCACATGTAGGTCACAGGTTCCATCCCCAACCAGGGCACATACGAGAAGCAATCAATGAGTACACAACTAGATAGAACAACTAAATAGAAAAACAGGTTGATGCTTTTCTCTCTATCTCTCTCTCAGAAAAAAAACTATTAATTGTATACTACTAGCTAGGCATGTAGGACAATGAATAATTTACATGTATTATCTCATCACACTAACCTTTAAAATTATGAATATATCCTTTGTAAGGGAGAGTAAGCTAGAGTTAAGCAAGATTTAGTGGCTTGCTTTAAGCACACCAGATTTTAAGTGGCTATATTTAAGTAAAAGTGGTCTATATTTTCAAATGATATGCTATATGATCCCTTAATGTAGTATTTTTCAAAGTAGTAAATCCTCATTACAGTTTTATTTAAATGAATGGAGTATTAGTATAAATTGGTTAATCAAGATAGCCAGTCTATGTAACACGTGCCCCGCACCTGCTTCTCTCTCCCTAAATTTAAACCCAGGAAACAAAATTTTATATTTAATCTAGGTTAAAATATCTGGATATCTCCCTCAACCTTTCTCATTTTGCCTTAGCTACATAATCTTTATTCATTCATCAAATACCTGTATTAACTGAGCACATGATAAGTCATAATACTTTTGGCCCCACCTAATCATTTCAACAGAAAATGGCTTAAGCATTTAGTAGTTTTTATATTTCCTATAACAATTTGTAGGTGTTTGCCAAGTGGATAAAGCAGCTTAATGATGTCAGGTCTCAGGATTGGTCTCTGTAATTCTCTTGATCACATGGTTGCAATATGGCTGCTGCATCTCCAGCCTACATCACTACACAACTTGCAGAAGATGTTCCAGATTTCTTCTTGTATCTCAATGACTAGCATTGGATTACATGCTTGTCTCATCTTCTCTGAGATCAAGAATCTCATGATACCTGAACTAAATTCAGATTCTGTTAGTAAGAGTCTTCAACAGAAATTGTTTTGAGTCTTCAACAGAAATCATTTCCCCAAATGAGTAGCACAAAGATGTAAAAGAGGGGCATGGTTTTTGTCCTAATGAAACTGATTTCTAGCAAGGGAGACTGATATTAAATTAAAAAATAAGATTATAGGTGAACTAGCTGTATGGCCTTGAGCAAGTTACTGCATCTCTCTGGGCTTCACTAGTAAAATGAAGACTAGATGAGTTCCAGAGAAGACAAGATGGCAATGGAGTAGGCAGATGTACCAACTTCCACTCCCAGAACCAAAGAAGATTACAGACTAATTTTAAGAACCATCATCTGGAAAAACCAACTTATCTGAAGTGAATATTTCCCCTGGAAACAGCAATACCAGCAAAGGGAAGCAGGACACCAGCCAAACAAGCTCTTCCGCGGCACTCAGAGCAGAGTCACTTAGAAGGAGGGAGCTTTTGGAATACAGTATTGAGTCTTAGGGTCTGAGCTGCAGCGCCCCCACCCACATGGCGGAGGGCTTGCCCGAGGGCAGGCAGTGGTGGGACATGGAAGCGGGGTTCTGTCAGCAGGGGCAGAAGCCAGCTGGCCACCACTGAGGCTCAGGTGTGAGCTCAGTCTTGCCCAGCTAGGTAGGACAGTACATGCAAAAGTGGTCAAGCCCAGCTACAGGCTCTCTGCAATCCGGCCTACAGGGGAAGGGCAGGAGCCCAGGAAGGGGCAAAGACCCGCCCTTGAGCAAGGGTGCAGGAGCACAGCCTTGCCCCACACATGGAACTGAGGCTTGTGGCCTGACTTGGGAGCCAGCTCTTCCCAAGGGGGTGGGGCCAAAAGCCCAAAACAGGTGGAGTCCCGCTACTGAGCATGGGCATGCAGTCCCACCCGGCCTGTGGAGCCAAGGCTTGCAGCTGTCCCATGAGCAGG
The DNA here is from genome assembly GCF_036850995.1 of Saccopteryx leptura. Taxonomy (NCBI): domain Eukaryota; kingdom Metazoa; phylum Chordata; class Mammalia; order Chiroptera; family Emballonuridae; genus Saccopteryx; species Saccopteryx leptura. The sequence continues at coordinate 90,665,218 of NC_089506.1, read as the reverse complement.
CTCCTCCTGCAGGGGCAGGGCGAAAGCCCGGAATCAGATGGAAACCTGCAGCTGAGCAAAGGTGCTCACCCCTGCCCTCAGGGCTGAGCATAACGCCACCCGTGGAGGCAGGGAGAAGGCCAAGGCCACTGAGGCTTGTACACCTGAGCACGTGATCACAGCCACTCCCGTGAAGGAGAGGCAGAAACCACAGCAACAGCCCCAATGGGCAGGTACTGGCAACGCCCATACCTGAACACCCTAGGCAGCAACAGCAGAGGGTGTGGTGGGCCTGCAGACAGACCACACCTAGGGAACACAGAGGCCACACCCAGTGGACTCCAGTGGCCAAAACCTTCTTTTACACAGACAAAATGAGAAGGCAGAGAAATGCAACACAAATGAGTCAAGAGAAATCCCCAGAAAAGGAACTGAATAAGTCAGATATAACCAAATTAGCAGATGCAGAGTTTAAAATACTGATTGTTAGGATGCTCAAAGATATTAGAACAAAAATAGATGGTCATTACGAACACCTAAATAAAGAGATAGCAAATATAAAAAAGGACATTGAAGTAATAAAAAAGAACCAGTCAGAAATGACAAATACAATATCAGAAATGAAGAACACAATGGGAGGAATTAAAAGCAGAATGGATAAAGCTGAGAGTCAAATCAGCAATTTAGAGGACAAGATAAATGAAGGCACAGAAGCAGAGCAGAAAAAAAGACTCAAAAAGTCCGAGAAAACTTTAAGAGAGCTCTGTGACAACATGTAGAGAAATAACATCAGCATCATAGGGGTTCCTGAGGAAGAAGAGAAAACACAAGGGATAGAGACCTTTTTTAAACATATCATAGCTGAAAACTTCCCTCAATTAAGGCAGGAAAACATCTCACAAGTTCAAGAAGCACAGAGAACTCCATTAAAAAGAAACCCAAAGAAATCTACTCCAAGACACATCATAACTAAAATACCAAAGCTAAGAGATAAAGAGAAAATATTAAAAGCTGCTAGAGAAAAAAGACTATCACCTACAAAGTAGCCCTCATAAGGATGACTTCTGACTTCTCAACAGAAACACTTGAGGCCAGAAGGGAAAGGCAAAAATATTCAAAGTAATGCAGAACAAGAGCCTACAACCAAGACTACTTTACCCAGCAGGCTACTGTTTAAAATTGAAGGAGAAATAAAAAGCTTCCCAGACAAAAAAACAACAACAAACAACTCAAGGAATTCATTACAACCAAACCAATGCTGCAAGAAATGTTAAGGGGCTGGTTGTAAACAGAACAAAGGGGAAAAAGAACAAAGAGGAAAATAGCTTTAAATAATAAAATGACGATAAACAACTACATATCAATAATAATCTTAAATATAAATGAATTAAATGATCCAATCAAAAGACATAGGGTAGCTGCATGGATAAGAAAACAGGACCAATACATATGCTGTCTACAAAAGACACATCTCAAAACAAAAGATGCACATAGAATGAAAGTAAAGGGATGGAAAAATTATTTCATGCAAATGGAAATGAAAAAAAAGCTGGGGTAGCAATACTTATATCAGACAAAATGGACTTTAAAACAAAGGCTATAGTAACAGATAAAGAAGGTCACGACATATGATAAAGGGAGCAATCCAACAGAAAGATATAACCATTATAAATATCTATGTACCTAATATAGGAGTACCTAAATATATAAAGCAGACTTCGATGGATATAAAGGGCAAGATCAACAGCAACACTATAATAGTAGGGGATTTCAATACCCACTAACATCACTAGATAGATCCTCAAGAAAGATAATTAACAAAGAAACAGCAGACTTAAAGGACATACTATATAAACTCGATTTAATAGATATCTTCAGAACCTTTCACCCTAAAGCAGCAGAATATACATTCTTTTCAAGTGCTCATGGTACATTCTCTTGGATAGATCACGTGTTAGGGCACAAAAGCAGTCTCAACAAATTTTTTTTTTATCATTTTTCCAAAGCTGGAAACGGGGAGGCAGTCAGACAGACTCCCACATACACCTGACTGGGATCCACCCGGCATGCCCACCAGGAGGCGATGTTCTGCCCCTCTGGGGCATCACTCTGTTGCATCCAGAGCCATTCTAGCACCTGAGGCAGAGGCCATAAAGCCATCCTCAGTGCCTGGGCCATCTTTGCTCCAATGGAGCCTCAGCTGTGGGAGGGGAAGAGAGAGACAGAGAGGAAGAAGAGGGGGAGATGTGGAGAAGTAGATGGGTGCTTCTCCTGTGTGCCCTGGCCGGGAATCAAACCCAGGACTCCTGCACGCCAGGCCGACGCTCTACCGCTGAGCCAGCCGGCCAGAGCCTCAACAAATTTAAGAAGATTGAAATCATATCGAGCTCTTTCTCTGATCACAATGGCATGAAACTAGAAATCAACCACAATAGAAAAACAAAAAATACTCACACACTTGGCAACTAAATAGCAATGATTTAGTTAACATTGCTATTTAGGTTAACAATGATTTCAAAGAAAAAATAAAAAATTCCTAGAAACAAACAATAACAAGCATACATCAACTTAAAATTTATGGGACACACCAAAAGCAGTACTGAGAGGGAAGTTCATAGCATTACAGGCATAACCTAAGAAGCTAGAAAAAGCTCAAATAAACAACTTGACCCTGCATCTAAAAGAACTAGAAAAAGAACAGCAAGTAAAGCCCAGAGGTAGTAGAAGGAAGGAAATAATAAAGATCAGAGCAGAAATAAATGACATAGAGGCTAAAGAAACAATACAGAGGATCAATAAAACCAGCAGCTGGTTCTTTGAAAAGGTAAACAAGATCGATAGACCTTTAACCAGACTCACCAAGAAAAAAAGAGAGAGGACTCAAATAAATAAAATTAGAAATGAAAGTGGAGAAATAACAACCGACACAACAAAAATACAAAATATTGTAAGAAAATACTAATGAAGAACTGTACACCAAAAAACTAGACAACTTAGATGAAATGCACAAATTCCTTGAAACAGATAATCTTCCAAAAATTAATCTGGAAGAATCAGAAAACCTAAACAGACCAATTACAACATATGAGATTGAAACAGTTATCAAAAAACTCCCCCAAAAGAAAAGTCCTGGGTCTAATGGCTTCACAAGTGAATTCTACCAAATAAATATTCAAAGAAGAACTAACTCCTATCCTTCTCAAGCTATTTCAAAAAATTCAAGAGGAAGGAAGACTTCCAAGCTCCTTTTATGAGGTGAGTATAATTCTGATTCCAAAACCAGGCAAAGACAACACAAAGAAAGAAAATTATAGGCCAATATTCCTGATGAATTTAGATGCTAAAATCCTCAACAAAATATTAGCAAACCAGATCCACCAATATATGAAAAGAATCATACACCAGGATCAAGTGTGATTTTCTCTTGGGAGGCAAGGCTGGTACAATATTCACAAATCAATCAATGTGATTCATCACATAAACAAAAGGAAGGATAATTTCAATAGATGCAGAAAAAGCATTTGATAAAATCCAGCACCCATTCATGATAAAAACTCTCAGCAACGTTGGACTACAGGGAACATACCTCAACATGATAAAGGCCATCTATGACAAACCCACAGCCAACATCATACTCAATGGGCAAGTATTAATAGCAATCTTCTTTAGATCAGGAACAAGGCAGGGGTGCCCCCTTTCACCACTCTTATTCAACATAGTTCTGGAAGTCCTAGCCACAGCAATCAGACAAGAAAAAGAAATAAAAGGCATCCAAATTGGAAAAAAAGAAGTAAAACTATCATTATTTGCAGATGATATGATATTGTATATAGAAAACCCTAAAGTCTCAGTCAAAAAACTCCTGGACCTGTTAAATGAATTCAGCAAGGTGGCAGGATATAAAATTAATACTCAGAAATCAGAGGCATTTTTATACACTAACAATGAACTGTCAGAAAGAGAAATTAAGGAAGCAACCCCCTTCACTATTGCAATAAAAAAAATAAAATACCTAGGAATAAATTTAACCAAGGAGATTAAACACTTGTACTCAGAAAATTATAAAACATTGATAAAAAAAATCAGGGAAGATACAAGCAAGTGGAAGCATATACAGTGCTCATGGTTAGGAATAATAAACATCATTAAAATGTCTATACTACCCAAAGCAATGTATAAACTCAATGCAATACCAATTAAAATACCAATGACTTACTTCAAAGATGTAGAACACATATTCCAAAAATTTATATGAAACCAAAAGAGAACATGAATAGCCTTAGCAATCTTGAAAAGGAAGGATAAAGTGGGAGTTATCACACTTCCAGATATCAAGTTATACTACAGGGCCATTGTACTCAAAACAGCCTGGTACTGTCATAAGAATAGGCATATAGATCAATGGAACAGAACAGAGAATCCAGAAATAAACCCACACTTTTATGGACAACTGATATTTGACAAAGGAGGTAAGAGCATACAGTGGAGTAAAGACAGTCTCTTTAATAAATGGTGTTGTAAAAATTGGGCATCTACCTGCAAAAAAATGAAACTAGACCACCAACTTACACCATTCACAAAAATAAACTCAAAATGGATAAAAGACTTAAATTTAAGTCGTAAAACCATAAGCATCTTAGAAGAAAACATAGGCAGTAAGCTCTCCGACATCTCTTGCAGCAATATATTTGCTGATTTATCTCCACGGGCAAGTGAAGTAAAAGACAGGTAAACAAATGGGACTATATCAAACTAAAAAGCTTTTACACAGCTAAAGACAATAAGAACAGAATAAAAAGACAAACTACACAAATGGGAGAATATATTTGATAATATGTCTGATAAGGGGTTAAAAACCAAAATTTATAAAGCACTTGTAAAACTCAATACCAGGAAGACAAACAATCCAATCAAAAAATGGATGAAAGATATGAATAGACACTTCTCCAAAGAGGACATACAGATTGCCAATAGGCATATGAAAAAATGCTCAACATCACTAATCATTAGAGATATGCAAATTAAAACCACAATGAGGTACCACCTCACACCAGTCAGAATGGCGCTCGTCAACAAAACAACACAGAATAAGTGCTGGTGGAGAAAAGGGAACCCTCCTGCACTGCTGGTGGGGATGCAGACTGGTGCAGAGTCTGTGGAAAACAGTTTGGAGATTCCTCAAAAAATTAAAAATCGAACTGCTTTTTGTCCCAGCTATACCACTTTTAGGAATATAGCCCAAGAACACCATAGCACTGTTTCAAAAGAAGAAATGCACCCCCATGTTTATAGCAGCATTGTTCACAATAGCGAAGATCTGGAAACAGCCCAAGTGTCTGTCAGTGGACGAGTGGATTAAAAAGCCTTGGTATATATACTATGGAATACTACTCAGTCATAAGAAATGATGACATCGGATCATTTACAACAACATGGATGGACCTTGATAACATTATACTGAGCGGAATAAGTAAATCAGAAAAAACTAAGAACTATATGATTCCATACATAGGTGGGACATAAAAAGAGACTCAGAGACATGGACAAGAGTGTGAGGGTTACGGGGTGGGTGGGAGGAGAGGGAGGGGTTTGGGGGAGGGGAGGGGCACAAAGAAAACCAGTTAGAAGGTGACGGAAGACAACTGGACTTTGGGAGATGGGAATGCAGCATAATCAAATGTCAAAATAACCTAGAGATATTTTCTCTGAACATATGTACCCTGATTTATCAATGTCACCCCATTAAAATTAATTTAAAAAGAAAAAAAATAAGATTATACATTGATGAGTAATAAGAATGAAATAAACAAGAATCTTTGAAGTAGACTGCTTAAAGCAAGATGTTTCTGGAACACCCTTCTACAAAGGTGACATTAAAAGTGAGAGCAAAGAATGAGAATGAATCAGCAATATGTAGAGGAAAAAGAAGTGTATTTTTATTGTGTTTTTTATTTTTTACATCTTATCACGTTCCAACTCTTGAGGAGCCTTACAGACAGGAAAAGACTATCTGTCCCCAGGCTAGCCAATTCTTAGACACAGCAAACTGTCTGACTGGAATTCTTTTTATATGCAAATCACACAACCTGAATCTATTCTCCCAGTATCCACTTATACATTATGGCAATATTCCCCCTACCTTAAAACACCCATCAGGTATCAGGCAACTGGAGACTACTTGACAGAATAATTTAAACCAGCTAGTCCTCAACTGTTACTCTGCCTTGCTTTTCCTCTCCTGTGCAAATCTCAGGAAAGGCTTTAGCCTAGGCTTTCTCCTCACTCCTTAGTTTTTGGCCATATCCCCTTGAATGCACCTGATGTCATCTCTTCACTCCTGTCTTTGTCACCTGACCAAAAGCTGGCACTTCCTCTTTGGCCCTGTGTGGTGTGGCCCCTTTTTCTTGGGAAATGTAAGTAATAAAAACTCTTCTTTAAATGGCATTAGTCTCTCCATGTTGTCACTCAGTCACTTTCATAAATTAAGACCTGTGCACTTAACAGTATGAAGCAAGTGTGAAGACTCTTGGTGACAGTAGAGAAAACCAGAGAAAGCGAGTGTGGCTGCTGATTAGCTGGAATAAGATTGGAGAGGAGTGAAGATTTCTAGCTGTCCACCAAAACCCATTCTTCTCATGCTCAAGTTTGAGAACCACGTTTATAGGAGAAAGAGAAGGGAGAAAATGGAAGAAACAGGAGTCCTGAACGTCCACATGAAGTGAAGCTGGGAATATGAAGCTGGAGCTCAGGAGAAAAGCTTGGGTGGGAGATTTTCAACTTCAGGTGATAATTCAAAGTCATAGGAATGAATATGAAAAGCTAGGGAGAGATTTAGAGAAGGAAAAAGGAGGGCCAAAGATAGGAGCCTGGGTAACTCCAACATTTAGAAGAAAGAAGAAGAAGAAAGCCTGGAAGTAGTCTGAGAAGTGGGAACTGGAGAGCTGGGAGGCAAACAGAGTGTAGTCCCATGGAAGTCAGGAAGGGAGTGTTTCAGAGAGGAAGCTGGGGCCTCCTCTGCTCTGCTCAGTGCGAAGTCTCTCCCCTCCTCAGGGTTGCCCCTGACACCAGTGAGTCATACGAAATTGAATGTAATCCCATCTTCTTGCCTATGTTTGGTATAAGAGTGAAAGTGAGACCCAATTCCATCCAAGAAGATGCAAAGAGAAGTGTGCTAGAGACACATGTGACAGTTCTTCCTTTCTCTTAATAGAGAGCAACAGGAAGGTAATGTCTGTCTTTCCCATGGGATGTAAATAATGGAGCCTTGATAGTTACTGGCAGGCATTTTCGAACTACAAAGGAACCATGAAGGCATCACTTTAAGGCCATAGATTTCTTCATTTGTAAAATGGGGATAATGTTAATACCTATTTCATGGAGCATGAAACTGGCATTTTGGACACCCAGGTGCAGAGATCAAAGGAACCAAAGTCTTTGATGACATGGTTGAGCTGCTGAATCAACCAAAGCAAACTTTCTGTTTTGTGAGGTAATACATACAGTTCATGCTGTTTAGTCGGTTTAATTTAGGATTTCTGTTACTTGTAGCTGAAAACAGCTTATCTGATACAGTGATATATGAAGGCTATTTTTATTTTTAATTGTCAAAGAGTCACTGATTTATTACAAATGCTCAAGAAAGATTATGTGTATGAAGCATTGTTCAATGAGTGTTGTAAAGCACTTCTCTAATAAAATGGAATCAGCAACCTAATCTTATAAGACAACAACAAAAAATCAACTTAGAAATAATGGATTAAGCATTTTACTTATCTGAGAATGAATATATATTTACTATTAATGTATTCTTCTACAATTCAAGTCATATTTTAATATTAAAACCTCACTGAAACTAATGTTTTGAACTCTCATTTTGCATAGAAGATGCTAATGTTGAAAGTCTATGTCTTATCCTTCCCTCAACCTTGAGTAATTGTAAGGATTGAAAATTAGGTCTATGGAAAGAACATCTTGAATATTAAATATGTCAAATACTATAAACAAGAAACTGTATCCACCCAAAGTCAATGATTTCACTGGTTGAAATATTGATCTTAATTTCATTTAGAAAATTGTATTACTTCAAATTAATTTTATTTACTACTGGAATACTGAGGTTGTGGACAGAACGCTATCTAGAAATCAGAAGCTTTGTGGATTAGTTACACCTCTTCACCAGTTGTGTTGTCTCAAGTATATAATTAACCTCCTGTAACCTTATCTAGGAGAGCGAGGAGAGGTTGATTTTGGTAATCTGCAAAGTTCTTCCAGTTCTATAATTCCATAATTTAAATTGTGCCTTAAGTTTCGAAAGCAAAAGTAACTGAAGGCACTTTTTTTTTTCTCTGAAGTTGGAAACAGGGAGGCAGTCAGACAGACTCCCTCATGTGCCTGACTGGGATCCACCTGGCATGCCCACCAGGGGGTGATGCTCTGCCCATCTGGGGTGTTGCTCTGTTGCAACCAGAGCCATTCTAGTGCCTGAGGCAGAGGCCATAGAGCCATCCTCAGCACCCGGGCCCACTTTGCTCTGGTGGAGCCTTGGCTGCAGGAGGGGAAGAGAGAGACAGAGAGGAAGGAGAGGGGGAGGAGTAGAAAAACAGATGAGCGTTTCTCCTGTGTGCCCTGGCCGGGAATCGAACCCGGGACTCCTGCATGCCAGGCCAACGCTCTACCACTGAGCCAACCGGCCAGGGCCTGAAGGCACATTTTTATAAACATGTTATACAAAATGTGCTCTATTTTTAATTCCAAACTGGTAATTGTTTTCCATTCAAAATTTAGTCTCTTATAAAACATTTCTACTGGAATTATTTACTAGGAGCAAGAAGGAAGCGTCCATATAGATGAGTTTTAATTAAAATACTTGTCTACCACATACCAGAAAGACACATTTTAAAGAGAGGTGTAAATAGAATGTCATAATGAAAAAGTAAAATTTCCTCTTTGTGGTGGTTAGAGGCAGGATTAAAATTAAGCATGATTCTTAAACCAGCAATGTATTTCATAAATCATAAGATTATAATGCACAATATTCTTATTAAAAATGCCACTGTCAACACTCTCACTTGCAGTGTGTTAAGTGCTGTGTCAGTAGGATTAGTTGTGTGGTGTGATGTTTTTAGCATTTGCTGTATCTCTTCTGTGACAAACATGTTTCATTGGTCCAATGTCCAAACTCAACCATGTGCAAAGATGAACAACAATGATAATTTTCTATGTATTTTCCCTATATTAGTAGACTGATATTACAGTTATTTCCTTTGATTAACTGTTAGTTCTCTCTTCACCCCCTCCATAACAAAATATGTATACATTGTACATAATTATTAATTTGGGCCATTTTCTTAGTAAATTCACTGTCTTCTCTCATTTTAAAAGGCAGTGATACTTAATCTTCGGCTTGATAAATATGATTTAACTGAGTTAAACTGTTGTTCTTCTGGAACTTAAAAAGTAAAATGCCAATATAAATACGAGGTAATTATCACTAGAACTGTTCATTTTTAACTATTAAATTTAAACAAAGAGCAATTGCTGTTTGTTCATGCAAAACAAACAGTGCCTATTTAAGATCTTTTTGATTAATCTGTTTCCCTGTGTGCAAAATTCAGAAGAAAACACTGCCTCAGGCTCAGCACACACATCTATGAAATGAAAAAGCTTTGCTGTCCCAGTCAATTGTTAAGGTTTTCCCAAAGCAGGGGTTTAGTGGTAAACACTGCAGGATCAGCTGGGGGAAGGGAGACCAAGTCTCAGCAAATAGACTACCACATCCAAGGCTTAGGGGATGCAGCCCAGGTCTAGAACAATTGTCCGAAGCAGCAGGAGGCCTGTGCTGTTGGTGGGAGGGTCACTGCATGGGTGGCGAGTGGAGGGATGTATAGAGAAGAGACTGTTTTCAGATACAGTGCCGAGCCCTACTAGAAAGTGCATCCAGAACAAGTATAATGAGAAGGAGGAAACTTTTTTAATGAAAGCCCCTGCAGAGGTAACTGCTGTATGAGGGCCGGATCCATGTCCCTGGGGCTGTGCTTGGCAGGCTAGGTCACCTGGGAGGACACCTGGGGTGAAAGGCCAATAGAGACAGATAGTAGAGGCTTTATTGGAGACTCTCCATTCTCCCAGCTGACTAATACAGCAAAAGCTTTCCCAGAGGAGCTGAGGGACGTGAGCTGTGGGGAATCGCAGGCACGGTCTGGATGAGCGCTGGCTTGCACACAGAAATTTCTGCCAGAGCTGAGGGGAAAAGGAGCCCCAGGTGACCTGCAGTCTACACAAGAGAATTGAAATGATAACTGCCTACTATACTTTAGGCATTGGCTAAGTCTCTTATATCCCTCAAGCCAGCCAAACACAGAAGGGCAAGCTGGGCCCCATCCCCTGGAAGGAGGGCTGGCAGGACAAGGTAATGGGCAGATCCCAGCTGCTGGCCGGAGTGACTGCCTGAGCTCCCACTGGAAGCCGACTCTGATTAGTGTGGTTAAGGTGGCATGTGGAGTGGGCATCTGTGTGGGGAGGGGTTGCCAGGACACAGGAGTCCTAGAAAACCAAAAGGTAGAAGCCGGTAGGTAGCCTAGCTCTCAGTTATTTATGAGGTTCTTCTAGGTGGGTTCACAGACTCACTTAGCAACTCCATCTCAGGCTTGAATATTTCACATCCTCCTAATTCCTCGGGTGAGAAAGTTAATATGCAGATTCAATTATCTTTTAATTTAACTTTGAGGCTGAGCAGAGTAGACTACACATGTGAGTGGCTATGTGGAAAGTGGTTAAGACAAGGACAGGAATTGACATCAATATGGACAGAGTTCATTTCTGAATGGGAGGATGGTACTTGTAAGTGTTAATTTATTATGGAACAAGACAAGAGAATATATAAGGTCTAACAAAAAGTTCTGTCCGTTTCTATCACAAGTTTCAACACGTAAGCACGTTTACTTGGCGCATGTGTACCTCTCTATTTTTATCACTTTATGTATACATACTAACGTAGCAAATTATCTAAAACAAAGTTGATTCACGTTAGTCTTATGTGTGAAGCGATAGTGTACCCATGGCTACTGATAAAGTTCATTTACGCCACTGTAATTTTTACAAATTTCAACAAGGAAGAAATGCTACAGAAGCATTCTAAGTCCATATTCCCTGGACTTAGCACCCTCTGACTATCACTTGTTTTTGTCCTTACAAAATTTTTTGAAGGGCAAAAAATTCAAAAATGAAGAAGATATCAAACAAGCACTGGTTCAATTTTTCGCATCAAAAGATAAAACATTTTTCAAAAATAGGATATACAAATTGCCCTCACGCTGGCAAGAAATTATTAATAATAATGGCAATTATATTATTTAATAAAGTTTATTGACGGTAAGAAAAATTTGTATTTGTTTTATTGCAAAATGGTCAGAACTTTCCAGTAGACTTTATATATATATAATCAATATCTAGCATGTGATAAAGATAAGAACTAAGGCATTGTAGAGCATTGATTCATATATTAAATACATATTGATAAAATTCCATGGAACAAGAACCATACTATGTACAGAGGACACAAAGATGAATGACATGATCTCTTCTTTCAAGAAGATCCCTGTCTGGGGGAGAAACATATGAGTTAAAGAATGATCAGAGCCTAGTGTGTTATGTCAGATATAAAATCAAAGTTTAATGGGAGCCCATAGAACTCAACCCAACTCAGCGTAGGAGTCACCGACAGCCTCCCAGAGGAAGAAACACACATTAAATGTGATGTCAATATAGAGAGACAGGTAGCTGGGATAGAGCATCCTGAATTTAATACCAAATCCTTTTTGAACCAGCAGTCTCTTCTTTAGAGAAATATACACATAGAAAACAATGGTCAGCTTTGGCCCTAAATCAGTTGAAATGAGTCATTTCAGACAGACCATGGGAATTATGCAAGCCAAGTTGCCTATAACAGAAATAGCCCCAGTCTTTCTGCGTCTCCTTCCGTCCTGTCCTTCACTGGCTCCCACCTACCTCAGGCTGGGGTGCCAGAGCAGTCTCCAAGCACCTTGTACCTCTTCAGCAACACATCAGGAAACCCCAAGGACTGCCTCACCAGGACTCACCTTTCGACCCCTTTGCTCAGCCCAGGAAAAAGCTCCTTTCCTCTTACACTGACCAATAAAATTGGCCAATCTTAACAATATTCCTCTACCTTGGGAGAGAGTTTGTGGAGGAAGGCCAGGTTGGAGAGGAGCCCTGACTTCCCTGGGGACTCGCAGTGCTGTATGGCCTACATTTTGAAGCAGGAGGAAACCTAGAAATGAATATCCTTAGCAGAGGAAAAGATATGCTAAATTCACTAGGCTGAGGAATCTTAGCAAGTCTAAGGAATGCCAAGGAATGCAGCGTGGCTGGACCCCAGGATGTGAGAAAGATGGTAGGGACAGGTGGAATCCTAAATAGCTGGGCATCACTCAGTAGAGACTAGTGGCCATCAGATTATTTAAAGTAGCAGTGAATCATCCCATGTTCAAAAGCCCACTTAAACCTTTTCTGTACTTGACAGCCATCCTGCGAGTGTAGGGAAGGGGAGCAGTAGAGCCAGGTAGGAGGAGAATCCTGCCTTTCAGGCATTGAAAGCAGCATGGGGAAGACAGTGGATTTCAGAAGGTAGCAAAGAAATACTGTCAGAATTTCTTAGGAAATATGTGAGACATCTGCCCGGCAAAGAATAAATAAGATTAAAATTCCATTTTGTTGTTAATAACTTGTTATCAGAATTTTTCTGCATCTTGAAAATTTAGGGATTGAAAAGTCACAGCTGAGTGCAAGCTCTCTTTATCAGGCTAATAATTTATAGTACGGCATCTAATAGTCCCAGACCCACCATGCTCCTATTTAGTAATCCTGATTTTTCTGCCTATAACGTACTTCTACTCCATAGGAGGACTGGTTGACCCTGCTCATGTTACATACCCAACTGGACCAACTGTTGTATTTAGAAGGGTGAAGTATCAGAATTGGGTTACCTGTGAATCATGCCTACCTGTGTATCTAGAGACTGAGGGCATCTTTTGTAGTAATTAATATTCTTTGCCAAATATTTCCACTTTTCTTCAGGGCACATGGTAAAATCACACTTCCCTGTCCCATTGAAGTAACTTCTGGACACGTGACTTTCTTTGACCAATGAGTGGTCAAAGTGATGGATATTCCCTTAAAAAAATAGCTTTATTGAGATATAATTCACAACATAAAATTCACCCTCTTAAATTGTGTACAAAAATTCAGTGGTTTTTAGTTATTCACAGAGTTGTACAGCTATCTAATCCCAGAACATTTTCACTTCTCCCAAAAGAAACCCATGTCCATTAGCACTCACTCCTTACCGCCCACCATCCTCCATGCCATGCCCATTGCTAATCTGTTTTCTGTCTCTATGGATTTGCCCATTCTGGGTATTTCAGAAAACATGTTGCTTTTATGACTGGCTCCTTTCACTTAACATAATGTTTTCAAGGTTCAACTGAGTTGTGGCATAAATCAGTATTTCACTCCTTTTTTGGTTGAATAATATTTCATTGTATAGATTTGTCACATTTTGTTTGTCCATTCATCCATTCATGAACATTTTGATTGTCTCCAGTGTTTGCTCTTATGAATAACACTGCCATGAATATTTGCATATAGGTTTTTGTATGGACATACATTTTCATTTCTTTTTCATATATACCTAGGAGTAGGATTGCTGGACCACAAGGTAATTCTGTTTATCTTTTTGAGGAACTGCTGAACTGTTTGCCAAAGCAGTTGCACCATTTTACATTCCTACCAGCAATGTATAATGGTTTCAATTTCTCTACCAACACTTCTTGTTTTCTGTTCTTTAAATTTAACTATCATTGTGAGCACCTCATTATGATTTTGGTTTCTATTTTCTTAGTGACTAATGATGTTGAGTAGCTTTTCAAGTGCTTATTGGTCATTTGTACATCTTCTTTAGAGAAATGTCTATTCAAACCCTTTGCCCATTTTACCATTGGTTGTCTTTTTATTCTTGAGTTGTAACAGTTCTTTATATATTTTGGATACATGTCCTTTGGCAGATATACAATTTGCAAATATCTCTCATTCCTTGTTTTGTCTCTTAACTTTATTGAGAGCACCCTTTAATGCTTATAGCTGTTCATTTTAATGAAGGCCAGTGTATTTATTTTTGTTGTTGTTTGTGTTATATATAAGAAACATGAGGTCATAAAGATTTAATTCTGTGCTAAGACTATTATATATAATTTTAGCTTTTACATTTAACATGTAGATATTACATTTACATGTAGATTTTACCATTATACTTTACAATTACCATTTACATTTCGATCTATGGCCCATTTTGAATTAATTTTTCTCTATGGTGCGAGGTAGTGGTTCAACTTAATTATCTTTTATGTGGATATCTAATTGTTCCAACACCATTTGTTGAAAAGGTTGTTTGTTTGTTTTTCTCCATTGTACTTTCTTGGCATCCTTGCAAAATACTAAATGATCATAATTAAAAAGATTTAATTCTGGGTTCTCCATCCTATTTCATTGATCTATATATGTTTAGCATTCTGCCAATACAGGTGTGTCACTTCTAGGTGAATTTTTTAAGAGCCAGTACATGGTTTGCCACACTTTATTCCTCTGCTTCTTCATTGACCATATTCAAGAGAGGGGCTGGAATCAAAGCCTGGGTTCCAGAGTGAGGAGAACATGGAGAAGATCTCTGGACCAAAGCACGTTGGACATAGTGGAGTGAGAGTTCAATTTTTGTTTGAACCTACTAACATCCTGAAGTGGTTTACTAGGCTGTCTGACAAACTGAGCACTAAAATTGACAACTTCACATAGAATGAGGGTGGAATCCCCCAAAAAAGCCAGAAGAAGGAGAATGAGAAAGCATGTTGGGCAAGCAAAACTTCAGCTGTAATCAGAATCCCAAAGGCTATGAGCTTACTCTAATTGTGTTGTTTGCCAACATCATACTGCTGATCACTATGTCCTAGGCACTGGGTGCTAGGAATTCCGTGTTTAAAATGGCATCTCTACCCTTAGGATCTTACATTCTAATTGTGGAGGTAAAATGTACACATGGAAAATAAAGAACAATACAGACTATCATGTAATAACAGTGCTAGAAAGACTGAAAAGGGAAGAAATAAGGCTGATTTAGGACAGCTAAGGAGGGTTTCCCGATGTTGTGATTTAAGTTGTACCTGCAGGGAAAAGAAGGAGATAGACAAAGAGAAGAAGAAAGGTGCAAGTATAGAAAGCAGTAGGCAAAGTAGTACTAACTTGCTTTGGAAACAATAAATACATAGACCAGTTTACCTGAAATAGGAAGATATGTTGAGAAGTCATCGCAAAAAGAGTTTGAGGCAAAAATTGAAGAAGTATATGAATGATGAGTCTAAGTTTTATTCTGTAGGTAGTGGAAGACCATCGAAAACTTTTTTGGAGGAAAAATGATGTTTTTGTGAAATTAATCTTATGGCAGTGACATTAGAAGCAGTAATGGTAGCTCTTCATCACCTCTGAAATGACCGCAAAAGGTGGCTTTTTCATGTATCTAATTTACAATAGTTTATCAGAACAGCCCTGTAGAGATGTGGAAGTGCCAATTACTTCACTGTTGTGCTCTGAACTAGTAACAGTTACAGCTGCTCTAACGAACTGTCATAAAGTAGGGGGCTTATAAACAAAAGGAATGTACCTCTCACAGTTCTAAAGGCTGGAAAGTCTAATATCACGAAGTCAGAAGACTGTGTCTGGTGAGGACCTGCTTCTTGGTTCACAGATGACACCTCAATGTGTCCTCACATGGCAGAGGTGGAGAGAAATGCTCTCTGGAGTCTCATATGAGGGCACCAATCCCAGTCATGATGGCATCACTTCCTAAAGGCCCTACATCTAAATATTAACACATTGGGGATTGGGATTCAACATATGAATTGTGGTGGGGGCCACACACAGAATTTCAGTCTATAGCAATTATAATCATCTAATACTAGCATTTTCACTATTGGATAGTATGGTGGCAGTACATTAAGTGATAATATATATCAAAATGGTCAAAAAACATACTAAATGTGGTCTTTAAATTTGAGGGTCCATTAGGGCCTTGCAAATAGATTCCAACAGAAAATAGAGGACTTTAATAGTGAAGGAAATGGGAGACTCAGCCATCTGATGTGGCAATCATGAGACGTTTTGAGTGAGAATCGGCAAATATTTTTCCAACTGTCAATTCTAAAAAACATGCAAACAGATTCTGTGTAAGTGAATGCAGCAGTGAACCTGTGTCTCTGTTAAACCACAGAGAAATGAAATAAGCTGATTTTAAATTTCTAAAGGGAACTTAAACCACCCGCTAACTTGTGGAATTTAATTTGCAAGATGAATACTTGGCAATGTGACACTTCTCTCATAGCTTCATTTGCTGTTTTAATAAAAATGTTCACAATGCTTTGGTTCCATCTGTTAGAGAGTGTGAAAACAGATAAATGCTATTCAAACAACAAAAAATACAGCTTTCTAGAAAACTATATCTAGTGCCGCCAAAATGTATAGACGTATTTATAAATTTTAAACTTCTGCCTGTCTTCTAAAAAATGTTGTCGTAATTGCACTGCATCCTGGACACAACATATAAATAATTTATGCAAAAATTTTAAATTTAAATTATTCCCCCTGCACTCCGAATGCAAACAAATGCTTTCAAGGTTATCATGACCATGAATCTTACTGCAGCGGGCTACAGATTTTCATTATAACAATTTGTAAGCAAATATTTGGTTATTTTTATAAGCCACAAATCTGACTGCAGGAGAAAATGATATGTAATAAATAAAAACTGTACAAATAACAATGTATGCTTGTTGTTGTTACATTTTCAGATAGGAGATCACAATTAGCTATAGTATAATAGCCTCCCTACTTTATTAATTAAACTTTCATAGCTTTTTCCTCTCAAAATAAATCAAACTTTTATAACTTTCAGTAAGCATTATTTCTCAAGCACTAATTTCAGGACACCATGTTGGCATGTGGTAGGCACAAACAATATGTTGAGTTAAAAAATTACAACAATAGTCAACGTTACATCAAAGAAAGGCAATGAGAGCAGAGATGTAGAGATGGGAACAAAATGTAGGAAGAAAGGGAGGAAGAAGAGCTCTTTCAATTCTCTGTACCATGTATTTACTTTAGACACTAGTTTCAGTTTGCCTTACAGTGAAATGCTGGGTGAAACTGAACTCCTGTGCAGGGAGAACGAAGGATGACAATGACACATTAGGGGGTCCCTAGGATGTCCTCTTGTCTTTCCCATGCTGTATCCTCCCATAGGGAAACTCTGTATTTATATTTCCTGCAGAAAGGTCAGGTGGTAAAAATGTCATCTTGTTTTTCAATCCTATGATTCAAGATCCCATGGTTTTGTCTCAGATTAGTAGATATTGAGAGTTATCACTCTAAATATTAGTTTTAGATGTTTGGGTTTAAGACTAGACATTTAAAGGTAAAGAAATTAGGACACTTGAAGTTAAATAACCAGCTGATTACCTATTAAATAGGAAATAGATACAGTATTTTTTAAGATTATCTTGAATTCTATTTAAATAAGGAAATGACCTATAAATATGTTATTTTATCTAGTCATTTAATAACAATAACAAAACTTTGTTTCATTGCCAATTTTAAGATAAGCTAGAAGCACCTAAATGAAAGATATCTACTTATGCAAGGAAAGAGATTAGTATCAGTATATTTGTAGTGAAGTCTAGACTTGAAAACCAGGTTCTAGTCACCTACTACTCAGAAAGTTTTATCATCTGTTTGACTCTAAATCTCCTCATCTGAAAAATGGGTACAATAATTATCCTATGTAGTTCACAGTGTACTGATAGAATGAAAGTAAAAATAAGAGCATGTGTCCAAGGTGCTTTGTTTATTGCACAGTGTTAAGTAAAAAATAAGATCTCTTGAACAGTGTAGTTGCACTGATTTTACTAGCATTACTATGAAGCTTTCTATAGAAAACAATGTTAAATAGCCAGTACAGAAAAATCTTGATTAAAACTCATTGAAAAAAACACACAAAAACAAACAAACAAAAAAACAACTAATTGATCAGAAAATGAAGATGACACAGCATTGATAAATAAGAGACTATAGAAAAAAGATAAAAGGGAATAGCAAGATCAATCAAGAACTGGACACTTTTCAGGAAATGATGCCATGGAATAGTTGATATTTCATATTAGATACTTTATAATTAATGTTTTTAAAATGGTAGAAGAAATAATTATTCATGTGCTAAGAAACTACAAAGAAACACTATATATGAGTATTTTGAATAACAGAAATAAAATATAAGGTAGCAGATCTTTAAAAATGTAGAAGAGAAAAGATAGAGCTATTACAGAAATAGGAATAAACTGTAAGGGAACAAAGGACAACAGACACTGGAAAATTCGTGGAGATATAAGAGATAGGGAAATAAGTAATTGAAAATGTTTAAAATTTTTCTAAAGAGTTATAAGAAACTAGAGAAAAACAATGGAGAAATCATGCAAAAAAAGATTCATTGTATGCATAAGGGAGTTCTTAACAAAGAACAGATCATTGGAAAATTTTTTTTTTAATTTCTAAGGTTAAAAACGTTTTTTCTATCAGTCTATTTAAACGGTATACACTGGTTCATGAAAATTGACCTAAAATGGCTAATACCATCATATCCCAGCAAAAATTACTAATCTAACAAGTTTATATTCACCAAAATTTTCCTTCAAGACTAGGAAAACATGTAGAAACTGAAGGATTAATAATGGCCATCAGCCCTTACTGAGAAAATTATTGGAGAATAAACTTCTTCAACCAAGAACGAATAGGAAAGCAATAGCTAAAATCTTGCGGTGAGATTTAAGTATTTTTAACTATAGAAATAACACTGAAACAAGAAGACTAGGATGACAGACAAACTGTGTATGTCCTCACAATTCAGAAATTAAGTACTTAACTGAATTCGGAGTTGGGGGGAAAAAAGGAGATTGTTCTATCTAGAATATTTGGTAGTCAATGATATTATTGGAAGTTGATAATAAAATACTAGAGACCAAAAAAATTTAATAAACACTAAGAAATATAATTTTATTGACTCATAATGGGGCACTGAGGGACAAAAAAAGCAAGAAGAAGAGAAAATATTTAAATATTACCCTCAATCTTCATAAGTAACTAATAGTGTCTAAATAAATAAAGGTAAATAAAAAATAAAAATATAGGCCTTAAATATTTTTAAAAAACCTACATGCACATAGAAGCAAACAAATTACATTGAAATGACATATAAAAACAACTGTCATCATATATATAGCATAACACAGAACAGTGTGACAGAACTAAAACCAAAACATATCTATCATATCAATAAATGTAAATGTGTTTAACTCACCCATTAAAAGAAGAAATATTTTCAGATTAAAGACCAAAGCAGCAATTGTTCTGTGCAGAAGACAAAACCTGGAAGAGTTGATTTTTTTTTTTTTGTGAGAGAGACAGAGACAGAGAGACAGAGAGAGGGATAGACAAGGACAGACACGCAAGAAGGGAGAGAGATGAGAAGCATCAATTCTTCATTGTGGCACCTTAGTTGTTCATTGATTGCTTTCTCATATGTGCCTTGACTAGGGGGCTACAGCAGGAGATGTGACCCCTTGCTCAAACCAGCGACACTGGGCTTTAAGCCAGTGACCTTTGGGCTCAAGCCAGCAACCATTGAGTCATGTCTATAATCCCACGCTCAAACCAGCGACACTGCACTCCAGCCAGATGAGCCCGCACTAAAACCTGCGATGTTGGGGTTTCGAACATGGGTCTTCTGTGTCCCAGTTCTATGCTCTATACACTGAGCCACCCCCTGATCAGGTGAAATTAAAGTAGATTTTAAGAGGTCATTATCAGATAAAGTAGAATTCAGGACAAAAGTCATTATATAACAGATGCCTTTTATAATGTCAATAAAAATATAAAAGTTATGAAAATCAATACACCCGTTAAAATATCAATAACATTTATAAAGTGCAAATAATATGAATTACAAGAAAAAATTAATAAAAATACACAACTGTAGGAGACTGAGGTCTCAAAAAATCTAAGTAACATTATTTTAAAACATCAACTGATGCGCCTAACCAGGTGGTGGTGCAGTTGGGTAGAGAATCGGACTGGGAAGCCGAGGACCCAGGTTTAAGACCCCAAGGTTGCCAGCTTGAGTGCGGGCTCATCTGGTTTGAGCAAAGCTCACCAGCTTGAACCCAAGGTCACTGGCTTGAGCAAGGGGTTACTCGGTCTGCTGGAGCCCCAAGGTCAAGGCACATATGAGAAAGCAATCAATGAACAACTAAGGTGTTGCAACAAAAAATTGATGCTTCTCATCTCTCTCTCTCCCTTCCTGTCTGTCTGTCCCTATCTATCCTTCTCTCTGACTCTCTCTCTGTCTCTGTCAAAACAAACAAACAAAAAACATCAATTGATGCATGTTGAACTCTGTTCCTGAAAATATTAAATACAGCTTATTTTCAAATACCCAGGTAGTCAAGAAAATTGATTATAATTAGATCAAGTAATCCTCAATTAATATATTTGATTATAATAAAATAAAACTAGAAATAAGTCAGAAAATAAAATTTAAAATATCATCTGAGAATTTGAAAGTTCTTAAACAATGTGGGTCATGGATCAAAAAAGATCCATAAAGTGAAATTATAGAGTTTTTAAAAATATAATGATAATGAAAACACTATGTAACAGTGCCCACAAAAAGGTTAAAGCCCTCATTATTTATATTACTTAAAAAAGAGGAAATAAAAACAAATGAATTAAACTATCAAGCCTGACCAGGTGGTGGCGCAGTGGATAGAGTGTTGGACTGGGATGCTGAGGACCCGGGTTCGAGACCCCGAGGTCGCCAGCTTGAGCATGGGCTCATCTGGTTTGAGCAATAGCTCACCAGCTCGGACCCAAGGTTGCTAGCTCAAGCAAGGGGTTACTCGATCTGCTGAAGGCCCGTGGTCAAGGCACATATGAAAAAGCAATCAATGAACAGCTAAGGTGTCGCAATGCACAACGGAAAACTAATGATCGATGCTCTCATCTCTCCGTTCCTGTCTATCCCTCACTCTAACTCTCTCTCTGTCTCTGTAAATAAATAAATAAATAAATAAATAAATAAAATTAAACTATCAACTTAAAAGTTTTGAAAGAATAACAAAATAACTGAAAGAAAATAGTAATAAATATAAAAGCAGAATTAATACATTTTAATACTAGAAAAAATAGAACTAATAAATTCAAACCTGAATTTTTGAGGAGTAAAGTACATAATCTAGTTAACTTAATCATAGAAAAATATAAGGAAAGTTTAGCTACACAGATTAATAAATGACAGTAGAAAATAACTCCAGAAAGGAGGACATTCTAAGAATTCTTAGATTATTTAGCTCAATAATAAATAATCTAAGAGCCCTATGCAAATAAATCACAAAACCTGAATGAAGTGAATAAATTACCATAAAAAGATAAAATATGTAAGCAGACCAATTTTCAAGAATAAATGGCAGTTATCAAAATATGATCTTCTAAAAACATTAACACACCCAGGCAATTTTACAAGAATTTTATCAAACCTTTTAAAAAGTATAACTCTAATGCTATGGGAACTCTTTCAAAAAATTAAAGTTCAAAACTAACATTTTTCATAAATTTGCAATGCCTTTATGAAGAAAACATTAAATCACAAAGAAGGGCACATTCAGAACACTTGAATTCATAGGAAGACATATTCTATGCTTGATTAGGATTCAAATCAGTTTCTTCTGTTAATTTGCTAATTTATTGTGGTCTCAATAAAATACAACAGATTTATTTTTCGCCAGACAAGCTGTTTTTAACTTTTTGTGTGTGTGACAGAGACAGAGCCAGAGAGGACAGATAGGGACAAACAAGAAGGGAGAGAGATGAGAAGCATCAATTCTTCATTGCAGCTCCTTAGTTGTTCATTGATTGTTTTCTCATATGTTCCTTGACTGAGGGTCTACAGCAGCATGAGTGAACCCTTGCTCAAGCCAGCAACCTTGGGTTCAAGCCAGCAACCTCGGACTTTAAACCAGTGACCTTTGGGCTCAAGCCGGTGACCCTGCATTCAAGCTGGCGAGCCCACGCTCAAGCCGGATGAGCCCATGCTCAAGCTAGTGACCTTGGGGTTTCAAACCTGGGTCCTTTGCATCCCAGTCTGATGTTCTATCCACTGCACCACCGCCTGCCTGGTCAGATTGTCTTTAACTTTTAAACAGAAAAAAATTTAAAGCAAGAATAAAACATAAAAATTAATTTTAAAAAAGTAATGAGGTAGAGCTAGCCCTACTAGATATTAAAGATTCCTGCTCCCACACTGTACACACCATGTATAATCCCTACCACTTGACTATTAGCAAGACCTGTGAGTATAATGGAATTAACTGCTGTAATTAAATTAGGTTAGATGGACAAAATGAGTAGATTTTGCATATTCTGCTCAATTGACTTTAATCAAAAAGGAAATTGTCATGGGTGGGCCTGGCCTAATCAAGTGGGCACTCTAATTGAGATTTTAATGTCAGAGTGTCTTCTGCAGGCCTCAAAGAAGCAAGCCTCCTCGTTGTGCATAGAGGGCTTCTTAGCAAGAAGCTGGGCCACATAGCAAGAAGCTGAAGGTCCCTTTCAGAGTTGAGATGATCCTCAGTATAGTAAAAAAGTGAATTCTACCAATAACCATGTAATCTTGAAAAGGAACCCAAATTCTAGAAGGGATCACAGCCTGGCTGACAGCTCATTACAGCCTTGTGAGACCCTGAGCAGAGGACCCAGTTAAGGCATGCTTGGCCTACTGACCCATGAAAACAGTGAAATAAATGAATGTTGTTTTAAGCCACTGGTGTGTGATAGTTTGTTACACAGCAAGAGATAACAAATACACACCAAAAAACCTAAATTAAATAAAATTTAATAAAAAGAAGTAAATGAAAAACTGAAACATTTAAGTAGGGCAGAATGTGAATATATGCAGTTGCCAATAATTTAATCAGTAACATTTTAAAGAGGTTCTTGTTCCTGAGTTGTTTCCCATGGAAATGTTGAATTTTCTAGCCTAGAATTAACAAAAATGAAAGCCCTAAGAATTTGTAAATTAGCAACGAAAAAACCCCAAGGGAAAAAATTCTGTAAGATATAACCAGAGCTATATTTTAAATGAATAATGTACATGACTAAAAAGTTAAAAAAAAAAAAAAAGACTAAGACATATGCTAAAAGAACGCAGGAAGAATGAATACATCTATACGGAAAATAAAATTTAAAACTACAACCATAAAATAGACAAAACAAAAACAGAATTGATGTGTAAAATCGTTCAACGGCCAATAAGGTAGACAAATATTATACAAGTCTTACCAGTAAAAAAAGAGAGAAAAGAGAACTACGTATTATTAATAGAGAAGGGCTATGACTACATAATCAGAAAAAAATCCTTAAATTATGATAGATTTCTAGGTACAACTAACCAATTAGATACCATAATGAGAAAAAAGAGCCCATTCAAAAGCATTTAATATACATCAAATAGCAATTAATAATTAATATGTATATATGACCTAGGAACAAGATTATTAAGAATAGAAAATAAAGTACAGCTATTCTAAAAAGACTTGAGAAACAAGAGACGTACTGAGCTCCTGAATGGGAAGACAGCATGTATAAATGTGGCAATTCTATAATGTAATGTGTGCATTCAATACAATTTCAACCACATTTCCATTTGAAGTTGAAAAACTGGATTAAGAAATAAAAAAGTTCAGAAAAAAATGGCCAGGAGGAGTTATCCCACTGATAGCAAATGGATAAATATAAAGACAGAATACTAACAGTAATAAAAATAATAATGAAGCTTACCACATGCCAGGAATCATCTTGAGTATTTTACAATGATCTCATCTTATTCTTGCCACAACTCTTTAAGGTAGCTATTACTATATCCCATTTTTGCAGACAAAGAGATAGAGCTTCAGACACATTAGACTACATGTAAATAAGAGGTTCAGCCTGCTTTTTATCCCACACTATCTGTCCTCAAGACCATTCTTTTAACCACCCATGTACTATTTCAAGTTCACATTGCTGATGAAAGAATGGACTTATGAATAACTGAATTGGGGGCAATTGACTTATTATTTGAAAGAGGATAAAGTTGAATGCTTACTTCCCACCAGACAGTGAAGCAAGTTTCAGAGGAATTAAATAAAAACAATTTGCAAAAATATATACCAGAAAATAATAGATCCATATTCTTATAACCTTTGGAAAGAAAAAAAATATTTCTAAGCATAACTAAAAAAGTAACATAAATTTTAAATTATAAAATTTAAATTATAGTACTGCATAAATAAAAACAGTAAAGCTTATTAACAAATTTAAAGTATAAACAACAGAATAGGAAAACATTGCTACTTGATAGACAAAAGGTAATATTTTAATGTAAAAAAGAGATTATCAAATCAATAAGTAAAAGACAACCTCAATTTTGTAAACCTAGCCACTTCTTAGAAACAGCTCAGTACATTTAGGATGGGGGCAAAGTTGATGATTCAGTCTGGAAGTATGGAGAGTTATGGTAAAATGCATCAGGTTCCTGGGTTGCTAGGTGGCTTAAGGGAATTTAAAATTATTCAGAGAAGCTCCAGAGAGCATAATTACTCTTTCAATTAGTTCTTAAATAGTATGTAGACTGTACCAGGTGCCAGGGACCCCTGGTAAACAAGATATAGAACATAGGTTCCAATTGTGGGAAACCGTAAATTAAGGAAGAAGAGAAGGAAGGTGGGGGAAGGAGAGAGAGACTTAGAGAGACCATGACAAGAATTAAAACTAGATGAGGTGGCTACCTGATGATGATAGGTCAAGAAAAACTCCTCTGAGGTGGTAAAATTTAAACTAAATCTGAATGATAAGAAGCCAGATGATGCTGTGGCAAGAAGTGATTGGACAGAGAGAGCAGAGTGGGCTGACCAGTTTGGAAGGTACCACCGTGATCTGGCTACGAGATGGTAATAATGAAGATAGTGAGTAGACATGGAGTATGTTTTAAAGGTACATGGACTAGTCTTGTTGGTTTGAAAGCTGAGGTAATGAAAGGGATTAGGGATAATACTTACATTTTTCATGCTACCAACTAAATCTGGTTTGATAGTGTGGTATTATTTAATCAGGTGGACAAAAACTGAGAGCAAAGCAGATAAGTTAGGACTGTGATGGCAAACCTTTTTATCTAGTGGGCATTCCAGCTTTCATGGTGGGCCAATCGCGGTGCCCTTTGGTTGCTCTGCTAACACCCACCATGAAAGCTGGAACACCCACTAGTGGGCAGGAGGGACCGGGTTGACCAGCACTGCAAAAGTGGGCGGTTTTTATAAAAAGGTTCTCCATCAGGGAATAAGGAGACGGGTAGAATATGAAAATCACAAATTGTGCTCCATCGTGATAGGTCTGATTCCAAAGAAATCTAAGAGGGATGTCAAATAGGCCAAAGTGAAAGGATAGACTTGGAGATATAGCTATTTAGGTTCTATTACCATAGAGATGGTATTTAACCCTAGGATGTAGATAAGAACCACTAGGGTAGAAGTAGAGATAGAATAGAGAGAGGTGCCCAGGAAAGAACCTTAGAGTACTCAACATTTCGAGCAGTTAAGAAGGAAGAGCCAGCCATAAAGCTTTATAAGAAATAGCTGGTAAAGTATGGGAAAATCAAGAGAGTGTTGTGTTAATGAAACCAAGAGAAAAGTTCCAAAGAAGATAAAGTTGTCAACTGGTAGACAAAGTGCTTGACTGCTTTGAATATTACTGAGAGGTCAAGTAAGAGAAGTAGAGAAAAGTGATAATTAGCTTTGGCAACCAGAAGCTACTAATGCTCTTGACAAGGGCAGGTTCACGGCATCAGAGGAAGCAGAAGCACAGCACAAAGTTCACTTCCTCTCAATTTCATCATGAAGAAAGGGAATCTCAGCTCCTGGGGAAGCTTTTGATGGATTCATCTTGAGTAATTTGCATATCTCCTGGAATCTCTGTAGCAAGGAGGCAAGGTAGCATAAATACCCAACTTGGTCTGAGTGCTCATGACTGGATCCAATACTGTGTCCAGGGAAGTAAATTCATGGGGCATGGAGTCCATAGCAGAATACGTCCCCACACACCAACATACAAAACTGTACAACCCTTTCTCTATTTATAAAAAAATTAGGAGGAACAAATGTTTGGATATTATATAACTACAGACAAGGCCAAGGCTCAATCTCAGTCTTACTTGTAGGGTACAAGTACTTTGTAAATGACAACACAGAAAGTGCTAAGTACTTAACATTTTTAATTCATCTTCTCTTTGTAGCAATAGTTTTCTCTCATTATCTTTAATCTAGAGTCAACTTAATTTAATTTAAAGATCATATTATAAGTTTATCTAATTCTTATTTTGGGGTATCACCCTTTAATATATTTTGAATCAGGTGTTTAAGTGTAGTGAATTATAAAATCAAGATAATAGTATAGTTAATTTGAGCATAGTAAGTACAAGTTAAGTTTTAATAGCCCTAAGGGGTACACAAGTATTTCTCTGAATTACATCCTAAATTATAGACTTAACGGATTTAATTACAACACATTTAACTTGCTTTTAAGTCAGTTAAGATCACTAACTTTTTAGATTTTTATTTTAAAGATAGGTAAATTTGTCTGAGAAGTTAATGCAGTGAAATAGAAATGATTGTATTAACCAGTCTATATGAAATTTAACTCTTCATGTCTGTACCTTATAAATGTTAATTCTGTTTTACCAATGAATTGTAATTCTACATAGCAACACTCCCCTCTTTACGTTAGTAATTTCTAAAATAATATATATTTAAATGATTACTGGTAAGTTGCTCCAAACTGAGTACAATGTTTAAAACATTTATTGCTTATATTCACAAAAACTCATGGTAAAGAAAGTTAAAATTCAGATGTGTCCAATAGGTTAAAATTTTTCACAATCCATCTATTGGGCCCAAGAAACAAGTGACAAGGGGGTGAAAGAGGGAATGAAGGGACATAAAACCACAAAATGGAACAAGAGTTGTGATTCCCCATGTACTGACATTTGGCCTTGGAGGGAAACAACTATTATTATAGTGTAGGTCTAAATGGGAAAAGTCTACTTGCCTTCTGCAGATGATTGAGTTGCCTCTAAAAGATGAAATCACAATGTAGGCCAATCACCATGGCCATCCTAGTTGTTTGGGAAACTCCTAACAACTCTGTCCTTACCCACAGATGCAGGTGCAACCTTCTAGTCACTCGCAGGTTCCCACCAGTGGGCACTCCATTGCATCATGGCCACTCTCCGTTCTCTGCTGCCACAGACATTCCCCTCAGGGCCTCATGGCAGACCCACTCATTAACACTCTGCTCTTGCTCTTGCTCTCTGATCAGCTCTACAGGCCCAGATCAACTCACTGGGGTCTCAGACCTTGATTGGCACCCAGCTTAAGTCAATAAATATTTGTTAAATCAAATTAAATTCTAATTAAGTTTCCATTCTAAAATAATTAGTGCTTACACATATGTTGTTGACATATTAATTTTGTTGGTTGATTAACTAGCTGCCCCCTTCTGTTTTCTTCATGTGTAAACTGGGCATCATAATAGTACCTATCTCATAGGGTTACAGGTAAGTTAAATACATCATTAGGCAACTGCCATTTACTAAGTAGTTAATAAACTGTATTGATGGAGAACTCCAGTAGATGTCCAAGGATTATCTTCTTGCATTTGCTTTATTTATCTTAGTTGTAGGGAATTACTTTTACTGTACTTTTAACGAATTTACCCATTATGAAAGAAAAATTATTGGCCTATAATTTTCTAAGTTAGCACTGTGATCTTCCTTCATTGAGCATTTATTGTGTACTTAGGTTTTGTGCTAATGTGCTCTTGTTGAATTAATTTTTTTGAACTACCCAAAAACCTGGAAGTAGGCTGTTTTATTTTCATCATCCTCATTTTAAAGGTGGGTATCTAACAATTAGAGAGTTTGAACAATTTACGCAGCTAGTTAGGGACAGAGTCAGAATTTAAGTTCAGGCAATCTAAGTCCACTGCCATCCACTTAATTACCGAGTTACACTCCCTCTTGAGGACAGTGCTTACCCTGGTGTTTCAGTAGTCCCTCATTTTCTCTCTCTCCATATATATATCTATACCATTATGTACCAGGTATTCTTCACAGTCAATAGGTGTAGAAAATAATAAGGCAGTATGCTTACCATGGCTCACAGTGGCTAAGAGCAACAAGTTACTGGTTCTGAACTACCATAAGGAAACTACTGCTAACTTGAGGCTAGTACATGTAATTTCCAATATTTGATGTACTACCAGCAACCTTCCCCTTTCAAAGGACAATATAGAATGAGAAGTTCCCTAATGTCATTCTCTAACAGAAGCAAACAGCTCATCTGTTCTCTCTCTATTCTCCTCTGTACATGTTTTACACTGTGGTTAATAAGTGCCTAACTAGTAAGTTTCCTAGCTTTCAATATTTTAAAACCATTATTGATATTTTACATTTTGTATAAAATTTGTTTTAAAATTTATTATTATTATTATTCAGTGAGAGGAGGGGAGGCGGAGAGAGAGACTCCCACATGTGCCCCAACAGGGATCCACCTGGCATGCCCACTAGGGGGCAATACCCAGCCCCTCTGGGGCCATTGCTCTGTTGCAACCAGAGCCATTTTTTTTAGCACCTGAGCTGGAGGTGGCCTCAGCACCTGGGGCTGTTTCAATTGAGCCATGGTTGAAGGAAAAGAGGAGAAGAGAGAGAGAGAGAGAAAGAGAGAGAGAAGTGAGAAGCAGATGGGCACTTTCCTGTGTGCCCTGACTGGGAATCAAGCCCAGGATGTCCACATGCTGGGCCAATGCTCTACCACTAAGCCAGTTGGACAGGGCCTAGTTTTTTGGGTTTTCCTCTGAGTTAAATCATATTGTAATAATGGTACACTTTCAAGTTTTCTATAGCTTGAACTTCCTATTCTTACTCCATATCTAGTATAATTTATATTTTTTTTCCGGGGCTAACATTACCTATTCTAAAAATCAGAGTATTGAATAATTTATCCTCTCTAACAACTTATCCTCAAAATATCCACATTAGGTGTTGTCAACCTAAGTGTTTTATAGCACTGCAACCTTTCCAACTTCTCTGTAGTTTGTAGCTTAGCTTATATATCCATTTGATTTTTCTCTTTCTACTCAGCTTTTGAGATGAAAATAAATGCAAAATTATCACCTTCAATTGTAATTCAATGCAATATAATAATTATATTTCTTTGAATTCTAATGTCCCCATTTTATTTTTAGAAACAATTATTTATTAAGTAGGTAGGATTAGTTCCATAACCTGATACAATGAGATAGGAACCTCAGATTTCCTGATTCTTCAAAGAACAACTTACACAGTCACCAGGACATCACAATCACATAACATACACTACCCACTTGGCAGAGACTACTAATGAGTGGCTCATAAACTATATCCTGTTTGCAGTTATTTTTGTTTGAGCTGCATGGAATCAGTCAACATAATTTGTTTTTCTTATATGTTTCGATTAATAGACAAAACTTTAAAAATCAGAAGATTTCTCATAAAAATCTAGATTTTCCATTTTTCTTGAAAAATTAGGATGCCTGGTAACAATCAGGTCGAGTAGAGGGACAGGCACTCCAGTTTGCCACAGCTGTACCTCTCACGCCTTTCAGCCTGACCTTGAACGTGAGTGGCAATGATTATTCATCATGGCACTCAAGCCATTGTTTTTCTTAGGTCATGTTACCTGCCTGATGCCCACAGGCACTGCCATGTTAGAGTCCCTATCTGGCGACCTGCCTGGTGCACCAGTTGACATGAGATCCATGAGAATTCCTTCAGACTATACTATAGGCAGGTTGGGGCTTGCTCCATGGTCTTCTTTGATGGCTTAACCCATTGACACTAGGCTCCTGAGCCTTCACCTATGAAGTTGGCAGAGAAAAAGAGCCTGTCTTTAATGACTGCAGAAGAGCTCACATGTCTTCTCTTCCTAACCCCACCCTGCTGTCCACTAGCCTTTCCAAAGTTAAGGCATCCTCAGTAAGGATTCTGCTGGCAAACAGCCCTGTTTGCTCTTGGATATCCCAGTACTCCAAAGGACTACTGTTTAAATGGGGGCAGGTGGGGATGGCATTCCCATAAAGGAAATACCCTCAGGCTCTTCCTTGATGTACTAGTCACTGCAAGGGAAAGGGAATGAAGGAGCCAGCCCATTGGCATAAGAAGGGAGGATGATAATCTCGTTTGAATTCTCTTAACTATATCTTTGCAATTTTCACTAAATGTTCCTCTCCTGATAGCAAGTCTCACATAATGTATCCTTGGGACTCCATTTGCCTTTGATTCTTTTCCCTAGTTGGAGTAAATGGGGCAAGGACTGAGTTCTGGTTTTCCAAGGAAGTTAGAAACATTTCCGGCTATTAAAATTGCTGAGTGTCAATTGCTGGCTGTTCTTCACTTCACATTGCTTGTGCATCCATGGCTTTAAAACCTTAGGCTTTTGGCCCATTAAATACTACAAACTTTGATTTTTGAACTATCCTCAGGGTTTTGAGGACTGTTTGTTAGTCTCACTCTTTTGATACCCACCAGGGAAAATGTCCAACTTGCTCTGGAACAGGATCGTTAACTGAAGCATCCACTATGAGAAGGAAAGTGCATAATGTTAAAAATGAAGTCACTGCCATGAAATAATACAGATGTGTTCTTTACAGTGAATTCTGTGCAAACACCAGGCAAGCTGAGACTTCCCTGATTGTGTATAGGGAATGTATTTTAGAAAATCACCAGCTGGGTTTTTCAGTGATTTTAAAGCTGCTGTGCTGTAGCATTTCAGAATAAAATAAGAAAATACCACCTACCAACTTGTCAAGTTTTTTGATGCAACGTCCCTTTACTTCAAAGCTTATAACAAAATTGATTTTCAGTGTTTTTCATTTCAACTTGCAAACCCCATGAATAACTACTCTAAAATAATTTTAATTTAGGAAGGTTCAGGAACTGGTGAACAATTACTAATGACTGTTTTATGCTTAGCCAAAAGATATTGAATAAGAATGTAGAGGAAGAACATGCATGTTTAGAAGAACCATGTGATAAGGAGAAAAAGGGCCAGAAACTGATTTTCCATGATAACAAGAGTAATTCAAAACTTTCTAAATTTATAGTGGGATTGAACTCCCCAAAATATGTGAATTCCTTACAGAGGCTGTAAATCAGATTCTAATGGGTTTGCTACTGGAATGTCATTCATTGATTATGACTGTCTGATGAGATAGTCATTTGAGAAGAGATTTTTAAAAATTCAGCAGATCATCTAGATATTCGAAAACTTCTGGATAATAGAATTTTCCACTTTGCATTCAAAAAGAATTGTATTGATAGTTATTTTGAAGGCATATGTGAATCCAGGTTTTCATGTCCTGGAGTTTATATACTTTGGGGAGAAGGGCTTTTTTAAAGAAAAATATACAAAATTATGAATATAAACTATGGTAAGAAAATAAGTATTTAGAAAGAAATCACAACAAATTAAAATCTCAAAAGCCTAAAACAACACAAAGATCACAAAATCTAGAAAATTTTAAAAATTCTTTTAATGAACTTCCTGATACATCTCAATAGCACTTTTCTTTATAGCTTTTGGCTGCATACTAGTTAATAGTCTTTCTTTGTGTGTGTGTGTGTGTGTGTGTGTGTGTGACAGAGACAGAGACAGAGAGAGGGACAGATAGAGACAAACAGACACAAAGGGAGAGAGATGAGAAGCATCAATTCTTTGTTGTTCATTGATTGCTTTTTCATATGTGTCTTGACGGGGAGCTGGGGGGGCTACAGCAGTGACCCCTTGCTCAAGCCAGCGACCTTGGGCCCAAGCTGGTGAGCCTTGCTCAAACTAGATGAGCCTGTGCTCAAGCTGGTGAGATCGGGGTTTCGAACCTGGGTCCTCCACATCCCAGTCTGACGCTGTATCTACACTGTGTCACCACCTGGTCAGGCTTAATTGTCTCTTTATATGATAATAATTTCAGAATATAATTTTTATCCAAAGAATAGAAAGATAATTTAGCTTTTCCTCTGGCATAATTAATTTCAACTTGCATATTCTTATCAAAATATGGAAAAGTTTTGATAAGTTTGGAAAAGTTTTAGCTTCCTAATCCCTTGTTGATCAAGTTCATGTACAATTTTAATATTGTTGCTAAATTTGGCAATACCTTTATAAGGTTTTGTTCATACATGAGGTATTGGATTTCAGGACATTTCAAGATCTCTTAGGCAGTGACTGACCTGATAGCACTGATTAACCAATTTGCCATTGATGTCCTTGGCTGGATCTGCACAGTGGGGTGAAGGAACACTCCGGGAAATCATTCCTACTGTGGGACAGCTAGCAATAACAGCTATCTAGGGGAGTGCCCAAACTACTTAAATATAACTGTACCTCCAACTCAGTTTCCTCTGGCAAATCCCCAAGATGCCTGCAGAGTAGAATTTCAGTGTACAGTAGAAAGAGGCAGTAGTTTTAACTGATTGTGATTAAAATATTCTTCTCTTGCCAATTTTATGTAATAGGCACAATAATTCCACTTTACCTCAAGGAGAAGTACTAGATGTAACAATTTACTCAATTTATATCTATTCTCTGAGAAGTGTCCGCTTAGCTCTGGATGAGTACTGGTCTATCCCAGCACAGCAAATTTAGAACAAACATAGTTGGGCTTTCTGTATCCCATTCAGTGCCTATGTATATTTCATAAGATATAAACTTGGTGACTAATCTCCTCTGTTCAAATTATAGCATTTCCAAGACCATCAACTGGGTTCTGATTCCTTAAGAAATAACCTGAGGGCCTTGGTCTGGTAGCTCCGTTGGTTGGAGCGCTATCACCATACACAAAGATTGTGGCTTCAGTTCTTGGTCAGGGCACACAACAGATTCAACTAATAAATGCATAATTAAGTGGAACAACAAATCAAGTTTTCTCTTTCTCTCTCTCTCTCTCTCTCTTCAAAATCAATTAAAATCTGGGAATTTATCTGACCCTCATGTAATAGGGAGAAAAAAGCATTCCTTATCAATGTAAGAATAGGAAGATATAAAATGTTAAAGAAATACATTGTTTGAGCAAAAGAAAAAGAACATGTAACATCTTTGTTCAATAGAAGATAAAATATATTGTTATAAATCATTAAATGTAAGGAACAGATATTAATTTATTATAGTTACAATTTATCTACATCAAGTGATATTTAACTGCCTTATGTAAGCAAAGCTTTGTCATAATTAAAATTTCATGCTTTCTCAAGACAGAGTTTAACTTCTGCCTTAAAAATGTCCTTACCATTGTGGCAGTAATTTGGCAAAGTGGTAGTTTCTAGCAAAAATTTCATTTGAAGGACACCAAAAGGTCAGCTTGTTCCAAAATATTTCTATATGCCATGGCTAAAGGGATATTTTCCTAGAGCATGTCCTTTTCTATTATGATAATATAAATTATTTAATTATATGAGCTATTTATCATCTTGATTTCTGTAGAGACAAGAAATCTGACAGGTTGAGGGTCAATAAAATTGAATGGAACACAGCCCAGACAGGGTCTTGGGGGGCCGCAGAAGTTTTGATCATAGATGACAGGGCTGGGGCAATGTCACAGGAACCAGCTACTGTGGAACTCTCAATTTTTCAATTTAATTTAGTGGACATAAAATATGCAAGTGTTTGTTTATGTATTAGTTTTCTAGAGTGTTTGAAAAGTTAGCAGATAGGGAATAACATAATCAGTAGTCTCTCTTTTCTAAATGTGATTTGGGTTTGTTTGTTTTTTAATGGTAGCATTTCATTTAATTAAAGAAGTAGATTGTAGCTAATGGAATCTGAGGAAGCCTAAGTACTACAAGATAAAATTTTTATAATTCAGTGTAAATTTTCCTGTTTAGTTTGCAACAAACTAATAGCAGTACTTGAAGCGGTTTTAAGAGGTATAAAATCCAATTCAAACTGGCCAAAGAACTTACTGTCTCATGTAACCTAATTTCTTCATGTTGGCTTAATCCAGGAGCTAAAGTAAATTAATTTATCTTTTTCACTCATGCTGTCTATTGTGGAGCATCATTTTAAGGTTACAAATGGTGGCTTCTTGATCTCCAGGCTTATATGTTCCAAGATTCAATACCAGTAGAAAAGAGAGAATATCTCTTGCCAGTAACTCCAGCAAGAACCCTACATTTTGTTCTTCCTGGACCAACTGGGGTTACATGCCCAGCTTAAATTAAAATATTCTCTAGGGAAAAGTAGCAGTGTGACTTGCCAAGTCTGATTCACATACTTTTTCCTGGAACAAAAGATGAAAGTGTACCTTATAGCACGATGACAGTGGGAGAGAAAAGGACATAAAAGAAATCCATACACAATACTGTTAGCAAAGGAGAGAGAATGATCATTACAGAAAATAAGTGGCATCTACCCTTTGGTAACTCAACATCAGTACACATTTTCCTTCACACATATGAACTTACAAACACACCTTCTCTGGATACATAATGATGCAAACATCCATGTGCACTTCCCAAAAGGCAACAACTCATTGCCTGGACCAGTTAATGCATTTAACCCTAAATTTAAGATATCTGAATGATGCATGCTTTTAACCCTTTGAGTAGTGAATTTTTTTTTTCATGCTCTTTGACTCCCAGGAGTGAGTTTTTTTTTTTTTTCAAAAAATGAAATTAGTTCCAGTTAGTTTTATTAACTCAAAATCATGTTTGTTTGATAACCAATTTATGAAAACAAGAAGACATACATTTGCCTTTTTTAATGTTGCCTTACACATGTACGATCGTACTCTGGATGGTCAGGAGGCACGAGGACCTACATGAACATTCGTACTACTCCAAGGGTTTAAATAGGTCTGGATATAATGTTCCTAATCTGAGAACCTATGGATAAATAAATGCAGACCCTAATCACTTCCAATATACTCAAATGCAACTGTAGATTGAAATAGGCTAATTTAAATTTAGAACTCATATAAAGAAGAGGATAAAATGGGGGAAAGAGGGCAGAATGTTTTTTTTATTTGAAACAACTGAGAGTGGTTGCTGATTCAATAGCATGTATCGTACATATCCTGCGGATAAGGAACAATGTGGACTTTTTGCTTGGGAAATAAAAAATCCTTGGTCAGACAATCTGGTGGCCTCTGGTTCTGTTTCTGAAAGGATCTGCCTAGTCTGGTATCCTCCACAAATAATTAGCATCAGTTAGGAGTCTTCCTGGGATGGATATGGGTCCTTAGCAGCATACTTCCTGTTGGTGCAAAAAAGGCAGGGATGTGAGAGCCAATAGTGCATATCTTTTCTCACTTCTGAGCTCAGTGACAGATATTGCAGCTTAAAATGACCATAGTGGGTGTAGTTACATCACAGAAATCAATAAATGCCTCGAATAGGTTCCCCTCCTTGTATCCAGTTTTACTCTCTATCAGGACATCCTGAGAGGAGGCCTAGAAAATACTTAGGACTTAAGGGCTGAGCAATCACCAGCTTTTATTCGCTAAAATTTTGTTTACGATATTTGAGATTTCTGTAGTAATGCAATTTAAGAATTGAGTTGAGTCTGCAATTTTGTGGGTTAATCACCAAAACTCACCAAATCTGTTTATCTTGTTAAATTAGAGTCTTTCAATTTAGAATCCAGGCAGGGGATGTACACTTCTTAGCACTTACCCTCAGTTTCTTCTTTATTTTCCCAGACCGGTGTCAAGTCCTCTATCTTGCCCTTTGTCTCACAGCCCAGTGAACATATGGTCTGCAAGTGAAGAGGCAGTAACTAAGCAGCCTTTAGCCCCCCCAGGCTGGAAGCCCACTGAATATTTGCAATTAGAATATTTATCCTTTTTTTGCAATGAGAATTCATAACAAGAGATGCTGGGAGCCTGAACATCAGACTCTTTAAAGTGCCAAATTCATCTCATGCTAGGTTTCCCACCTCCTGCTTTGTCTGCATTTTTCTAGTTTGGTACAGAGAAATTTGTTTTTATAATATTACAAATCTTCAGATCACTGGACCCTCAGGCATTTTGGATTATAGCGCATTGGCAAAAGAATGCCTCTTTGAGCATAGATACATTTTAAAAATCTTTCCAATGGGTCCATTTCTATGAACTCTTGACTTCCTTGTATGAGAAAAATCAAGAGTTTAGTAGCCTGCAAACCAAGTGAAGAATGTATCAGGGAGGAACAAGTGCTCAACTGTGCTCGATGTCAAAGCTGATAGGTCAATGTGCTAAATGCCAATGCTAGTAAGTCAAGAAGAATGAGGAGGAAAGACTGAGCATGGATTTGGCAATACCAAGGTCTGTGATCCCCTTGACAAGAGCAGTTTTAACAGAGTGATTGGGGGGAAATGGAATGGGTTTCAGTGACAATAGGATGAGAAGAAAGTATTTGGGAAGGTTTTGCTGCAAAAGTAGAGCTTTGAAGATTATTTTCACCCCTGTGAAGTTCTGACTACATGTCCCTGAGTATAATTCCTTCAATAAGACATGTAAATCTTTACTGGATTAGTTACATTCCTGTAACTACTTTAGCCCTAATTTATTACCACCTGATGGCACCTACAGATATAACAGAATGAGTTTTTTTTTTAAGTATACTCTTTTCAGTTATTCAACAGTTTAACAAGGGTGTTAACTACAGCTATTGGTTAAGAATTTGTGACAGCTAATAAATTTATTGACTTGAATTGCTCAGAATCTCTGAATTCTCCTTGTAACTCGTTCACTGTAAAAATGACTAGAAGACGGTTACCTAACTTCCATATATATATGTATGTATGTTTGCATGTATATGTATCTTATATATGTGTGTATAAATGTTATATATAAAGTTTTTCATTACTAAAATGAAGATTAAAAGGATACCTATTCAATGCAACAATAAGAACAAATAAATATACCTAATAAATAGTTTGAGGTCTAATGAACAAATATGCAGGCGTCTCCAAACTACAGCCCACGGGCCACATGCAGCCCCCTGAGGCCATTTATCTGGCCCCCGCCGCACTTCCGGAAGGGACACCTCTTTCACTGGTGGTCGGTGAGAGGAGCACTGTATGTGGCGGCCCTCCAACGGTCTGAGGGACAGTGAACTGGCCCCCTGTGTAAAAAGTTTGGCGACCCCTGAAATATGGTATCAGTTCAAGGCATTACTAATTTACTTACATTTTTATCGATTACATTTTATTCTACTTAATATATACTTACTGGGAAATCTCATTAAAATCAGAATAACCGATTTTTAAAGATATCATCCACTGGAAGGTCTAAGTTTGAGAATGAATAAATTTACTTAGGCTTTGCTAAAAGCCTTGAATTTTAAAGGTCTTACAGTTTATATATAATAAGGCTCAACCCCCCACCATTTGTAGATAGTGTGCATTTCGAAGTAATACTATACTAGCTATTTTCTTGACCTTTTGAAGAGAGCTTAAGTATAAGAAGAAACGAAGAGCAGTGATAATGGAGGGAAATGTTCAACAGTATCGTTCAGCTGAGTTCTTACCTCCTACCTTCTGTATGCTGTTTTTAGTAGTAGGAGCTATTCTCAGTGTTACTTTGCATTTTCATGTGGAGGAGAGAAAAGTATCTTCACTCCTTATAGGACAAAGAGGTAGGCATGATGGAAGAGGAAGGGCTCGTTTTGCTCTGTTTAGCAAAACTGTCCAGTTCCCCTGAGAGGGACTTCGGACTTCTCTGCTCTGCACCTGTATTTCCACTGCGTTCAGCCACTGTCCTATATTTGGGATGGTAGCTTCAAGCAGTTGGCAGCTCATTATTACTTCTTTCCAGTGTCATGAATATGGTAAACTTATATCCAGCCAATTTTCCAGATTAAACTCATCCTCAGGGTGAGTTTGATACTGAAAAATACACAACACTTCAAGCTCCTGGCCATGTTACAAGAGCATAGTCAGATCCCACACTGAGTTCACTCATCCTTCTGCACACTGAACAGGTCCCACTCCTGACTGTGGCCTTCACTGTGCGATTATGTTTCCTGTGAGCCTGTAGACGCATATTTTGAAATACTGACTTTCACATTATTTAGTATAGGGCTAAGTATAATGCCAGTGCTATTATATAAGAAAACACAACAGAAAACTATTCCTCCATGGTTCCTACTTCTTAACCATTAGTCACCATTTCTACAGATATTAAATAGTTGATATGTTTTGAATATTTAATATATAATTATAAAGTAATATTGTTTATGATAGTAATATATTCATTTTCATATTTAAATTTTAACTAATTTAAATGTACTCCACACTATTAGAGAAAAATTATGGGAAGTAAATTTGGCATAAGTGGATAACTATTATGGAGATGGTGATCGTATTGTGGTTTTGAGGATGTCCTAGAATAGCTGGCAGTACTGAATCAAATATCATCTCTTTGAATTCTTTCTGTTATTGACCACAACACAATGAAGATTTGTTGGATAACATTCATAAGTGGGTGAAGTTATTTTAATCCGAAAAGAATGAATGGGATTACTACACTAATTTCAGTCTATTAGTCTGATCTAACCTAGAATAAATACTTAAAGTTAATCAGATGACAGCGAACATTATATTCAGTAACCAGTGTTTATTGTACTAGCTATGTAACGGGTACTGAATGTGTATTTTATCTCATTTACTCTTCCAAGCAATTGTGTTAGGGCAGTCCATTAGGAGATAATGAGGGTCAGAAGCTAAGTAGCTATTCCAGTATGACACTGAATATAAGAGGTGGAGCTGGAATTCAAACCCAAGTGTCCATCTTCCCAGTCTAATATTGTTGACCACTAAACTCTGTCACCATGCTGGGTAGCAAAAGGATGAAGTAATGGTTTCTGCCTTTAAGCACTCCACAATGTGAAAGGAGAAATGGATGGATAAATACAGAAATGATATATGTAGTATAATGAGAACTATAGAATATGGATATACAAAATGACATGTGAACATGGAGGCAGGAGGTAGCAGTTGTGTCTGGGTAAATCACAGAAGTGAAATCTCATGCAGAAAGGAAAAGGGGTATTAAGAGCACATTAAGAGCCACCAAAGAGGAAAAGACATTAACACATCATGGAAATCCTGCAAAGTTTGGTACTGGGGTAAGAGGTGCTTGTGGCAGGAGCATAAGAATTGAATATGGCAATGATCTGAATTTACTCTATTGAATAACTGAATATTAAAATAGTCTGTAAGGATCAGGGAGCATAAATTAGAGGTTAAGTGACTAAACAGGACTTATGACTTGCTAAGTTCTAAGCCAGCTCTATTTCTCTAGTTATTTTAATTACTTTGTCAGCATCCTTCAGAACACATTCTTTCTGTAGATATTTTGTTTCAGGTCAACAACTTTGAGTGCATTTTGGCTAATGCCTCATTATTATGCTAACTGTATTTTCTTTGTTGAAACTCTGTATTACAGTGTGTTACTATATATGGCAGGGTATGATTTGGCCTTGTGGAAGTTTGGGCCATTATCATTGGCTTTAGATTGAACAGGGTTATTTTAAGGTTATACACTGACGCTACAAAGGATTGAATTATTTATGACTTTAATATTCACCAGTGTTTCTAGCTCAAGATCCAATATACCACTGAATATTATCTGTCAACAAAACTGCATCTGTTCCATTTGTGGATGACTGATAAAACAAAGCAGTTTGAATTGTTGCTTTGAATTCAATATGGGTTAAATTTCTGCCCCAACTCTTTCAATAACAACAATAATAATATTTGTTATACATATTTAAAATTTATAAAAATAATATAAATACAAAATTAAAAATTTAAATATGTCTAACAAATAAAATATTTGTTTTGATACTAATTAGCATCAATCATAATGGATTCATAAGATTGACATATATATCAATATCTATACTATATTACTATATTTACTAATTTTATTTTTGCACAATAGAGACTAATTTGGGAAAATAGGTATCTTCCTCAAACACTAACTGTAAGTCTCAGCTACATTTCTGTAAAAAAAAAATATCAGGGTCTGGTATAAACATGTTTTTTTAAAATTATGAGTGAACACCTCTATCTCATTTGACCACTTTTTTCTTTATACATAACTTCAATGAAGCCTAAGGAAAATGCAAATTAGTTATTGTGAAAGAAGAGATAGAAGAAATATTTTTAAATTCTACTCTTTAGAAGGCATTTGAAAAATAAATATATTGATAAATTTATAGAATTAAATCTTAGAGATAGAAAGCAGTTAGGAGTTCAATCTTTTTTTTTTTTTTTTTTTTCCTGAAGCTGGAAACGGGGAGAGACAGACAGACTCCCGCATGCGCCCAACTGGGTTCCACCCAGCATGCCCACCAGGGGGCGATGCTCTGCCCCTCTGGGGTGTCGCTCCGTTGCAACCAGAGCCGCTCCAGCGCCTGGGGCAGAGGCCAAGGAGCCATCCCCAGCACCTGGGCCATCTTTGCTCCAATGGAGCCTCAGCTGCAGGAGGGGAAGAAAGCGACAGAGAGGAAGGAGAGGGGGAGAGGTGGAGAAGCAGATGGGCGCCTCTCCTGTGTGCCCTGGCCGGGAATAGAACCCGGGACTTCTGCATGCCAGGCCGACGCTCTACCACTGAGCCAACTGGCCAGGGCCTAGGAGTTCAATCTTAATCATTAAAAAAAATTTTTACAAAAATGTCAACATCAAAAACATCAACCCTAACATGAGTCTTCATTACCTCACAGTGATGCAGCACAGGGCTATTCTGGGAATAGTGTTAGGAAATGGAACGTCTTAAACAGTATTTACTATTTTTTCCAAGAAACAATGTTACATCTGGGAGTTGCATTATTGACCAAAACTTTGACATAAAATCAATCACAGATATGTCCAATGATATCATATAAAAGTAAATACCGAGTCATAGTGCAGACTAAAGGAAATGATGCAAATCAGGCCTAGCACAGTGCCTGGCATGCACAGGCAGGCGTGTGAGTTTCTGATTACTTTGGCTGCCTAACGTATTACCCAAAACTTAATGGCTTAAAATAATAATGATTACTTACACTCTCTTATGGTTCCCCTGGGTCCAAAACCAGAAATGAGACAGGGCACTGCAGGCTCACTTGTTCTCTGCTCCCTGGTCCGAGGCTTCCACTGGCAGAGACAAAGGCTGAAGGCTGAATCATCTGAAGGCTCATTAACTCATGCGTCTGGCAACTGCTAGTGGTTGTCAGTTAGGGGCCTAACTAAGGCTGTTGGCTGGGACACCTACACACTGCCTCTCTGTATGGCCTGAGTTTCCTCCAAATATGCTGGTTAGGGTCTAAGGACAACAATAAGATAGATAGGGACAAAGAGAGAGAGACAGACAGACAGGCAGAAAGAGGCTGCACAGTACGCTGAGGCTGTTTTTCCTTTTTTTGAACCCTAGCCTCAGAAATCAAGCAGCCTTACTTCTGCCACATTTAAATGGTCAGGGTAGTTATAGAGATCAACTTCACCTGTTAGTGCAAGCAGGTGAATGTCACTTTGTAAGAAGAGCATGTGGGATGTGGTATATATTGGTATACTCATCTTTGAAAATACAACTTCCCAAGTGTGGGACAGCTATGCTAGGCTTGCTTGCGGGTTTACCAGCTGCAAGCACTTTGCTTGATTACTGTGTGAACACATGGCAGAGGCATGTGTGCATAGCCTACATAAGGCTGTGGGTGCTGCCCCTGGGTGGCAATTCTGTCAGATCTCTCTCCCGTCACTGTGAGGTGCGGTTTTCCTTGCTCCCTTGTCCTTACTGCGAGTAACAGATTTTCCTTTGTTTATTAGCTCTTTCCCTTTTGTTGTTTATTTGCTCACCTGTCCTTGAGAGCCTCCAATAAACAGGTATATAGCTCAACCTTTTCTGGCTCCGCAGTTCCTCTACCATCTGCCCAAATCCAACGTGAACCTGCCTGGCCTTGGCCACTGGCATTACACCTGATGTAGTGGGCAGGGTTTGGAGCAGATGGGTTTGGAGCAGCCGACACCCTTGAAGGGTAGGGTAGAGGAGTGGTCGCTGTTCTCCAGCATATGGTTCCCCGTGGCTGTCCTTCAGGGGGCCATAGGCTGGGTGTTTTTTACAGCTCTGTGAGAAGAAACCGAGAATCCTGTGCAAGAGGTGGCCCGAGAAGGTCAAAAGCTCCAGGGTGAGCTGTGGAGCAAGTGACAACAATGGCATGAGCTGGAATAGTCAAGGGAGAAAGAGCTACAGGTCTGAGAATTGCAAGTCAGTGCAAGCTGAGAAGCAGTGATGGTGTGAACTGGAGCAAGCACTGGAGAGGGAGGCAGACTGGGTTCCAGAGTTGCACTGTGAGGTGCAGGCGGAACACCAATGGCGCCTGAAACTGGAGCGATCTCTGGAAAAGGAATTATGGGTTTGCTAGTTGCAGTTTTCCCTGGAAGCTGAATGTTGGCAGTGACAGCTGTTGGAGAAACAACTGTGGGTTCAGGAGGAGAAACAACTGTGGGTTCAGGAGCTCAAGAGTTGGTAGCCACAGGAGCTGAAGCAGGCAAAGATGACGGAGCTGCATGCCTGCCAGCTGGTCCACTCTTGAGTGGGCAGGAGCAGACATTTCTGACTCTTCCTCTGCTGAGGGGGAGGCTCTGGCTGCAACTGCTGTTCCCAGACTCAGAGCCCAGCCGGTAGTTACCAAGAAGGTAAAATCCCAGCAGCAAAGAGTCCCTCAGGGGCAGCCACAAGCTCCTCTACAGATAATAAAGCACTCTGTGGTCTGGCCCTACTACACCCAGGCAGAGCTGTTGAAGTTGGGGTGCAATTCAGGCAGAAACCCATGGAGCCGCTGGCAGCCTAGCTAGTGAGGTTGTGGGACATAGGGGTGGATGGCATCATGCTCTCTGAAACAGAGATGGAGAAACTCGCCACCATTATCACACACTTCGAGGCAGCATCTTCAGAATGGCCATGACAACCCAGGAAACCATATCCTATTAGAATGGGTGATGGCTGCCATTTGTATGGTCTGGCAGAATGCTGGGGACTTGCTGGGGGCAGTGAGTCGGTAGCAGTGCTACAGTGAGTTAGTAAAGGTCCTTCGGGAACTAGGTATGAAGATGCTGCTTTCCATCTGGAACCTCATGGACCAGATGAGGAAGTGTTTATGGCTGGATGAAAGATTTTATCGTCTGCAGTGCCTCCAGCTCTCTTTGGGTCACTAGTGGCATTCCTGGGCCCCTGAATGGGACAGCCTATCAACGCAGTTACACAGATGGTAGCAGATTTGGGGGAGCTGTAAGTAGCATGAAATCACAAATTAATTCCACCACTGGCTGCTCTGGTGCTGCCCCTTCGACTAGCAAGAGAAATCGGCCTGTGAAGTTTTCCTGAACACAGTTGTGGGTAGATTTAATTGCAGCTGGGGCAGAGAGGGAAATTTGATGGCAAGCCTAATAAGGTTCTTTGGAGCTTTGGCAGCAGCTTAAACCAGGACAGAGATTCTAGCCGCTGAGACAAACGGCCCAGCAGCTACTTTAAAACTTGGTGCACGGGCGGCATAGTTACAAGATTAGATGATGGAGACGGCTGAGGGAGAGGAGGACCTGCAAGACCCGCTGTTCCAGTGTGAATAGAGGGAAGGCCAAGGGACCCGTCTAACAGGGACAGGCAGGGACCGGAGACCCCATGTGGAACTGACTATCCTCTGGTCCCCTTCCAACGTACAATGGGTACAGGCCTTGGTGGATACAGGTGCAGAACATTCACTCCTTTATGGAATCCCAGAACGGTTTGCTGGGATCCCAGTGGCCATTGATGGTTATGGGGGCCAAACTGTTTGAGTGAAGCCTGTAACTATTCTATTGGGCATAGGAAGACTGCCTCTAAGCCATCTAAGGTGTATCTCCTATTCCTGAATATATTTGGGGGGTAGATGTCTTACAAGGACTGTGATTGGAAACTGCAGCTAGGAAGTTCTGCCTGCAACTCTGATTCTTGAAGGCAGTGTTGTGGGGACACGCAGCACATTCCCCATTGTGGACAAGGCCCACCAGGGGTGAGGATGACAGAGACACAGAGACCCAACTCCAGAGACCAGGTTCAGTGATGTAGATCTGCTTTATTCAGGAAGTAAGCTAGCTTATATATACAGGGTCAGCCAATGGCTGAAAAGGTCAGGGAGCTGCTTGGTTGGCACTGAGTTACTTCCTTACAGTGGGCGAGCTCCCTCCTGGGTGTGCCTAGGAGGGTTGCAGGTGCTGGAGTGTTCTCCCAGCATTTCATCAGCCACAGCTGTTAGGAATGTGCTCTGCATTCTATCTACATTTCCCTCTTTTTTAATTAGGGCCAGTTGGATCTGATGAATGACAGCTTGCTGTTGTCTTTATGGGCAGGATAAAGCCAGGGTGGGGAAAAGCAACCCACACATGGGGATCTGCCTGCATCTGGGAGCCAGCGGTTACTATAGCACATATAAGCAGGAACAGAGTCCCAGGGCCTGGGGGCTGGTCAGGGGCCATTTTCTGGTCTTGCTCCGCTAAAGCCTTCATATCCCCCCAGGTGATGGGGTGCGCACATTGGCCACGAGGTCTTCGTCTGGAGACTCGCCATCTCCTGGGTTGGGGGGTTCGTTG
Source organism: Saccopteryx leptura (assembly GCF_036850995.1). NCBI lineage: Eukaryota > Metazoa > Chordata > Mammalia > Chiroptera > Emballonuridae > Saccopteryx > Saccopteryx leptura. The sequence goes on along the minus strand of NC_089506.1, from coordinate 90,620,369 downwards.
GAGGGGTCATCTTGGGACACTGAGACTGGCCTTATGTTTCGTCCTGGGATCCAAATTGGCTGAGGGCTGTTTTCTGGAAAGACACAAGCACAACCTCTCCCCTGCTCCAGAAGGGGGTGTGGACCCCACCACTGTGCCGTGGCTGGGTCCTTCCAGTGTACCAGGGGTAAAGGGGTTCGGGAGTGGCAACTTCTGCTTCTTTGGTTGTCGGAGCCGATGGTGCAGTTAACAATTCGGTTGGTTTTGTTTTTGAGCACTCAGCCGCGAGTGTGTTAAACTCAGAGACTAGGCCACTTTCCTTCTCAGTGGAGAAGGGCAAATAGGGAGGTAGGGGCTCCTCAGGGAGAGGGGTAGAGGGTCCTCGGCAGGAGATGGCTAGTAGGGCAGGAGTGAGACCAAGGGGGAAGGTTTGCCCTTCATGTACTTCTGCTGAACGGATGCGCCGGAGAGCTCCGGCCCAAAGAGGTGTGTCTCGAAGCCAAGGGTTGAAACCTGATAGGATTTCCTAGTAGGTACAAAGATCCTTTTCTTTCTTTTTTTTTAAATTATTTTTATTTATTCTTATTAGAGGAGAGAGAGAAAGAGAGAAAGAGAGAAAGAAAGGGGGGGGGGGAGGAGCAGGAAGCATCAACACCCATATGTGCCTTGACTGGGCAAGCCCAGGGTTTTGAACTGGCAACCTCAGCGTTCCAGTTCGACGCTTTATGCACTGCGCCACCACAGGTCAGGCTACAAAGATCCTTTTCATTAACTTTAACTTGCCTACTCTGCAATAGGGCATGGAGGGATCGAGCTTGCGGGGCTTGGGAGTGAGGGAGAAGGTTTCCTATTGCAGAGGGTCACTCACCCGTCCCTTGGATGCCAGTTGGGTCCCTGCTCCAGCGCCAGTTGGGGACACTGAGGGTGAGGACGGCGGAGATGCAGAGACCTGACTCCGGAGACCAGGTTCAGTGACGGAGATGCAGAGACCTGACACCGGAGACCAGGTTCAGTGATGCAGATCTGCTTTATTCAGAAAGTAAGCTAGCTTGTATACACAGGTTCAGTCTATAGGGTGTTACAGAGTGTCCTTCACAGCCAGTGGCTGAAAAGGTCAGGGAGCTGCCTAGTTGGCGCTGAGTCACTTTCTTACAGTGGGAGAGCTCCCTCCTGGGTGTGCCTAGGAGGGTTTCAGGTGCTGGAGTGTTCTCACAGCACTGTATCAGCCACAGCTGCTAGGAATGTGCTCTGTGCTCTACCTACATTCCCCCTTGCAATTACCTGTTCCCCTACATGTGACTAGCTATACCTCCTGGCAGGCGGCTATGAAGAAATCACTGGGACAGTCCTTGAACTGGAAAAGGTGGGAATCATCCAGTTGGCACACAGCCCTTACAACTCCCCAGTGTGGCCTGTGCACATACCAGATGGAACCTGGTGAATGACAGTAGATTACAAGGAACTTAATAAAGTTGTTCCCCCTTTTCATGCTGCTGTACCCTCAATAACTAACCTGATGGATTGGTTTAACCATGAGTTGGGGACATACCACTTTGTGGCAGTTTTGGCTAATGCTTTTTTCTCTATTGATATAGCTACAGAGTCAGGACCAACTTGCCTTCAGTTGGGAAGGGACACAGTGGACCTTTACAGTATTACCCCAGGGCTATTTGCATAGCCCCACTTTGTGCCATGGGCTGGTGGCTGCTGACCTGGCTAAATGGAAACAACCACAGGCAGTTCACATATCCTGTATGATTATATCAATGACTTTATGCTAACTAGTGACTCTCTTCCAGATTTGGAGCAAGCAGTCCTCACCCTGCTATCCCTTATGAAAGCGTGTGACTGGGTGGTCAACAGAGCAAGTTACAAGGACCTGGGTTATCTGTTAAGTTCTTGGGAGTTGTCTGATTGGTTAAGACAAATGTTATCCCTCACACAGTTATAGATAAGATCCAAGCATACCCCGTGCCCACTACAGTAAAGCAGTTACAGGAATTCCTAGGTCTGTTGGGGTATTGGTGAGCATTCATACCCCACTTAATTCAGTTACCGTGTCCCTTATATCACTTTATTTGGAAGAGGGTTTGCTGGGATTGGACTGAACAGGTACAAGGTGCATTTTCAGAAGCTAAGAGAGCTGTCAAGGTGGTACAGGCCTTGAATGTGTTTGATCCTGCCAGGCCCTGTCAGCTTGATATCTATGTAACCCCTGAGGGGTTTGGATGGAGCTTGTGGCAATGGACAGAGCGCCTATGGCAACCTTTTGGGTTTTGGTCCCAATTGTGGAAAGGCGCTGAAGTTCGTTACTCATTAGTGGAGAAGCAGTTGGCAGCTGTGTATGCTGCCCTCCTAGCCACTGAGAATATTACAACTGCAATATTAGTTACAGTCAAGACCACATGCCCTATTGCAGGATGGGTGAAAGACTGGGCAACCAAACCTCACTGTGGTATGGCCCAAACCTGCACCCTAGCCAAGTGGGGTGCATCCTTGCAACACTCTTTGCTCTTAGCACCAGCCTGTTGAGAGCAGAACTGCAGGAAGTATTGGGTCCAGTCACCTCTGTGACCTTAGAGTCAGGTACTGCTGGGACTCAGGAGGCAGAACCTGAAGTCAGTCCCTACCAGGAGGGGAGATTGCCCATCCCCAAGGATGCCTGGTATACTGATGGTTCCAGCAGGGGCCAACCTGCCAACTGGATGGCCATAACCTTCCATCCGGCCACTGAGACTATTTGGATGGATACAGGTACAGACCAGAGCAGCCAGTGGTGGAATTAAGAACCATATACTGGTTGCCCTTAAGAAACTTCACCTCTGGTGATCTGCACTGACAGAAGGGCTGTCTATCGTGGACTGACCCTTTTGATTGCTACTTGGCATATTAATCAGTGGATGGTAATGCACCATCCACTATGGGGTCAGGCTATGTGGCAGGACTTATGGGAAATAGGACACCAGAAACAGGTGACAGTATATCATGTCACAGGGCATGCCCCTCTAGCCCATCCTGGGAATGATGATGCAGACACTTTGGCAAGGGTGCAATGGTTGGAACTGCGCCTGCAGGTGACATGGTACAGTAGCTCCACCGGCATCTGCTCCATGCGGGACAGAAAACTATGTGGGCTACTGTTAAGGTGTGGAACTTGCCTGTGTCCTATGCAAAGGTACTTGCAGCCTGCAAGCAATGTATAGTATGTTCCAAGGAGCACCGTCGAAGACAACTGGCATCACTTGGACAGATCCGGAGAGGTTGTGCTCCACTGACCCACTGACACGGTGGCAACTAGACATCATTGGACCCTTACCAAAGTCAATGGGCAGTGATACAGGCTCTGGACCGCCTGTGTGCTGCATATGGGCGAGCGCTGGCTCTTGAATGTGACAATGGTACTCAATTCACTGGTTCAATGGTGAGGCAATGAGCTCAAAAGCTGGGGGTGGACTGGAAGTACCATGTTCCCTACCACCCCCAGGCTGCTGGTATCATGGAGTGGTATAATGGACTCTTTTTTTTTTTTAAGATTTTATTTATTCATTATAGAGAGGGGAGAGAGGGAAGGGAGAGAAGCAAGAAGCATCAACTCCCATATGTGCCTTGACCAGGCAAGCCCAGGGTTTTGAACCGGCAACCTCAGCGTTTCCAGGTTGATAATGGACTCTTAAGCAGGGACTGCAACAGGAGGGAGGCACCAGCTCCCTATTGAATGGACATGCCGCTTGTGGACAGTAATCTGAATTTTAAATGAGAGACCTCAATGGGGTGGGGGCACCTCCAGTGGAGGCCCTTCTGCACTGGGCAGCTGCTCCCATCCAGTTGCAGATACGCAACAAGGTCACTTTGCTCAAGCCAGGCTCTGGATGGCAGGGCAACGTGCTCTTGCCTGCCCTAACTACCTTCCTTAAAGGCCAACGGCTTCAATAGAGATGGCCCTGGACTATAAGGGCCCCCCACCTATGATGGGTGGCCTTGTTGGCACCGTGGGGTAGGGGGCTAGAGGTGGACCTCTAGTGAACTCCCTGGGCAACCAGCAGCTGGCCGCCTAAGGTAGAAGTGTATTATCCCTTGAGACACCATTATGAAAGGCACCTTCATAATTTCTTTATGGCCTATAATGAGTTTTCCCATTTTGCTGCACATAGAACCAGCAGACCCTGTGCTGACCAATAAGGTTTGGAATGCCCACCTGGGGTGGCCTCTGGTATCTGCTACTGTGCTGTCGGCAGACAGACCTCTGGCCTGTGTTCTGCCAGAAAAGAAAGATTTGCCTCTCTTGGTGTTGCTGACCACTATACCACTATATCATTTCACCCATAGCTGTGTTTGTAACTCTGTTGCTGTAGACCAGGCGTCCCCAAACTATGGCCCACCATGGGCCGCATGTGACCCCCTGAGGCTATTTATCCAGCCCCACCACACTTCCGAAGGGGCACCTCTTTCACTGGTGGTCAGTGAGAGGAGCACTGTATGTGGCGGTCCTCCAACGGTCTGAGGGACAGTGAACTGGCCTCCTGTGTAAAAAGTTTGGGGACCCCTGCTGACTGTACCATTTTGATTTTGTAATGTACCTCACTCCTCGCACAGTGAACACTATGGAAGAAACCTGTTACATAGATTGTGAGGCGAGCAACCCTAAAAAGGGGAATGTGTTAGGCTTGCTCGCGGGTTTACCAGCTGCAAGCACTTTGCTTGATTAGTGCGTGAGCACGTGGCAGAGACCCGTGTGTATTGCCTACATAAGGTAGTGGGTGCTTCCCCTGGGTGGTAATTCTCGCAGATCGCTTTCCCGCCACCATGAGGTGTGGTTTTCCTTGCTCCCTTGCCCTAACTGCAATAGCAGATTTTCCTTTGTTTATTAGCTCTTTCCTTTTGTTGTTTATTTGCTCGCCTCTCCTTGTAAGCCTCCAATAAACAGGTATGACCCAACTCTTTCTGGCTCTGCAGTTTCTCTACCATCTGCCCGAATCCAATGTGAATTGGCCTGGCCTTAGCCACTGGCATTACACCAACCTACCAATAATTTGAAATAATAAAATTACACTTGAAATTATAGAAATTAGAAGGGTCAAAGTGACTTTATAATGCAATTATTGAGAAATACAACCCTCTGAAGAAAATCAGAGTTCCAGAAAAGTAGAAGATCTGAGCAGGGTCATTCAACTAGTGATTCTAGTGTCCGGACTCTGTGGGGGCAGCTGTGTTAGGCTTGCTTGCAGGGTTACTGGCTGCAAGCACTTTGCCTGATTGGTGTGTGGGTGTGTGGTAGTGCCACATGTGTATGACCTGCATAAGGCTATGGGTGCTTGCACTCAGGAGAGATGGGGGATTGTGGGCGGCAGATTGCCTGCCCACCACTGTGAGGGGCCATTCTTGCTTTCTATGTGCCGGAGAAGAGGTTTTCCCCTGCCTGTGTGCTTGTCCGCCATTGTGAAACTTTATGAAATGAAATGGCCCTAATGCTTTCTGGCTCCACAGTTTCTCTACCATCTGCCTGAATCCAATGTGGACCTGCCTGACCTCAGCCACTGGCATTATAGGAATTAAACCCAGGGGTGCTGAATCTCAATTCTATAGTAATTTACCATATAAATATTCCATAAATGTGTCTGAGTGTGTTCATTGATTAGAAAAAGGGCTTAAAACTATTCATTTGTATTAAAAAATTTATATATGAGCAATCTGAATTATTATAACTGATATTGGGAGGGGATGCTTCCCAGCTGTGGTTAAAATCATGTAGGTGTGTCTGATGATTGGCTGGCTCATGACCTCCCTGACTTCTACGTACATGGGCTAGATGTATGAGGCAGTATTCAACAAGGCCGAGAGTGGAGAGGACAGTGCACTGTCTGTTCCTCAACCCTGTTTCATGTAGTTTCTTATTTGAGATTCAGGGAATCAGAGCTGAAGCAAAAGTTGCTTCAAAGAGAATCTGTCAGCCTGACTGGTGGTGGCACAGTGGATAGAGTGCCAACCCAGAGTGCCGAGGTCGCCGGTTTAAAACTTGAGGTCTCTGTCTTGATTCCATAGTCTCCGGCTTGATCCCGTAGTCACTGTCTTGATTCCGAGGTCGCTAGTTTGAAACCCAGTCAAGAGTTTGAGAAGCAATCAATGGATGCTCAACTAAAGTGGAGCAAGGAGTTGATGCTTATCTCTCTTGCCCTTCCCTTTCTCCCCCTCCCTTCCTCTCTCTATTTCTCTCTCAAAAAAAGAAAAAAAAGGAATCTGTGCAGAGTAAGCAGAGATGCTTTGGGTACCAGGTGACCCAAGTACAACCAGAATTTGGAGAGTGGCAATCCCCATTTTATGCACAAGGCACAATGGAGGGAATGTAATATGTTTGACATGTTGTAGTTTTGCAGGTTTGGGGGCAGTAACAATCACTTAGACAGAGAGGTCATGGAGCAGTTATAAAACCCAAGTACCTTAGGTTGTGCGCCAGGGGAAAAAAACAACAGGAGACTGGAGGACTATTGCTGCTCATGTGTCACACAGCTCCTGAGAAATCTTTGCACAATTAGGATTAGTTATTGTGGAATGGGGGGGAAGGGGGCGAGATGCAAATAATCCTTAAATCCGACAGTTTGTTGTGAAGAGTAACAGTACGATTGACATAAATACTAATGTAGACTCCTTTGAATCCACAGGCAGATCATTCCTGTGAAAATATGGTCACAGGAATAAACTAACTATAATTAGTTAGTTTGAATAAATATGGTCACTAATAAACTAATTATAATTAATATTTAATTAGCAATGATTTTATTTGACTTCTTAAAATTTTGAAGGTATTTGGAGGAATGATTTGGATAACTTATTTCTAAAAACAAACTGTTACCTTTTCTTCCCTTCATTCTGAGTCCTACAGAAGCATTATAAACTTATTCTACTCATCACCATTTTAGAGAACATTACTGAAGCACCTAACTACTTGAAAACATCATTATAGGGTTTTTTGTAGTTGAAATTTAGAGAGCCATAGCCTCTTAAATCTGCTGTCCTGTTTTTATTTTATTCTTTGCTGTTCTCAGAATCTCAATCTCTCTTTTCTCACTTCCAAGACTTCTTATTCTACCTGAAATCCAGGGCAGCTTTAGTTTAAAAAAGTCACAAAAATGCAGGTGCAATGGTGTGTATAAGTGGAGTGGGACTGAGTAGGTAGTAGAGGATGGATAACTTCTCATCAGAAGTACAGGCTCAAACCCTCACTCTGCTATTGACCAACTGTGCAAATTTGGGCCTGAGTTTCCTCGTCTGCAAAATAGGGATCACACACACACACACACACACACACACACACACACACACACACACTATTCCTAATGCATTTGTTGTTGAGATTAAATGAGTGAACACATAGAAAGGTATGAGGCACACTATAAGAATTCCCCATTACTTGGGTTACAGGAGAGTTATGAGCCAAGATTTTTTTTTTAAATAGCACTAACCAGATAGAGCACATTCACCCAACACCTCCCTTAATCCCTGCTCATATGATCCTCTTCTGCATGAGCTGACCTGTGTTTCAAGGTCTTTTTCCAGAAGTAGAGCACAGATGTTAACAGCATGGAATAAACAGAGGGGTAAAACACCAAAGCTTTGAAAAGTAATAACCAACATTTTATTTATTATTAAGAGATTTTAAGCATAAAAGTGAATGTAAACCACCTTTATTTCTCTGGGCTTAGAAAATTCCACTTCTAAGTCCTCTATAGCAAACATTATCAGAAGTAACTTTTGGCTAGTAATTTAGTGCTGTCACTATTTTTACCCTGGAAATCCAATGAAGAGATTTGGACTGTGAACCGACTTTCAAAGCCCAGCTCAAATTCTTGGTCAATTAACATCCCATAGACAAGCAATATGTCAACTAGTACACTAAAGCTGGTAAGCAGGGATTAAAAGGAAGGAAGGGAGGAAGGGAGGTAGGGAGAAAGAGAAAGAGAGAGAGAGAGAGAGAGAGAGAGAAAGAAAGAGAAAGAGAGAAAGAAAGAAAGAAAGAAAGAAAGAAAGAAAGAAAGAAAGAAAGAAAGAAGAAAGAAAAGAAAGAGCAAAAGCAGAGGTCCACTATACAAATGGGATAATAACATGGAAGGCGTTGGCTGGATCAGTGCTACAGCAGTAGTGACAGAGTGGATGGAGGAAAATAAACAACTGATTATTGGCACCAGGTTATGTATAATTAAGGATTTCACAGAAAGGGGGAAGATGTTTAACATAATGCAGTTTTTCCTAATTTTAGTCATCCAAAAGCCACCCTCATACAATTTTGCCATATTGACATACTTCTTGTATCATTGTTTGCTTAATATGTTTTTTTTAACAGAGCCACTTTTTAAAACCTTATGAAAAAAATAAAAAATAAAACCTTATGCATAAGTGGAAAACCAGAATAATTTTACATAAATAGAAAGTAAGTATAAAAAATACAATGAGAACAAAGCAATGGTATTAAATTATAAATATTGGTGTCTACTGAAGATTTTGACCTTAAGGCCTGATCTTTTTTGTTAAAAATGGATGTAGCCAGGTGTTAGAGAGATGTCAGAAACATGTGCTCCAGGAGATTCCAAGATGGCTGCAGAGTAGGTGAATGCTACACTCACCTGCTCCCAGCCCAAACCGAAATTACAGTGAAAACATGGAGCATTCAACTGGAATAACCAACTGAAGGCTAGTTGAATTGAAAAATTCTAAACAACGATTTACAGAAGATTCCACAAAGAGATTGGTAAGAAAGGTGAAGGCACAGAAAGTGCTAGCCCATGCCCCTGTGTGCAGTGGCTGAAAAGCCAAATATCGCATCTGGGAATCTCCCTCCCCTCAGGAGAGGGTGGCCTCAAACCCATGCAAGGTTCCCCAACAGAGAACAACAAGGAAGGGAAGAAGAGCCTACATAGCATGCGGTGGCAAAAATCAGAGACTCAGATGCCACCTTCCCAAGTACTGGCCTCCTATTATAGCAGAATAAGCCAGGGGAGTGCACAGCCCACCACCAACTGCCAGCTGGGCTGGTCCTCTGTGTACAGTTCTAGCAGTGTCTTTTGTGGCACCCTTTTTCAAGGAGGCTTTTCTCGGAGACCCAGACAGTGATTAAACTGTGTGGCTCTGGAAAGGGGGCCAGCCTCCCCCACCTCCTATGTACAACTTTCTCCAGAGAAGCTTTTGTCCAGGAACTAGATGGGTAGGAGCAGGAGTGAGTGGAGGCATTATAGGGTACAACTCCTGTCTCCCTGGTCAGCACAGCCCCTGCTACCCCAGGAAGGGGAAGAGGTCCCAGCTCCTCTTCTACAGGGTGGTGGGCACCATCCTCAAAGGGGGAAAGTTAGTGGGGCTGTGGAGAGCACTGTGTGCTGGGAGAACAGAGTGCTGTGTAGACAGTCAGGATTTCAGGACCAGTCTTGCCCACAATGAGTGCATGGAACACTGAGAACAGAGCCAGGACTTTCTGAGCCTGTGGCCCTGGGGAAGTCTTGGTCCAGGAGCCAGATGGGTGGGTGTGTAGACACTTCACAGAGGTGTGTGTGTTGGAGGGCAACTCCTGCCTTTTCTTTGAGAGCTCAGCCCAAGCTACTCAGGGAAGGGGAAGAAGGGTCTTCCTCACTTTACAGGCTTGCAGGGATCATCCCTAAAGAGGACTATTGATGAGGCCTTGAAAATGGAGCACAGCAAGCTGGGAGAGCAGAGTACCCCATCCCCACTTGTCCCATATGCTTGGAATAGCGTGTTGGGTAAGAGGGTGGTCTAAGTGTCAAACAGACCTGGATTTCCATCTCAGCTTTGCCATTTAATGGCATAGCTATCTTGGAAAGGTAGCTTTACTACTAATCCGGTGTTCCCATTTGTATTTAAGAAAATATAATATTTAGTATATTCAGTGAATTTTGTTGAAATGATTATGATAATGGGAATGTAATGTACAGGATGAGCTAAGGAAGAAGCCTATATGTATTTTGCTGTTGCTTCATTAAGGTGTTGTCTACATGTTTGACTTAATTCAATGTGTTTGTTTTAATAATTCATCCACATTGTTTGTCCTTCTAGCATCATAGTTCTTCCATCAATATGACTATAGCTTCTCTATATCTTTTCTGCTTCTTCTTTCTCATACTGTTTATTGTGGTTGTCCCTTAGCCTCAATCTTTGAGCCTCTTTGCAAGTTTTTACACTATTTCTCAGAAGACTGCTTATTTATAAGACTATAACAATCTCTTGTAAGAAGATGAGTCCAAAAATCAGTAAAAATCAGTATATCCAAATCTTCCTGCACTTATATACAGCCCAATTTTCTGTTTGGTGTCTAGCATGTCTCACCATTTTATAGTCAACACAACAAAAATTAGCACACTCATTGCATCTTTCTTCCTTTGTCCTTCAAAGATCCCACCACACTTCTAGTTTCTTATGAGAGCACGGCTAAGTGCAGGTGCTTTGGAATCAGAATACTCTGGAATCTTGCCTCTGTCATTTGCTAACTTAAAATCACTCATCCACAAGATCCCATAAAATATGTATACATACATATATATCTCAAAACTTTCTAATACTTCGGTAGTACATTGTGGAAGGAATATTCTATACAGAAATGTAGCTAACATACTTTTTACATTGAATCTTTCTTTACTAATCTAGCCACTTTATTGCGACATCTTAGCTGTTCATTGATTGCTTTCTCATATGTGCCTTGACCGCGGGCCTTCAGCAGACTGAGTAACCCCTTGCTAGAGCCAGCGACCTTGGGTCCAAGCTGGTGAGCTTTTGCTCAAACCAGATGAGCCCGCGCTCAAACTGGCAACCTCGGGGTCTCGAACCTGGGTCCTTGGCATCCCAGTCCGACGCTCTATCCATTGTGCCACTGCCTGGTCAGGCAATCTAGCCACTTTAAAGAAAGGAGTTACCATCAGTTTTTAAGTGTCAAAGAGTAAAATATATTTTCTTTCATATACTTTCTTGTAAAACATTAGTTCTAAAATTAATTCAAATTAGTTTAGTGAAATATTGTCAGTGAGCTGAAAAGTGGCTAAGTACCAAAGAGCAGGAACAATGACAGTGACTGAGTTCTGAGGAAGGTCTGCTGGGGCTGCATGTTAGGCTGGGTATTAGGCTAAGCGTTGAAGAGAATAAATAACTTATAAAATATTTAGACTATGGTAATTGTGAGGAAGGCGAGAAAGTATCAGAAGAAATCTTGGCAAATTTCATTAAGTATGAAAACTACACCAAGAGAAAGTTACCAAGCATCTACAAAGATTTTGGTGGGGTCATTCTCTTCTTCCCTTTACAAACTCATCATCCTGTGCACTATATCAAATCATGTTTGTACACACAGTACATGTTCTCTGTCCTGAATAGCTTAAGGGCTAACTTCAATGGCTCTAAGGAATATGGTTAAAATTTAGTGCTTAAAGTGAATTAAAAGAAATAAGTAAAATATATGCAGCCTAACTGTGATGTGAAAGTAAAACAAGCTGTTTCCTCTTGTGCATACTTATGAAACTTGTACGCATTAAGTTGTTGGAAAGTGACTGTCAGTGATTTTTATTTAAATAAAAGTCAAGATGTGAAAATTGAAATGTAGCCAAAAGATACATTAAAATTGTGATGATTCATTCTTTTAAGTGGGCACAACTGTCATTCTTTTAAATTATAGAGACTTTAGGTAGTTTAAAATATAACAAAATAAAATGTTGATTTATATCTATTTAGAAGGAACGCATCTGTGATGGATATCTTTTGAAGCATCTGCTTAGGTAAATAGCCCCTTGATTGCCTGTTTCTCTTACATCGTGACCCTCGGGCAGGTTCCCTGCAAATATGACCCCACCCGATGACCATGCTGACTGAACCCCATGGTGAGCTCTTACCCATGCCATGCCCGAGGACTTTTCATGATGGTTCCCTTTTGGGTCAAGAGTGAGAATGGCTCTCTCTTTAGGCTGGAACTATAACATATAAACTCAGGAGGTAAGAAAATATACTGTCATGCAAATGGAGAAGGAAAGCAAAGAAAGACGTGCACGGAGCAGCAGAGGGTCGAGCCGAGTTTTGCCTGGGAGCCCAGTGGCTTTCAGCTATTGCTTCCACTCCTTCTTAAGGCCCGCTATTTTCTGCTCTTGGTTCTTTTTTTTTTTTTTTAATTTTATTTATTCATTTTTAGAGAGGACAGAGAGAGGGAGAGAGAAGGGGGGAGGAGCAGAAAGCATCAACTCCCATATGTGCCTTGACCAGGCAAGCCCAGGGTTTCAAACCGGCAACCTCAGCATTTCCAGGTCAACGCTTTATCCACTGCACCACCACAGGTCAGAACTGCTCTTGGTTCTATAGGATCCTCTCTACCTTTGTTCTTTTCTTTTTGCTCAAGTTGAAAGCAAAGTCCTAAGACAATACCTCTTGCATTTACAGTGATATATAATATAGATTTGGAAATGTTCAGTGAACTATAAAGTATATTTGAAGTACTCAGTGACTCACAAGAAACGATTAAGTGAAAATGATATGTAGGCTACGTAGGTCAAGTAAAATACTAAACTGGAGAAACAGTTTTTAAAAAATGTAAATATAATTTATGACACCCATAACAAATAACAAACAGAAATAAACAGAGATATATATCATGAAAAATGTTGCAATAATTAGACAATGAAATCCTTAACAAGGGTAGAAGAACCTCAAATTTATATAGCTACCCATCACATTGAACATGTATGTGAAACTCTAAATTAATTTTATAGAATAAAAAAAGCCACATAAATTCACTCTGCCATATTTTTACTGGTTCTGTATATTTTTTCAAAAGATTAATACATGCTAATTTTGGAAAATATTCATTTAAAGGTCATAAAGACAGCTACATTAATATAATGCATATATTCTCTCAATTTTTTTCACTTATAACTCATATTGCTATATTTATGTCCAATTATAGTCACAGCCTATTATTGTGTAATAGCTGAGAAAACCACAGTGATCACCCAATACAGGAAAACTCTACAAGGTCAGAGACCCCACTGGTCTTATTCACTGCTACTTCCACATGCCTAGGACTTAAGTAAATAAATTTTTGTTAAAATGGTAATTGAATAAATACCATTGATGTGAAAGTAAAACAAGCTGTTTCCTCTTGTGCATAATTATGAAACTTGTATGCGTTAAGTTGTTGGAAAGTGACTGTCAGTGATTTTTATTTAAATAAAAGTCAATGTGTGAAAATTGAAATGTAGCCAAAAGATACATTAAAATTGTATCTTTATCATTCAACAACACATTATCATATATAGCACAAACTCAAGTTAGTTAAAAATTAGTCATTTTACATAAGCAAACAATTGTGTTAGAGCTGGGAGGGTGATTTCCATCTTTTCTGAAGGAGGGCTGGCTCAAGTTTAAATGATTTTGGCATTACCGTATCTGGGTAAAGAAGTAGCATTATCATTGTCTTACAACACACAAACTGGAGGTCTTTTCCCTTTAAAAGCATCTTAGCTATAGAATACAGTTCTTGAACTCAATTTGCATAGCTGCTCATGTTTTCTAATCCTGAAGTTTTCTCATTCTTATAGGTGTACTTCATGGTCTGCTATTCAGGCGTCCCCAAACTACGGCCCGCAGGCCGCATGCGGCCCCCTGAGGCCATTTATCAGACCCCTTGCCACACTTCTGGAAGGGGCACCTCTTTCATTGGTGGTCAGTGAGAGGAGCACTGTATGTGGCGGCCCTCCAACAGTCTGAGGGACAGTGAACTGGCCTCCTGTGTAAAAAGTTTGGGGACCCCTGTAAATGTTTAATAGCTAGCTCTGTAGGAAAAAAAAACACAAAACATGCCTGACCAGGTGGTGGCGCAATGGATATAGCATTGGACTGGGATGCGGAGGACCCAGGTTCGAGACCCTGAGCTCGCCAGCTTGAGCACGGGCTCATCTGGTTTGAGCAAAAGCTCACCAGCTTGGACCCAAGGTTGCTGGCTCGAGCAAGGGGTTACTCGGTCTGCTGTAGCTCCACGGTCAAGGCACATATGAGAAAGCAATCAATGAACAACTAAGGTGTTGCAACGAAAAACTGATGATTGATGCTTCGCATCTCTCTCTGTTCCTGTCTGTCTGTCCCTATCTATCCCTCTCTCTGACTCTTTCTCTGTCTCTATAAAAAAACAACCACCACAAAACACAACAAAATAAACAAACCTGGTTTGTAGTATTTGCCAATTACTGTGGTACAAATACAGCATCCCTAATTTTAAGCTAACAATATGATGTGAATGCTATGTTTTGGAGATATGCCTGTTTGGCTTTCTTGAGTGGTTAAGATCTGGTTCTATCATATGACTGAGTTAAAAAAATGACTCATTTTAATAATGAAAATATGGATTCACAGTGTCATTCATAAGAGCTCAGGGGTTTGGCTGGATATCTTCATAGCAATTACAAATACAACTAATTAAGTATGTATAAATAATTTAATGTCTTTACCCTCAGACAGACTATAGCCATAAACCCTTCAAAGGCAGGGCTTATGACTACTGATCTCACCTGCAGTGCCTGGCACAATGATTGGCTCATAGGGTGGACTCAATAAATCCCTGATGAATGAATGACTGGTTTATTTATCTAGACTCATGATTTTTATTTATTTATTTATTTAACTTATTGATGATTTTAGAGAGACAGAGAGGAAGTGTGTGTGAGAGACAGAGAAAGAGAGAGAAGCATTTGTTTGTTGTTTCACTTAGTTGTGCATTCATTGGTTGCTTTCTGAATGTGCCTTACTGTGGATCAAACCTGAAACCTCGGAATTTTGGGATGACACTCTAGCCAACTGACCTAACCAGCCAGGGCCTAACCTCAATTGTTTATAAAACATTTTATTTGTTGAATCCTTTATTTAAATAAGACCTTTCATGAAGGCCTGATCAGTGGTGGCACAGTGGATAGAGTGTCAACTTGGGATACTGAGGACCCAGGTTCAAAATCCTGAGGTTGCTGGCTTGAGCGCAGGCTTACCAGCTTACTTGTGGGGTTGCAGCTTGAGCATGGGATCATCAACATCTTCCTGTGGTCTTCCTATGGTTGTTGGCTTGAGCCCAAAGGTCACTGGCTTGAGCCCATGGTTGCTGGTTTGAGTAAGGGGTCACTGGCTAGGGTGGAGCCACTCTCTCACTCCCATCCCTGGGCAAGGCACATTTGAGAAGCAGTCAATAAACAACTGAAGTGCCGCAACTATAAGTTGATACTTCTCATCTCTCTCCCTTCCTGTCTCTCTCTCAAAAGACAAAAAACAACTTTTCAAGAAAATCAGTGAATAAAGCAGATAAAAAAATTGCTTTTTGCCTAAGCTGTGGTGGTGCAGCAGATAATGCGCTGACCTGGAATGCTCAGGTAGCTGGTTCAAAAGCCCGGGCTTGCACAGTCAATGTACAAATGAGAAGCAACTGCTAGTTGATGCTTCCCGCTTCTCCCCAGCATCTTTGTCTCTCTCTGTCTCATCTCTCTAAAATCAATAAATAAAATCTTTTTTTTAATAGCTTTTCTGCTTTGAGTGGATTTGGGGGACTAGACTCTAGCTTGCTGACCCCTCTCTTTACCCTCTACTATGGTTCTTGAGGCACCAGACATTCACATTGCACACTTTTAACATAAAATAAAATCATTTTTTATTAAAAACCACTAATATTTTGTGGTGTTTATTGTCACAGCATAACCAAGTTTATCCTGATGGCTACACCCTATTTCTTGTTACTAGTTAACAAAGATTTTTTTTTTAAAAAAAGATGAAGCTCACCTGACATATTTAGAATCATAGAATTCTAGTAGTCAAACAACCTTTAGGCGTCTGCTATTTCAATTCTCCTTATTTTTTATCTCCTAAACCATAAATTCTAGAATCATGACTAATGGGTTAACAGCAAATTTAGTTCTGGAACTCTGCTTCTTTTATTTATCTATTTATCAGTTGGTGGACGTTCAGATTATTTCTACTTTTTGGCTATTATGAATAATGCTGCCCTGAGCATCCATGCACATTTTTAAAAATTTATTGAGGTGCCCATCACCCAAACTTAAATCACCTGCCATCACCATATATTTGTCTCCCTTTACTCTTTTTTAAAAAAATTTTAATAGAGTGACATTGATTAATCAGGATACATATGTTCAGAGAAAATATCTCTAGGTTATTTTGACACTTGATTATGCTGCATTCCCATCACCCAAAGTCCAATTGTCTTCTGTCACCTTCTAACTGGTTTTCTTTGTGCCCCGCCCCTCCCTCACCCCTCCCTCTCTTGTCCGTAACCCCCATACTCTTGTCCATGTCTCTGAGTCTCATTTTTATGTCTCACCTATATATGGAATCATATAGTTCTTAGTTTTTTCTGATTTACTTATTTCGCTGAGTATAATGTTATCAAGGTCCATCCATGTTGTTGCAAATGATCCGATGTCATCATTTCTTATGGCTGAGTAGTATTCCATAGTATATATGTACCAAAGCTTTTAAATCCACTCGTCCACTGACGAACACGTGGGCTGTTTCCAGATCTTCACTATTGTGAACAATGCTACCATAAACATGGGGGTGCATTTCTTCTTTTGAAACAGTGCTATGGTGTTCTTGGGGTATATTCCTAAAAGTGGTATAGCTGGGTCAAAAAGCAGTTCGATTATTAATTTTTTGAGGAATCTCCATACTGTTTTCCACAGTGGCTGTACCAGTCTGCATTTCCACCAGCAGTGCAGGA
The DNA here is from genome assembly GCF_036850995.1 of Saccopteryx leptura. Lineage (NCBI taxonomy): Eukaryota > Metazoa > Chordata > Mammalia > Chiroptera > Emballonuridae > Saccopteryx > Saccopteryx leptura. The sequence continues at coordinate 90,603,649 of NC_089506.1, read as the reverse complement.
GGGTTCCCTTTTCTCCACATCCTCGCCAGCACTTATTCTGTGTTGTTTTGTTGATGAGTGCCATTCTGACTGGTGTGCATTTCTCTAATGCAGCGGTTCTCAACCTGTGGGTCACGACCCTGGTGGGGGTCGAACGACCAAAACACAGGGGTCGCCTAAAGCCATCGGAAATACAGGCGACCCCTGTGTTTTGGTCATTCGACCCCCGCCGGGGTCGTGACCCACAGGTTGAGAACCACTGCTCTAATGAATAGTGATGTTGGGAATTTTTTAATATTCCTATTGGCCATCTGTATGTCCTCTCTGGAGAAGTGTCTATTCATATCTTTCACTCATTTTTTGATTGAATTGTTTGTCTTCCTGGTATTGAGTTATACAAGGTCTTTATAAATTTTGGTTATTAACCCCTTATCAGACATATTGTCAAATATATTCTCCCTTGTGTAGTTTGTCTTTTTATTTTATTCTTATTGTCTTTAGCTGTACAAAAGCTTTTTAGTTTGATATAGTCGCATTTGTTTATCCTGTCTTTTATTTCACTTGCCCATGGAGATAAATTGGCAAATATATTGCTGCGAGAGATGTCGGAGAGCTTACTGCCTATGTTTTCTTCTAAGATGCTTATGGTTTTCCAGCTTACATTTAAGTCTTTTATTCATTTTGAGTTTATTTTTGTGAATAGTGTAAGTTGGTCTAGTTTTATTTTTTTGCAGATAGCTGTCCAATTTTCCCAACACCATTTGTTGAAGAGGCTGTCTTTACTACAATGTATGCTCTTACCTTTTTGTCAAATATCAGTTGTTCATAAAAGTGTGGGTTTATTTCTGGGTTCTCAGTTCTGTTCCATTGATCTATATGCCTTTTCTTATGCCAGTACAAGGCTGTTTTGAGTACAATGGCCTTATAGTATAACTTGATATCTGGAAGTGTGATACCTCCCACTTTATCCTTCCTTTTCAAGATTGCTAAGGCTATTCGTGTTCTCTTTTGGTTCCATATAAATTTTTGGAATATGTCTTCTATATCTTTGAAGTAAGTCATTGGTATTTTAATCAGTATTGCATTGAATTTATAAATTGCTTTGGGTAATATAGACATTTTAATGATGTTTATTCTTCCTACCCATGAGCACAATATATGCTTCCACTTGTTTGTATCTTCCCTGATTTCTTTTATCAATGTTTTATAATTTTCCGAGTACAAGTCCTTAATCTCCCTGGTTAAATTTATTCCTAGGTACTTTATTTCTTTGGTTGCAATGATGAAGGGGATTGCTTCCTTAATTTCTCTTTCTGACAGTTCATTGTTAGGGTATAAAAATGCCTCTGATTTCTGAGTATTAATTTTATATCCTGCCACCTTGCTGAATTCATTTATCAGGTCCAGTAGTTTTTTGACTGAGACTTTAGGGTTTTCTATATACAATATCATATCATCTGCAAATAATGATAGTCTTACTTCTTCTTTTCCTATTTGGATGCCTTTTATTTCTTTTTCTTGTCTGATTGCAGTGGCTAGGACTTCCAGAACTATGTTGAATAAGAGTTGTGAAAGGGGGCACCCCTGCCTTGTTCCTGATCTTAAGAAGATTGCTTTTAATTTTTGCCCATTGAGTATGTTGTTGGCTGTGGGTTTGTCATAGATGTCCTTTATCATGTTGAGGTATGTTCCCTGTATTCCTACTTTGCTGAGAGTTTTGGTCATGAATGGGTGCTGGATTTTATCAAATGCTTTTTCTGCATCTATTGAAATTATCATGTAGTTTTGCTCTTTCCTTTTGTTTATGTGATGAATCACATTGATTGATTTGCGAATATTGTACCAGTCTTGCCTCCCAAGAATAAATCCCACTTAATCATGGTGTATGATTTTTTCATATATTGCTGGATCGGGTTTGCCAATATTTTCTTGAGGATTTTAGCATCTAAATTCATCAGAGATATTGGCCTATAATTTTCTTTCTTTGTGTTGTCTTTGCCTGGTTTTGGAATCACAATTATCCTCACCTCATAAAAGGAGTTTGGAAGTCTTCCTTCCTCTTAAAGTTTTTGAAATAGCTTGAGAAGGATAGGAGTTAGTTCTTCTTTGAATATTTGGTAGAATTGACTTGTGAAACCATCAGGCCCAGGACTTTTCTTTTTTGGGAGTTTTTTGATAACTGTTTCAATCTCATTTGTTGTAATTGGTCTGTTTAGGTTTTCTGATTCTTCCAGATTAATTTTTGGAAGATTATCTGTTTCAAGGAATTTGTCCATTTCATCTAGGTTGTCTAGTTTTTTGGTGTACAGTTCTTCACAGTATTTTCTAACAATATATTGTATTTCTGTTGTGTCAGTTGTTATTTCTCCACTTTCATTTCTAATTTTATTTATTTGATTCCTCTCTCTTTTTTTCTTGGTGAGTCTGGTTAAAGGTTCATCAATCTTGGTTACCTTTTCAAAGAACCAGCTGCTGGTTTTATTGATCCTCTGTATTGTTTCTTTAGCCTCTATGTCATTTATTTCTGCTCTGATCTTTATTATTTCCTTCCTTCTACCACCTCTGGGCTTTACTTGCTGTTCTTTTAGATGCAGGGTCAAGTTGTTTATTTGAGCTTTTTCTAGCTTCTTAAGGTATGCATGTAATGCTATAAACTTCCCTCTCAGTACTGCTTTTGGTGTGGCCCATAAATTTTGAGTTGATGTATGCTCGTTATCATTCGTTTCTAGGAGTTTTTTTATGTCTTCTTTGAAATCATTGTTAACCCATTTGTTATTAAATAACATGCTATTTAGTTTCCAAGTGTTTGAGTATTTTTCAGTTTTTCTGTTGTGGTTGATTTCCAGTTTCATGCCATTGTGATCAGAGAAAGTGTTCAATATGATTTCAATCTTCTTAAATTTGTTCAGACAGTTTTTGTGCCCTAACATGTGGTCTATCCTAGAGAATGTACCATGAGCACTTGAAAAGAATATATATTCTGCTGCTTTAGGGTGAAAGGTTCTGAAGATATCTATTAAATTGAGTCGATCTAATATGTCCTTTAAGTCTGCTGTTTCTTTGTTAATTTTCTTTCTTGAGGATCTATCTAGTGATGTAAGTGGAGTATTGAAATCCTCTATTATTATAGTATTGCTGTTGATCTCACCCTTTAAATCCATTAAAGTCTGCTTTATATATTTAGGTGCTCCTATATTAGGTGCGTAGATATTTATAATGGTTATATCTTCCTGTTGAAGTGCTCCCTTTATCATTCTGTCGTGACCTTCTTTATCTCTTACTATAGCCTTTGTTTTAAAGTCCATTTTGTCTGCTATAAGTATTGCTACCCCAGCTTTTTTTTCATTTCCATTTGCGTGAAATATTTTTTTATCCTTTTATCTTCAGTCTATGGGCATCTTTTGTTTTAAGGTGTATCTCTTTAGACAGCATATGTATGGGTCCTGTTTTCTTTTTCTTTTTTTTTTTAATTTTTTTTTTTTTGTATTTTTCTAAAGTTGGAAACAGGGAGGCAGTCAGACAGACTCCTGCATGTGTCCTACCAGGATCCACCTGGCACGCCCACCAGGGGGCGATGCTCTGCCCATCTGTGGAGTCGCTCTATTGCAACCAGAGCCATTCTAGCTCCTGAGGCAGAGGCCACAGAGCCATCCTCATTGTCCCGGCCAATTTTGCTCCAATGGAGCCTTGGCTGCAGGAGGGGAAGAGAGAGACAGAGAGGAAGGAGAAGGGGAAGGGTGGAGAAGCAGATGGGCACTTCTCCTGTGTGCCCTGGCCAGGAATTGAACCCGGGACTACTGCACACAAGGCCGATGCTCTACCACTGAGCCAACCGGCCAGGGCCTGTGTCCTCTTTTCTTTCTTTTTTTTTTTTTTTTTGTATTTTTCTGAAGCTGGAAATGGGGAGAGACAGTAAGACAGACTCCCGCATGCGCCCGACCGGGATCCACCTGGCACGCCCACCAGGGGCGACGCTCTGCCTACCAGGGGGTGATGCTCTGCCCCTCCGGGGCGTCACTTTGCTGCAACCAGAGCCACTCTAGCACCTGGGGCAGAGGCCAAGGAGCCATCCTCAGCGCCCGGGCCATCTTTGCTCCAATGGAGCCTTGGCTGCAGGAGGGGAAGAGAGAGACAGAGAGGAAGGAGGGGGGGTGGAGAAGCAGATGGGCACTTCTCCTATGTGCCCTGGCCGGGAATCGAACCCGGTTCCCCCGTACGCCAGGCTGACGCTCTACCGCTGAGCCAACTGGCCAGGGCCTCCTGTTTTCTAATCCATGCAGCTACTCTATGTCTTTTGATCGGATCATTTAATCCATTTACATTTAAGGTTATCATTGACATGTAGTTGTCTATTGCCATTTTATTCTTAAAACTGTATTCCTCTTTTGCTATATTCATTTTCTCCTTTGATCTGTTTACAACAGGCCCCTTAGGATTTCTTGCAGCGTTGGTTTGGTTGTAGTGAATTCCTTGAGTTTTTTTTTTTTCTTTCTGGAAAGCTTTTATTTTCCTTCAATTTTAAACGATAGCCTTGCTGGATAAAATAGTGTTGGTTGTAGGCTTTTGTTCTGCATTACCTTGAATATTTCTTGCCATTCCCTTCTGGCCTCAAGTGTTTCTGTTGAGAAGTCGGAAGTCATCCGTATGGGGGTTCCTTTGTAGCTGATAGTCTTTTTTTCTCTAGCAGCTTTAATATTTTCTCTTTATCACTTAGCTTTGGTATTTTAATTATGATGTGTCTTGGTATAGATTTCTTTGGGTTTCTCTTTAATAGAGTTCTCTGTGTTTCTTGAACATGTGAGATGTTTTCCTGCATCAATTGAGGGAAGTTTTCAGCTATGATATGTTTGAACAAATTCTCTATCCCTTGTTCTTTCTCTTCTTCTTCAGGAACCCCTTAGATGCGGATGTTATTTCTCTTCATGTTGTCACAGAGCTCTCTTAGAGTTTCTTTAGACTTTTTGAGTCTCTTTTCTTTTTTCTGCTCTTTGTGTGCCTTTATTTATCTTATCCTCTAACTCTCTGATTCGATTCTCAGCTTCATCAATCCTGCTTTTAATTCCTTCCATTGTGTTCTAATTTTCTGATATTGTATTTGTCATTTCTGACTGATTCTTTTTTTATTTCAATGTCTTTTTTATATTTGCTATCTCTTTATTTAGGTGTTCATAATGACCATCTATTGTTGTTCTAATATCTTTGAGCATCCTAACAATTGTTATTTTAAACTCTGCATCTGGTAATTTGGTTATATGTCACTTATTCAGGTCCTTTTCTGGGGATTTCTCTTGATTCATTTGTGTTGCAATTCTCTGCCTTCTTATTTTATCTGTGTAAAAGATGATTTTGGCCACTGGAGTCCACTGGGTGTGGCCTATGTGTTTCCTAGGTGTGGTCTGTCTTCAGGCCTGCCCCACCCTCTGCTGTTGCTGCCTAGGGCATTCGGGTATGGGCATTGTCGGTGCCTGCCCACTGGGGTTGTTGCTGTGGTTTCTGCCTCTCCTTCACAGGAGTGGCTGTGATCACGTGCTTGGGTGTACAAGCCTCGGTGGCCTTGTCCTTGTCCCGCCCCCACAGGTGGCATTATGCTTAGCCCTGAGGGCAGGGGTGAGCACCTTTGCTCAGCTGCGGGTTTCTGCCTGATTCTGGGCTTTTGCCCCGCCCCTGCAGGAGGAGCCTGCTCGTGGGATGGCTGCAAGCCTTGGCTCCATAGGCCAGGTGGGACTGCGTGCCCACGCTCAGTAGCGGTACTCCATCTGTTCTGGGCTTTTGGCTCTACTCCTCATGAGGAGCCGGCTCCCAAGTCAGGCCATAAGCTTCAGTTTTGTGGGTGTGTCAAGGCTGTGCTCCTGCATCCTTGCTCAAGTGTGGGTCTCTGTCCCTTCTGGATCTCCTGCACTTCCCTCGCAGGCTGGATTAGAGGTAGCCCACAGCTGGGCTTGACCACTTTCGGTGTCCCCTCCTCCCCAGCCGGGAAGACTGAGCTACACCTGGGCCTCAGTGATGGCCAGCTGGCTTCTGCCTTTTTCGACAGAACCGCACTTCTGCGTCCCACCGCCGCCCGCCCTCAGGCAAACCCTCAGCCATGTGGGTGGGGGCGCTGTACCTCAGACCGTAACACTCAATACTATAGTCCCGAAAGCTCCCTCCTTCTATGTGACTCTGCTCTGAGTGCCGCAGGAGAGCTTGTTTGGCTGGTGTCCTGCTTCCCTTTGCTTGTATTGCCAGTTCCAGGGGAAATATTTCCTTCAGATTTGGGAAGGGACTCGTCCCAGGGTTAGGGTTGCTATCTCTCAAAATGTTTCTCCCTGTGCCTCCTAGATTACACTCTCTTCCTGTTACTCCGGTCGTCTCTTCTCTCCTCTTCTCCCAGAGCCCTGCATGAGTGGATGTGAGAGAGGTTTTCTGCACTGTCCCATTAAGAAGAATCCTGGGTCTGAGAAATCAGTTTCTGTCTCACAAACAGTATCCTGTCTTGCTTCCAGCTAAATACTGTCCATATGCCTTTTTTAGGCTCTGGGGCTGCAGGCTGGGGCTTTGTTCCTGGAGCTCAGGACCCTCCCCTCTCTGCTAAACTCAGTTCTCACCACATGAGTCTTTCCCAGCTGCCGTTCGCTCTGTGGAGCTGGGCAGCCCTCTCTGCATTTCTGCTTTTCCTACCAGTCTCAGTGTGGCTTCTTCAGTGTTCCTTGGTTGAAGAGTCCTCTTAGTTTAGTCCAAAGTTGGTTTTTCCAGATGATGGTCCTTAAAATTAGTTTGTAATCCACTTTGGTTCTAAGAGGTGGAAGTTGGTCTCCATGTACATTTTTGTGTGACCATGTTTTTGTCTTTGGTATATAGCTAGGAGAATAGATGAGTCATATGGCAATTTTATGTTTAACTTTTGAGGACCTGCCAAACTATTTTCCAAAGTAGTTACAAGATTTTATATTCCCACCAGGAATTATGAAGATTCCAATTTGTCTACATCCTCACCAACACGTCATTGCCCATCCTTATAACTATAGTCATTCTAGTGGGTGTGAAGTATCTTATTGTGTTTTTGATTTGCACTCGCTAATGACTAATGATGTTCAGCATCTTTTATTTATTGCGCATTTCTATCATTTTTTTGGAGAAATATCTGTTCCAATGCTTTACCCATTTATTAACTGAGTTTTATTTGACTTTACTTTAATTTTTTTAGCAAGAGAGGGAGAGATGGACAGACAGGGACAGATAAGAAAGGGAGATGTGAAGCATCAATTCATAATTGTGGCTCTTTAGTTGGTCATTGATTGCTTTTTCATATGTGCCTTGATGGGTGTTGGGGGGTCCCAGCTGAGACAGTGACTCCTTGCTCAAGCCAGTGACCTTGGGATCATGTCTATTATCCCACACTCAAACTGGTGAGCCAGCACTCAAACCGGATGAGCCTGCGCTCAAGCCGGCGACCTTGGGGTTTCTTACTGGGTCCTCAGTGTCCCAGGCCAATGTTCCATCCACTGCGCCACTGCCTGGTCAGGCTAACTGAGTTAATTTTTATTATTGAGTTGTAAGAGTTTTTTATATATACAACCTTTATTTTCTCCTGTTCAGTTCTCTTTTCACTGTCTTGTTGGTATTCTTAGAAACACAAATTTTTAAAATTTTGATAGTTCAACTTATCAAATTTTTTTTTTGTGTGACAGAGACAGAGAGGGACAGATAGGGACAGACAGACAGGAAGGGAGAGAGATGAGAAGCATCAATTCTTCGCTGTGGCACCATAGTTGTTCACTGATTGCTTTCTCATATGTGCCTTGCTACAGCAGACCCAGTGACCCCTTGCTCAAGCTAGCGACCTTGGGCTCAAGTTGGTTTGCCTTGCTTAAACCAGATGAACCAGCTCAAGCCGGCAACCTTGGGGCTTCAAACCTGGGTTCTCAGCTCTATTCACTGTAACACCGCCTGGTCAGGCCCAATTTATCTAATTTTTAATTTTTCTATTGTGCTTGGATATTGTTATCTATTGCCTAACCTAGTGTCATGAAGATATACTTCTGTATTTTCTCCTAGGTATATTATATTTTTAGCTCTTACATTTAAAATAATCAATATTGAGTTCTTATATATGATGTAATGAAGGGGTCCAACTTTATTTTGTATGTGGATATCCAGTTGTCCCAGAACCATAGTTGAAAAGACTTTTTTTCCCTTTCATAAAACCAAAAATATTTTGTCTGTTTCAGGCTTCTAGAATATTTCCTGATGAGCTCAGCAGTTCTTCAGTGCTGCATGGAATTGGCTCATGTGCCATTCACAGATTATTTCTGTACTGGCCGAAGGACAAACAATTATTGTGCCTCAGAGGGGCTAGGTACTCTTACAACTTCATACTTTGTTGTGGTTTCTGTTCCTACCTATCCAGTCTTCTATCCTTCTTTAGTCTGAGAACTTTTTCCCTCACTGAAATAATGAACAAGAGAGGTGAATGGATTCTCAGCCTCTCTTCAGTTAATTTATGCCATTGACTCCAAATCAATTTAACTCTGCCTTTTTGACCTCTCGTGCCAAAAGCTCTTTTCTCATCTATTTCCCCCAACTTTCAGCTCATTGCAAAACTTTACATTTTCTGTAAATCAATGATTTGTCTTATTAAAAATGGAAATCCACTTTTTCATCCAATTGGTTGCTACCATTTTTTCTTTGGCACTAACTTATGTATACAGAACATGATGCCAATAAAAATATTTTGATGTGAAAGAAATTAGTATAATCTACACATTTTTTTTCAACTTTTGAAAAATTTCAAACAGGAAAAAGTTTAAAAATTATATATACACACATATACACAGTTCTGAATACGTGAAATTTTATTCTTGTACTATTATCTATTAATCATTGTATTATTTTCCATATGAACTATAAACCTACTTTGCTCTACCCTGTGTATATATTTAGATATAAAATGAGAACCTGGATCCTCCAATTAGAATCACCCATTCTTAACATTTTGTCACATTTACCCTCTCTGCTCTTCTTTCATTCATACACACACACACACACACACACACACACACACACACACACACACACAGATACATACAGGGTTGGGCAAATGTAGGTTTACAGTTATGAGTACATGAAGGTTTTTTTAATATGCTTTTTAAAATTATTTTATTATTTCCATATAAACTGTAAACCTATTTTTGCCCTCCTGTATATACACGTGTATATATCTGTTATGTAAATATAGCTATATGGATAGACGTTGACATAGATATATACTGAATCATTCGATAATAAATTACAGATACAACTCTTTAGGCATAAATGCTTTGGCATAAAATTTTCAAGATTAAGGACAATTATTACCACTCTTTAAGATTGAGATTTGTATTTTGTTGTCATATCTCTTGTCTTTTAAATCTGGAAGAATTCTACTTTTCTTTAAAAAATTACAATGGCTCATTTAAACAGGCCAGGCCAGGCCAGGTTTCTTGTAGAACACACCACATTCCGGAATTATCTGCTTTTCCCCTGTGTTTAACTTGTTTTAACATCCCCTATATAGCCTTTAAATTTGTGCTTATATCTAGACCAGGCCTTCTTAACTTTGGCACTATTGATATTTTGCGCTAGATAATTCTTGTTGTGGAGAGGTTGTCCTGTGTATTTTAAGATGTTTAGCAGCATCCCCAGCCTCTATCTATCCATGCCCCTCTCTTGCTGCCCCCCTTTCCCATTATGACAAACAAAACTGTCTCCAGATATTGATAAAGTGTTGGGGGGGGGTTGTTATAGCATGGTTAGTAGGGTGGGAATCCATCCCCTAGTTGGGAATCACAGGCTAGAAACTTGATTAAAATTAAGCTAAACAGTTTTGGCAAGAATAGTTCTTAGACGATGCATATTTCTAACAGCATAACATCATTAAACATGTATCAGATTGTCCCATCATTAGCATCTAACTTTGATCACTTACTGAAAAAGCAATTTTTTTTTTTTTTTGGTAAATGTACGTTTTCTATTTTATAAGTTATGGCTTAACACTTAGCAACTGTGTGAAGATCCTGTACTCCTACAAGTTTTCATCCAGCGGTTTTTATCATTCTCTGATAACTCTGCCTGAATTGTTTGTGATTGATTGGAAAATAGTGGTTTTCTAATTCTATTGTTTGTTCTACACTTAACCTGTACTATTCCTCTGAAAAAAAAATTTTCATTCTCCCTCCTTTATTTTTAGTGGCTCTCTGCACTCATGCATTTTCTTTATCCAATTTTTTATTCAATTAATTATTGTAATTTTTTTTTGATGCTCTTATATTGGCTGAAATTTCTCCATTGCTCAACTCATTCTTTAAAGCAAGGAAATTTAGTGTTTAGTGAAGCATTTTATTAAACTAATTGTAAGCACCAAGCAATGGTAATTTCTTACTGCATCTGTGAACAAATGTGTGAAGACTTCATATTTAACCAGTGAATAATTCTTGATGATCAGAAACTATCATTTTCATAGTTAACAAGATACGTTAATTGCAAAATGTAAATAATTGGTAAGAGAACATACTATTCCACAACCAATAAATATTATTAGCAATTTAATTTTGAGTCACCTAGTTACTTCAAAATGGTAAATCTCTTCCTGATTTCTGGCTATGACTGATGCCTGTAAAACGGAAATATACTTGCTGTATCTATATGGCCTTGTATATACACTGTACACTACTGCAAATTGTAGGGAATAGGATGGGGTTATTACTGCTTCTGAAAGTGCTTGGGAACGTACTGCAGTAGAAGCAGAACTCAGTGAAGCATCGGAATATTAGAACTCTGACTTTTCGGAAGCCGGGACGACATAGCCGAATTAAAATAAAAAAATTTTGTATTAAGGGATTTTAGCTCCACACAGGGCAATTAATCCCATTCTCTAACAATTTCTTCCCCAGTCCCGCAGTCTGCCCTAAATGTTTATGGTGTCCGCTTCCAATGAAACCACCGACGTGAAGGAATTTACCGTAAATTCTTAACAATCTCACCCTGAGCCTCGTCACCCAGAGCCACTGCCACTAGAGCCTTTTTCCAGGACCCCGCAGAGGTGCAAGACCGTGTAGGGTAGAGCAAATTTTTAGGGAGCGTCTGCTGAGCCGCGTGCCTTCTGATAGGCTGGCGTGATCTTGCCCCTCCCAATCACATTAGAGCTTACTCCGCACCGCTCCTCGACGCCGCTGCGCATGCCCACCCGGGGACCCGCCCTTGTGCTGCTTCAGCCCGTCTGAGAGCTTAAGGGCACCCACAGCGAGGGTTGGTAGCCAGGCCTGGCTGTCCCTATGTTAACGTCACAAGCCTGCGCTGGGACACGATTGGGCGTAGTAGGAAAGCGACAAGAAAAAACAAGCACTGCTCAACTGTCCAATTTCCCTACGTCCCTAAAGTGCAGGTGTTTTTGGGTTGGCCACTCACTTTCATTGTGGTGCCCGACCTGGACTATCCGATTTGCCTGTAGGAACTGAAAAAGAAAAAACCGACTGGCTTTTTCTCTGCGTCCAACAGCAAGGAAGGAGCCAGTCTCTATGAGAAAGTAAACTTCTTTCCTGGGCCGCGTGGGCTTGGGAACAGCCCTCCTGAGCCTGACTGCAGGAATCACGGCCTTCCCGATTGCCGGGGGCAGCGCCCCGGGCAGCCCGCGGTCCGTCTGGGCGCGGCCGCTCCCCGCTCTCTGAGCTGACCACCGTCTGTCGGCGCCAGAAACGCGCACGGTCCTTTCTGCTCTTCCAAGAGCTCCCCAGCTAGTGTCCCAGGCGTGCCACTCAGAAAAAGTGACCCACAGCAGAAAACAACCAGCCTTTGGTGTAAAGCCTCGTGGTCCCGGCTGACACACCGGCCTCCTACCTGCGGCCGCAGCCCATCCCGGGCTGCTACCCGCCGCCCGGCCGCAGGCTCCCAGCCCCAGGCCAGGCCGGCCCCTGTGGCCGCTCGGAAAACGCGGCGAGCGGAACCCGCACGCGGAAGCGCCGGCCGCACTGAGCATGCCCAGTTGCAGAGCCGACCGGAGGAGTTTTTTTCTTTCTTTCTTTCTTTCTTTTTCTTTTCTTTCTTTCTTTCTTTTTTTTTTTCTTTTTGGTCTCAAGTAGGAGGCACCCCCCTACCCCCACCCCAGCCCCCTGGCCCCTACCCCCCGGCCTAAGCAGCCACCATGGCCGAGGTGCCCGGCGCGGCGTTGTCCCAGGCGGGTTGGTAAGTGGGGAGTGCGGCCGGCCGCGGGCGCGGACCGGGGCCCCGAGGAGGGCTGGGGTTAGGGGCGGTGGGGCGCGTGTCGGGGTAGGCGGAGGCCGCCGCCCGCCCTCGGCTCTCCCCAGGCCCCAGGGGCCGGCTCCGCCCCCGGCGCCACGCGGAGCCGGCCGAGTCCCGCGGCTCCCCTCGGGGCGGCGGCGCGGCCTGGGCCCGGGCGGCGGGCGGCGGGCCGGGCAGAAGCCGCGGGCAGGGCGGCCCAGGCCCGAGTGGCCCGCGGGGCGGCCCTGCAGCGCCGTTCGCGCCTCTCCCGTGGGGGAGCTGCGGCCGGACGAGGGGCGGGGAGGGGAGGCTGGGGAGCCGGGTGCGGCGGAGGGTCGCGGCCCGCGGGGAGTGGAGGGCGGCGGGGCGCGCGGCCCCTGCTGCTGCCCGGGAGCCTTTCCTTCCCCGGGAGTCCGAGTGCGGAGCCGCGGGCGGGCGGGCGGGCGGCTCGGGGCCGCCGCACACGCGCAACTTCTGAAGCCGAGCAGGTCCGCCTGTCAGCGCGTCTGGGTGCTCCGTAGAACTTTTCTTGAAGGGATGGACGTGTTCCGATTTTTACAGACGTTTCCTGTCAAGATTTTTTAGGATCTGAAAGCAATAAAACACTATCCGAAACGAGGCGGTTTCTGGAACTGCGGCCATTACGGCTGTAGACATCAGGCTGACGCTTTTCCAGGCCTGCCTCGGCGCGTCCGGAGACGCAGGGTGGGGACGGGGAGGAAATGTGCCCCTGCTCCCGGAGTTCGCAGCCCTCGTGCAAAGAGGAGGCAGGGGGCATTAGCGAAGGACAAACACAAAAACCGAAAATAGTGATAGTTGTCCCGAGGAGCAGGCAGAGGTGCTTGGAATTGGAGGGAAGGAGAGGTAATGTCCTGGAGAAGTGGGCTTTGGAAGATGATGAGAAGGCGTTTTAGACGACGGAGATGCTGGTGACAAGGCACAGACGCAGGGACGTGCTTACAGGTTTGCAGAGCCGACACTAGAAACATATGCCTCGTGGAAGTGGGAGGCTGTCCAAGCAGGACTGAGAACAGAAAGTATGGGGCCGGATAAATGGACGGTTCAAGTGCCTAAAAGGTGTGGATTTGATAATCTGGATAAAGTTTTTAATTAGAATAATATAATAACACACGTGTTTTGAAGAAGCTACTCCTGGCTCTACAGGCATCCCATGCTGTAGGTGGACACCGACCGGGGAATAGTTCACACAGAACTCCTTAGGAAAATGACACAGTTAGAAAGTGGTAGTAGTGACTGGTGATCTCAGGAGAGCCAGTTCCAAATCTGGTGCTTTCAACTATATATTATGTGTTATTGTACCTACACTTTTTGTGTAAAGCACCATTAACATAAAGTACTAGAAAGTTTAAAACTGGCCCTGGCCGGTTGGCTCAGTGGTAGAGCGTCGGCCTGGCGTGCAGAAGTCCCGGGTTCGATTCCCGGCCAGGGCACACAGGAGAGGCGCCCATCTGCTTCTCCACCCCTCCCCCTCTCCTTCCTCTCTGTCTCTCTCTTCCCCTCCCGCAGCCAAGGCTCCATTGGAGCAAAGTTGGCGCGGGCGCTGAGGATGGCTCTATGGCCTCTGCCTCAGGCGCTGGAATGGCTCTGGTTTAGACAGAGCGACACCCCAGATGGGCAGACACCCCTGGTGGGCGTGCCGGGTGGATCCCGGTGGGGCGCATGAGGGAGTCTGACTGACTGCCTCCCCGTTTCCAGCTTCAAAAAAATACAAAAAAAAAAAAAAAAGTTTAAAACTCACCTCATTATTTTTGTTCTTTTAACTGGAATCACTTTCTTCAGTTTCTTTACCTCGAAAGGTTGTCTTGGATAATTTTGATCACTCTTCCATTTAAGTTGTCCCCCAGTTTTCATTTGATCAAACCTTAGTTCTTTAAGCTAGTTTTATGATTTCATGTTCAAATACAGTCTTTTACTGTTTTCCAACATGACCTCACTTTCTTTAGAAACGCTAGTCTCATTATTTTGGTTCTAAACACATACTGGATTCTTTGGACTCCTTAAGATTGGAGAGCCACATCTTATTGTTCTGGGTATCTGTGGTGCCAGAGAGCACATTACATTGTAGGTTCTCAAAAAAGTCTGATACAAATTGCCCATGCCAACCAGAATTCCCTAGCCAAGGTCTCTAACCAAGCCTAGGTAGAGTGCCTCCCTTTGTTATTTTGTTATAAATCCCCAGCAGTATTATATTGTAACATGTGCCACTTTGTATTACAGATGATCTGTTTATAGGTTTTACTTCCACCAAACGGGGTTGCTTTTATGACTTTTGCTCATAAAGGGAGGAGTAACCTGTGGGTCTGATAAATCTTTCTAGCTGTTGGGGGAATGTCATGTAATTTCTGATGGGTCTTGAACAGACGAGACTTGTGCCAAAGACAAGGATCTCCTATGCTTTCAGCTGGCCTGTATTGTAGTAGATCTTACAATACAAATTCTCGAAGGTGTAGGCAGACAAGAGTACTGGAGGGAGAATTTCTGACCAACTCTTTGGTCAGACATGCTCTAATTCTTGGAGTTCTCTGTTATTGTCATGGACAAAACCATTTTCTTTGTACTTGGTCTATTCACTCAATTATTTGTAGGACCTGAAAAGAAATAGATACTAAAACACCTAAACTATAATTAATTCTGTTTTATCAGTTTCACCTAAAAAGTAGGTTTGGGAAAAATTAAGTGCTGAAAAGCTTATTTCTGGAAATGTGATCTTCAGGGAGCCCAGGTGATTTATATAGACCAATCTATTTTTTCCAGTTTATTTTTGAATATGTTTTTCTCTTAAGTCTTTTATCTTTATTAGAGCCCCACAAAACCAATATTTCAAATGCAGCTTCAATAGCCACCTTGGCGGGTAGACACACATACACACACACACACACACACACACACACACCCCTTTTAAATTTAAATCCGTAAAACCTAGGGCTTTCTGTTCTACTGGCCACTAAGAAACACACAAACACACACACACACACACATACACACAGCACTAGGTTTTGCTGATTTGAACCTAAAAATTTTAGGGACTTTTGCAGTATAGTAGTTATGTTTAAATAATGCACTAAATGGTACATTGGTTTTTTGTAATGCTTAATTATATGCATGAAATAACTGAGAGATTTGACTCACTTTGTCTACATAATAGATTTATTTCATTCTGCTTCTTATTTTTTTCTTTGGAGATTTCTCTTAAGGGAAATTCTACTAACCTTTTGAATTTTTTTAAAGATCAACCTTTGAAACTTTTTAAAAATAGAAATTGTTGAAGAACAAAGATTCAACCAAGTTAATTTAATAATCTAATTGGTTTTACTGAATGATTCATGAATCAGACAGCACCCCGTCTGTCTAGTAAAGGGAAAAGTTCTTGGAGGAAGGAGAGGCTGAAACTGCAATTAGATTAGGTTTAAGTCTTGGTGAGGCTTGTCACAGTGACTCCATTTAGGGTCTGTTTTTTTCTTCTTAACAAAAGATATTAATGGAACATAATTGTTTGTATTTTTGAAAAGATTTTTTTTTTCATAGAATTAATGATTGTATAGCTTAACCCATCAGTGTGCAGATGAGGAAACTCCCCAGATAGGATCAACAGTTTGCTTAGAATTGTAAGTGGCAGAACCAAGAATAGAGCTGAAAGGTCTGGAATAAACATTCAGTATTCATTTCCACCAACCTGTGGTGACCACTTCTAATTTAAATTGGTTTTTTTTTTTTTTTGAATTTTTATTTATTTATTTATTTATTTATTTTAGAGGGGGGGGAGAGAGAGAGAAAGAGAGAGAGAGAGAAGAGGGAGGAGCAGGAAGCATCAACTCCCATACGTGCCTTGACCAGGCAAGCCAGGGTTTTGAACCGGCAACCTCAGTGTTTCCAGGTTGACGCCTTATCCACTGCGCCACCACAGGTCAGGCTAAATTGTTGACAAAAAACCAGCACATTTTAAAATAGAAAACTGGGTTTTAAAGCGCTTTGTGATGTGTAAATTTACTTCCTTATTGGGAAAGATAAGATGCTTGTTCTGTTGAGTGACAGTGTTAGATTCAGTGAAACCTTTATCTTTTGGTGGCTCACATAATTGTTGATTAATTTGATTGGAAAATCTGGTTAATTTTTGAAGTCCAAGAATATAAAGGTAACACACTATGTTGCATATTTTTGTCTTATACAATTGCTTTGAGTTAAAGCCACTAAATGTAGCCTTGGAAATAGTGTTTCCATTTTATTCTGAAAGAACATATTTGTTTAGAACTCCAGGTTTCTAACATCCAGGGTTTAACCAGGTTGTGCTCAGGGATGGGAGGGGGGTTGTTTTTATGTTTGGTGGAGAGGCTGACATTAGCAGGGCAAGAGATGCTGAGCACAAAGTTCTCCTTACTTTGTCCCCTTTGAATTTCACCTCCCCTTTTGGGCATTTTCTCTTTGAATATGGGTGCTATCACCATACTAATATCCTCTGGCCCAGGTGTATACCAACCTTCATTTCCTTTGTTTCACCTTTGAAATACTAGGAAAGGCTACAGCTTATAAAAATCTTTATCACTTAGTACTAGAGAACAACCACGGGTTAGGGAAAATAAGAAGCACATGACATTATGGATTTTAAAGTGATTATTGCTCTCTTGTCTTGAGGGGCCTGCTCTGTTATTCTTCATATTGCCTTGAGATAGCTACTCCAAAGAAGTGGAACAACTTCAGGACTTTTCGCTGGAATTTCCAATTCCTGGCTTGTAACCTACCCACAGATGGGGAGCTTCTTTTTCACATCCCGTCACATAGAAGCTTCCTCCCAGACACGTTAATGATCACAACCAAAAAGGTCAGATTCCTGTTCTGCATTCCACTCCTGTGCCTTTCTTGTTTGTTTGGTTCCAGTTTTCTGAGAGACACACCTATTCCCCAGGACATTGCTGGTGAATGATTTCAATCTTCAAATAAGAAACAACCTTTGCAGCATCATTATAACTACTATACCTTCACATAATACACTATTGGTAACAGTCATACAGTACGAGTTTATGCAAAGGGTGTTTCAGTATAACTCTTAGGCATAGGTATATTTGCAGAGAATATTGGTAGTTCTTTACAGGATTGTATATGAAGTATAGGATTATTATCTAGAATTACAAACTACTTTATCACTATTGCTTTGATATAAATGTACCGTTGAAACACTCTTTTGGAAAGGCTCAGAACCATTAAGATACTTTTTGAATAAAATAGAATAATAGATCATGACAAAGAACACTAGAAGAAACTAATTGCTTTATACAATACTTAGTTTTCAGGGGAGCTTATTAGAGACATTCTTTTATTTTGAAATATTTCTTGCTTCTTTAATGAAGTTTTGTAACTACCTCTTTGGTTTATATTGTTTGTAAAATTCTAATGTTCAAAGGTAATAAGGCTTCTTGAACTTCTGTCTCAAAATATGTTATGTATTGCCTGACTGCTTCTATGGATATTGTAAACTGCTAAAAATTACTGGATAGTCTATTAAATTTTGTAAGTTTTCAAATCACTGCTGTTTGCAGTAATTTTTGGGGGTGAATAACCTCTAAATCCAGTTCAAGTGCCTGTAGACTCGACTGCCCGGAGCATAAAGGGGGTATAAAAAGAAACTTGCTACCTCAGCAAGTTGAAAATAATTTTTTCCTCTCACACAGCAGCATTTGCTAAATCGAGTAAAAACTGCATAGTAACATTTCAAAAATCATAAAAATTCAACCATATTACTTTTTTGGCTTATGTTTTCTCCTTTTGACAATACAACATGGGCATTTTGACTTATTCTGCTATAAGTAAGTAACATCTCTAGAAATTCTGACTTTTTCAAATGTGTAGGATTAGGAGTAACTGAGGAACTGTTTACCTCCAGATAATTTTTAGAAGAAGCAGACTACATTCCCAGATACAGAAAAATCTTTATGTAAAATTGAGAAACATTTGTGAAGTCATAGAATGACAAAAAATCATAGAAAGGGAGCAAAAATGTTTTGTGATAGTCAAAGTATTGACAGTGGTGTCAAATCAAAGATAGCGATGGCAGGAAAGAAGCACAGTGGTAAGTAGAGAACAAAGGAAGAGCCATATTGTGTACTACAGGGCTGGACAGAGCTTTCGTATGGTGCCTTAGTACTGTAACCCTGTAACACCCACTCAATGGGTCGGAGTCTGCACACGTGAGCACTTCTCACACATATTACAGTTTTACAGCCTTTCAAGTACAAATACCTACCCTCATTTCTCATCTTGTTGGGTAAATCATAGCTACCCAACAAGACATCTGGTAATAGACACTTTCTTTAGTATAGTGCTACTGAAGGTATAATAGTCTTTACAACAATAGTCAGTTATATAGTCCAGAGAAATTTGTAACCCTGAACAATAATGTCTGTACTGAAATACACATAGTAAATACATACTGTTATGCACAAAGCACTTGTTTGTTGTTGGGATGATGTACAAGACGAACAGAATTTATATATGTTATACACTGGTCTTTTCCTTGCAAGGTGTTGTTGAAAGTAGTTAACTCAGACATGGGAAGTCTGGAAGGCTTTCCAGAACTCATGATGTATATAAGCAGAGTATTTTGAATATGTGATCGCATAATATGCTCTCTGGTCTTTGTCTAGGGAAAAAACAAGGCAGATTCATTGGTTCACTCATTCAACAAATAACATCTTTTTATGGCAGGCACTTTCTTTAGTACAATTGGATATGATCTTATGGGGGAAAAGCTATTAATTACATATTTAAACATATATTGCATCTATAAAATATACTAGAGAGGAGAAGGGATATTGTTCTGTAAAGAACTTATAAAGAGGGAAATTTGGTGTCTTCCTGGTCGTCAGAGAATGCTTCCCGAAATCTGGAGGACAAGTGGGAATTAAATAACCTAAGTAAGGGGAAAGCAGCATGTGCAAAGGTCATGCAAAGGTGGGTACAGAGATCTGAAGGGCCATAATGGGAGGTGGGCAGGACAGAAAGGCAGTGTAATGAGATGGGGCTGGGAGAGACGCAGGAGCTAGAGCAGGGGTCCCCAAACTTTTTACACAGGGGGCCAGTTCACTGTCCCTCAGACCATTGGAGGGCCGGACTATAAAAAAAACTATGAACAAATCCCTATGCACACTGCACATATCTTATTTTAAAGTAAAAAAACAAAACGGGAACAAATACAATATTTAAAATAAAGAACAAGTAAATTTAAATCAACAAACTGACCAGTATTTCAATGGGAACTATGCTCCTCTCACTGACCACCAATGAAAGAGGTGCCCCTTCTGGAAGTGCAAGTGCGGCGGGGCCAGATAAATGGCCTCCGGGGGCCGCATGCGTCCCGTGGGCCGGGCTGTAATTTGGGCACCCCTGAGCTAGAGCATGTAGCTCAGGCCTTAGTAAATTTTGTTTTTATTCTGGAGGCAATTGAAACCAGTTGAAAAGTTTTATCAGGAAATGGGGAGGTGGAAGTAGGGATGACTTAATTGTTTTGAGGGATGCTTGCATTGAACAAAATGGATTGGAGGTAGGCAGGAGCAGATGGATGGAGTGGATTGTGATGGAGAGCAGTACACTGAGTTGAAATATTTAGGAGAGAAAATGGATAGAACTTCTTGCTGGATAGAGAGAAAAGGAAATATCAAGGGGTAGATTTCTAGGTTTTTGGCTTGTATATCTGAATTGGTTAGATAGGGACTATTACAGAGATTGGTAAACTGCAACTCACAAACCACATGTGGCTCTTTGGCCCCTTGAGTGTGGCTCTTCCACAAAATACCACGTGTGGGCGCTACCTCGATAAGGAATGTACCTACCTATATAGTTTAAGTTTAAAAAATTTGGCTCTCAAAAGAAATTTCAATCGTCGTACTGTTGGTATTTGGCTCTGTGGACTAATGAGTTTGCCGACCCCTGGACATTAGAAGAGGGCCACATTTTTGAGGGATGGATCATGAATTCAAGTTGAACATTATTTGAGTATGAGGTGCCTTTGAGTCTTCTAAAGTAAGATGCCAGTTAGGCATTAGTAAATACTAATCTTGTACTCAGAAGAGAAAACTGGAGATATAAATTTGGAGTCATGTGAATATAGCTGATGATTGAAGCAGTGCACAGATGAACTCAATTATGGCTGCACTGTCCAGTTTGGTAGACATTAGCCACACGTGTCTACTGAACACTGCAAATGTGTGTAGTCCAAATTTAGATGTGCCATAAATGTGAAATACACACTGGAGTTTGAAAGACTTAATACAGAGGGAAATGTAAACATCTTTCATAAATTTTCTATTTTTTCATATTGAAATAATGTTTTCAATATATTGTAATAAAATATAAAATTAATTTTACCTGTCTTTCTTTACTTTTTACAATGTGGTTACTAGAAAAGTTTAAATTACGTATGTGGCTTGCATTATACTTCTCTTGTCACTGATCTGTGATCTAAAGACAGATAAGAAAACTGAGTAGAAGAGGCTAGGTTTAAGCTCTGAGGAATTTCAGCTTTTTTTTTTAAAATGTGAAAGGAGGGGAGATAGTGAGACATTGTCCTGCTTGTGCTCAGCCTAGGATCTACCTGGCAACCCCATCTGGGGTCCATGTTCAAATACTGAGCTATTTTTAGCACAGAGGAGCAATCCTCAGTGCCCAGGGCCATGGGGCTCAACTGGTGAGAGGGGAAGAGGGAAAGAAGGGGGAGAGGGAGAGGATGGAGAAGCAGATGGTTGCTTCTTCTGTGTGCCTTGACCCAATATTGAACCTGGGATATCCATAAGCTGGACTGACGCTCCATCCACTGAGCCACTGGCCAGAGCTGAATTTCAGCATTTTAAATGGAGTATTAGCCTTTAAGGAGCTGCCAAAGAAGGGAAAAAGCTTTCGAGTGCATTATGAAAACCATAAATTTTTCTATAAAGAGAAAATGGACATGTCTTTAAGAGTTCTGTGCCAAGATTATTTGACTGGGTCAGTAGTAGTGTTTTGGCTTGCTGATATTAGAGATTCAGAGCAGTTTTTAAAACAGTATTTGTTTTACTTTAAACTTTTTTTTAAGAGAGAGAGAGAGAGAGGCAGACAGGAAGAGAGAGAGATGAGAAGCATCAATTCTTTGTTGTGGCACCTTAGTTGTTCATTGATTGCTTTCTCATATGTCCCTTGATGGAGGGGGGATTCCAGCAGAGCCAGTGACCCCTTGCTTAAGCCAGTGACCTTGGTCTTCAAGCCATGACCATGTCATGTCTATGATCCCACGCTCAAGCTGGCAACCTTGGAGTTTCGAACCTATATCTTTAGCGTCCCAGGACGATGCTCTATCCAAGTGCCATGGCCTGGTCAGGCAAAACAGTAAATCTGAAGATCCATTGTTTTACTTTCTTCCAAATCCCCCCAAACCCCACTAAATTTAGCAGCTTTTCAGAAGACATTCTCTCATGGATATAAACTGAAGACGTTAAGATAAATATTTGAGGAATCCAAGGAACAATGCGAACTGAGGAACGAAATTAAACCGGAAGGGAAGGGGGGAGGGCACTGTCAGGAGTGGGGCAAGAGATATGTTGAGGGGAATGGGGGGGGGATGTAATCAAGGCAACACTAGAATCTATGTAAACACAGTAAATGAAAAAAAAAAGACCTATTAAATGATGAGAAAAATTTTTTATTTTACTAAATTCTAAGCAGGACCTTGAAAAGTTTGAAAATTAATAAAGATAGATTTTGTAAAATACCTAATGTGAAACATTAAACATAAGTATTGATGGAAAAGCTTGGAAAATAAAGCCAAAATTTTATAATGGATTTTGAAATTAAGTTTTGTTTTGAGAGAGAAATAGGAGCATATATAAATTTAAGTGTCCAAAAGGATGATGAGTAATCATGCTAAAGTTAATAAAATAATTTTTCCTTTTGCCCTAAATATGTTCTATTTTTGGATTCAGAGTAATAAATGAATATGTGGTTTTTCAAATTAGTTAAAATAATTTGATGGATGCCTTGTTATTTTGTAAGCTCCTTTAAGGTAAAGATAAAGTCTTTTCCTATTTTTATAGTATTCCTTGGATTTAGCAGGGTGTGAGGTACACAGTAGACACTTAAATGCTTGTGGAATGAATATTAGCGTCATCTTAGTGTCAGTATTTTCATTTTAGTATTGTTTTTGTCTTCTCAAGGAACATGAAATTTTTTCAAGCTTTTTGTAGAGTAGAAGTTTATTTCTGAAAAGAATATTGTGAAGTTACAAAGGAATAGTTTTTATGAAAATATGTAAATCTGTGCAAAAATGTAGGAAATAACCAGTTATGCAAAGCTTTATCCATTTATTGATATTTACTTGTAACGGAACACAAACATGCACTCACAAGTATGTATTTGTATTTAGTTAGAGTGAATTTTGAAATATGTTGATAAAATATTTTTGCTTGGAACAACTATTTCTGTAGGGGCTTTGAAATGTTCTGTCTCAAAGCAGTGTTAATAGAAACTATTTTCAGAAGTTTGTTAAATTAGTATGTTTATCCTATGACTTTACACATTTGATATTTTATGATATGCTAAAATGAAACTTTCTTTTTGATATTTTAGAATTGCTTGTTAGCTCAGAGTCCCTGGTCAGGAAGGTGTTAAGATGTTGAGATTGTTGTTCATTTTAGGGCCTTTGATGAGGCAAAAAAAAAAAAAAAAGTAGGCAATGTGGTGCTTTACAAAGTCTAGCAAGCTGGCTCAGGGTTCCAGCCCACTGGGGTTTTACCCGAGAATCCTACCAAGGACAGGCTGCTTTTTTGTTAACTTGCAATTATGTAATGACCATATATACGTTACTAGTTAGGACACAAAGCATGTGAAATGCTTTGAAATAGCTTCTGCTCTGTGTCCTTCCTTAGTTCACCTTGCTCAGAATGGCAGGCAGGTTTACTGCTCCTTTCTGCTTGAGCTGAGAGTGTAAGTTGACAGGCAGAGACTTCTATTCCTAGGGAATTTGCTGTGATCTTTTTTTTGTCCAGGTTGCCTGATGATTCCCTCTATATTTTTCACTCTAATTTGTAAGTTATACTGATATTTCTCCAGGATTGTGTTAATTTGACTTTTTTCCTCAATTGCACTTCTTTTTTTTGGTGACAGAGACAGAGAGTCAGAGAGAAGGACAGATAGGGACAGACAGACAGGAAGGAAGAGAGATGAGAAGCATCAGTTCTTCACTGCGGCACTTTAATTGTTCATTGATTGCTTTCTCATATGTGCCTTGACTGGGGAGCTACAGCCGACCTAGTGACCCCTTGCTCGAGCCAGCAACCTTGGGCTCAAGCTGGTGAGCCTTGCTCAAACCAGATGAGCTTGTGCGCAAACTGGCGACTTTGGGGTCTTGAACCTGTGTCACCGCCTGGTCAGGCCTAAGTTGCACTTCTTGGGGAGGGATGGGGTAAGGTTAGTAGGGAGACCTCAACAGAATCCTCTTTGGTTGCTATATATTGAAGTTTTCAGGATCAGGACGTACCTTTTTTCTTATTTTATTACTGCTAATAAATTTTTTGACTGATTTTTCTGGTTGTGGTTATTTGCTTTGTATTTATTATTTTTCCCTGTTTATATAATTAGTTACATACCATCATAAATTGTTATAAGCATATATTAATTAGGTATTTCTTTGATAATTAAGAACTGATAAAGAAAAGGTATTTTGTGTACATGTACTAAATACATAATTGATATACCAATACCATGAAATTCTAGTGCCCACTTTTGTGTCTGTGTTTACATCGTTGTTGATGTAAAATGATCACTCACAATAACATTTAGTTGTTGGTAATCTAGCTGTTCTTTGGTACACAAAAATACCTGTCGTTGACTTCATGTGCATTTTTCTTTTACTGTTTATAATGACATTTATTTTGCAGTGATAGTTCACAATTGAAATACATCATCATATAATTAGATGTAGTGTCTTAACAAATTGAAAGTTTAAAAAAATTGAAATTTTGGCCCTGGCTGATTAGCTGTCAGTAAGATTATTATCTGGAAACACCAAGCTTGTGGGCTCAATCCCTGGTCAGAGCACATATGGGAAGTTACCAATGAGTGCACAACTTAAGTGGAATAACAAATGAGTGCTTCTCTCTCTCTTTCCCCCTCTGCCCCTCTCCCCTTTCTCCCTCTCCCCTTTCCCCTTTTCCTCCTTCCTTCTCTTCCTCCCTCCCTCTCTCCCTCTATTTCCCTCCCTCCCTCCCTCCCTCTTCCTCTCCCTTCCTCCCTTCCTCTCCCTCTCTCTTCCTCTCCCTTCCTCCCTTCCTCCCCCTTCCTCTCTTCCCCCTTCCCCTCTCTGTACCTCTAAAATCTATTAATAAATTTTTGAAAAATTGAGATTTTGATTTAACATCATAAAAAGATAGTTCAGTGTTGTGGTATACACTTTAATAGGCACAGGGTAATGAGAAGAGACTTAATATTTGAAGGATACATGACAGAAATCACTATGTGCAAACTGGAGTCTGGCAGTAGGACATGAAAGTTTTCACTAGTTTATGCTTATGTGAATAAACATTACATTGATATTATTTTAATGGAAATGTACACACTGACCCAATGATCATTCCTCTACTATTTAAAAAATTGCTCTGTATTAATTAGGTTGAAGGCAAGGTTGATGTAACTGAGACCCCCACATTACAGAGATCTAAAGAGTATAGACTTTTATCCTTTGTCACAAAACAAGCCAGAGTGGTGGTGAAATCTGCTTTGGGCTGTTATTTAGGGACTCAGGTTCCTTCCATCTTACTGTTTTGGTGTCTTATAACCCCTGCTACACTAAGTGTGGGCTTCAGACCAACATCCTGGTAGTTTATTTCCACCCTCCACCATAGGCCTACTAAATCAGCACCTGCATTTTAACAGGATTCCCCCAGTGATTCCTGTGCACATTCACGTTCTGGAAGCACTACTCTGGAACACTGTCATTCTCTTCACCCTTATAGGCCAGTAGCTGCCACATCTGAGTGTCAGCTAGTCGGTGAGGAAAGGACAGCAGAGAGCCAGAGTTATGTCCCTAATAGGTGAGAGATCCCCATCATGTCCTTGGTTTTCGAGAACATAGTCTCAAATCTCCCTGAAAAGGGGTACTGAGGAATGTGTTCTAGCTCAGGGATTCTCAAAGTGTCAGTTTTTAAAATTTCTAATTCTTCACAGATGAAAACTTTTGTAAACTATAAAATCTTGCAGTAATGTCAGATTACTCTAAAAGTTCCTAAACGTGAACCTCAGTTTCTGTGCTTATCCCAATAACGAAGAGTTTGAGGACTGGCAGGGATCCATGGCCGATTCATGAAGTAGTTCTGTTCTACCTCGACACATTTTAAAGTTTTCACTCAGTGGTAATGTTCCAATTATGGTAAAGCTGCATACATTGGTATGAATGAATGAGGCACTTTTTGGCCTTTTATAATTTTTGATAATTTACTTTTGATATTCTACTTAAGAAAATTATATTTAGTGATAATCTTATGTCTGTAAAGGACATTTCAGCTTGCAAAGCCCTTTTTCCCTGATTCCATGTTATTCTATAAAAATAAGTAGTATGTATGAATTTATTATATTTGCTTGTAAGAGGAGATTGCAAACCTTTGTTTAATCATGCTGGTAACACCAAGTATGGCACACCAATGAATGGTCATACTTTTTATGGGATAATACCTTTTTAATATATCGTAACATACTTTTAGTTATGAACTAACATCAACTAATATTAGTTTACAGTTGGTGTTATGAGACTTATGTGTGCCATTGTTGTATTAGCTAACGTTGCTTGATACAGTTGGCAATATTCCTGTCTCAGCATATGTTCATGAACACTAAAATTGAATTGGACTGTTGGTGGTCTTTTAAAATGTTTTACCTTATCTCAAAAATTTTCATGTGGAAATTGAATTGTTTATAATTACTGATAATGCTTTAATGCTTTAGGCAAAATTATATTTTAAAAGTGTATGATTGTAGATTTTTATGTATCTAAGACATGTACTTTCAAAGTGGAAAATAATGTTTGACTGATTTTTGTTGTTGTATTCAACATGCTTGCTGTTTTTGCCTGCCTGTTATTGCCCTGTAGCACCGGTTTCTTTTTGTCTTAAGTTCCCAGTGTATATGAACTAATAGTTCAGCAAGAGGGCAGCATTATGAAAGTGTTGCCAGAGTACAGAATTGGAAGCTTGAATCAATTTGTGTTTGAAACAGATTAATTATGTGATTTTGAAGTTGAAATTTTATATTAGAATTAATAATTAGAATTAATTAACTAGAATTACATCACAAAATTTAATTATCCTGAAGAATTACTGAGAAAATGAATAGTTATGAAAACCTTACTATGTACTTTCGATCTTCAGTTAGATTTATACCTACTTCTTGGGAAGCTGCGTGGTTGGTTAAAGAGCATGGGCTCTGAAGTCCCACTCTCTTGAGCCACAGTCACTTGAGCACATTAACTGCTCACTGCCTCAGTTTGCTCATTTGTTAAGTAGCGCTAATTGTAACACCTAACCCATATTATAATTATGAGGATTAATGAGTTAATGCTTGTCGTCTGCTGAGTGCTCAGTAAATACATATCATACTTGTCAGTTCTTCCTATTGCATGTTAAACCTGGACTCTCATAATTTATTGCTGGCCATAAATAAATTCATGTGATTTGCAAATACATGGATTTCAAATGTATCACTTTTGGAAAAAACTGATGTCATTTACTCTATTTGAGAATACTTTATATAATCTCTAAAAGGTTCCTTCGATAAAGAAAAAGTCTTTATATCATATGAATTTTGAATCTTGAAATAAAGTATATCTTACCATTTGGTAATCTTATTAATGTCTCAGATTAAAGATAAAATGGTACAGATTGAATGTTTATTTCATATAGTATTAGTTATTTCACTTGTACTAGAGGAATAGAAAGACAGTTGAGAGAGGCAGCTGTCACTGTTCAACCTCTTAATATGAATGTGAATTTAGTAAATCTCAGAAGCAGAAGACAGGTAATTTCACATTCTTGTTGAAATGCTGCATTATTATTAAGTATTTGCCTTTTATTTTTGTACATAAAGGTTTAGCTTAAGGAGTAATGGAGTAATCCTCCTCAAAAATTAAATATTTGGAGCCAGTTATGTAATAGGTACATTTATGGAAAAATACAATTTTTTTTAAAGATTAAATATATTTTTGAGAGAGATCTCTTTTGATTCTCGTTTTTGAAGAAAGATTATATAGCTTTACCTTAAGTAAGGTATTGGCAAACTGTGGCCCATGGGCCAAATCTGACCTGCTTCTTGTTTTTGTAAATAAAGTTTTACGGGAACTCAGCCAGTCCATGCTTTTGTGGGGTGAAGCAGAGCTGAATAGTTGTGTCAGAAATCCTATAGGTGGAAACCTACAATTTTTAATTTTTGTCCCTTTACGGGAAAAGCTTGCCAATTTCTGCCCTAGTAATTAGTGAAATGGTTTATTAGTTCATTATTAGAAAACAGCCCTGGCTGGTTTGCTCAGTAGTAGAGTGTTGGCCTGGCATGTGGATGTCCTGGGTTTGATTCCTGGTCAGGGCACACAGGAGAAGCGCCCATCAGTTTCTCTACCCCTCCCTCTCTTGCTTCTCTCTGTCTCTCTCTCTCTCCCCCATCCTGCACCCTTGGCTCAATTGTGTGAGTTGGTCCTTGCACTGAGGATGGCTCCATGGCCTCTGACTCACTAAGAAGAGCTTGATTCCTGAGCAATGGAGCAAAGCCCCAGATGGGCAGAGCATTGCTCCCTAGTGGGCTTGCCAGGTGGATCTGGTTGGGGTGCATGCGGGAGTCTGTCTCTCTGTCTCCCTTCCTCTCACTGAATAAAAAAAGAAAGAAAAGAAAACACTGAGGTTGGAATAAGTACTACATACTACTTGTCCAATATTTGCCAAAAATAATTTTCCAAAACCACCATAATTCTTGTTCTTATGCTTATTAATAATGACTTGTGTGAATGGAGCCGCCTTACAGATTTGTAAATCCTAACTGTTTGATAGGAATATGCCCGTATGTGCAATGGGGCTTTTTAGCAAATACAGAATGTTTCTTAAGTGGTCTACTGATTTTAATAGAACTTTTCCATTTTGTCCTAGAGCAGATAGAAATCCTTCATTGAATTCAGTTGAGAATTTCTATTACACCTGGACAACTTTTGAATTTTATAGAAAAGTTAGACCACATAGTTGTTTTTGTTTTTAAATCCAATTAGTACTTCTTTAGGGAAGGAAACAAAGTGGACGCAAGGTTGAAAACCCTGTTAAAACGTTTTAATTTTGAGTAAAATATAGGAGTTTGTCTTTAGCTAACAAAATACATTTGGCAGCCAGTCATATTTTAATTAACTCCATTTATCTGTAACAAGATGATTTTACTAGTTTTTTTTTTTTTTTATGAGAGAGACACTGAAACAGAGAGAGGGACAGATAGGGACAGACAGAAAGGAAAGGAGAGAGATGAGAAGCATTAATTCTTTGTTGTGGCACCTTAGTTGTGCATTGATTGCTTTCTTATATGTTCCTTGACCAGGGGGCTCTAACTGAGCCAGTGACCCTGTGCTCAAGCCTGCGACCTTGGGCTTCAAGCCAGCAACCATGGGGTCATGTCTATGATCCCACGCTCAAGCCAGTGACCCCGTACTCAAGCTGCTTAAACTGTACTAAAGCTCGGGTTTTTGAACCTGGGTCCTCTGCATCCCAGGCCGACACTCAACCCACTGCACCACCACCTGGTCAGGCTAGATTAGAAATTGAATTTACGAAAAATATAACCTCATGCCTCAGTTTGACAAAGGTGGACAAAGTTTTTAACAGTGTTCCAGGGAGTAGGCTTGAAGGGTCTTATAAAATCCAGGTTTTCAATATGTGTTGTCATACACATTAATATTTTTCCTTTTTGAATACGTGTTCTCAGATTTATAGAATCACCAGTCTTACCATGTGGAGATTCCTGTTCCCTAGGATCCAGTGCATAAATGTTGACATTGTGATTATAGGAATGGCTTCACTGTTTCATCAGAACTTTTACACTTCATCTAACCACTTTGGTGTACTGGGGCTATAATTAACATAGTGATAACAAGCACACATGCTATTTAACAAATGTAACCAGTAATAGGCAAATGACAGTACTGAGAAAAATTGGTTCCTGAATTTTTTAAGGTAACTCTATACTGCTTTCCACAGTGACTGCACCAATCTGCATTCTCACCAATAGTGCATGAGTGTTCTCTTTTCTCCATATCCTTGCCATTACTTGCTTGTTACTTATTAATGATAGTTATTCTGACAGGTGTGAAGTAATACTTCATTGTGGTTTTAATTTCTCTGATGATTAATTACATTGAGCATCTTTTCATATGCCTGTTGGTCATCTGTATGTCTTCTTTGGAGAAGTGTCTATTCAGGTCCTTTTCCCATTTTCTAATTGGATTGTTTTTTTGGTATTGATTTTTATAAGCTCTTTATAAATTTTGAATATTAGCCCCTTATCAGATGTATCATTGATGAATATGTTCTCCCATTCAGTGGGTTGTATTTTTATTTTGTTGACAGTTTTGTTTGCTGTGCAAAAACTTTTTAACTTAATGTAGCCCCATTTGTTTAGAAGAAGATACAAATAAGTGGAAGCATATACCATATTCATGGATAGGAAGAATTAATATCATTAAAATGTCCATGCTATCCTGACCACGTGGTGGCACAGTGGATAGAGCGTCAGACTGGGATGCCGAGGACCCAGGTTCGAGACTCCGAGGTTGCCAGCTTGAGTACGGGCTCATCTGGTTTGAGCAAAAGCTCACCAGCTTGGACCCAAGGTTGCTGGCTCAAGCAAGGGGTTACTCGGTCTGCTGAAGGCCTGTGGTCAAAGCACATATGAGAAAGCAATCAATGAATAATTAAGGTGTTGCAATGTGCAACGAAAAACTAATGATTGATGCTTCTCATCTCTCCGTTCCTATCTGTCCCTGTCTATCCCTCTCTCTGACTCTCTCTCTATCTCTGTAAAAAAAGGAAATAAATAAAAAATTAAAAAAATATCCATGCTACCCAAAGCAATCTATATATCCGATGCAGTACCTATCGAGATACCAATGGTGTGTTTCACAGAACTAGGACACATATTCCAAAAATTTCTATAGAACCACAAAGGACTGAATAGCAACAGCAATCTTGAGAAAGAAATACATAGTTGGAAGAATTACACTACTCAATATCAAACTGTACTACAAGGCCATAGTAATTAAAACAGCATAAAAACAGACATTTAGACTGGGACAGACTAGAAAGCCCAGAAATAAGCGCACACCATTAGGGTCAATTAATATTTGACAAAGGAGGCAAAAACATACCATAGGGCAAAGTTAGTTCATTCAATAAATGGTGTTGGGAAAATTGGGCACATGTGCAAAAAAAATGAAACTAGACTACCTTCTTACACCATACCCAAGAATAAACTCAAAATGGATTAAAGACTTAAATGTTAGACTTGAAACCATAAAAATTATAGAAGAAATAGAAAATAGTCAATTCTCAAACATTTCTCTTAGCAATATTTTTTCTGATATACCTCCTTGGGCAAGGGAAAGATAAGATAGATTCTCTCTTTGTCTTTAACCCTTTGAATTTTAATTGTGATGCATCTTAGTGTGGGCCTCTTTGGGTTCATCTTGTTTGGGATTCTGTGCTTCTTGTATGGCTATTTTCTTCATCAGATTAGGGAAAATTTCCATCATTATTATTTTTTTTAAATTAATAAATCTCAAGTTTAAAATATTTTTTTAATTTTTAAAAATTTATTTAGAGAGAGGAAGGGAGAAAGAGAGAGAGGAATATCAGTTTGTTCTTGTATGTGCCCAGACCAGGCATTGAACTGGCAGCAATCTTTATTCCTCTGGATGAGGCTCTAATTAACCAAGCTATTTTTTTCTTCTTTTAAAAACAATTTTTTTTTTTTTTACAGAGAGAGAGAGAGAGAGAGAGAGGGAGAGGGAGAGGGAGAGGGATAGATAGGGACAGACAGATAGGAACAGAGAGAGATGAGAAGCATCAATCATCAGTTTTTTGTTGCAACACCTTAGTTGTTCATTTATTGCTTTCTCATATGTGCCTTGACCGTGGGCCTTCAGCAGAGTAAGTAACCCGTTGCTCAAGCCAGCGACCTTGGGTCCAAGCTGGTGAGCTTTTGCTCAAACCAGATGAGCCCGCACTCAAGCTGGCGACCTTGGGGTCTCGAACCTGGGTCCTCGGCATCCCAGTCCGACGCTCTATCCACTGCGCCATTGCCTGGTCAGGCAACCAAGCTTTTTTTTAAAATAGACTTTCAATTTCTTGCTCATTTTCTTCTTCTGGCACCACCATGTTGCAAATATTGGTATGCTTGAAGTTTTCCCAGGAGCTTCCTACACTATCCTCATTTTTTTGGATTCATTTTTCTTTTCTTCACTATTCTGATTATTCTTTGCTTCCTATATTCCAAATAGCTGGTTTGATTCTTGACTTCATCTACACTGTTGATTCTCTGTAAATTATTCATTTCATTTAGAGCATCCTTCATTTCTATTTTTTATTTTTTTTTTGTATTTTTCTGAAGTGAGAAGTGGGGAGGCAGAGAGACAGACTCCGGGATGTGCCCAACTGGGATCCCCCCAGCAAGCCTACCAGGGGATGATGCTCGGCCCATCTGGGGCGTTGCTCCTCTGCAACTGGAGCCATTTTAGCGCCTGAGGCAGAGGCCATGGAGCCATCCTCAGTGCCCAGGCCAGCTTTGTCCCATGGAGCATTGGCTGCGGGAGGGGAAGAGAGAGATAGAGAGAAAGGAGAGGGGGAACAGTGGAGAAGCAGATGGGCACTTTCCCTGCATGCCCTGGCCGGGACTTCCACATGCCAGGCTGATGCTACCACTGAGCCAACCAGCCAGGGCCATCCTTCATTTCTGACTGGTTCTTTCTTATGGTTTCTATGTGCCTTTTTTTTAAAAAAAATAATTTTTAAAAGATTTTATTTATTCATTTTAGAGAAAGGGAGAGGGAGGGGTAAGAGAGAGAGAGACAGAGAAAGAGAAGTGAGGGAGGGGCAGGAAGCATTAACCCCCATATGTGCCTTGACCAGGCAAGCCCTGGGTTTCAAACCGGCAACCTCAGCGTTCTAGGCTAACACCTTATCCACTGCTCCACCACAGGTCAGGCCCATGTGCTTTTTTATGCTGTTGAAGTTCTCTGTAAGTTCATCTAACCCAGGGGTAGTCAACCTTTTTAGACCTACTGCCCACTTTTGTATCTCTATTAGTAGTAAAATTTTCTAACCGCCCACCGGTTCCACACTAATGGTAATTTATAAAGTAGGGAAGTAACTTTACTTTATAAAATTTATAAAGCAGAGTTACAGCAAGTTAAAGCATATAATAATAATTACTTACCAAGTACTTTATGTCGGATTTTCGCTAAGTTTGGCAGAATAAATCTTTATAAAACAACTTACTATAGTTAAATCTATCTTTTTATTTATACTTTGGTTGCTCTTCTACCGCCCACCATGAAAGCTGGAATGCCCACCAGTGGGCGGTAGGGACCAGGTTGACTACCACTGATCTAATCTTTCTGTTAGTCATTGAGCATTCTTATAACTACTGTTTTGAACTCTGCATCTTGTCTCCATTTTGTTTAGTTCTTTTTCTGAAGTTTTGTTCTGTTCTTTCATTTGGGACATGTTTCCTTGTCTTCTCCTTTTGGCAGCCTCCCTGGGTTTGTTTTTCTGTATTAGGTAGAGCTGCTCTGGTCTAGGTAGAGTGGCCTAATATAGGAGGTGTCCTACAGGGTCCAGTGGCATAGCCTCCCTGTTCACTCAAACTGGGCACTCCAGGTGTGCCTCCACCCATGTGTGCTAAGTACACCCTCCTGTTGTAGTTGAGCCTTGGATGCTGTCAGCCCATCAATGGGAGGGATTTACCCCCAGGCCATTCAGCTGCAAGGACTGGTTGCGACCACCCTGGAGCATCAGCTGTGAAGGGGCCCAACCCATGGAGCAGGACTTACCACAGTGGGATCTGGTGTCCTCTGAGTCTGCCCCATGAGTGTGTCACTTGTAGTGGTAGTTGAGGGGAGGGGTGCTTCAACATGGTCTGAAGCTGTCCAACAGGTGTGCTTGCTCTCAAACCTCCTAGGAGGTGCAGGCTAAGGTCAGCCACCACCTGTGTTCTCCCCACGGCCACCTGGAATGAGCTAAAAGTGATCTGCAGATGGCTGCTCCTTGTGCGGGGCTTTGAGATGCCTAGGATAGATCAAGCTGTGCTCCATGTGAACCAAGGCCAGCTGCTGCTTTTTTGAGAGATTTTAGGAAAGTCTGAAGCATGAACCAGAACAGGCGATTTGTATGGGAAAGCCACTGGAAATAGTTTGAATGACCAAGAAAGTTGATAGGGCAGGGTCTTAGGGAATCACCAGGGCTAGGTGAACAGTGATCACCAGATTGATGGAAACTCAAATATGTCCCTGGTGCCTTTGGAGCTATTGCCCTAGAGCTAGAACTAAGAGAGATGAGTCTGAGGAAGTCTGTGCTCTGGGCCTTTAAATAGAAACTGCAGCTGGGACTCCGGCAGCCCTCCATCTCACTCAGCCACAGTCGCTGCTGATTTTCAGTCAGAAGTGATGGGAACCTCTTTTCCTGGCACTGGAAAAAACCCTGATCCTGTGGTCTGGTGTGGGGCTGGTACCCCTCGCTTCTCAGGGGGAACCTCTGCAGCTGAGGTATCCCTCCCAATTTTTTCCACTGCACATGGTTGTGGGACCAGCTCGTTCTGTGTCTCTGCCCCTCCTTCCAGTCGGGATTTGGCTTCTTTATATTCTTAGTTGTAGGACTTCTGTTTAGCTAGATTTCAGGCAGTGCTAAATAATGGTTGTTCTGTAGTTTAGTTGTAATATAATTTTATCTTGGATATATATCTAGCAGTTCCATTACAGATTTATGTTTCACTTTATAAGAAATAACCAAACCTTTATTTCCAAAGTGGTGGTGACACTTTATATTCTAACTAACAATATGTGAGAGATCTGGTTTTTCCACTTCCTCACTAATATTCAGTGTTTTCAGTCTTTCTAATTTTTGCCATTCATTCTGGTATGAAATGTAGCCTCACTGTGGTTTTAATATGTATTTTTTTGATGACTGAAGATGTTGAGCACCTTTTTTGTGTGCGTATTGGCCATTTGTATATATTTTATGAAGTATCTGTTTGAATCTTTTGCCCATGTTTAAAATATTGGCTTCTTGGACTTTTAAATGTTGATTTGTAGGAGTTGTTTATATGTCTAGGTACACATTTTTTGACAGATATATATGATGCACATATTTTTTCCATCTGTGGTTTTTCAACTTATTAATGGTATTTTTTATTTGTATTAGAATTGTTTAATTTTGGTAAAGATCAGTTTTATCAGTTTCTTTCTTTTATGATTAGTACATTTTATGCCCTGTCCAAAATGTTACCTACCTAAAGTTTATGAAAATACTCTTTTAATGATTGCTTCCAGAAGCCTTAGAGTTATATTTAAGTATATGACTGAGTTAATTGTGTTATGTGGCCTGGGGAAGAGGCCGAGTTTCATTATTTTTTTATATAGATATTCAGTTGCTTCAGTAATATTTGTCAAAAATATTTTTAAGCCCTGGCCAGATGATTCAGTGGCTAGAGTGTCATCTGGGCGCACCAAGGTTGTGATTTCGATCCCTGGTCAGGGCATATATGAGAAGCAATCAATGAATATAAAACTAAATGGAATAACTAAGTGGAACAACGAATTGATGCTCTCTCTCTCTCTTTCTCTTTTCATCTTACCCCCTTCCTCTCTCATTTTCTCAAATCAATGAAAAAAAAATTAAAAATGTTTTTGATTCCCTGTTGGATTAACATGGCATTTTGGTTGAAGATTTGCTGACCATGTTCATATTTACATGATCATAGCTATATTTAGACATTGTTATGTTTTATTGTTCTATTTGACTGTCCCTATGCCAGTTTCAGTTTTCATTAATGTAGCTTTGTAGTAGTACTGATACCAATACCACTGTAAGCCCTCATCTTTTCTTTCATTATAATTTGCCACTTCTTGATCCTTTGCATTTCTTTATAATTATTTACTTGTTGAACAAAGTCTGCTGGAACTTCGAATAGCTAGAAATGTTGGTAGTATAGTAAATAATTGCCCCAAATCTCCTCCTGAAACTGTACAGGGAACTTCACATTTTTGAAAATTCTATGAAGAATCTACATTCTTAATATTATGTAAAGACAGAGAATGCTGAAACTATTAAATAGCTGAGGGCTTCAACAAACATCAGTCCTGTGGTTCCACACACACTCTTACCTTACCCTAACCTTGTCTTACTGTGGGGCTTTGGTGACTTACCTTGGAAAATTACAAGAGAAGCAGAGGAGAAATGCAGATGAAGAAGCTTGAGAGTGAGTAGGCATGCCCACTAGAAAGCTGACGTCTTCCCTAAATCTGAGAATTCAAAAGTAACTTAGCATATCAGAAAGCTATTTTGAAGTATGCATGATCTTTCTTTCTTTATTTACTTATTTATTTTTTTTAGTGAGACAGAGAGAGAGACACAGGGACAGACAGACAGGAAGGGAAAGAGATGAGAAGCATCAACTAATAGTTGCAGCACCTTAGTTGTTCATCGATTGCTTTCTCATATGTGTCTTGATAGGGGCGGGGGTACTGCTCTAGCCAAGCCAGTGACCCCTTACTCAAACTAGTGACCTTGAGCTCAAACCAGTGACCTTGGGCTTCAAGCTGGCAACCTTGGGGTTTCGAACCTGGGTCCTCAGCATCCCAAACCCATGCTCCATCCACTGCACCATTGCCTGGTCAGGCCCAAGTATGCATTACGTGTATCTTTAAGTAACAGGTTCCAAATAAAGGGCCAGGCATGCAGCTTAAATAGGTAGATGCCATATAAAGAAACAGGTATATGATTTAGATGTAGTCTTCTTTTTAAAAGGTGAAGACTGATTCTGGAGAATAGGCATTATTTGAAGAGATGATGTTTTATATACATTTTTTTCTGGAAGAGAAAAAAGGCAAAAGGAAAGAAACTATTTCCTTTGTCAATATATAGTTAAAAAGAAAATAAGAGAAATTGGGCTCTTACAAGACAATAGAATCACAAAATGGGAAGATTCAATGCCCTCCCGAAGACCACCACCACCACAGATACAACCTAAAGGAACAAACGAACCATTCACTCGATTAAAGTACTTGGCATTGATGGGTAATGGTGACATTAGACTAGGAATATTGTAAAATAGCTCAGTAAGACAAAAATGAAAAAAAGGGTAAAGATTCTATCTAAATCAGGAAACAATTTTGTACATTAAAAAAACAAACATAAAACATCCCCCCCAAAAGACCATGAAATGTCAGAAATCTGTATGTTTTTACTCCAAAGATAATTAAATTTCTTTCAACAGGCATTTGAGACTATAAAAATCACTTAAATAAGTAACTTGAAAACTGAAAACAGAAATGGACAGTAACCAGGGAGAATGAAAAATAAAAGAGTTGATACAGTTCAGGAAAGAAATGGAAGACAATGTCAAAATTATCTCAGGAATGAAGATTATTGGGGATAATAGACTATTATGAAATTGTAATAAAGGCATTGAAGAAAGGCGGGAAAATAACCATGAGAATTAAAAAAGAAGAAAGGTCAGAGAAAAACGTTGTGGAAATTGAAGATTTAGTAAAGTAATAAATAATGCTTGTTTTATTGGGATCTCTGAAGAAGAAAAACAAAACAATTGAAGGAGCTAATATTTAAAACTATATAATTCAAGAAAACTTTCCAGATAGTAGAAACACAATGAAAGTATAACAAGTAGGCCCTGGCCGGTTGGCTCAGCGGTAGAGCATCGGCCTAGCATGTGGAGGACCTGGGTTCGATTCCCGGCCAGGGCACACAGGAGAAGCGCCCATTTGCTTCTCCACCCCTCCGCCGCGCTTTCCTCTCTGTCTCTCTCTTCCCCTCCCGCAGCCAAGGCTCCATTGGAGCAAAAATGGCCGGGGCGCTGGGGATGGCTCTGTGGCCTCTGCCTCAGGCGCTAGAGTGGCTCTGGTCGCAACATGGCGATGCCCAGGATGGGCAGAGCATCGCCCCCTGGTGGGCAGAGCTTCGCCCCTGGTGGGCATGCTGGGTGGATCCTGGTTGGGCGCATGCGGGAGTCTGTCAGACTGTCTCTCCCTGTTTCCAGCTTCAGAAAAAATAAAAAAAATAAAAAAATAAATAAAAAAGAAAGTATAACAAGTATTTGGAAAAATTAATCCACAGCAGTTAACTCCAATATGTATCTTAGTAAAATTATTAGTTTTTATAGATGATAAAACCCTTAAGACCTCCAGGCAAAAAAAAAAAAAAAGATCACATAACTTAGGCAAAATAATGTTGCAATTATCAGACTTTTCAAAACTAATGTGGAAAACCAGGCCACGTTTTTAAAAAAGTCAATGAAAACATGATTTTATATTTTTATTTCCAGTGAACATAACAAAGGTTTCAACATAACCAGAACTTAGGGAGTCTACACCTCCTCGTCATTCTTGAGAAATCTAGATGAGCTTTATCCAAACAAATCAAACAAATGATGATTGGGAAAACGTCAACAAAAAGACTAATGATATATACATATATATATATATATATATATATATATATATATATATATTTCTTCACAATATATATAACATGGGGATGAAGATGGAATACTAATGTAAAAATGTTTCATGTATGAAAATATTAGAATATATAATGTAACTAGAAAACAGAACACAGGGAGAGGGAAAGAGGAAAATAGGCAGTAGGTTAAAGAATACCACAGCACCTGATTAAGCATATATTAGAAAGTTAAATGAGAAAATAAGAGACTCAAGGCAATTTTTAAAAAGTACAAAAGCACCACTAAAACATAAATACTCTTATAAAAACCAAAACTTTTTTTCTACAAAATAGCAAAGAATACACTTCTTGTGGATAAAGAAACATGCTAAAAATAAAAATATATACTATTTACAAAATATTATGATAAAATTGAGACCAAACATACTATTTATAACAATGTGAATGGGCCTCACTAATTAAAATTTTTTTAATTGGCTCATATAACAAAACCTAACTAATCATTAATAAAATGCCTACTACTTCTACTATTCAGTATTGTACCAGAGATATAAGCCAGTGTATTATACAAGATAAATCATGGTAAAAAAAGTTATAAATCTCAATCTGTAGATGATACCTGGAAACTCCAGAGAATTAATGATAAAACAAAATTCAACAATATGAAGTTAACATACAAAACAAAATTATTTCTTCACAATAATAAACAGGGTTAAATGATATAATTTATTATTCATCATAGAAATAAAGAGTATTAAATATTTAGGAATAAATTTAACAAATGTGGAAAGCCTATATGAAGAAAAATTTTAAACATTTATTAAAGACACAAAAGTAAAAATGGAAAAATATCCTTGTGCTTGGTTAGGACAACTCCACATTGTAAGGATGTCAGCTCTTCCAAAGTTAATTTATTAACTTAATAAAAATGCCAACAAGTTATTTTATGGAATTAGTGGAGTTGATATTACAATATATATATTAAACTATGCAAGAATACCTAGGAAAACCCTGAAAAAAATAACAATCTTCATAGGGGTGGGAGGACTAGCCATGTCAAACAAATTGTAAAGCCTCTGTAATTACAGTAGTGTGGTACTGATGCATGAATAGGAAAAGACTAGTGAAATAGAACAGAAAGTCCAAAATTATACCCAGATACAAATGAAAACTATGCAAAAGGTAGGTAATATATGAATCTGGTTCTAATAAAGAGAGAATAATTTGAACAGAGAAAATTTAGTACAAAAATTACGAAATGTAACAAGGGATTGTAGTACTGAGGGCTTATCTAGTAAGAAGAAAATTTCAGAGAATATAAGAATAATAGCTACAAGGAGAACCTCCTACCCTTAAGGAGGAACTTCCTGCATTCTTAAGGCTGAGATTCAGACCTCATTGAAGACAGCACTGAATGAGAGAGAAGTGAAGTGGCTTTGTTTTTGTACTGGCAGAACTTCCTGGAAATCACTTCTCTGGAACTTGTAGGAAATTTACCTCAAGGTGCCAGAGAAAGGTCTTCAAAGGGAAAAAAATTCCTGGAGTCACTCTGTTATGCAGCCACCTGAGGAATGGTTTTGGGTGATGCTACTGGCCTCTCTGCACTGCAGGAGTCTGTTATTCAAACACATTTCATCCTTCAGTCCTGTGCCTTCTGTTGACAAAGCTTAAGGTATCACCTGGCAAAGAAAAGAAAAAAAATGGTTAAAGGGCTCAGATTCATTTTTACAGTCAACAAAAGATGAATTTGGAGTTCAAAGACAGTGAACTGGTAATTAGCACAGGAAACACCTCAAAGCATTTCAAAGAAGATGTACTTTTAAAAGTAGTAGTACTGAGACAACTTAATAGCCATTTGGAGAAAGGTAAAATTACATCCATGTCTTATACAAACACAGAGTAAACTCCAAATGGATTGCAGTTTATTTGAAACAATATAGAAGAAAATGTGGGTGAAATGTAGGGTAAGGTTTCCCTACAACCTTAGTGTAGGTAAAGACATTCTAACTCTGACTCAAATTCAAAGTCAATAAAAGATTGATAAATTTGTCTACATAAAAGTTTACACAACAAAAAACCACCATAAACAAAATCATAAGACAGCTGATAAGTCAGAGATACAACATATAAAACAGACACAGGGCTGAAATCCATAGAACTCTTTAAAT
Organism: Saccopteryx leptura; assembly: GCF_036850995.1. Taxonomy (NCBI): domain Eukaryota; kingdom Metazoa; phylum Chordata; class Mammalia; order Chiroptera; family Emballonuridae; genus Saccopteryx; species Saccopteryx leptura. The sequence goes on along the minus strand of NC_089506.1, from coordinate 90,563,532 downwards.
TTAATGGGCAAAGACCAATGGCCTGATAGAAAATGGAGAAAAGACATCCAAAGGCAACTCATACATACACACAAAAAGAGGTAAAAATAGCCCTTAAACATATGGAAAAGTGTTCACACTTAAAATTAGAAAAATTCAAATTAAAGTGACACTGAGATTTTCTTTCTCACCCACAAGGGTAGCAAGAAATTTAAAAAATACATGATGACATTTCTGTTGGCCAGGTTTTGATTAAATAGGCATTCTTATAAGTTGCTGGTATGAATGCCAATTGGTATAACTTTTCTAGAGGGATATCTGGCCCTGCTGCCTGTCTTTAATCTGCTCTGAAGGCCTAGAATACATTGGAATAAGTTCTAGTTCTTTACTGTCTTAAGATCTTTGGTAGCTGAAGGACTTGAACATCTCAGGGAATTTCAATTTCTCTTGCCCCACTTCCCATTTTTAGTAGTTGAATGCCTTGAGTGTTTAATTCATTATTTAATACAATTATTGATATGGCTGATTTTAGTCTCTTATTTCATTATTTGTTTCCTGTTTATCCCAGTTGTTTGTACCTCATTTTCTACTTTGTTTTTATATAGTATGTATATATTTTTTAGTAAAGTCAGCCCTGACTCTTTGTATCCACAAGTTCCACATCTGTGGATTCAGCCAACAGGGATAAAATAGTTTGAAGTTGCTTGAATCCTTGGATGTGGATCTACAGATGTGGAAGGCTGTGTGAGGACTTGAGCTTCTGTGGATTTTGGTATTCTTGTGGGCAGTGAGGTCTTTGAACCAATCACCTGTGGATACCGAAAGATGATTGTATATTGTTTTGTCTCCTGTATTAACTTTCAGTAATACTTCTTAATGACATTTTTTAAATGTCATACTTAAAATCATAGTTTAAAATCATACTATAAACTCTTCTGGAGATTATAGTATGATTCTTTAAACTACCACAGTTTATCTTCAAATAATAACGCTTCATGAACTTTTATAACAGTATAATTTTATTTATCACTGCCTGCCCATTATATTGTTTTTTTCCATTCTTCACAATATTTTTATTTCACTTTAAACAATATATATTCTTAAATAAATTTGCATAAATATGTGAAGGTAGTTTTAAAAGATTTTCTATATTTTTCCTCATATTTACTAATTTTGGATGCTTTTATTTTTTTCCTGTGGTTTCATATTTTATTATTTTGCTAAGACGAGAAATTCCTTTTGGCATATCTTGTATTGTGTGTCTGCTAGTGGTGAATTCTCTCAGCCTTTATCTAGGAATCTCTTTTATTTCATTTTCCTTTTGGAAAGACATTTACTCTGGGTATAGATTTGATAGATTTGTAAGTTGTTTCCCCTTTCAGTACATCTGAAATGTGGTTTTATTTTCTTCCGGAATAAATTGTTTCTGAAGAGAAGTTAGTGGAAATTCCTTATATTTTCCCTTTGTATGTAATATGTCCTTTTTTATTTTTTTTTCCCCAGCAATTTGACTCTGATTGCCTTCCTCCGGTTTTCTTTGTACTTTTTCACTGGGTGTCAAGCTTTTGCATCTTTAGTTTGGTAACTTTCATCAGTTTTGGAAATTATGCAGGCATTATCTTTTCATGTGTTTTTTGTGCCTCATTTTCTTTCCTATTTCTTTCTAGACCCTGTTATCTTGGATTTTCCATTCCATTAATTGTCTACTTTTTCCTTTTTTTAAATTGCTACTTTAAATTAGCTACTTCCATTTTACCAATGTTTAAATTCACTAATCCTTTCTTCTTTTGTGTCATGTTTGCTATAAAGCCTATCTATTGCATGTCTATTTCTGATTTTGTATTTTTCATTTTTAGCATTTATATTTTTTACAGTTTACATATCCTTTGAAAGTCTTCATCTCTTTCTGCTTCATGTGCATTTTTTTTAATGAGAGTCTTTCATTTATATCATAGCTTGCTTTAAGTGCTTACAAGTTTCAACATTGACTCATCTCTGCTCTGTTTCTACTATTTCATCTTTTGATTATTATTTGTATCTTTGCTTTATGGCAGTGGTCGGCAAACTCATTAGTCAACAGAGCCAAATATCAACAGTACAACGATTGAAATTTCTTTTGAGAGCCAAATTTTTTTAACTTAAACTATATAGGTAGGTACATTCCTTATCGAGATAACACCTGTCGTGATATTTTGTGGAAGAGCCACACTCAAGGGGCCAAAGAGCCACATGTGGCTCGCGAGCCTCAGTTTGCCAACCATTGCTATGGTATGCCATGTAAGATTGCATGTTAGACTTCTTATGTAAAATAACTGTAGAAAATGAAACAAATAATATTTATTTCCATGCCTTTATTTTAGATTCAGGGTGGTAGGTATTGATGGGGAGGGTTGAGTTAATCAGATTTGTGTAATTGTGGCTTTCTTTCTGTTTTAGTTTGAGAACATCACCAGTGGGTCAGGTGCTTTGAGGGTGTAGTCACAGCCTTCTCTTTAGCCACACCTGAGATCCGAGCATTGCCATATTCCAGAGATCTGCTCTTGCTTCACAGCTAAGCTGCCAGCTTTGAAACTCTGGAAGATTTCTTTTTCTCCATTTGACCAATTCTCAGATTTATGTTCTTCTCTCTGTCTTTTCCAACCCCCTGTTGCCTGGAGTGCCTTGGAATGGTTTTTTCATCTCTCCTATCTCACCTCCTGTAGTTGAAAGCTTTGAGTATATGCAGATACAGGAATGAGGGAAGTTGGGGGAGAGATGAAGAAGTACTTTTTCTCTCTTGCCCTGCCCATAGTCATTTGTTGCTGGAAATCTGATGTGTTCAGGCAGAACCTCTCAGATCCCCTGCTCTGAACTCAGCCTTTTGTAGCTGAATGCCCAGAGTGCATCTGATGGACGTCTCCCCCCACCCCAGCCCCACCTTGAACCCAGCTTTTGCCACATAACACCTAAATACTTGATGAAGACCCGTGTGAGAGTTGGCAAGTAGTTGCAAATTTGGTTGTAACTGGAAATCCTTGGGATTCTAATCTGTAAAACCAGATTATATGTGACCAGAAAAAGTTTCTTGAAAGTTTAGCTGACTTCTTTTTATGCTAAGTGTATTAAATTCCTCTTACTTCAGCAAGGATAGAACAACTGTGGGTCCCTTGTCTTCTATGAAGGACTTTGTCACTTTATGTAAGTTTCTTTGGGGCCTCAGCTTTCTGATGGGTTTAAAAATCTAGGAATTTGTAGTGTGTCCACTTTGTTTTAGTGGTTCAGTTGAGACTGAAGATCTTTTGCTGCTTTGTGGAGCTCCATGTTTCTCTTCTTGGTATTCCCAATTTTATAGAACTTTTTCTCTTAGAAGTGAGAAAAACATAAAATTAATAATCAATGACTCATCCTCTTGATTTTTCAAATTGCCCTTACAATTTGATTTTTTAAATTGGCCTTACTATTTCCTTAAATATTACAACTTTTATACCCTTAAGGTAGACTCTTGACTATGTCTATTCTTAATTTGAAATAACAAAGCTAGCTTAGCCATTTTCATCTTATGGTACAAATAAATTAATTACTAAAATTCTGTGGCACACCAAAAAATTACATTTTTTGCTGATTTGACAAAAAAAGAGCTATAATTTTGATTCATTCACACCAGATAGCTATTGTTGTGTTGGCTGTTGTCATTTTTAATTTGACAATGTAAGAGAAAAGAGGTCAGTGCAATACCTAAATAGTCAGATATGGCATGTTTTAAAAATTCTTGTGGCACACAGATTGAAAATTGCTGTCCTAGAATATCACTGAGCCAAGAAAGATTCTTTTGTTATATCAAAATATCTCTCTTAATAATCATACATGGAATGTCTAAATGGGAAACTCCAAGGTTATGTAGTCCAATGCCTATATTTTACCCACGAGAAAATATTGTTAACATCCTTGCTTGTCATAATGAGATTAAGAATGCTTCCTTGATATCTGTAGCCACGGTACTTGCATTTGTCTTTTAATACAGTGTTCTTTTTTGTTTCTAAAGATTTTATTTATTGATTTTACACAGAGAGGAGAGGGTGGTGGTAGCTAGAAGTATTGACTTATAGTTGTTTAACTTTAAATGTTCATTGCTTGCTTATCATACGTGCTTAGACCGGGCACTCCCAGGATTTCAAACCTGAGACCTCAGCGTCCCAGGTTGACACTATCTGCTGTGACCACAGGCCAGGCTAGCACAGTGTTTAATTCTTTTGATTTTCACTTTGTAATTTTTAGTCTGTGGTAGTTATCTTACTTTCTCAGACTTTAATTTAAATTTTAAAATGTTTTGAAAGGCAGATTATTTCTCTGGGATTCTGATTATTTGTATTGTTTCTTTTTTTTTTTTTGTATTTTTCTGAAGCTAGAAACGGGGAGAGACAGTCAGACAGACTCCCACATGCGCCCGACCGGGATCCACCCGGCACGCCCACCAGGGGGCGACGCTCTGCCCACCAGGGGGCCACGCTCTGCCCACCAGGAGGCGATGCTCTGCCCCTCCGTGGCGTTGCTCTGTCGCGACCAGAGCCACTCTAGCGCCTGGGGCAGAGGCCAAGGAGCCATCCCCAGCGCCCGGGCCATCTTTGCTCCAATGGAGCCTCAGCTGCGGGAGGGGGAGAGAGAGACAGAGAGGAAGGAGAGGGGGAGGGATGGAGAAGCAGATGGGCACTTCCCCTGTGTGCCCTGGCCGGGAATTGAACCCGGGACCTCTGCACGCCAGGCCGACGCTCTACCACTGAGCCAACTGGCAAGGGTTGTATTGTTTCTTATGTACCATAAATGGGGTTATACATGTAAATCGATTTAATGTTAAGTGTTACACTACAACTGTTAACTACAACAGTTGATAGTATTTTGAATGTGGTGACTGTAAAGCCAGGAGCCACGGCCACCATCACAGCCGCCCAGCCCATTGCAGGTTCACATTGGATTTGGACAGTAGGTAAAGAAACAATGGAGCAAAGAACTGGTGGGCCATCATCTTTAATTCTAGCTTGCACCCAGCGGGCAAGTAAAAACACACACTGGGCTCCAAAACCCACTCATTCAGTGCTCACAAAGCTACTGACTTATCTGAGTTTCCTAGAATCAAAGGTTTCTAGCTTACCAGACTTATTCACCTCTGTTCCCCATCTCCTTCCTTCTCCCTGCACAAACTGCACAAACTGCACAAACTGGCTTCTCACTCAACACTTCGCCATCTTGGCTGCTTCTCCTGGCCTCCTCCACGTGGCCTTTCTCTGTTCTCCTCTCTGCTCTTTCCTCTAATGATTATCTCAGGAACCAAGAGTGCAAGCTCCCATTCTGCCCCCATTTTATAGTGTAGAAATCAAAACCTTTAATCTAATATACAAAATAGGGAAGTCTCTAATACAAAGTCACTTATCTGGGGCATGAGGGATTGTACCACCCCACATCAAAAAGGGTGGAAAAGGCTTAGTCCTAAAACCAAACCCCAGACTACAAGGACCCTGCCTGCCCACAGCCCGCCCCCAACACACATTAATATCACCTGGGCAACTGCTTCCATGTGGGCAGCGCCATCTGTAACAAAGTGAGCATAATATATTTTATCCGCTCAACAGTGGCTTATTTAAAGCATAGATTAGTAATTATGAATAATGTTTCCCTTTAAATTGTTTTATGCAGCGGAATATACTTTTTTTTTTTTAAAGGAAAATTGGACTTTGATGTTATGAGGATTTCCTTCCTTCCTTCCTCCCTCCCTCCCTCCCTCCCTCCCTCCTTTCTTTCCTTCCTGACAGACTTCCACATCTGCCCCAAACAAAATCCACCTGGCAACCCCAGTTTAGGGCAGATGCTCTAATCAATTGAGCTATTTTAGTGCCTGAGGCTGATGCTCTTGGACCAATGGATGGGATTAAAGCTTGAACCAGTCAAGCCACTGGCTGCAGGAGGGGAAGAGGGAGAAAAGGGGGGGAGGAAGGAAGGGAAGAGAGGCAGATGGTCGCCTTTCCTGTGTGCACTGTCCAGAGAACAAACCCGGGACATCCATATGCTGGGCTGAAGCTCTATCCACTGAGCCAATCAGCCAGGGCCAAAGTATGGGATTTCAAAGCAAATAATTTTAAATTTCTTTTAATATAAAAATAAGAAACTAACCATTTTAAATATGTAACAACTAATAAGGATTGAACAATTACTTTTTAGTCAGAGAAAGATAAAAATATTGTATAAAGTTCAATCTTCCAGGAATAAGTGCCAGTAAAAGTTTGGCTTGCTATTTGTATAAATGACTGGAAAGGGGAAGAAAGCAGAGATTCTTAGGTTGCCAGAGCTACCACGTGTTTCTAACTGGTAAGATTCTAAATTCATGGGATTAAAATAGAGGGGGATTTTTTCAATGAACTTATCTATATTTGTAATTAAAAGCTATATTTTATTAAATATAAAATAAGCATATTTACATATATTAAGAAAATACAGTTCCATTAAGTCTTTCTTCTTCACTCCTTTCTAAGAAATGTGGACCTAGTTATAAGTGGCCTTAGATAACTAGAGTCTCCTATACCTTTACAAAGAACATTGCAGTGCTGCATGATATTTTCTTGTATTTGCCATAATTATAGTTATGAAAATTTTAATACTTTCCAATTGCCTTCTGCCTTCTATTAAATCTCTGCCTTATTTCTTTTTGTCTTGAATCATTTATGGTATGAAGTAGGTATGATTGGGGTCAGTAACTGAGAGCTATATTGCTCCTAAGGGAGGTTAATAGAATAGTGTTTAGTATTTCTCTAACCACTGTTGTTTTTTTTTACCAAGCATGCCATTTTTCTCAGGTGCCATTCCACTGTTTACTAACTGTATAACTTTGGGCACATTAATTAATCTGAACTTTCTTATATGTATAAAATGAGGATAAAAGCAGACTTTCTTCACAGGTTTATTATGACAATTAAATGACAATATATAGTAAATGAATTTCTTGATATCTGGCATTTAAAAGTGTAGTAGCTATGGCAGGATGGCTAGCTCACTTGGTTAGAGGGTCATCCCGAAGCTCAGAGGTTGCCAGTTCAATCCCCCATCAGGGCACATACTGGAATGATTAATATTCCTGGCTCTCTTTCTCTGTTCCCCTTCCTCTCTTGCTAAAATCTACAAATAAAAACAATGTTTTTAAACTGTAGTAAATATTGCTGTTATCTTTGTCATCATCCCTACCTCATCATCATCCCCTTCTGCCTGTTCTGATCATTACCATCATATTTTACATACATCTTCTTATTACTTTGCATTTAAATTTGTGCAGTAGCCTCCTGTTATTTCTGTCTTCAGTTTTTGTATCACTCATCTGATTACTTTACACTTTTCAGGCTAATCTATCTAAAATAGAACTTTTAATTAGGATACTACCCATTCAAGAATATCTCTCCATTGCTTACAGGATCAAACCTTGTGTTAATTCTATGCTTGCTTGCTTCATTTTGCTTGTTCAAAATTTGTAGTGGGTTTTTATTAAATATTTGTTGAGTAAATTGAATCAAACAATGGCTCTATTCTAACACTTATAAAATCAAATTACAGTTGATACTGTTCTATTTTCAGTTATGTAAATAATTATTTCTTATAAGAGATAGTCATTGAGTTTTTAAAACATTTAATTTTCTTGTAAGGTAATAAATATTCATTGTTTAAAAAAGCAAATGACACTGATAGACTTATATTGGAGAACAATAGTTTCTATTCTACTCATCTCTCACTCCCCCTACCTACTTTAACTATTAAATGTTTCTTATAGTTATCCTCCTCTTTCAAAATAAGGTACTTTTATCAAGCTGTCTTCACTTTGTATATAAGTTTTGATTTTATTCTTCCTCTGTTGATTCACATGATAGATCAATATACTGGATAGCCTTGTTTCATTACTTATCTGTCCTTCCTAATAAGTTATTTATTTATTTTATTTATTTTAATTTTAGTGAGAGGAGAGGAGGCAGAGAAACAGATTCCCACATGAGCCCCAACTGGGATCTACTTGGCAAGCCCACTAGGGGGCAATGCTCTGCCCATCTTGGGCTTGGGCCTTTGCTTAGCAGCCGAGCCATTTTTTTGGCACCTGAGGTAGCCACTGAGCTATTCTCAGTGCCTGAGGCCAGCTTGCCCGAACCAATCAAGCCATAGTTAGCTGCGGGAGGGGGTGAGAGAGAAAGAAAGTGAGAGAGAGAGAGAAAGAAAGAGAGAAGGAGAGAGAGAGAAGGAGAGTGGGAGGAGTGGAGAAGCAGATGGTCGCTTCTCCTGTGTGCCCTACTGGGAATTGAGCCCAGGACATCCACATGCAGGGCTAACTCTCTACCACTGAGCCTACCAGCCACGGCCTAAATTATATTGTTTTTAAGAGCTTATTACTTGCTTCATTTCTTCCTTATTTGTATTTTTACAATGTAGGTGGTATGTACATTTTGTCATGTAACTGTAATTAAATCTCTCGTATCTTTTTCTACTGGTTGACACTATAGCTGTAAGGTTAGTGAATAATGGGGGATGGTCACGTGGGGAACTCAGACCTGCGAACTTTGGCTAGTACCGCCCACAGCCAAGTGCGTCAAAAGAAACTTCCCTGGAGCCCTTTGGAAAAAAGCAACTGTCTGCCCGCCAGTGAGATTTCACCACGTCATATTAGCCCGACTTCCCTAGAGGACCCCTTAAATATCTCCTACACGGTTTAATCCTTGTGACTTCCCTGGCCTCCATCTTTCCCCGGGGCCAGGGAACCTTGCCAGGCAGGATGCGTGCTCTGTACTCAATAAAGCCTTTTGTTATTCCACACTTCGTGGTTCCAGCCCCTTCCTTCCTTCTCGGAGGGGAAAAAATACCTTACAATAGCCACAATTAAATTTATAGTGTTTCTATTATTGTGACTGTAAATTTTCTTTGTAGAAAATCATTAAAATAAGCTCTGATTTTTTTTTTTCTTATGTAGTTTCGTGTATTTCTTGGAGTGTCTAATTGCCATTATTATTTTGGTTACACTGCTGCTTTTATCATATCCCATGGTTCTTTTAAGACTATGGTTCTCAATTAATTGCAGTTTCCCCAACATTTCTCGCACAACTGCCTTCCCCTTCCCTTATCACCCAGGACATTTGGTACCATCTGGAGACATTTTTGGTTGTCATAACTAGGGGAGTGCTACTGGAATCTGGTGTGTAGGGCCCAGGAATACTACTGCACATCAATGTGTTAATATGGTATGGTTGAGAAGAAAAGTATCACAAGTGTGGAATTCCCCGTTCCTTTTGTTATTTTCCCCCTGGGTACCTCCCTTATGAAGTTCTCCCCTTTTCTTTCTCTTTCCAATCAGATATGATTATTCTTTAGTCCTGTTCATCCCTCTTGGGATTTTAATTTATGACACTCTTGGGCTGGATCTGTTTTCTGGTTCCATTCTCTTTCTTAGTTTATTCCATTTTTTTTGTCAGATCATATCCTTATATAATTTAATTTTCAATGAATGGTTGGGTAAAAGTAAATTTTCTGAGGCATTTTATGTCTGAAATTATATTTATTTTGCCTTTGCAACTATGTGGTATTTTGGGTAACTGTTAATTTTTTTTTATAAATAAATTTTTATTTTAATGGGGTGACATCAATAAATCAGGGTACATATATTCAAAGAAAACATTTCCAGATTATCTTGTCATTTAGTTCTGTTGCATACCCATCACCCGAAGAGAGATCGTCCTCTGTCACCCTCTATCCAGTTTTCTTTGTACCCCTCCCCCTCCCCTTCTCCCTCCTTCCCTCCCCCCACCCCCCCGTAACCACCACTCTCCTGTCCATGTCTCTTAGTCTTGCTTTCATGTCCCACCAATGTATGGAATCCTGCAGTTCTTGTTTCTTGTTTTTTTCTGATTCACTTATTTCACTCCGCATAATGTTATCAAGATTCCACCATTATGCTGTAAGTGATCCGATGTCATCATTTCTTCTAGCTGAATAGTATACCATGGTGTATATGTGCCCCATCTTCTTTATCCAGTCTTCTATTTTTTTTTACAGTGATTAAAAGCCTTTAAGCAAACTCTTGGCCAATACAGCAAGAATCCATAAAAGAGTAGTGTCCTTAACATGTTCACCAAGTCCAAGTTGTCCCCATCACCATGCCAAATTCCTGAAAAATGCAACCCAACCACAGTTCAGTCTGTTAGGAGCTCTCACAGGGAGCAGGAGTCCAGGAAAAGTCCACATCCAGGAAAAGTCCACATGGCACTGGAATTGTTGTTACCATTCTATACTTTGCAGCTCATGTCCAAGTCCCAATGACCGCTGCTTCTAGCTAGTAATGATTCAGGTAGACTGGAAAAGCCATTTGCAGCATGCGTGGATATGGAGCTTCTGTTCTCCTCTGCCTGGAGAGATGAGACCAGGTTGCTTTTCCCTGGTGCTCTGCGACTGTGGCATGGTAAAGAGAACCTTGGGATACACTAAGCTGGGTGGCAAAGGTAGATTCATAATAGAAGTTGGCAAAAGGGGGAAAGAGAGCTCTAAATTAGGAGTAGGTCCCAGCCTGAAATATGAGTGGGGCATTGAGGTAGGAGGGATAAAGGAAACACTGTATATTAAGCAAAGCAGCAGAAAATAGGACTATCAGCACCCACAATAGAGATCTTTGAGGGAAGAATAAAAAACCTGACTATTCAGGCAAAACATAGTTAAGTGGCCCTTGTGCAAATGAGATCAGTTTAACTGCTTCTTGGAAGAAATACCCTAGGCTCGTCCACAGTGTCGTAGATGGGGCCGACGGCCCTGGGCACCTTCAGCCTTCAGTGGCAAACCCCAGCTTTCTGGGCAAAGTTAGGTCCTAGGTGGCTGGAGCAGGGCTGGAAGAGACTGAACCCTCCCTTAGAGGAGTGAGGGGGAAGCCTACCTTCCAGTGTCCCTGTTTCCTCACAGCAGAGGCATGTAAGCCTGGCAGGCTTTAGCTCAATGACCTTCCTTTCCACTATTGAAGCAGGACCCAGATGGCATCCTATGAGACCCCTTTGGGGCGTTGGAGCCTTTAAGGGTGTATCCTAAAAGCTGGTAGTTCCCCTGATCTCTATTGGGCTTTTTCTGCCTCTAGGTATCTTAAAAGCCATGCTCAGAAGATCTCGCTGAGGGGTTTGAGGATCCCCATCCACCTATATAAATCTTTTCCATATATCTGGAGCTATTTGGAAAAAGACAAAACAGTGTTATTAGCTGGATCTGATAAAGAAGGTAGTAGTTTGCAGGCGAAAAAGATTTGGTGTCTCCTGTTCATCAGCATTCAAAAGAAATGTAATTTTTTTTTTAAGTAAAAAGCATGATATGGTAGACCCGTAGGAGTTCCAGGATATGACTACCCCCTTTTAAAATTTTGTTTTAAATTGACCTTAAAATGTTTGCTGAGTACACTTTAGTAATACCTTAACTTTAAAGATTGTAAGCATGACAAAATACAGTGAATGCTTTCGCTCCATATGCAGGAGCATTTTCAGTTTAGCCAGTTTAGGAAATCCAATAATAGAACAATGCATACAGACCATGAGCTATAACATGCTTAGCAGCCTCTCCTGTTCTGATAGAGGTTACTATAGATCCGGAATATGTATCCACTGTAATGTGAACATACGACTGTTTGCCAAATGAAGGTATATGAGTAACATCCATCTGCCCAAGTTGTCCTGGTAGGGGTCCTTGAGGATTAACTCCAAATGAAGGGGCAGTATAGGACCCCTTGGACAGGATTTCCCAATCTGTCGTGCTGCTTCCCGAGAAAGTTGAAACTGTTTACACCGGGCTGCAGCGTTCTGATGATGAATAGTATGAGACTGACTTGCTCGGTCTGTCATGGTTGCTCCATATAATTTTCTTTTGGGTAGCTTGATCAACAAGAGCATTCCTAGGCCCTGGCCGGTTGGCTCAGTGGTAGAGCCTTGGCCTGGTGTGCAGGATTCCCGGGTTCGATTCCCAGTCAGAGCACACAGAAAAAGCACCCATCTACTTCTCCACCCCTCTCCCTCTCCTTCCTCTCTGTCTCTCTCTCTTACCCTCCCACAGCCAAGGCTCCACCGGAGCAAAGCCACCCCGGGCAATAAGGATGGACTCATGGCTTCTGCCTCAGTCGCTAGAATGGCTCTGGTTGCAACAGAGCAACCCCCCAGATGGGTAGAGCATTCCCCCCTGGTAGGCATGCCAGGTGGATCCCGGTCAGGTGCATGCGGGAGTCTGTCTGACTGCCTCCCCATTTCCATCTTCAGAAAAATACAAAAAATAAATAAATAAAAGAAAAAATACAACAACAACAACAACAAAAAAAAAAAAAAAGGAAAAGAGAAAAAAAAAAAGAGGGCATTCCCTTGTGCTAAAGCTCCAGGGAGCATGGAGTGAGCTTGAGTATGTCCTATGAAACATGGAGCTCTATGTTGACATATAAGTCTTTGAAGAAGGAGGAACTGCTGAAATAGTTCATCAGCATTTGTCCCTAAGACAGCAGTCTTTATAGTGGAAACGCCATAAGTAAATATTTGCTGTCTGTCTATACATTAAAGGGGGAATATGCCAAATGCTGAAAAGCCATGATCTTTGTGCCCCTCCCCTTCCCCCAACCCCCTTCCTCTCCTCCCCCCACCCTGTAACCCCAACAGTGTTGTCCATTTCTCTGGGTCTCATCTTTATGTCCCACCTATGTATGGAATCATATAGTTCTTAGTTTTTTCTGATTTACTTCTTTCGCTCAGTATAATGTTATCAAGGCCCATCCATGTTGTTGTAAAAGATCCTATGTCATCATTTCTTATGGCTGAGTAGTATTCCATAGTATATATATACCAAAGCTTTTTAATCCACTCGTCCTCTGATGGACACTTGGGCTGTTTCCAGATATTTGCTATTGTGAACAATGCTGCCATAAACATGGGGGTGCATTTCTTCTTTTGAAACAGTACTATGGCGTTCTTGGGGTATATTCCTAACAGTGGTATAGCTGGGTCAAAAGGCAGTTTGATTTTTATTTTCTTGAGGAATCTCCATACTGTTTTCCACAGTGGCTGCACCAGTCTGCATTCCCACCAGCAGTGCAGGAGGGTTCCCTTTTCTCCACATCCTCGCCAGCACTTATTCTGTGTTGTGTCATTGATGAGCGCCATTCTGACTGGTGTGAGGTGATATCTCATTGTGGTTTTAATTTGCATTTCTCTAATCATTAGTGATGTTGAACATTTTTTCACATGCCTATTGGCCATCTGTGTGTCCTCTTTGGAGAAGTGTCTATTCATTTCTTTTGCGCATTTTTGGATTGGATTGTTTGTCTTCCTGGTATTAAGTTTTACAAGTTCTTTATAAATTTTGGTTATTAATCCCTTATCAGACGCAATGTCAAATATATTTTCCCATTGTGTAGTTTGTCTTTTTATTCTGTTCTTATTGTCTTTAGCTGTGCAGAAGCTTTTTAGTTTGATAAAGTCCCATTTGTTTATCCTGTCTTTTATTTCACTTGCCTGTGGAGACAAATCAGCAGATATATTGCTGCGAGAGATGTCAAAGAGCTTACTGCCTATGTTTTCTTCTAAAATGCTTATGGTTTCACGGCTTACATTTAAGTCTTTTATCCATTTTGAGTTTATTTTTGTGAATGGTGTAAGTTGGTGGTCTAATTTCATTTTTTTGCAGGTAGCTGTCCAATTTTCCCAACACCATTTGTTGAAGAGGCTGTCTTTACTCCATTGTATTTTCTTACCTCCTTTGTCAAATATCAGTTGTCCATAGAGCTGTGGGTTTATTTCTGGGGTCTCTGTTCTGTTCCATTGATCTATGTGCCTGTTCTTATGCCAGTACCGTGCTGTTTTGAGTACAATGGCCTTATAATATAACTTGATATCCGGAAGTGTGATAACTCCTGCTTTATTCTTTCTTTTTAAGATTGCTGAGGCTATTTGTGTTCTCTTTTGGTTCCATATACATTTTTGGAATATGTGTTCTATATCTTTGAAGTAAGTCATTGGTATTTTAATCGGTATTGCATTGAATTTATAAATTGCTTTGGGTAATATAGACATTTTAATGATGTTTATTCTTCCTAACTATGAGCACGGTATATGCCTCCACTTATTCGTATCTTCCCTGATTTCTTTTATCAATGTTTTATAATTTTCCGAGTACAAGTCTTTAATCTCCTTGGTTAGATTTATTCCTAGGTACTTTATTTTTTTTGCAATGGTAAAGGAGATTGATTCCTTGATTTCTCTTTCTGACAGTTCATTATTAGTGTATAAAAATGCCTCTGATTTCTGACTATTGATTTTATATCCTGCCACGTTGCTGAATTCATTTATCAGGTGTAGTAGTTTTTTGACTGAGACTTTAGGGTTTTCTATATACAATGTCATATCATCTGCAAATAATGATAGTTTTACTTCTTCTTTTCCAATTTGGATGCCTTTTATTTATTTTTCTTGTCTGATTTATGTGCCTAGGACTTCCAGGAGTATGTTGAATAAGAGTGGTGAAAGGGGGCACCCCTGCCTTGTTCCTGATCTTAAGGGTATTGCTTTTAATTTTAGCCCATTGAATATGATGTTGGCTGTGGGTTTCTCATAGATGGCTTTTATCATGTTGAGGTATGTTCCCTGTATTCCCACTTTGCTGAGAGTTTTGATCATGAATGGGTGCTGGATTTTATCAAATGCTTTTTCTGCATCTATTGAAATTATCATGTGGTTTTTCTCCTTTCTTTTGTTTATGTGATGAATCACATTGATTGATTTGTGAATATTGTACCAGCCTTGCCTCCCAAGAATAAATTCCACTTGATCATGGTGTATGATTTTTTTACATATATTGCTCGATCCGGTTTGCTAATATTTTGTTGAGGATTTTTGCATTTAAGTTCATCAGGGATATTGGCCTATAATTTTCTTTTTTTGTGTTGTGTTTGCCTGGTTTTGGAATCAGAATTATGCTTGCCTCATAAAAGGAGTTTGGAAGTCTTCCTTCCTCCTGAATTTTCTGAAATAACTTGAGAAGGATAGGAGTTAGTTCTTTTTGGAATATTTGGTAGAATTCACTTGTAAAGCCATCAGGCCCAGGACTTTTCTTTTTTGGGAGTTTTTTGATAGCTGTTTCAATCTCATTTGTTGTAATTGGTCTGTTTAGGTTTTCTGATTCTTCCAGATTGATTCTTGGAAGATTATATGATTCAAGGAATTTGTTGATTTCATCTAGGTTGTCTAGTTTTTTGGCGTACAGTTCTTCATAGTATTTTCTTACAATATTTTGTATTTCTGTTGTGTCAGTTGTTATTTCTCCACTCTCGTTTCTAATTTTATTTATTTGAGTCCTCTCTCTTTTTTTCTTGGTGAGTCTCGTTAAAGGTTCATCGATCTTGTTTACCTTTTCAAAGAACTAGCTCCTGGTTTCATTGATCCTCTGTATTGTTTATTTAGCCTCCATGTCATTTATTTCTGCTCTGATCTTTATTATTTCCTTCCTTCTACTAGCTCTGGGCTTTACTTGCATTCTTTTTCTAGTTCTTTTAGATGTAGGGTTAAGTTGTTTATTTGAGCTTTTTCTAGCTTCTTTAGGTATGCCTGTAATGCTATGAACTTCCCCCTCAGGACTGCTTTTGCTTTGTCCCATAAATTTTGAGTTGATGTATGCTCATTATCGTTTGTTTCTAGGATTTTTTTAATTTCTTCTTTGATCTCAATGTTAACCCATTCGTTATTTAATAACATGCTATTTAGTTTCCAAGTGTTTGAATGTTTTTCAATTTTTCTATTGTGGTTGATTTCTAGTTTAATGCCATTGTGATCAGAGAAAGTGCTCGATATGATTTCAATCTTCTTAAATTTGTTGAGACAGCTTTTGTGCCCTAACATGTGATCTATGCTAGAGAATGCACCATGAGTGCTTGAAAAGAATGTATATGCTGCTGTTTTAGGGTGAAAGGTTCTGAAGATATCTATTGTATTAAATCGAGTTGATCTAATATGTCCTTTAAGTCTGCTGTTTCTTTGTTAATTTTCTTTCTTGAGGATCTATCTAATGATGTTAATGGGGTATTGAAATCCCCTACTATTATAGTATTGCTGTTGATCTTGCCCTTTTAGTCCATCAAAGTCTGCTTTATAAATTTAAGTGCTCCTATATTAGGTGTGTAGGTATTTATAATGGTTATATCTTCCTTTTGGATTGCTCCCTTTATCATTATGTAGTGACCTTCTTTATCTCTATCTATGGTCTTTGTTTTAAAGTCCATTTTGTCTGATATAAGTATTGCTACCCCAGCTTTTTTTTCATTTCCATTTGCATGAAATATTTTTTCCATCCTTTTATCTTCAGTCTGTGTACATCTTTTGATTTAAGATGTGTCTCTTGTAGACAGCATATGTATGGGTCCTGTTTTCTTATCCACGCAGCTACCCTATGTCTCTTGATCGGATCATTTAATCCATTAACATTTAAGGTTATTACTGATATGTAATTGTTTATTGCCATTTTTTTCTTTAAAACTGTATTCCTCTTTTGCTATATTCTTTTTTTCCTTTGATCTGTTTACAACAGGTCCCTTAGCATTTGTTGCAGCCTTGGTTTGGTTGCAATGAATTCCTTGAGTTTTTTTCTGTCTGTAAAGCTTTTTATTTCTCCTTCATTTTTAATTGATAGCCTTGCTGGATAAAGTAGTCTTGGTTGTAGGTTCTTGTTCTGCATTACTTTGAATATTTCTTGCCATTCCCTTCTGGCCTCAAGTGTTTCTGTTGAGAAGTCAGATGTCATCCTTATGGGGGCTCCTTTGTAGGTGATAGTCTTTTTTTCTCTAGCAGCTTTTAATATTTTCTCTTTATCATTTAGCTTTGGTATTTTAATTATGATGTGTCTTGGTGTTGGTTTCTTTGGGTTTCTCCTTAATGGAGTTCTCTGTGCTTCCTGAACATGTGAAATGTTTTCCTGCCTTAATTGGGGGAAGTTTTCCACTATGTTATGTTTGAACAAAGTCTCTATTCCTTGTTCTTTCTCTTCTTCTTCAGGAACCCCTATGATGCTGATGTTATTTCTCTTCATGTTGTCACAGAGCTCTCTTAGAGTTTCCTCAGACTTTTTGAGTCTCTTTTCTTTTTTCTGTTCTGCTTCCATGCCTTTATTTATCGTGTCCTCTAACTCGCTGATTCTATTCTCTGCTTCATCCATCCTGCTTTTAATTCCTTCCATTGTATTCTTTATTTCAGATATTGTATTTGTCATTTCTGACTGATTCTTTTTTATTATTTCAGTGTCCTTTTTTATATTTGTTATCTCTTTATTTAGGTTTTCATAATGGCCATCTGTGGTTGTTCTAATATCTTTGAGCATCCTAACAATTGTTATTTTAAACTCTGTATCTGGTAATTTGGTTATATCTGAATCACTTAGGTCCTTTCCTGGGGATTTCTCTTGGTTTATTTGTGTTGTATTTCTCTGCCTCCGCATTTTCTCTTCACAGGAGTGGCTGTGATCACGCACTCGGGTGCACAAGCGTTGGTGTCCTTGGCCTTTGCCCCACCCCCATGTGTGATGTTATGCTCGGTCCTGAGGGCACTGGCGACCACCTTTCCTCAGCTGCAGCTCTCCGCCTGTTTCCAGGTTTTCACCCTGCCCTTGCAGGAGGAGCCCGCTCGAGGAACGGCCTCTAGCCTTGGTCTACCGCTGGGCAGGACTGTGTGCCCAAGCTCATCTCAGTAGCGGAACTCTGCCTCTTCTGGGATTTTGGCTCCACCCCCGCGGGAGGAGCCGGCTACCAAGTCAGACTGCAAGCCTGTGTTGCACGGGCAGGGCAAGGCTGTGCTCCTGCGCCCTTGCTCAGGGACTGGTCTCCACCCTATCCGGGGTTCCCCCCCTTCTCCCACAGGCTGGATTACAGGCTGCCGGCAGCTGAGCTTGATTGCTTTTGCACGCCCCCTTCTCCCCAGCCGGGCAAGATTGAGCTCACACCTGAGCCCAGTGGTGGCCATCTGGCTTCCACCCCTGCCAGCAGAACCGCGCTTTTGTCTCCCGCTGCTGCCCGCCCTCCGGCAAGCCCTCAGCCGAATGGGTGGGGGCGCTGCAGCTCAGACCCTAAGACTCACTACTGTAGACCCAAAAGCTCCCTCCTTCTATGCGACTCTGCTCTGAGTGTTGCGGGGGAGCTTGTTTGGCTGCTCTCTTGCTCCCCTTTGCTGGTATTGCTGTTTCCGGGGGAAATATTCACTTCAGCTTTGGGGAGTGACTCATCCCAGGGGTTAGTGTGGCTATCTCCCAAAATGTTTCTCCCTGTGCCTCCTAGATTACACTCTCTTCCTGTTACTCTGGTCCTCTCCTCTCTCCCCGTCCCCAGGAGCCCCGGGTGAGTGGTTGTGAGAGGGGTGTTCTGCCCGGTCCCTTTAAGAAGGATCCTGGGTCTGAGAAATCAAACTCTTTGTCACAAACAGTATCCTGACTTGTTTCCAGCTAAATACTGTCCTTACGCCTCTTCTGGGCTCTGGGGCTTCAGGCTGGAGCTTTGTTCCTGGGGCTCAGGACCCTCCCCTCTCTGCTAAACTCACTTCCCGCCACGCGAGTCTCTCCCTGTTGCCCTTCGCTCCGGGGAGCTGGGCAGCCCTCTCCGCGTTTCCGCTTTGCCTACCAGTCTCGGTGTGGCTTCTTCAGTGTTCCTTGGTTGAAGAGTCCTTTTAGTTTAGTCCAAAGTTGGTTTTTCCAGATGATAGTTCTTAAAATTAGTTTGTAATCCACTTTGGTTCTGGGAGGTAGATGTTGGTTCGTCCGCCTCCTCCAGCGCCATCTTGTCCCTGTAAGTTCTTTGAGAATTTACAGTTATGTACCTGGGTATCCCTCCTTCCCACCCATTGGGAACTTTCATTTTTTATCGGGTTCTTTTTTTTATTATTATTTTAAATTTATTTTATTTTTAAATAAATTTGTTTTTTGAGGATCTGACAACAATTATGTCTAATATTAATTCATTCACACCAGATTTATTGATTTTAGTGAGAGAGAGGAGGAAGGGGAATAGAGCAGAAAGAGAGAGAGGGAGGGAAAGAGAATCAGGAACAATGAGCTGTTCCTGTGTTTGCCCTGACCCGTGATCAAAACGGCAACTTTGATGCACATTCGATACTCTTCACAGAGTTAACCGGCAAGGGTGGTTACTGGGTTCTTTTAATGTACATCTGTCTTATATCAGCTTTGGAAATTTCCATATTTTTTTTCTCCCTTTGAGTGCTCTGCATTCTAGAACAATAGTTTTATTTTATTCTTTAAGATTATCAACTTTTCAAAATTATAATCTACAGTCACAGAGTCTATTCATGCCTAATGCTTGAAAGAGTTAACCTTTGATCTTTCAGTTATATTAATTAATTATTTCTCCCTTAAAATAATTTATTGAGATAAACTTGACATAACAAAATTAACCATTTAATTGGACAAGTTGTAGTTCACTTACTCTTTTTCTTTCATCTTCTATTTTCTTTCTTTCCTTCTCTCACTCTTTCACTTTTTCTTTTTTTCTTTCTTTCTCTTCTCCCTTCTCTTCTTTCCTTTCTTGTCTCTCACAGACTTTATCATGCTATAGCTCAGTTTAAAATTGCAGTTATAGAATATATTACTGATGCTGCAGTTTGGACATAGAATATACCTTTGACTACTGCAATTTGCATAGCTGTTTCACAGCTCTGACCATTTTTCAGCCATGCAAGGTTTATCATTCAGAGGTCAATCAGAGATGTGGCTAAACAGAGTTTGGGGATCCCCTTTGAAGGTCTTTCTTTTATAGGTTGCCCCACCTGCTTCAGTGCTCCTGGTTTCTCACTTCCCTTTTCTGTTCCTCAGACCGGAAAGATTGTGGGTATGTCCTTGTGTACAGTTGCTACTATGTCCACCTTTTTTTTCTTTTTTCTTTTTTTTACAGAGACAGAGAGAGAGTCAGAGAGAGGGACAGATAGGGACAGACAGGAAGAGGGAAAGATGAGAAGCATCAATTCTTTGTTGGAGCTCCTTAGTTGTCCATCGATTGCTTTCTCGTATGTGCCTTGACCAGGGGTGCGGGGACTACAGCAGAGCAAGTGACCCCTTGCTCAAGCCAGCAACCTTGGGCTTAAGCCATCGACCTTGGGCTTCAGGCCAGCAATCTTTGGGCTCAAGCCAGTGACCATGGGGTCATGTCTGTGATCCCACACTTGAGCCAGCAACCCCTTGCTCAAGCTGGGTGAACCCGCGCTCAAGCTGACAACCTCGAGTTTCGAACCTGGGTACTCTGTGTCCCAGTCCAATGCTCTATTCACTGTGCCACAGTGAATTCATACCTGGTCAGCTATGTCCTCCATTTTTTTAATGTTTATTTTATTGATTTGAGAGAAAGAGAGAGGTTGGGAGAGAGAGAAAAAGACAGGAACATCAATCTGTTCCTGTTTGTGCCCTGACTAGGGATCAGACCAGCAACCTCTGTGGTTCAGGACGATGCTCTAACAAACCAAGTTATCTGGCCAGGGCTGTGTCCACCAATTGGATTGCACTTTGTCCTAGGCTAGAGCCACAGGGAGCAGAAGTTACTTGTATTAATAGTTCCTTATAGTTGCTTTTCATATGTGCCTTAACCAGGCAAGTCTGGGGTTTCAAACTGGCAACCTCACTATTCCAGGTTGACCCTTTATCCACTGCACCACCACAGGTCAGGCCCCCTTGCCTTCCTTATTCAAATAAGCATGCATTCCCACCAGTTTCTTCTGCTCACTCTCAAGTAGCTTCAGTGGTTTTTTGCATTTTCTCAAAATGTTTAGTTATTTTTTTTCAGTGGGGATGGGTGGGGTCAGGTGGGGTTTAAGGATGTCATCATATGTCCAATAGGGTCTTCATCATACTGAATTGGTATTAAGATTATATATTGATTTCTCTCTCTTTTTAAATTTATTTATTGATTTTAGAGAGAAGAAGGGAGAGAGGAGGGGGATAGAGAGGAGACAGAACATTGATCTGTTTCTGTATGTGCCCTGACCAGGGATTGAACCAGCAATATTCATGTTTTGGCATCATGCTCTGAGTTATTTGGCCAGGACTTAATTTCTCTCTTTTTAAATGGAGATAAAAACATACACACACACACACAAACATACACACAAACATCTAAATCAGGGGTCTCCAAACTACGGCCCGCGGGCCACATGCGGCCCCCTGAGGCCATTTACCCGGCCCTGCCGCACTTCTGGAAGGGGCACCACCATCTCATTAGCCAAAAGCAGGCCCATAGTTCCCATTGAAATACTGGTCAGTTTGTTGATTTAAATTTACTTGTTCTTTATTTTAAATATTGTATTTGTTCCCGTTTTGTTTTTTTACTTTATAATAAGATATGTGCAGTGTGCATAGGGATTTGTTCATAGGTTTTTTTTATAGTCCGGCCCTCCAGTGGTCTGAGGGACAGTGAACTGGCCCCCTGTGTGAAAAGTTTGGGGACCCCTGATCTAAATAGTGTGAGACTCACAGGAGTCGAATATGTATATTTCAATGATCTTGACTTTAAAAGGGTGTAGGAAAGGATCATGTCATTTATCTGAAATCTTATTCAGTCATTGAAAGTGCTTTGTTAATTGTAAAGTTCTTTACGGATATTTGTTTATTAATTAAGAGTTTTAAAAAATAAGACAGTAGTTAAAAGTAATCATTTCATTAAAACATTTAAATTTTCCAAAACCACAAAGTAATTCATAATTTTAGAGTTTAAAGTTCTTTTTCTATATTCTAACACATACAGGCGGGACAGAAGTACATTTATAGTTGTGAGTATGGGAAGCACAGAATTTATTTTTGTTTTATTACTTGTTAATTATTTTTTATATGAACAATTATAAGGCTACTTTTGCCCCACCCTGTATATAGGTTTGACATAGAAGTTGGCCATAAAATACTTTTTTTTAAAAGATTTTATTTATTAATTTTACAGGGGGTGGGGGATGAGAAATAGTTGCTTCACTCTCGCTGTTCATTGGTTGCTTGTCATATGTGCCTTGACCAGGCAAGCCAGGAGTTTTGAACCAGCGACCTCAGCGCTCCAGGTTGGCACTCTATCCACAGCGCCACCACAGGCCAGGCGGCCATGAAGTATTCTTAAATGAAAAGATCTATTGCTGAAACTTTTGTATAAAATGAGTATTGTTTAAACTTTTTAATGGTTATTCTATAATACTTTCAAACTTTAAACAAGGTGCAAGAACAGTACAAAGAACTCCTATATATGTGTTTCATCCGAATTCACCAATTATAAACATTTTACCAGATTTGCTTTACATTCTCAACCTAACTTTCTCTCCCCACCCCCTTTGTTCTCTCCTTGTGTATTCATAATTTTTGAACTATTTGAGAGTAATTTGCTTATATCATGCCTCTTTTACCTCTAAATACTTAAGTATAAAATGAGTCTATTTTTATAAACAAATATTCCCTTACAAATTACACTCCCATTTTTGTGTATTCATATATTGCAAGGATATTCCTAAGATTGCTAATACTGTTTATTTTTGGAAGAAGAATTGGGGAAGGATCATGATCAACTTTTAATTATACCTCTGTATAGTTTGTGTTTTATTATTTATAGACTTAAACAAACCAAAAAAATGCATTGAAAGAATTCTTCAGGAAGAGTTAATGAATCAAGGTATTTAAATTGAATAGAAAATGTTCTGTTTCATAGATTCTAAGCTAAAAATGGTCTTTTATATATCATTTTTTATTTAATTGAATCAATACTTCTCAAATAATTTCTTAAATTCTTAATAAGTGTAATCATTTTTTGTGACTACTATTACAAATTACCATGAACTAGGTTGTTTAAAACAGAAAAGATACACTCTCTTACAGTTCTGGAGGCCAGAAGTCTGAACTGGGTGTGTGTGTGGAGTTGTACTCCCTCCAGAGGGTTCAGGAGAGAATCAGTTAGGTACTTGCCCCTTCCAGCTTCTGGTGCTTGCTGGCAGTCCTTCATTTGAGATCTCATTATTCCACTCTCTGTCTTCATCTTTACATGGCCTCTCCTCTATGTGTCTGTCTCAAAACTCCTGCCTTTCTCTCAGCAGGACACCTATCATTAGATTTAAGGCCTACCTGGATAATCATCTCAAGATCTTTAACTAAATTTCATCTTTTAAGGCCATTTTTCCAAATAAAGTAACATTCACAGGTTCCAGAGATTAGGACGTTTGCATATTACCATCAGCCTACTGTAGAGGTATGGGTATATGTTTATATTATGTCTTCTAAGCTAAAAAATTAAAACTTTAAAGTTTATTTGCAGCATTTCAAATTCAAGCATTTTGTATTCAAGATGTATTAAAGAAATGAAAATTAGAAATTTTAATTTATTTTACTAAGATACATATATGTATGGGAATTTCACTCTTGGAAAAATATATTTAGTATTTGTTTAATATTTACTTATTTTACTAGCATATTTAAGTGATTACTCTGAGTTTTAGGCCTCATTTTCATTTCATTTTAATTTATGGAGAATTGTTATGCTATTAGATGGTACAATATATGATTACATATACTAGATACAAGTAGGTATTTGATATAATTGGTTATGATAATTGAAGTACATTTTCATTTTTAAAGTTTTGAATGAATAGCATTGGTTTAAATTAGAAATAATTTATAAAACGTCTCATTTAAAAATTGGATATTACAATTATATTTCTCTGTACTGTAGAATTTTAAACTTATTTCTTACCAGCTGTTTCTTAACATCATTGTATTATATTTTGACATAGGTGGTAGATTAGTCAAAAATGATGGCAATGTGGTTTGCATTGGAAATTCTGTTTAGGGCAGAAACCTTTGCACATTCTCATGGAATAACTTGTTTTCTTCATATTAAAAACAATGTTAGTTATTACACCCTAAAAAAAACCTGTGCATTTGTCCATATATGTAAAATCGGAAGATTTCAAAAAATTAAACAATAAAATTCTTTAAATCTTGTTGACATTTTCCCTTCAGTTCTCAGTAGACGCCAGATTAGTATGTTAGAAGTATGTAGTTTAATCTTCCTATAATGACACAGACATACTTTTGACTGTTAGCTGTAGCCTTTGAGGATACCCTTTATTGCCAGGTAACACCATTCTTTTGCTTTCTTCTAAGAACCCAGAAGACATTTTTGAATATCATTATGTTTTAAAAATATTTCCCAGAATAAACAGCAACAGTCCATTGTTTAAGAAGGAAGAAAACTAATAATTATTTAGCATCTACTCAAATACGTGCTGAGTATTTCATGCTGTCTCATTCATTCTTATAAACAAGTCTGTCAATCAGTTGGCTCCATTTTCCTCTGGTAGGGGAGGAAACTGAGGCACAGAAAGGTAAATAAAGCTTTTTAAAATTTTTATTAATTTTAACTTACTGTGTTAATATGGATTCAAGTGTCCCACTCAATATAACTCCCTCACCTCCACTCCTTCATTCCCCATTATACTCCTTTTGCCCCCTCCCCCTAACTTCCTTCCCCCTTTCCTTTGGAATTTGCTGTCTTGTTATCTGTATCTATGTGTTACATGTATATAATATCAAACTTTTTGAAGTTAGGGTGCATTTAAAATCCTACAAATAATTGTAGGTGCACTATATACAAATTTCTGAGAAATATGTTATAATAATTAAGTCAAATATTAAAGAAAAAAAATAAAGTCCAAGCATGTTTTTATGGTAAAGGAAATAAAGATGAAAAAATTAAATTTATTCTGACATTAAAAAATATTTTTATGTTACATTTTTTTGTTATGCCTTTTAGAATTCATAAAAAAGGGTTAAAAAAATAAAAAAATGACAAGTTATCTTTTTATATATATATATAGATACATTCTTAGTAAGATTTAGTAAATTTGGCAGGTTCTGGTACGAATGTGTTAGGTTTTTTCATTCTTGTGTTTATGAGAAACATAAGCCTGATGTGTCCTACCGATTTCTTTAATGTTTGGGCATATATTTGAAAGGCAAACTCTCATTTTCTTGTCAATACATTGAAGAATTCCTCTCTTTACTCTTAATTGTGTTGAGTGCAGAAAACCCCTCCACACATATCATCTTAATATTATACCAAATAAAGGATAGAAGAAACTTGCCTTTAGTCTTTGCTGGGAACATGGGGGGTAGTGTAAACAATCCAGCACCACAGCTTAACAGCCTTTTGCAACCTAATCAGGCAAGTGAGGTGGGGGGTTGGGCAGACTGTCAGCTTCCAGCCAATTCCCCACACCTCTGTCCCCCAAAAATCTAAACTCCAAAAACTCTGTTGGTTTTTTGGTCCCCAATAGGCACATATTTCTCTGGAATACTATATAGGCACATATTTCTCTGAAATACTATATAGGCACATATTTCTCTGGAATACTATAGAGCACACCAGTGCACCCTGATGCACACTTTGAGAACCACTGCACTAATACTTTCACCCTCTCTGATCCCATCCCCTTATCCCCCTTCCCTCTGAGAGCTGTCCCTCTGCAGAAAGGTAAATAAGTTGCCTACGATCCCCCATGGACTAAAGAATGAGGCTGAGATTGCATCTAGTTCTATTTTACTGAAAACTACAGATACCAGTCTCTCCAAGTTATTTAAAAATGCCTTCTAGGCCCTGGCCGGTTGGCTCAGCGGTAGAGCGTCGGCCTGGCGTGCGGGGGACCTGGGTTTGATTCCCGGCCAGGGCACATAGGAGAAGCGCTCATTTGCTTCTCCACCCCACCCTCCTCCTTCCTCTCTGTCTCTCACTTCCCCTCCCGCAGCCAAGGCTCCATTGGAGCAAAGATGGCCTGGGCGCTGGGGATGGCTCCGTGGCCTCTGCCCCAGATGCTAGAGTGGCTCTGGTCGTGGCAGAGCGATGCCCTGGAGGGGCAGAGCATCGCCCCCTGGTGGGCAGAGCGTCGCCCCTGGTGGGCGTGCCAGGTGGATCCCGGTGGGGCGCATGCGGGAGTCTGTCTGACTGTCTCTCCCCGTTTCCAGCTTCAGAAAAATACAAAAAAAAAAAAAAAAAAAAAAAGCCTTCTAATTGTTGTTATTATATCATACATTTTAAAATAACATTTCTTAAGTAAACTTTTAACTGAGTAGGCAGTCTCCTGGGGTTAATCCTGAGAGGTCCTTGGCATGGACTCTGCCAGCACTGAGGTTGCTTTGCAGTGGTCAGTACACAGGGCGTCGGGCCTGAAGTGAGCCTTTCCACCTGATGTGTGGTTTTATAGCCACCACCTTTGTGCTGGGGGAAAGATGACAGAAATATCAAATAATCTTACATTTTACAATAAGTTACTAAAAGATAACCTCAACTGTGCTTCTGAATTTAAGTATGAAAATGTTGAATTAGATGAAAGACATAAATTATAATCTCCCATGAAAGTAAAAATAGCCAGGCCTTGATTTTATACTTCTAAATTTATATGAACGTGTGGTTTGCAAAAATGAATAATAACTAGGTGCTCATTGCTACTGTACTTTGTAATATCTCAGTTATGGAATTTCAAGGAATTTACAAATGTTTATTTGTATAGCTTTAAAAATTTTTTTATACCAAATAAACGTTCTAGGGATAATGTCTTCATCATTTGGTTTGTGTATGGGGAAAATAGTTTAATATCTGAAAATGGGTGATAAAAATTAAAGTTGTGATTTATTGTCACCTACCTTCTTATAGTTATTATCTTAAAATTGTCATGCTTATTTATTTTGATCTCAGAGAAAAACAACTATTGAAATATTGAAAATATTCTTTGCAGCTATTTTTCACTACAAAGAAGCATTAGTATCTAATAAATTATGGGTACTTTTGTAAGTCTATTTCTGAAACATGAACATAAGTGAAAATTGGAGAGAAAATTTCTTTTGAAATACTTCATTTTTTTTTCCTTGTGAAGAGATATCTCTCGAATGCTCACTAAGTAAGTTTTTTTTTCTTTAAACTACCTGAATGATCTTTATAGCAAACATAAATTCTAAAATTTTAATAGCCTATCTTATTTTCTCTGCTATCTTTATTTCCCAACAATAACAACAACAACAACAAAACAATAAATGTCAGAAGCCTTTATTTTAGAGCTAGCTTAGTACATCCACGCAGTCTTAGCTTCCAATAATTGTAAGATTTTATTTCAGTAGTGAAGCAAGGTTGTCATCTAGTGGTGTGTTCAAGTAGTACATTCTTTGGAATTAGCTAATAAATCAGCATTTTTAAGAAAATGTGTAACAAGAAATATAGATTTCAATTTTTCAGAATTTAAACACTTTTAAATGTTTTAAATTTGATATAACTTTACAAAGAACTTTCCCTAGTACTTTTTAAAATTTCCATCTTTCAGTCTTTATTTGGGGCCAAAAACATTTTGTTTGGCCACTGAAATGTTGAAGTTTGAGTAGTATGGATGTTAATCATGATGTATATCAAGGCACTTCTAGAAGTTGGTGTGTTTTTTTTTTTAGAAAAAATGATGCTTCTGTAGTACTAAGTAAAATATATTTTTTTACTTTTTGCATATTCATCTTTTCAGTTTTTGTGCAGGTTAATTTTATGAAACATTTGCATTTAAAACGTTAGGATTTTCATGATGTTATATTTGGTTTTGGTGTTTTCATTTTTGTAATATAACAATAGAAAAAGTTAGTGTAGAAGAAATTTAAATAGCAGTATGTTATATGTGTGTGTAAGTATATGTATGTGGAAAATTTTTGATGTTTTAGGTTAGATAAATGGCAGATATAATATACATGTGTACATGGAAGTAAATAATAAAAAATAAAAACAAAAAATGTATTTTAATATAATTTATTTTTGAATAAAATAAATAATTTATTGAAACCTGTTTATTAAGATCAACACTAAGTGATTTTTAGAGGTACTTTAAATAATACATATTTTGTTCTTATGATTCATTTATATAAAAAATAAAGATTGTGGTATTAATTTTGTCATAGTAAGTGGACACTTTGGTACTGATAGAAGAGATACTCAGTTGTTAAGGGAAGTTAAATAAAAGACCTCTTTTTTCATGTTTCACCATTTGTGTATCATTGTACACCCTATTCTAAATTACTTTTGTAGAATTCTGATCCTCCTGTTTGCTGTGCTTAATAGAGATTAAGACATGGAATTCCTTGTATTCATTCAGCTTACTGCTGGTATACAAATTTATATTTTTACAAATTGGTGACTTTTTGACATCTAATGTATCTGTAAACTGTAATGAATTTATTGATTTCATCTCTACCAAGTTATCAGAAGCAGATGTTGTATTTAAATCTTAGTAGTCCTGTTTCCTTATTAAGTTTTTAATACAGTTAAATACTGTATTTTCCCAAATTGCATCCATTAACAGGAATTTATAAGCCCTTCTTTTCCCCGAGAGGGGGAAGTTAGCAAGTTACTATTTCACAGTCTCTGGCTGGGTATGAGAATAATAGTGAAAACCGAATTTGGTGGCAGGTTTATTATAGTCCACTTACATTGTGAGAATGGAAACAGGATAGGGAGAGTGAATAGAGAGAACTTTTCAGATACTTTTTAAATTATTTTTAAATGTCCTGGGAGTTTGCAGTGGGTTGCCAATTTTCATATTTGCTAAGATTAAAAACACCTTCTAATATAAGCAATTCTTTGATTTCTGTTACATTTTATTCTCTGTTAAAACTAACTAGTTATCTTTTCCTTTGTGGTTCCTAAATTCTTATTTTGTATTTAGATAATATATATGGGTCAGTAATCTTGGTGTGGTAGCAAATAATCACGTACAGATCAGAGACCCCAAACCCACACGAGACTATTTGATTTGAGTTTTATTTAGAGACAGTTAGGACCAGGGGTCCCCAAATTTTTTACACAGAGGGCCAGTTCACTGTCCCTCAGACCATTGGAGGGCCGAACTATAAAAAAACTATGAACAAATCCCTATGCACACTGCACATATCTTATTTTAAAGTAAAAAAACAAAACGGGAACAAATACAATATTTAAAATAAAGAACAAGTAAATTTAAATCAACAAATTGACCAGTATTTCAATGGGAACTATGGGCCTGCTTTTGGCTAATGAGATGGTCAATGTACTCCTTTCACTGACCACCAATGAAAGAAGTGCCCTTTCCGAAAGTGTGGCGGGGGCCGGATAAACGGCCTCAGGGGGCTGCATGCAGCCCGCAGGCCGTAGTTTGGGGACCCCTGGTTAAGACCTTTGTATACCAGTCATCATCCAGATACCTCCTATCCATCTGGGAAGAATGTTTCCACTCTTGTTTTTTTTTTTTCATTGACATTTTAAAGAATTTTTATTTGTCATCAACCTAATTTGTATTGCAGTAATAGATTCTGTCTGTGATTATTTTAGGGATTCAAGTCTCAGTTCAGACTTGAATGAGCCTCCAATGCTTGGATGGGTGGAGGGTAAAACTTTAGTGTTTGCTTTTTAGTGTTTCAGCAAATTAGAACTCCTCTCTAAAAATATATGTATGTAGCCTAGAAATCTGAGATAAGGATAAGGGTAAGTTCATAAAATATTTAGGCTAAACTAAATGATTTAACATGTTTTAGTCTGATGCAGATGACTGGTAAGAACATTTTTTACATGCATAATTATGTTCACTACTCTCCATGAGTCATACAAAGAGACCTGAAAGGCATAGATCTTGTTCTCTTTTGCTTGCAAAGGATGTCAACTACGAATTGTATATTATTTGAGAGACACTTAATGGCATAACCCTGCATGTCAAAGACAACTTGGAAGTATACAAGAGCAAACAAGCAGGTATTCTTTATAAACGAATATAGTTAGTAAGTACAAAGTGTGCATGTGACATGCAGACTGGTACATTGCTATACAAAAAACACTAAAAGTTAAAAATGAGAAGATCGCACAATAGCTGCTTTACCTGTCTTCATGCAGACAGACAGCTGGAGCTGAGTTATGGTCCCATTTAGATGAGCCATGTACTCTTCAGTTTGTTTCTATCCTCATGTTAGACCCGAGATTTTATGTGCTGTCAGAGGGATGGATCAAAGGAAAACTGGCTTTCTTTTCCCTTATAGAAGAGGTGAAAATGATGATCCACTATCTGGATCAAATAAATGAGATTTAAATGATAGTGTTTGTTTTTATCAGTTTCCTGTCAATTCTTAAACAATATCTCTTTTACAAGCCCATGTGACTTCTGAACAGGAGGTGAAGGTGTTCTGGTAATGGTACTTAAGCTGAGCATTCCTTTTTATAGAATTTGCATTCATTATTTGTAGGAAGCCTCCTCTCCCCCAAATTGGTGGATAATAATTAATTTCTAAGCTTTTACTTCTAAAGTAAAAAAAGTTCCTTAGGATTACAAATTTAGTGATTCTGAGTAAAATGGAATTTTAACATCTATTTATGAAAAAGAAAGCACCTTCTTATTTTAAAAATTTGAGCAATGATTAAATTGTGATTTTAAATAGCATTATTTGAATGTAAAATTAGTAGAAATGTTAGTCTATTCTGTAGCATGCATGTAGAAATTCAGCCCTTTATTGCCCTGCTTGTCAATAAACTGTACTCTGATGGTGTATTTTTAATTCGTAATTGTAATAAGTGAGTTTTTTTTTGTAATGAGTATTTTTATAATGTTAGTTTTTCAAAATCTCCACTAGAGAGGAAAAATGAGTGCTTTTGCTGACTGTTTCAGAAAGCAAGAATCCTCTGGGGTTAATTTCTTCTTTAGGGTCCATGCCCTTGAGTTTTACAAGCTCGAAGATGGCACATGGGAACTGATTATAATTCTCTTCCCTCGAGGCCCACCGTGCAGCTGTGCACAGGGAACAGATCTGGCACGCCTGCTACAGTTCTTACTTCCTTTCTTTCTCAGTGACCGCATTAAGTAAGGCTGGTGAATTTTGTGTTGTTTTGTTCTTTTAGTTGCTCTGTTACTGTGTGCATCTTGAAGTCACTTAAGGCAGTGGTCCCCAAGCCCCGGGCCATTTGGTACCAGTCCGCTCAGAGAGAGAATAAATAACTTACATTATTTTTGTTTTATTTATATTTAAGTCTGAACAATGTTTTATTTTTTAAAAAATGATCAGATTCCCTCTGTTACATCTGTCTAAGACTCACTCTTGACGCTTGTTTCGGTCACGTGATACATTTATCCGTCCCACCCTAAAGGCTGGTCTGTGAAAATATTTTCTGACATTAAACCAGTCTGTGGCCCAAAAAAGGTTGGGGGCCACTGACTTAAGGCATTTAACTTACTTTTATCCTTGTTTTATTCATTGATGTTAGATATTGGAGTTTTAAATGTTTACAGAAGCTAAAAGAGTAATTTGTAAATCCGAAATTATGGTTAATTTAGATTCAGTCCTCCTGTGAAAATGGTCCAGTATGTTCAGAAGGATCACCAAGATGTTACTGGGAGAGCTGTGAAAGGGGCTCCTGTTTCTTGATTACAGAATGAAGCTGTAAGAGTCAAGTTCTTTGATTTTTCAAAGTAGGAAAGATGAGTAAGGGAGACTTGTAAAACTTGCAAATTGAGACTGAGATACATTTTAGAATTTGTTACATTCAGGAGGTGTTTTACAGGCATTATTTGAAGGAAATTACATGATGTTGGACTTATACATGCATAGTCAAGTTCCTTCTACCCCCTTATAGCTACTGCTTTTAGAATTCGATAGACTTTTCCTTTTTATATTTTGTAGAGATTGGTATTTTTATTGTTATAATAATTTTGAATTTCTAATTATTAGTATTAGTTCCCTGAGCTTTTACTATGAAACTAGACCTACTCTTTAATATTTTGAAGCTCACTGAATTTGCCTCATTGTGCTTTTTTGTGTATTGATAATGTGTCTCAATTAGAAAACTGACTTGTATAAATGTTGACTTATGTTTGAGAAGCTCATATTCCTAATATTAGGATTAGTTATTGGTAAATAAAAATGGTGTGTTGTAATGAAAAGACTGCTGGATTGAGTCAGCAGGCATTCTTTTTTTTTTAATGTAATTTTTATTTTTTCACATTAATGACAATACTATGCATTTTTTTTTTTGCTTAACCATTTTTATTATTTTATTATTTTATTATTTTATTTTTTTAACAGAGAGAGAGAGAGAGAGTCAGAGATGGATAGACAGACAGGAACAGAGAGATGAGAAGCATCAATCATCAGTTTTTCGTTGCAACACCTTAATTGTTCATTGATTGCTTTCTCATATGTGCTTTGACCATGGGGCCTTCAGCAGATCGAGTAACCCCTTGCTCGAGCCAGCGACCTTGGGTCCAAGCTGGTGAACTTTTTGCTCAAACCAGATGAGCCCACGCTCAAGCTGGCGACCTCAGGGTCTCGAACCTGGGTCCTCTGCATCCCAGTCTGATGCTCTATCCTCTGCGCCACCACCTGGTCAGGCTTTATTATTTTAAATATATGTTTTAAATTGAATTTATTGGGGTACAGGTCAGGTGTGCAACTCTATTAACATCATCAGCACACTGCACCCTGCACCCCAGGCAGAGTCCCTTTTGTCCCCATTTCCCCACCTTTGCCCACCTTCATCTCCCCCACCCCCCTTTTCCCCCTGGCTGTCACCACACTGCTGTCTGTGTCTATGTGTGTTTTTACACACACACACACACACACACACACACACACACACACACACACACACGGTTTTTTGTTTTGTTTTTGCTTAATCCCTTCACCTTCAATCATCTAGTTCCACACCCCTCCCGTTTGAGGACTGTCAGCCTGTTCCATGTATCCATGTCTCTATTTCTATTTTGTTCATCAGTTTAATTTGTTTATTCAGGGGGCATTCTTGTTTTCACTTTGCATCACTTAAGTTTGTATTTTGTGGCAAGTTTAATTAACAACTTTGGGTCTTTTATTTATCTGTAAAATTGAAGATGTGAACTTTGATTATTTTTAATGATCTATTCTGGTTCATCTGACATCCTATAATCTTTTTTTTTTTTTTTTCAACAGAGAAGAGAAAGGAACAGATAGTGACAGACAGACAGGAAGGGAGAGAGATGAGAAGCATCAATTCTTTGTTGCGGCACCTTAGTTGTTCATTGATTGCTTTCTCATATGTGCCTTGATGGGGGGGGGGGGTGCACATGTACAGCAGAGTGAGGGACCCCTTGCTCAAGTCAAAGTAGTTTATTATTCATTCTATATTATTTCCCTTTTGTGTAGTAATTTTGAAAGCTGCAGTTTTGTAATTACTCAATTGGCATTTAATATATCATTCATATTCCATTGTGTACTGTCACTTTCTATAATTGCTTTCAGCCTGTACTTATTTCTTCCCTCTTCCCAACCAGAGTGTTCTAGCATATTACCTCTAAACTGTGCTTCACACTTTTTTTTCTTAAGCGGGAGAGAGCAGAGACAGACAGACAGACAGACAGATAGTCAGGAAGGCAAAGAGATGAGAAGCATCAACTTGTAGTTGTAGCACTTTAGTTGTTCATTGATTGCTTTTCATATGTGCCTTGACCTGGAGGTTCCAGCCCAGCCAGTGACCCCTTGTTTAAGCCAGCGACCTTGAGCTTTAAGCCAGCTACCATGGGATCTTGCTGATTAGCCCACACTCAAGCTGACAACCCTGTGCTCAAACTACCTGAGCCCACGCTCAAACCAGCTATCTCAGGGTTCTGAACCTGGGACCTCAGCATACCAGGTCGGTGCTCTATCTACTGCGCCACCACAGGTCAGGCGTGCTTCACACTTTTTTACTTCTATGTTTTATGTACTCTTTCCCATTCTCCAGCTTCTCTGAGCCCTTATAACATTTGGTTTATATTATTTTGGCCTTGTATGATAGCTGTTTATGTATTGTGTTTTGCTGTATATGAATGAGCCTGTGAACCCCTTGAAGGCAGGTGTTTTATTTTCATCATTTTACTAATCATATTACTGAATTATATAGTATTTTTTACATAAATAAGGGCTTAATTAATATTTGTGGAACTGAAGTTATGATTAATGACAGATACAATCAATAGCTTTGAAGAGTGAAAAGTTAACAGGATAATAAGGAAGTTAACTTAGTCATTTTGAATTAAAGTAGATTTTAACCATCTGTGCTGACTACACACATCTGTATTTCATGGCCACCTATGTTCTATTATAACTGCTTCCCATTCATTTATTCTTGCAGACTCACCTATATAGTTAACACTTTTCACTGCCATGGCCTTAAACTTTTTTAATAGTATCTATCTAGTTTTGTTAACAGATTCTTGCTTTGATTTATATCTATACTTTACTGACTTTATCTCCTTGATCTTGTTCATAGGCTTATCAACTTGAATCTCCTGCTATTCTTTTAGTTTTTAATTTATATTTCTTTTCCCTTGCTCTTTTACTTTAGAGAACTCATTCATTGTGGTTTCCTAAAGACACATGCCCTTTGGTTGTTATCTCCAAGTAGAGCTTACCTTGACAAGTGTCTTAGAATCAACCTAACGTTGGGGGTTGAATTGCTGGCCATCAGGAATGAGCTTGAGTTAGCTGTCAGACTGGTACTCCTGTTTCTTTTTAACGAGAGCATCCCTGCAGTGGCAGTGCTTGCTGGCACCAGCAGTTTGGGTAAAGGAGTTGAAAATCAGTCAGATGCTAATAGCATTTTTTTAAAAGATTTTATTTATTGATTTTTGGAGAGAGGGGGCAGAGAGAGAAAAAAAGAGAAAGGGGGAGAAGCAAGGAGCATCTGCTTGTAGTTGCTTCCAGTATGTGCCTTGACTGGGCAAGCCCAGGGATTCGAACTGGTGACCTCAGCATTCCAGGTTGACGCTTTATGCACTGCATCACCACAGGTCAGGTTAATGGGCATTTTTATAGGTGGATTTTTTGGGGGTTGAAACCTGACTTGTAGAATTTGTCAAAGAATTTCAAAACTGACTGTGTTGAGAATGAGTAAGTAGAGATGACACTCCCTCCCTCAGATTCAGTGAACTTGAATTAATTATTACTTGCAACAGATATTTGGTTAGTTTGGACCAGATAAAAGGAATGAAGAGCAGTAAGACAGTGAGTAAAAAAAAAGAAAAAAAAAGAAGAGACAGGAAAAATAAAAGATATAAAGTAAAAATGTGCCTATTTTTGTGCTACTTAGAGTTAATAGTTGAGGGGTACTTGGTAACATAGTGGTAAAGGGGAATTGAGAAGATACTGTGAGAAAGTAGCAGAGGAAATTTCTGTTGGACTAAGTTTAAAACTATGTTGCTTTTAGTTGTTTTTGCAGCACATCTCAGTCACCAAGAGCTTAGTTTATTACCACATGTTTTAGTCAGAGATTGTATTTGTGTAATAGTACAAAGTAGTTATTCCTGAAGAATTAGAGTGATGTTTAATTGTATTAACACAGTATCCTTTTAAGGATACCAAAGAAGAAAATATGCACTGTTTTTAAACAGGGGATATCCAGGACTCTTTCCCTAGTATTTGTGGAAGCATTTCATAATGGAGAACAATTTGCATGTTGACATAAAAAGTAATTTTGATTAATTTTAATTTTAGAAAATATTAATCCATTTACTTTGTTTTACAGGTATCTTTCAGAAGAAGGCATTGAAGCTTGTATAAGTTCTCCTGACAAAGTCAATATAAATGACATCATCCTGATTGCTCTCAATGTAGGTTTTGTTTATTAACACTTTTAATCTGGAAGCTATATTCATGAATAATGTTTCACAGAATAAACTATATTTTACAAGTAATGTGGAATAATAAATATGTTTTATTTTTATTGTCCATTTTAAGTTATAGTTATGTTTATTGAATTTGGTAATCTCATATCAGCAAATTATTCAAAATGTGTTTCTTTTAATATCTATTATATGGAATCCAATGAAAAGGAAAAAATACAGTTAAAACTTTTTTTAACCCAGTATTCAG
The DNA here is from genome assembly GCF_036850995.1 of Saccopteryx leptura. Taxonomy (NCBI): domain Eukaryota; kingdom Metazoa; phylum Chordata; class Mammalia; order Chiroptera; family Emballonuridae; genus Saccopteryx; species Saccopteryx leptura. The sequence goes on along the minus strand of NC_089506.1, from coordinate 90,527,646 downwards.
CTATAAATTTTCATAACACATTATTGGTATAACAGTTAAAACTGATCATATTCATTAAAACAAATTGCCATTTAATTCACATAGAAATTCTAGTTAGGTTATAGCTTTTTGACAATTGTATTATTATTTTAAAATAACTTTTCCTGTTCGTAAAAATAAAAATACATTGTAGAAGACTTCATAAAACACAAAAAATAAAATAAGAAAATTAAAGCTACTTATAATTACTGTTAATGTTTTGATATGTATTTTTTATAATCTTTCTCCCTCCACCCATCTGAATAGCTGTACTTTTCTATAATTGTGATTGGCTTCTGAATATTTTTTGAAGAGTTTTAAGAGTTATAAAAATTATTTTAAATTTAGATATAAGTGATATATATATATATGTATTTTGTTTTCCTGTCTTGCAGTTACCCCAGTGGGAATTTTCATGTTACATTTACAATAACACTCTATTAATCAAATTTGTATATTATGATACATAATTAAGTTCATAAGAGGCCTAACCAGGTGGTTGCGCAGTGGATAGAGCATCAGATTGGGACACAGAGGACCCAGGTTCAAAACCCCAAGGTCACCTGCTTGAGCATGTGGGGTCGCTGGCTTGTGCCCAAGATTGCTGGCTTGAGCAAGGTGTCACTCACTGTGCTGTAGCCCCATGGTCAAGGCACATATGAGAAAGCGATCAATGAACAACTAAGGAGACACAACAAAGAATTGATGCTTCTCATCTCTCTCCCTTCCTGTCTGTCTGTCCCTGTCTGACCCTCTCTCTGTCACTCTCTCTGTCTCTGTCACACACACACACACACACACACACGAAAGTTCATAAGAGAGTTACTGTCTGGCATAGTCATCATATTACTGTAGGATAGGTATAACATAAAGCAGAAATGGCAGCAACTGATAACATTTTAAATATAAATAAACATGTATATATTGCATAAAACAAATCACTTAAATTTATATTTATATAACAGAACTTGGGTTTGAACCAATAAAATTTGTTTGAATTTCCACTTTATCAGCTTCTTTCAATTTTATCAGTAAGAATAAAAAGATATATTTTGTTGTTTCTGTGCTAAGGGAATTTTAATAGGCAAGACTATTAGTTTTTTAAGTAAGCATTAATTAGAAAGTATGCAGGCTTTCTGTGTTACAAATGGATACACTCCCTAGACATTTTAACTTTCTTTGACTTATATTCAAATTAGTAAATTCTACTGTCAAAAACTGTTGTAACTAACTCTACCTTTTTATTTAAAAAAAAATCCTAAAGATGATAGGAAAGAAGTTTTGTAACAATCTTCTGCTTTTTATTTTTTAATATACTTAGATAAATAGCATTTTAATTAGGTGTGAAACTTTAAATAAAAGAGGTCAAGATGAAGTATTTGTCCTATGCACATGAGAAGTACATGATAACCATTATTTTAATGAGTTAATTAGTCTTTATAATTTTCTCTGAAATATATAGTTGAATACGCCAACCTAAGTTATCATACCATATAACAGGGGGAAAAAAAACCTTTTAATCAAAATGAAGGCTACTACGCCAATAATGTACTTTTCAAGTTTATCACTTTTAAATAAAATCAGGCATTTAGAGTATTTCTATTGAATTATTTTTTTTTCAACTTTTGAGTGGTTGTTGATCACAAGTTGAGAAAGACATATTATTGATTCTGATTGTATAAAATATTATATTTGGGGATAATGATCCATGCACAAGTTTTCTTATGCTCTTTTTCTTGTGGGGAACACACTGAGCTAGTTTCTTTAAGTTATTGAATACTATGTATTTATTGGTAAAAATTTAAAAACATATTTTTTTCTTTTAAGATTCTGTATAATATAAAATGGCTTGCCAAATAGGCATTCCATTGAACTTAACTTTGAATAAGTAGGAATCTTTTGTGTGTGTGCACACATGCATATATATTTAAAAGCTAAATATTTCTTCTTTGTAATTTTTTATGTTCAGTATAAGTGTATTTTTGGATCCATGTGTCTTAGTGATCATGATAATGATAACCTGGATTATAAAATTGTCTTTGGCCTGACCTGTGGTGGCGCAGTGGATAAAGCATCAACCTGGAACGCTGAGGTCGCTGGTTTGAAACCCTGCACTTGCCTGGTCAAGGCACATATGAGAGTTGATGCTTCCTGCTCCCCTCCTTCTCTCTCTCTCTCTCCCCCTTCTCTAAAATGAATAAATATAAAAAAGTAAAAAAAATTAAAAAAAAACAAAAAAAATTGTCTTTGTAGTACTATAAATTGACTTTGAATTTAGGATTTTTAAAGGTTTGGTAGGTCATTTTCATTTTGCTAAATATATATATATAATTTTAAAAGTTACATAATTTTAAAAGTTACGTAAACTTTTAATACATTGTCTCCTTTTAACCTGACAACTTTGTGAGATAGGTTGGGTGATTTCTACCCTCCATCCCCCCATTTAATAGTGGAGTAAGAGAATTTGTGACAATATCTAAAACCATATAAGTTAATTACAGTTTGCAGTGAGTCAAAGTTTAGAATTTTAGTGTATTGTTCATTTCTGCTTTATATCAATGCCTCATTTTAATTTAGTTTAGTTCATAATTATTGATAAAAACCATAAAATTTGTATATATTCTGTTTTCATGTATATTTAAATATTTCAGCTTTTAAGTGATTTCACAATAATGCCTATACTTTTATGAACTGTTAGTTGTTTTATTGATTTAATGGTTATATATTTTCAGATGATAAAATGTGTATGTATATATTCTCTAAAATAAACATGATAGCTAACATTAATTAAATGTTTACTCTTCGCAAGTCATGTGCCAAGTGCTTCACGTGAATTAACATTTAATCTTCGAAACAATCCTAATAATAAGGAAGGGTAGTGTAAAAAAGTATTTTTCCCCCATATGTTACTCAGTATTTTCCAAAGTGAAAAGCCTATGATTTGAAGTATGGTTTATAATTCTTTCACGCTGTTTTTGGATAGAGACTGCAAAAAGGATTAGCCTAAGCATTGTTACACAAGTGTTTGGATTTGGGGCTTAGTTTGCTGGCAGTTCCATTCGGTGAGTTAGTTCAGGAGTAATCCCTGCACTATATTGTGAAATAAATTATGAATCATGGTAGAAAAGGACTAGAAAGATCTGTGGGGATTGTATAACATATATTTCCTTCTTAAGCTCACCACGTGGATATTTCAAGTAAGAGAATATTCTGTTGTTTTAGGTGTTCAATAATAATGGATAGGTAAAACTTTCCTACTTCTCATGTGTATTCATTTCATATTACAGTAATTTTAATCATCTAGTGTTTTCTCCTTCAGTCTAACATAAATTTCTCTCTTATAATTTATCTGATTAAAGGTACTCAGTCTATTTTATTTTGCTCTTAAGGCGATGAAGGGCTGCTGTTCCTTTTGTTAAGAAATTACAAAACAATAAAAATTTATTAATCTAACCTCAAACTCTCAGTTTGCAAGATAATAGTTTAAATAATTAGGCTGTTTTCAAGGGTATTGACAGTTTTTCTCTGAACAAATTTCTTATCATTCCTTTAGTTTGTACTTCCTAAAGATGACAAAAATTCTTAAAAGCTCTGCTTTTTCTGTAGACTATATAGTTGAAGTTTTGTTTTTATGTTAGAAATGTGATGACTTCATGTTAGGCCTTCCTTAACTTTTCTTTTTATATTTTGCTTTCTGGTTTACTGACTAATATGTATTTCTGCATTTTTATGTTGTTATTTGTTCACCAACATCAATTTTTATAATTTCTTTAAGCAAATTAAATACATTTTTACTATGGGCAGGTCTTACTATAACTACTTGCTATTGCAGCATAATTGTTCCCTGAGATAATTGTATGTTTTGTAGCTTTATTATGGTATGGCACTTATAGTTTACAGAATAATATATTTTTATGTCTCTGCTTTATCAAGGTTTTCTCAGATTGAATTGTCAAAAATGTACACTTTTTATCATTTGGTTTTAGATTGTGGGGTTAATTTTTTAATAAAGCTATAGTTTACATAAAATAAATTTTTAGAATACAATAGGAAAGACTTAGTAAGTTAAAAGATTACCTAAAGAAATCTGACCAGAATTAAGGGTATCTGTATATTAATGTTCAAACTACTAGTACACTTTAAATAACAAATGTACAGGACTGTGTTATTTGAAAAGATTGTTTATATATTTAGATGTCACAATCAGCTAAAAAACATTTATTTAAATTTTGCTCCACAAACCTTAAGTAATTTTATATTTTGTTTACGATTGGATTAGATTTAGATATACTTTTCTTTATAATTATATTTTGATAATAATGTTTTTATTTTAGACAGACTTGAGAACAATTGGCAAGAAATTCCTCCCCAGTGACATCAATGGTGGAAAGGTAGAAAAGGTAAAGAAAAACGTTAACTTCCTAAGTTATGCTAACTTAAATAAATATAAATATCCACTAAATTACTGGAATTATTTTTTCTCAATAAAAACTGCAACTGCAAAATATTTTGGAGGTAAACAGGTCACAGAGTCATCATTACACTGATTTCCTATACACATGGAAAGTTATTAGGACTTAAACTTCCAAACTTTTAGTGATTTTTAAACATTTTTTTTAACTTTTGTTTTAAGAATTGTAACCATGGCCTGAGCAGTAATAGTGCCTGGATGCTGAGCTCCTTGGTTCAAAACCCTGAGGTTGCTGGCTTGACTTTGAATGTATGGTTTGAGTGCAGGCTCACCAGCTTGAATGCGGGATCATAGACATGATTCCAAGGTCACTGGCTTGAGCCCAAGGTCACTGGCATGATCAAGGGGTCACTGGCTTGGCTAGAGCACCCCTCCCCCTGTCAAGGCACATATGAGAAACAATCAATGAACAACTCACTTTTTTCACTGCCCTCCCCTTTCTGGTTTTTTCTCTCTTAAAAATCAATAAAAATATATAGTTAAAAATAAAAATGAATTATAACTATGGCATGTTTGTGTATGACTTAGCAGATATTATCAGAGCTCAGGAAAAGGAATTTTTCATATATTTTTAAGAAATACATGTTGTTTGCTCTTATTTTAATTAATTAATTAATTATTGATTTTAGCAAGAAAGAGAGAGACAGGAACATTGAGCTGTTCCTGTATGTGCCCTGACTGGGGATAGAACCGGTAACCTTTGTGCTTCAGTACGATACTCTATCCAACCAAGCTATCCAGCCAGGGCTTTTCATACCTTTTTATTTTAGTTACCTATTATCATGTTTATTTAATGATCCTATTAATATAAAAGTGTATGATTGTAAGAGAATAATATTAGGAGTAATTTGGCAAAGCGATGCATTGGTTATTTTTATCATTTTGCATTTTACATATGTATAAGTATATATATTATTATTTTTTTCAGTGATCTTTTTAATATACAAGGATACAGTTTTTAGATACCAACTGATCTGTCTTCTACTTCTTGTTCATTTCTGTTTTTTTCTTTTTATTTGAAAATGCATGTAAATTGTGTCAGCCAAGCATTTTCTCTGTGTTTTTGGCCATATGCTATTGGCCACTTTTTGAAGTATTAAAGAACATATTTATCCCTAATTTAAATAAATACTTTCAATGTGTATGTTTTGTGTTTGAATAAGTATTCTTATTTTAACACCCATTTAAAATAGTTATTGCATCTCAGATGTTTTAAATTCTAGATAACTTAAAGGTTTATTTTGTAACAAAATTTTTCATGTTTCTAAATATAAGTTCATTTATGCAATAGATTATATTTGTTTGTTTGTTTATGTATATATTTATTGCCTGGCCAAATTTCTTATTTTTATTACATTTATTCAGGTAACATTAGTTCATAAGATCATATAGGTTTCAAGTGTACATTTCTATTGAGGCAAGATAGTAAGAAACTAGGAAAATTCCTTGGCAAGTACAATGGGGAAACTGAGGCAGATAGGTGAACAGACTGGCAAACCAATTTACAGCCAGATATAGAATGTCACCTTCCTAGAGATAATATCTAGGCTTAGGTTGTATTTTAGCTCCAGGCCAGAAAAGCAGCAAAACCAGGTGGGTGATACCAGGACCATCTACCATGACTAATGACCCCTAGGGCTGACTAGTCAGTAAGACCAGGACCCTGAAAAGGCACACTGGCAAAGCTGATTAATAGTCTATTGAAATCCTCCTCTAAAATCCCAGTCTTCCCCCCCCCCCCGAATTGAGAATTGGGGAGGCAGAGAGACAGACTCCCACATGCACCCAACCGAGATCCACCTGGCAAGCCCACTAGAGGGTGATGCTCTGTCCACCTAGGGTATTGCTCCTTTGCAACTGGAGCCATTCTAGTGCCTGAGGCGGAGGCCATGGAGCCAACCTCAGTGCCCGGGCCAACTTTGATCCAGTGGTACAGGAGGGGAAGAGAGAGATAGAAAGAAGAGGGGAAGGGTGGAGAAGTAGATGGACACTTCTCCTGTGTGCCCTGGTTGGAAATTGAACCCAAGACTTCTACACGCTTTGCTGATGCTCTACCACTGAGCCGACCAGCCAGGGCTAAACTTCCAGTCCTTAAAAATCCTCAACACAAAGGACCCAGTGTGCTTTCCCTGTCAGGGAGCTTGCTCTCTCGCCTTTCTCTTCCTCTCTTCCTCTCTTCCCCCCACATGCATGTATCTCTTAAATTTTAAGGTTCCCCATGAGACTTTTAATTAGGAGAGCAATGGGCAGCAGCAGCCTGTCCTGGGCTAACCCCCTGAACCCGTCTTCAAAGTCCCTTTTCTCTTCCCAGGGAGCCAAAGCAGCCCTGCCTAAGTCCTCAGCTGTTGCCTCTTCTATTCTAGGCCTTCCCCTGTTTTTTACTGTCCCCAGCTTTAATAAACTTACCCTCAAAATCACCCAGACTCATGTTATAACATCTTTCCTGAACAAAGGCAAGAATCCACACACTATCAGCTGACCCCAGGCGCCAGGTCCCCTGTCTGGTAACACTATAATACATGATCTCTATGTTGCATTGTGTGCTCACCACCCAAAGTCAAATCATCTTCAATATCCCTGCAACTGCTTTGCTTTGGTAACCACCATCCTGTTGTCTGTCTATGAATTTCAGTTCTATATCTCACATGTGAGTGAAATCATATAGTTTGTGGCTTTTTCTGACTGACATTTTGCTTAGCACAATATTCTCAAGCTTCATCCATGTGGTTGCAAATGGTACATATTTCATCTTTTCTTATGGCTAAGTAGTATTATTCAGCCCTGAGAGAACCATAAGAGTTTCTAATCCACTCTACTTTTTGAGGCAGATATCCAGAAAAGTGGGTCGATAAACTCAGCAATTCATTTTAATATTTAACAACACTCTGTGTCAGCAAACTTTAATTATGTTTTAATCTAAATTTCTTATGCTGCAATTTAAAGTCTGTAATGTCTTTATCTTCTCTCAGGAGAAATGAGAACATCTGGTTACCTTCCCTTGGGAATAATTCTTCATATACTTGAAGACTTGTAAATGTCACTTCCACAGGTTTCTTTTTGCTAAGGCCATTTATCTTGGTTCCTTTGTTTATTCTCAGTCTCAAGCTTTATCTTTAACTTTATTGTTCTCTGAGTCCTCTCCAGTTTCTTTACTTTTTTTTTTTTTTTTTGGTTATGGTAAAGTAGTTCTCAGACTTCATTGTACACCAGAGTCACCTTGAGTCTTGGCTAAATTACAGATTCCCAGCCCGCTCCCGCCCCTACGCCACTACTGGTTTCTGATTCAGTTGCATTGGAATAGAGCCTGAGAATCTGTGTTTTCAACAAGTTTCCATAGGGTGTTGATTTTGCTTTTTTTCTCAGTATGGGATACTTAGAAACCTGCAGAGTAAAGGAACCTCAGATTAGGCGGCAATCTTGAATAACTGATGAGTGCAAAAAATTCTTTTTAGGCAAAGTAACTAATATCAAAGCAGTGTCTGCATATCGTTACACTAGTTTGCTATTTTTTGTTTTCTGTGTTCTCTTTACGTGTCTTCAGGGATTCTGAGGACCCACCTCGGCCCTAAGCTCAAGGGGATGCTGAAGATAAGACTTAGTCTGCACCCTTTCCTTTCTCAGAGCAAACCCACCTCGGCCCTAAGCTCAGGGGGTGCTGAAGATAAGACTACTCTGCACCCTTTCCTTTCTCTGAGCAGTTTTCTTTTCAAAGATTTTACACAGTGGTCTTTTTAGGATTTAACTAATAACAATAAAAAAGAACTTAAAATCTTGAAGTGTACAGCTTTCTGTGCCAAATTTTATCCTTTAAAATATTCTTTTTTTAATTTTTCCATTGGTGTGTGAGAGAGAGGGGAGGGTGGAGGGAGGGAGAGAGAAGCATCAACTCCTTGTTCCATTTAGTTGCATTAGGTTGTGTGTTTATTTACCGCTTCTTGTACATGCCCTGACCAGGGGCCAGAGGATGCTTTATCCACTGAACCACTCAGCCAGAGCCTAAAATATATTTAATGCTGTCAACGTAAGAAACGACCAAACCTGTAAGAATTTTTATAAGTTTATCGGAACCAAACTGATGACAGTTGTTAGGAAGCAAAATCTTAACAGATTGAAAAATGCTCTGGAAAAGGGCGGTTTTACCACTTATACTTGAAACCCACTGGTGATAGATTGACTAGGGAGGCGGAAGAGAGCAAAGCCGGGGAATCTCTGGAGTGGCTAAGAAGCAGAAGACACTTCTTTTAAATAGGCAGGTGTAGGATAGCTATCAGTTCATATGATAATAAGATTGAGGGGATTTGAGGTCTCTGCTCTAGTGGTAGCACCCTGAGGGATCCGGGAAAACCAGCACAAGGTGCTTTCAGTTAGGAAGTTTTAATTTCAGACCATCCGATTTGGTTACTTCTAGTCTCTGAGTTGATAAGGCCACCAAGCAGCCTCCCCTGAGTGTCAGGTTTAGTATGTTACCCGTTTTCTGTCGACAGTGCTAAGTGACTTTAGTTTATACTATTGATATATAAAATAAGCCCTTTTCACAGGAAACAAATTGAGTTGGATAACCTCTTTCTGCTCTTCTTCTTTGATTATATTTTTCTTTACCTATTTCTAGCACAAATATACTTCTCTTTACAGTATTAGTGAAGATGTTTTGAAAAATAATTTTAATAGAAATTTTAGAAGCTGATCCATAGAGATTGCTCATTTTATTAGTTAAAACTCCATACATTATAAAATATAAAACTATTTTAGTACAAATAAATATTTAAGGAATACATTTTTATATGAATTTAATTATTTGTGCTTCTTTGTAAAATAGGACTAATGCAGTAGGAGCTACTTTATTTATGCCTTTATTGAAATGCTTATTAACCAGTAGTTTGCTATGTTAATATTGACTGAATCATACAAGACAGTGGCTCCAGTCACTAAATTACTTATGTTGTAGTTCTTTTTTAACATAAATTTTAAATAAAATTTTTAAAATAAATTTATTTTAATTGGCACATAAGATACTGGGCGACATTTAATAAGCACAGTATTTGAATAAGTAATCTGCCTACTTCTTGAACATGTCATATTTTGATACAAAGTAATATTATTTTCTAGTTTTCTTTTTATATTAAAAAAGAATGAATGAAAGAGCTGGGTTACCTAGTAATATTCCAAATAGATCATACTGGAAATTAACTTTCCAAAAACTAATGTAGACATACAGCTTAAAGTATGAAATAAAGTAGTTGTCTCAGGAAGCAGAGGCTTGGCTGCGATGTATGTTGGGTGGTGTGGAGAGGGAGGATGAAGTGGTAGTTCTGGCAACACACTGGACAGAGAGATTTTAGCATCATGGGGCTGAACTTAAATCCTGATTCTCCTGCTTATTAGTTTTTGTGACTTCTGGCAAGTTATATAATCTTGCCAGATTTTTAGTTTTTATCATTCAAACATTATCTCCCTGCAGACTGAAGAAGGACACACTACACACAGTACACTGTGCATGACAAGGACTGAGGATTATGAGCAATTTGGGTTGGTTTTTCCTAGAGATCCTTATTCCCTCGCTGGGTACCTTGTTGCTGAGACAGATCTGACTGGGTTTGACCCCATCCCAATGCAGAGCTAAGTTCATCTGAGTGTGCTGGCATGAAAGCAGTCAAAAGCCCTGCTCTGACTGTTTCTACTGAGTTCCAAGCCTGCCAGTGACATTATCTTTTTTAAGAGGTGGAAAACCAAAGGAAAATGTGAGGATTGGAGATCATTTGCCCTGGTATTTCAGAAGCAACTACTTAAGAACCAAGAGGCAGGAAGAGGCTGCCTTAGGAGCCATACCAGTAGTCCATGGTTCCTTGGAAAGGGCCTCAGCCATGTGTCTTCCAGGGCCTTTGAAAGTTGATTAATTAGGCCTCAGGGTCAATACAATGTGCCAGGGAATCACCAGGACAGGGCATAATTCTCTTTGGAGGAAGATTAAAACAGTGTAGAAAGCAGTCTTCAAATTTTCTCTCCTGAATAAACAAAAAGAAATGCTCACATGCAGTGGTAGGAGTCAAATAATTTTAACAACCGGTTCTCTGCCTTAATGACCGTTTTAAAAAATTATATACTGCTTTAGCTGGATAGCTTGGTTGGTAAAGCATCATCCTGAAGCAAGAGGTTGCCGGTTCGATCCCTGGTGAGGGCACATACAGGAACAGATCAATGTTCTGCCGGTCTCTCCCTTCCTTTCTCTACAATTAATAAAATAAATGTTAAAAAAATAAATAGAAGTAACTTTAAAAATTTGTGTCTTTAAAAACAAACAACAATATACTGAAAGTTAGATTCTTCATGCATTTAATACTTACATAAGAACAATAAAAAAGGTATACAAAACTAGATTATGTTAAAAGTTTTAAAATATTAATGAAACATTATTAAATATATGTTTATAGACAAAAACTATAAAACTTATTTAAAGTATTTCCATATTGCTTCTTGATTGGCATACTCACTTGCAATTTTTTTTTTTACCTATGAACATAAGAACATTACTATGGGTGCTTAGAATATGTTGTTGCACAGATAACATGAAAAAAGAGTAAGGAATGTAAATTTGTGATTTTCACATTAGGTGACTGCCTAGCCATTCACCTTAGAGAGGACCCTGATTACAAGTGCCATTTTGACAACTGGTTTGCCGAACTCAACAAAATGTTAGGTATTGGTTATGCCCGACCAGTGCAAACCAGCTGACTCCACCACTGCTCACATGGTGTGTGTTGTTTTTATTATAATTAAGAAGACTTAGGTAACACCATATTCAGTATTTGGGGTTTTGAGAGTGGAAAGGCAGAGTGGGGAGCTGATAGATCTGTGATGAGGTAAGAAGGATGGTAAGTGATGAGTTAGAAGACAGTTAATCCTGGAAACATTGTATCTGCATCTCTTCTGTTCTAAGGCAAGTTTGGGGCCTTTAGAAGGATGTGGTCTTCTGTAGTTTGAAATTAGTCTTAATAATTGCTGTTATCACCGATTAATTTAGGAAAAACAGATTAGCAAAAAGAGCAAGTAACTTTATTATTAATGTAGTTTTGCTCAGGTTCTTTTCTCTCCTCCCCACTCACTTCTCAGCAGTACTTTGCAGTTCCTGTATCTTCTCCATGACCTTGATGGCAAAGTTTTCAGACAAATTTAAAAAGGGGCAAAAGTGGAAAGATGACATTTTCTCGAGGCTTCCGAGCCTGAAAGACTTTCCCATAAGCCGTCTGTGCTTGTTTTTGGCCATAAAGATTGTGAGAGTGGAGGGACATTTTGGGGGAAAGCCATATTTTGCATCTTCCTGTCTTGAGTTTTTGAGAGCAGGCTTTGCATTTGTCAGAAATGGCAAGGTCCTGGAACATAGTAACCTGTAAGTTAAAAATTGTGGGAGAAAGTCATTTCACAAAAGCGATAAAAGTATAATTCCTTTTAAACAGTGTAATATTTTTCATATTCTTTTCTAAGCTTAGCCTTTTTAGTTATTTTCATAGTTTTAATCTTTGAACCAAGGTGTAGAAATCAATTATAAAATACAGTTTAATGTAGAAATACTTTGTTACCCAGTCCAGCTATATGATGACCTTATGCTTTACTGTGGAGCCCTAACAGGAAAGACTTTCTGTTCTGTGTTTGCTTTTTTCATGTGAGTTCTAGGACTGACAAGTTGTATGTGCCTTTTTAAATGTGGAATTGTCATTGGAGTGCCTCTCTCAAAGCTTTGGCAATACTGGCATCAACCACAAGATGGCTTCACTGCCTTAAAATTCACACCCTTCGTCTAGAAATTAGATGTTTTCAAAAAGAAAAATAATTGAAAGAAATTTGTTTTAATTTAAGTCAAACTGCATCGTTTTGTATTCTATGCTAAATAATACAATTTGCTAGTGTTCCTTTAAGTGAGTTATTAAAATTAAACAAATACTCCTAGTTTTACTGTGCTTTATCTACAAATGCTTATTGGTAGATATTAGTACAGCTTCTGTGGAGTTTAAAAATGGCTGCAGGAAACAACATATATTGGATAGATACTCTTCTGATAATTTAAAACAAATTGTTCACCAACTGCAGTCTTACAGTGTTTTCTTTGTATGTCATTTACTGTGATTACTCTGAATGATTGCGTAAAAGAAATGAAGTGCTGTGCTGTGCACTTACTTTGATGTATAAATTGATGCTTTTTATAGGGGATTTCAAGTTTAGAAAAACCTAGCCATGATTATGTTGTCTGTTTCTGAATTACCAAGCATATATGATATACTGTTTTAAATTTTTGAAGGGGTAGAGACTTTTAGATCTTTTGGTAAATATATCACCATATTCATGATTCAGAAATTTCACTTTTATTACTGTTTGCTTTTTTTCCTTTTTTTTTTTTTTTTTTTTTACATTTAAACTCTCTTGCCTAAAAAATTCACTTGAAAAATTCAAGATCAGGATTTGGTACTACTTTCCCAAAGCCTTTTTTACTCAGTCTGTCTCCCTGATCCTGTGTACCTGTTTTCCTTTTGATCCATTTCTGGTACAAGCCTTTAGCTTATCTAGGGGAACCCTGGTTTTCAATAAACTCTTCTCTTTAATTGAGAACCTATTGTGTGCCAGGCACCACATTAAATAATTTTTATGAATTATCTATGTAGACTTCAGAGCACCACTAAAAATAGAAATGATCGCTGCCACCCCTTTTGCCTTAAGAGAGGAAGGAACTGTGACTTCCTGAGCATCAGCCCTGTTGCTACAACAGCTTCATGACAGCCCTGTGAACGCAGTGGTCGCCCCTCAGCTGCCGCCGACTACTGCTTATTCTTCAAGTCCCAGCTCCGGTGCCCCTTCTTTTCTAATTTTCTTGACCTGTTTTGAGAAGAATTAACTTTTAACAATTAATAAGCCCATTGCCCTTTATACCTACATCTGCTTTTAGTATGTAAAAAAAATTAGAATAGTTATAGAATGTATAATATAAGAAAGATGTCAGTGTGACTGAATGTAAATTCTAATTCTGCCTTACTAACTAGATACCTTTGCTTTCTATTTTCTCCGTGAAGACTCACAAATGATCCTAAATTAATAGTTTTGGAAGTAAATTAAATAGTATATTTTTTGGCATATCTGTTAAGTGCTGAAAAAATTACAGTAAAAAGACAAGGGAATACTTTATTGAGCAGTTCTTGTATGTATATGTATTTATGCTATGTTCAAAGGATGCAGAGATAACAGGACAGCGCTGCCTTGTTGGAGAATGTAGTCTAATGAGAGATTGAGAAACCAACAATGTCAATATAGCAAAACAACTGTCGTGTTAGAACTACAGACAGGGAAGGGGCAGCTCTCTCAGCTTGGTGAGGTGGGGAAGTTTGCTTTTCTTGCTAGACTGTTAGTTTCTGACAATGTAATTCTCAATGAGGGAATAGTGAGCATATTCACATTTGGGGTCATATTTACAATCTTAGGGTAAGAGGGTATGTATGTGTTTATAGGTATGCAGTTGGTCCTTGAACAGTGTGATGGGTTAGGGATGTCAAAGTCCCCTGCACAGTCAAAAATTGCATTAGCAATTTTGACTCTTCAAATACTTATCTACTAATAGCCTACTGTTGACCAGAAGCCTTACTGATAGCATAAACAGTTGATTAACACATATTTTATATATTATATATACTATATTCTTATAATAAAGTAAGTTAGAGAAAAGAAAATGCTAAGAAAATCATAAAGGGCCTGACTGTAGTGGCGCAGTAGATAAAACATTGACCTGGAATACTGAGGTAGCTAGTTCAAAACCTTGGGCTTGCCTGGTCAAGGCATATATGAGAAGCAACTACAAGTTGATGCTTCCTGTTCCTCTGCCCCCCTTTTCTCTCTCTGTCTCTCTCTTCTCTAAAATCAATAAATAAAATCTTTAAAAAAAATAAGGAAGAGAAAATGCATTTATATTATTTATTGAAGAAAATCTGCATATAGTTGGACCTGTATAGTCATGTTCAAGGGTAAACTGCATATATGTACCCACACACACACATACACACACACACACATACGTCCACATACCCTATATGTGGTATTATTTCAATTTGGGGGGAAAACACCCAAACAGTGATTTTTATGGTACAAACATAGAAAATAGAGCCTTACAAAATCATCTTGACTGGTCTGACCAGGCAGTGGCACAGTGGATAGAGCATCAGACTGGGATGTGGAGGACCCAGGTTTGAAATCCTGAGGTTGAGGGCTTGAGCATGGGCTCATCTGGCTTGAGCACAGGGTTGCTGGCTTGAGTGTGGGATCATAGACATGACCCCATGCATGGTCACTGGCTTGAGCCCAAAGATCACTGACTTGAAGCCCAACACCACTTAATTGAGCCAAGGTTTCTGGCTTGAGCAAGGGGTCACTCATTCTGCTGTAGCCCCCGGTCAAGGCACGTATAGAAAGCAATCAATGAACAACTAAGGTGCTACAATGAAGAATTGATGCTTCTCATCTCTCTCCCTTCCTGTCTGTCTGTCTGTCCCTGTCTGTCCCTCTCTCTGACTCTCTCTGTCTCTGTCAAAAAAATAAACAAACTCTTCTTGACTGATAACAATACATAGAAGATGAGTATAGTAGACACCTAGAATTCTTATAACCTGAATTCGCTTCCTGTGTTTGAGGAAAATTTTCCATTTTCAGAGCCTTGGTGGTGAAGAAGAACATGCCAGATTCTTTTTCCCCAGCCTCCTTTGTCATGCATGTATGCCTCAGTTCTGCTATCAGATGTAGCTGCTCTGTACTTGGGCTAGTCACACAAAAAAGCCAGAACTGTGGTGAATCCTCTCTGATAGTAGTATAAGCGCAGCAAGAGTGAATTTCTAGAGTAAGTGTCCAGGGCCAGTGAGATCCGTGGCACAAGGTGGACATCTAGATGCTTGTAATATGCTGAATCCAGCTTTTCAGCAGATGAACTCTGAATGTCAGCATCTCTTCCCAATTCAGAGTTCAGCATCATTTAGTTGGTGGTTGAAATCAGTCCTGGAAACTGGAATATATACTGCTCACAAAAATTAGGGGATATTTCAAAATGAATATGAAGCAATAAAATATCCCCTAATTTTTGTGAGTAGTGTACTAGTGTACTACGAATTAGGGCTTCGTCCCTCAGCTCCCCATCCCGTAACTGTTTTACCAACATACCATTTGTTTTTGAGTGTTTTTCTTACTATGTAGGCTGTAGACCGAGTTCTCTAATTCTCCTCACATTTCACTGAACTACCCAATGCCTTAATTTCAAAATATTACATAAATTACTTGAACCATTTTAATGTAATATCTGATATATAAAAACATACATGTTTTGAAGCTTAATGAAGTGAGCACCTGGGAAGCCTCAGCCTAATGTAGTAACTAGAACATACAATATTCTGCCTTCTTATGTGTCCTCTTTGTCCTGCAGTACCAAGAAATGATCATTGTGAATTTTGAATATAGCTTTTCTTGACTTTTTAAAATATTTTAATTACATATATAATTATTCCTAAAAAAATATGTTGTTTTGTTTTTAAACTTTACAAAATGATAGCTTATTGTCTGCTGTAACTTTTATCATTCAATGTCATGGCTCTAACGTATGTCCACATGGCATCTACCTTATTCATTCATTTCCTCTTTTGTTTAATATTAAATAGTGTAAATATACCTTAGTTTACATATTCATTTTCCTGTTGATGGATATTTAGATTTTTGTTGTTAAAATATATGCACTTCTTCTGGGAAAAACTTTTATATTTCTTCTAATGTATGTGAATAAGACTTTCTCGAGGGAATTGAATTATGGTATGCTAGAGTTAAGCCAGTGTTCAACTTTACAAGGTTATACCAGGTTATTTTTCAAAGTGGTTGTACCAATTTATATTAATTTCAGTAGCATATGCTATTAGATCTCATTGATACATATCTTTTGTCACACTTGAAACTATCAAAATGTTTTGATCTTGTAGCTGTAAAATGTGTATTCTTCCTCAAGCTTTCTCTCCCCCTTTCTTCCACTTAAATTTTAGAATTAAATTATGAAGTTTGTTAAAGTACATTACAGTTTTAATTGAAATTGCATTGATTCTGCAGATCAGCTTAAAAACAGTGGGCATCTTTATATCATGTTGCCAGTGAAATGCTGGTAAGCTGCCTCTCTGAAGAGGAACAAACAAACAGACAAACACCCTGACATGTGGAGTTTGTCACATTTTGCAGTATAACTGTTCCTACCATGCTGGTTATCAGCCACAGTGTGAAATCATTGAAGCTGGAACTGGGAAGAAATGTGCATAATAAGCTCTGGCGATTTGGTCTGAGCTGCCTCCAGCACACCCTTGCATGTATCTCTTCATTTAGTTTTTGCATAAAGTTTTGTAATTTATTGAAAGTATATAGATTGTGTATCTTTTGTAAGCTTTATTCCTGGAAGTTTATATTTCTGCTGTACATAGTGTTTTCAAAAATTTTTTATTTTCTTTCACTGAATGCATAGAAAGGCAACTGGTAACTATATAGTGCTCTTAAGTTCTGCTACCTTCTACTTATTGTTCTTGGGAACATGTCTGTATATTCTTTTATGTTTTCTCTATAAATTTATCCTTTATGGACATTTCATATGAATGGAGTCACATAATATGTCCTCTGTTGTATCTGCTTTTATTCACTTAGTAAGTTACTGAGGTTAATCCCTGATGTGACATGTGTCAGTCGTTTGTTTCTACTTACTGCTGAGTAGTAGTCGTCCATTGTGTGAATGTATCACATTTTTCTTTCCATTCACCAGTTGATGGGAATTAGGTTGTTGTGAATAATTCTTTTTTTTTTTTTATTGCTGCTAAAGTATGTTTTATGTTGTTATTCCTTAGTTTGTTATTTGTATCTTTACTCTTTGCTTCTTGATTGGACTTGTTCAGCATCAATCTTCTTGATCAAACTTGTTTAGTATCAAGTTCCAAAGACTCAATGGTAGAGTTTGTTAACCCTTTTTATTGTATTTTTAGTTTGCTATTTCATTAATTTATCCTTATTATTTTTTTCTTCTACCTTATTTGAGCTCACTTTGTCATTCTTTTCCCAACTTGTTGGTTGAACTCATTAATATTCTTTCTTTTCTCATATATGCATCTTGGGGCCATTAATTTTTCTCTTGTTTCTGCTTTAACTATATCCCAAAGGCTTTTATACATGGTATTTTCATTATCATTCAGTTCTAAATATTTTTTCAATTTATATTAGGAAATCTTCTTTGCTTGTTCTATTGAAAATTATCCATTTTTTTTTCTTTTTGTTATAGATTGCTCATTTTGTTATATTGTGATCAGAAAATTCAGACCAAATGATAGCTGTTATTTGAAATTTTGTACAGACTTTCCTTATGGCTTGATATGGTACATGTTTGCTTTAGAGGAATATTTATTCCCTAGTTTTGAGGCTCACAGTTCTATATAAATTCTCTAGATTAGACCTTTGTTATAGTCTATGTTTGATGATTCCAAATTCTCAATTTACAGGCTTTAAAATTTGTTTAAATTATTTTTTATGGTCCTCATGGTTTGTTTCTTTGTGAGTCCCATATCTTTTTTGTGATTTCTTGTTTCTTGATCTTTCTGTGTGGGCATCCTGGGCAACTTAATCAGGAATGTTTTCTTCTAGAAAGTATATGTGGAACTAGTGGGGATGCTACTAACTTACAGTGAGTTAATGTTCTGGCTAATGTTAACTTTGTTACTTTTCTATTAGGTCTAAGCTGAGGTTCTCGATTGCATTGTTGTTACTGCCAGAAGCAAACAGATCTTCTCTGTGGGGGAAAATGTACTCCAGATTGAGGCTTAGCACAGATGCCTGAATGACTGACATGGGAATGTTCTGAAGTTTCTCACATTACATGAACAGTTCTCTTTTATTCCAGTTTTCTTGTGTCTGATACTATCCTTTAAGATGGTATAGGATGTGACAAATCTTATACCTGTCTTTTTGCCTCATCTCCTTGCCCTACCCCCTTACTTATTAATATCAAATTTTGTTAAAATGATACTGAGATGTTTTGGCATAGCAAAGAAGTTAGGTAAGAAAAGGGCATTATAAAAGCTTGTCCTTCAGGCTTTTAAAGCAGCTGTAGGCAGAAACACTATTTCTTCTTCCAAGGCAGCTTTCTTGAATCATTCATAGCCAGTTGCTTGAATAATAAAGTAGAGATGGGAATAGTTCAGCAAAACTTCTCTTGATATAAATAAGTGGATGAAAAAATGAGCCCTAGGAAGTCTCTACTGAACTCACTGGAAATGCTTTTGGAAGTATTGATAAAGAAAGAAATGGATTGTGGTTTGAAGTACTTAAAAGGAATGTGGAGGATGAACTGGTTTTTTTTTTTATTCTCTTAATTTTAAAACACTTTGTAATTATGACAGAAGACTGACCAGAACTTAATCATACTCATATATTTCTTCTGAGTATATAGCCCTATTTCTAGAGTTAATGGAGAATGTGATGCTTACATTGTTTGGTATAGATTGAGAAATACTTTTCTAAGGGAAATTGGATAAGATTATAAAAAGAAATGGCTTTCAGATATTTCATAGTATGATAGAATATCTAAATTTAGATGGTTTTTAGAGGCCTAAAAATATTTCAGTTTTAACTATCTATGTAAGACTAGGCTATATATAAGTGATTTCTTATCATCTGAACTTTGGGGAGCCTGATAAGTAAGAATGTTATTTAATATGATCAGTAATTTAATAAACCAATATAGCCATTTAGTGTATGTGCTGCCGAAGCGAGCACCCAATATATAACCATTTAAATCTGATATTTCATATCAGTTGGTATGACTATAATAGTTAGGAGTTCAAATGACAGAGGTGTTCATCTATCTAAGGAGAAGAAGGAATGAAGCCTGGATGAATTTTTTCGCCTCAAAGAGTATTTCTGGCAGATACTTCATATCATTTATTAGAATTAGAGATCTTTACTTTGGAGGCACAATGATAAGTTATTTTTACCTGCTTAAAATTTTTACAGGCCTGATCTGTGGTGGCGCAGTGGATAAAGCGTCAACCTGGAACGCTGAGGTCTCTTCTCTCTCTCTCTCTCTGTCTTTCTCTGTCTCTCCTCTCTAAAATGAGTAAATAAAAAAAAAGATCTTAAAAAAAAAAGAGAAAAAGAATACATGTTTGCCTGACCTGTGGTGGCACAGTGGATAAAATGTCAACCTGGGACACTGAGGTCACCAGTCTGAAACCCTGGGCTTGCCTGGTCAAGGCACATATGGGGTTGATGCTTCCTGCTCCTTTCTTTCCCCCCCTCTCTAAAAATGAATAAATCTAAAAAAAAAAAAAAATTAAAGAAAATTTTACAGTAATTTCTTTTACTTATTCCTTATTATTCAAGCAAAAGAGAAAGTCAGGCATTAAAGAAATATTGAGTAGTCAATGATTAATCTTTGTTTTTTACTGTTTTCATTTAAAGTTGTTATATTTTTTTACTTAATGGACACCTTTGACACGTTGAACAAAGATTTTGAAATTTAACTCTCATCCAATTCTGTAAATGCTTTTAGATGATTTTAGATTCAGGGTTAAAGTTAGAATATAGGATCTTAGAATCATAGCATTTCCCTCTACTATTCATGTTATATTTAGGTTCAGTACTTCTCTATTTTTGAAAAATGATTTTACTTATTGATTTTATAGAGAGGAGAGGGAGAGAGAGGTGGTGGGAGTAGAACAGAAAGTATCAACTTGTATTGTACAATAGTTGCTTCTTGTATGTGCCTTGACCGGGCATGCCCAGGCGTTTCAAATCAGCGCCCTCAACATTCCAGGTTGACGCTTTACCCATTGGGCCACCACAAGTCTGGCAATATTTCTCTATATTTTGACTATAGAGTATAATAAACTGAATATTATGAACCTAATGATGAAGTAATTTATTATATCTGCTGGTTTGTTTATATAATATTTCTGAATTGTGAAGTTATAATTTTAAGGCCTGATATTTCAAATTAAGAAATGACTATCAAAGATTATATATAATTTTGCCCTGGCCGGTTGGCTCAGCGGTAGAGCGTCGGCCTAGCGTGCGGAGGACCCGGGTTCGATTCCCGGCCAGGGCACACAGGAGAAGCGCCCGTTTGCTTCTCCACCCCTCTGCCGCGCTTTCCTCTCTGTCTCTCTCTTCCCCTCCCGCAGCCAAGGCTCCATTGGAGCAAAGATGGCCCAGGTGCTGGGGATGGCTCTGTGGCCTCCGCCTCAGGCGCTAGAGTGGCTCTGGTCGCAACATGGCGATGCCCAGGATGGGCAGAGCTTCGCCCCTGGTGGGCGTGCCGGGTGGACCCCGGTTGGGCGCATGCGGGAGTCTGTCTGACTGTCTCTCCCTGTTTCCAGCTTCAGAAAAATGAAAAAAAAAAAAAAAAAGATTATATATAATTTTATAGTTTCTAAGGTGAGTCTAATATAGAGTTCCTCCCTTTCTGCTTTGGTTTCGATTCAATTGAGAAATAAGAGTGGCAGATAGATGAGGCCAAAATATCAACTTTACTGATAAAAATTAATTTGAAAGATGTGGATTAGTGGGAGAACCAGATGGATCCATTAACCGAACCCCAAACCAGGCAGACTTGTGCACTCATAGCAGTGCTAAGTGAGATGGGTGAGTAAGAACTTCCTCTCTCAGAGTCCTTCCTATTACCTCCCCCCCCCAAAAAAAGAAGGGTAAGAATGAGCCCAATAAATACAGCATATTTTTCCCAATCAGATGAGTGAGTCCATAAGTGGCTGTGTTAGTTTCCTGAGGCTGCTGTAGCAAATTGCCACAAATGTGGTAGTATAAAAATAACAAATTTATTCTTTCACATTTCTGTAGGCCAGAAGTCTAAACTCAAGGTGTCAACAGGATTGGCTCCTTTTGGAGACTCTAAGGGAGAATGTTTCATGCCTGTCTCCTATCTTTTAAGCTTGTTGTTCCTTGGCCTGTAGATGTAACTTCAGTTTCTACATCTGTCTTCACATGGCCTTTATTCCCTGTGTCTTCATGTTTATTTTCTCTGCTCTTTTCTTTGTCAATGATTGACAAGTCATCATTGGATTTCAGACCCCACTGATCCAGGATTGTCTCTTCTCTAGATCTGACCTTAAGTGTGTGTTGTGTATGCAAAGTCCCTTTTTCCAAATAAGGTTATTTTTACAGGTTCCAGGTGAATGTTATCTTTGTGTCTTTTGAGGGGCCACTATTTAATCCATTAAAAGAGACTGAAAGGCCAAAAGTTGGAGTCATTAAAAAGTAAACTTGATGCTTGCTAGGAAAATCAAGAGCTGGGACAGGGTTTCCCCTCTAGCATCCCAGCTTTTTGTTTTCATGGTCAACCAAAGGTAAAAATAAGCAAAAATGGTTCTATTCCTACCCTGTATTTGTTTTGTTGGAATTGTCTTCCATTTCTATTTTTTATAGACTCTTTTAAAGCCACTTGTACATTTTGTAAGTATTAATGGTTAAAAGTAGGTAAAATAATCTATATATCCACTTAACTGTATACAGATAAAAGGCAGTTTATCATAATATATTGAAAACAAACCAGTGAAGGTGTCATGTCAATACCCTTGGGATATACAACTCCTCAAAATTCCATAGAGATGCCTTGTGACTCTATGTCACATGGACTGGATGAGGGTTCTTTGTTGCTCTGAATATGAAATATTCAGAAAGTTTAATATTTTTCTTACTAAGAACTAAATAGAAACAAACATTTCTCTCCCACACATCAGTAGATAGGTATTCACTAGGATGCATGAGTCGCACTTTGGTATACATAAGTCTAGATCAGTGGTAGTCAACCTGGTCCCTACCGCCCACTGGTGGGCGTTCCAGCTTTCATGGTGGGCAGTAGAAGAGCAACCAAAGTATAAATAAAAAGATAGATTTAACTATAGTAAGTTGTTTTATAAAGATTTATTCTGCTAAACTTAGCAAAAATCCAACAGGAAGTACTTGCTAAGTAATTATTTTTATATGCTTTAACTTGCTGTAACTCTGCTTTATAAATTTTATAAAGTAAAGTTACTTCCCTACTTTATAAATCACCATTACTGGAACTGGTGGGTGGTTAGAAAATTTTACTACTAACAGAGATATAAAAGTGGACGGTAGGTATAAAAAGGTTGACTACCCCTGGTCTAGATCATCACTGATTATCTAATAGAACTCTTTGCAGTAATTTAGACAGTCTATATCTGTGTCATTCAGGTGTAGGGCCCCTGAAATGTGGCTAGTGAGACTGAAGAATTGAATTTTTAATTTAATTTTATTTATTTACTTATATATTTATTTTAGTGAGAAAAAGTGGGCTGAGGGAACAGGACAGACAAAGACAGGCAGACAGGAAGGGAGAGAGATGAGAAGCATCTGCTCATAGTTGTGGCACCTTAGTTCATTGATTGCTTTCTCATATGTTTCTTGACCAGGGCAGTGGTTGGGGGAGACTCCAACTGAGCCAGTGAGCCTGGGCTTAAGTCAATGACCTTGGGCTTCAAGCCAGTGAACATGGGGTCACGTCTATGATCTCATGCTCAATCTGGCAACCCTGCGCTCAGCTGGCAACCTCGGGGTTTTGAACCTGCATCCTCAGCATCCCAGGCCAACTCTATCCACTGTGCCACCACCTGGACAGGCAATTTTATTTTATTTTTATTAAATAGACACGTACTTGGTAGATTGTTAGACAGCACAGACTAGATATTTGTCTATGTCTAGGCTAAAAATATTAGGAATAGTAAAGAGAATGTCTGTTTTAAAGACATTAACAAAAACGAAAGTACATCCTGAATTAGCAGCTTATCTATCTTGTTAAAGGTTTTGGTTCAACTTGGAACTTTTGACGACTAAAAATTAGATGATACTTTAGTCTCTTTTCTCTGTATTTTCTAGGCTTATAAAAATATGAAGTAGAGATTTGTCAACTCAGGAACATGTTTACTTGAGAAATTAATTGTAAATATCATTATACATTTCTCTGCTGGAAATATAAATTAAATTAATGTACACAGAAAGATTTTACTTAAAAGACTATGACAAAAAGGTTTTTTTTTCTTTGCAGGTATACTACTTAAAGTTATAATATTTAATAATGTGAAAAGTATCACTTTATGTTAAATTTATTTTTCAGACATAATCAGCTTTTGCTGTCATTTTCCATTCATGCCATAATTGTTTTATTATATAGAGTATTTAACTTAATGGTCCATGAATTATATTTTTGTCTTTGATTGAAATGTGGCCAGAGAGAAGATTTTCATCCTCATTGTCAATGCCTATGATATAGCATTAGATTTAAACTCATTTAAAAGGAAATGTGAAAATAAGTTAAGTATAGTTCACAGTTCTTAAACTTTTATAATTTAAATATTGGGATTGTGTTCTTCATTTAAGCCAGAAGAGGGTGTACTTTAAATTTGATGTTTTTGAACAGAAAGCATTCTTTTCAACTACTGCTATAAAGTTGATGTTTCTTAAAAAATGACAAAGTCTTTAATTCTAGAATGTCCCTTAATATACATTCGAGGAGAAGGGGGACCTATGTGACTGATTTAGAACACATAAGACTAAAAACATTTATCAATACATCTTTAATCCAGAAATATAATTTTGTTTTCCTAAAGTGTTGTTGTTACTTTCTGAAAATAAATTCAGAATAATTTTTTTAATGTTTTTCAGAAGACCCTTTTGAAGTTTTATTTTTAAATACAGAAAACACCCTGATATATGTATTATAATTTCAATTTTAACCTTATTTAATTGAAGTTATCATTATAAAGCATAATCATTAAGAAAAAGAGATACACTATAAATGAAAACAAATCTGTTGCTAAAAAGTGATATTTACTTCTTTGTGTTTTGACAGCTTGAAGGTCCATGTGTTTTGCAAATTCAAAAAATTCGCAATGTTGCTGCGCCAAAGGATAACGAAGAGTCCCAGGCTGCACCGAGAATGCTGCGTTTGCAGATGACTGATGGTCATATAAGCTGCACAGCAGTAGAATATAGTTATATGTCAAAAATAAGGTGATGGGCACTTTATTTTTTATATTTGTGACAGTGTTTGAAGTTGCTGTTCAAAATGGTTTTATTTTAAAAACTTTGAAAAGAAGGAATGAACTCTTAAGCACATATTACAGTTTTTTAGAAATTAGTTTGTATTTCTGCTTTATCTGTATAGAAAATAGTTAAGAATGGAGTTAGTTACTCCTTGCTTCAATGTTAAATATGGAAACAGAAATTTAAGGTGTTCTTGCATGAAAAGTAATCTTTTCAATTTTGTCAGTAAATTTGAGGTCATTCAAAAATTTCCCAGTACAAACAGAATTTCCTTAGCTACATTACAGTTTCTTCCTGGACAGTTAGCTGTGTCTGCAACACCACTCTTTAGTGTTCTAGAAAAATTCATAGGCTAATGAGCTTTCTAAGGAAAGGATTGATACTGGGGAGGTTCACATGCCATCCTACTTTCTAACGGAAAGTGGAACTCTATAAGGAAACATTTTCCAAATCCTTCTTTTGGCTTTTTGCGTGAGCGGCTGTTGGAGTCCTGCCTACTGGAATGGGCAGAGCAGCGAGGGAGCGGGGAGGTCTCCATTATCCTCAGGGCCCTCATCACTTCGAGCTCTGTTTGCTGAAGTGTGGAAATTTTCATTAGACATATGTACACTCCCTTTTTTTGTCTTCTTAGTCATTTTATATGCTATGTTTGCTGCTCTGAGCTTTTTATTTAATGTAAATTATAAGATCGTTCTTCTCTCCGGAGCAAGCGAGCATTTAACAAGTATTCAGCATCCATTGTGTTCCAGCTTCTTATCTGCTGCTGGAGGTACAAAGGTAAACAAGGTTTAGATTTTGCTCCCAAATTGTTCATAATCTAATGAAGCAGCACATAGGCTTATAAGTTACAATTGATATGTCAAGGGAAGGGATTAGAAGTCCAGAAAATTAGCTTTGCCTGGAGGAGCCAGCAACGGAACTTCAAATATGAATAGCCATTTTGAGAGAGATGAGAGGGGAATAGCACAAGCAGAGACACAGTGCCCTGACGACAGGTGGTGGGAAGTTTCATCTGGAGGAGCTGAGGTATTTGCAGTGGGGTGTGTGGGAGGAAATGTGGACAGTTGAGACCCTGAATACAATGCTCTCTGATTTCCCTTATTTCCTTTTTTCTTTCAACCAGTGTCTACCTCTGGTAAGAGAGCTTCCTTAAAATATCTAAGTTTGCCTAACAAGAGAGGATTATTGAGTCTGTGATTATGTTGTTTTTCTTTTTGAAGAGTAGAAGGATTTCTACTTTTGTGGAGAAACAGAGCCTTTCCTTTTTGACAAATTCAGGCAGACCCCCTACAAGGGAGGCCACAGATGACTCAGAAGGAAGACTTGCATATAATGGCTCATTCTCTGACTTTACTGCTCTGTATTTCTCTGAGGTAAATGCAGACAAGAGAGGAGGGTTTCTTATGCCACCCACTGCTTTCTTTCTTTGAATTTATTACAGTTTGAGAATTGAAAAAATTTTATTGCCACTTGATAATTCACTTATTGAAGTAGCCTATCTATTTTGGTGCTGTAGGAACAACAGCTTACAGAACTGTTCTTACGTGTGAGCAATTTGGGAGACTATTTTCAAAATAAGTTTGGTTAGTAGTTATCTTACAAGGAAGGTAGAACTCACTAGAGAGGATAACCAGGAACTGGTGTAGAATGTGTTGCCTCCAGTGGGCATTGCATTTCCCTGGGGTGCCTCTTTCAACCCTTCCATCCTACCTCTTGCCTCTTTTCCCTGTTTTTTTTTTTTTTGTTGTTGTTGTTGCTATTTGTTTTTGCTTAAAAGTGCAATAGAAAGAGAGTAAAGGTACTTTGGGGTGCCAATAAAAATAGTAATTAAACCAAAATATGTTATCTGAATAAGAGTTAGTTATGGCCCTAAAAGTAGTGTAGTAAAAGTTATATTAAAATTTTAGCACCTATTTATCCTTTTCTGGGAGTAGAACTATAATTTAATCTGATAAGTGGAAGTCTTTATTAGTTATCATAATGAAGTTATATTGTTGTAAAGTAGCTAAATCTATAAATCCGTCAGTGTTTGTAGAGGCACATAATCCAAATAAGTTTTTGAAAAGTTTTATTGGCCCTGGCTGGTTGGCTCAGTGATAGAGCGTCGGCCTGGTGTGCAGGAGTCCCGGGTTTGATTCCCGGCCAGGGCACACAGGAAAAGTGCCCATCTGCTTCTCCACCCCTCCCCCTCTCCTTTCTCTCTGTCTCTCTCTTCCCCTCCCACAGCCAAGGCTCCATTGGAGCAAAGTTTGCCCGGGTGCTGAGGATGGCTCTGTGGCCTCTGCCTCAGGCGCTAGAATGGCTCTGATTGCGGCAGAGTAACACCCCAAGATGGGCAGAGCATCACCCCCTGCTGGGCATTCTGGGTGGATCCCGGTCGGGCGCATGCAGGAGTCTGTCTGACTGCCTCCCCGTTTCCAACTTCAGGAAAAAAAAAAAAAAAAAAAAAAAGGAAAGTTTAATTAAAATAGGAAATTTATTAAATATGCTAGCCGCATATGGCTGACACAGGGCAACAAACCCAAATTGTGCAGTCCTCAAAAACAATTCAGAGGCTGCTTATACACTCCGAATTATACATGGGAAGGAAGAAAACCTGACATCACAGCATAAGTTTATACCTTTTGATTAGAGATACATACATTAACCACATGCTTTCAGGAGGGGAGGGGTGGTTTCCATGGGAACAAATGCCTGCAAATGGTCCATTAACCCAAGAAAAGATTTAATTCCTTTCTCCCTACACCTGGCTAGCCATTGACCCCTCCTCCATAGGTATGGGGGAAGGTCAGGGAATCCAAGTCTCCTTCCTCTTTCTGCATTTACAACACAATGCTATCTTGGTCTTATGCTAATTGTTGGGCAGATAAAATATATTATGCTCACTTTGTTAAAGATGGCGCTGCCCACGCAGAAGTGGAAGCGTCGCCCAGGTGATATTAATGTGTGTTGGGGGCGGGCTGTGGGCAGGCAGGATCCTAGTAGCCTGGGACTTGGTTTTAGGACTAAGCCTTTTCCATCCTTTTTGATGTGGGGTGGTGCAATCCCATTATGCCTCAGATAAGTGACATTGTATTAGAGACTTCCCTATTTTGTATATTGGATTAAAGGTTTTGATTTCTACACTTTAAATTGGGGGCAGAACGGGAGCTTGCTCTTTTGGTTCCTGAGATTATCATTAGAGGAGAGCAGAGAAAGGCCACGTGGAGGAGGCCAGGAGAAGCAGCCAAGATGGTGGAGTGTTGAGTGAGAAGCCAGTTTGTACAGAGTTTGTGCAGGGAGAAGGAAGGAGATGGGGAACAGAGGTGGATAAGTCTGGTGAGCTAGAAACCTTTGATTCTAGGAAACTCGAATAAGTCAGTAGCTTTGTGAGCACTGAATGGAGCCCAGTGTGTATTTTTACTTGCCCGCGGGGTGCAAGCTAGGATTAAAGATGATGGCCCATCAGCTTTTGGCTCCATTGTTTCTTTACTGACTGTCCGAATCTAATGCGAACCTGCATGGGCCAGGCGGCTGTGACAGTGGCCGTGGCTACTGGCTTTACACTAATCACACTCAAAATCTTTCTGCACACCTAGCCCAAATTAGTAAATGTTTTTTAAATTTCCTAAAATATTAATATTAATTCTGTAGCTTTTGGCACTTTACAACAATATGTAGATTCACCTTAATATAATTGAAAATTTTTTCCTCTTATATTTTAAAGTAATATTATCACAATTTAAATGCCCCTGTAATTTACATCCTATTTTTAAAGGTTTTATGTAGTTTCTTATATGTTCATTTTATGGGTTTCTACATTTTTCAAATTTACCAGTTCTTAAGAAATTATTTAGGCAAAAGTGGTTTTGAAGACCACACACAGGTCTTATGTATAATTTTATTAATAATTTCTTTGGAGGTAGAGAGTGCAGCAGTCTGGTACCCTTGGTGCTTATTCTATTCACCCCTAAACAATGACTGTGGAGTTAGGAAGATATGGATCTGCTGCTTGCCTGAAATCGGGAAAAACTTCTTCATTTCGTGTAACTGTACTCAGTTGTTGCTGATATTAAAGTCTGGTAGATATTATCCTATGTTTACTATATATCATCACAGAGCTCTTAAGTGGTTAGCAAGGCTTTTTAAGACCTTTTATTCCATAAGTTACATGTGATGACTAAGAATGATTAAGCTTGGGCTCCTCAGAATAATTTTTACCAGATAATATTTTTGAGCTATGGTGTTGGAGGAGAGCTCTATGAATACCCTGGGCCACCAGAAAAATAAACAAGTGGGTCCTAAAGCAAATTAAGCCTGAAACATTGCTAGAGGTAAAAGTGAGGAAATTGAAGCTGTCCTGTTTAGGCAGATCATGAAGATGCAGGGTTCTTTGGAAAAGATAATAATGCTGGGGAAAATAAAAGATAGCAGGAAAAGAGAAAGACCAAATATGAGATGGATTGAGTCCATAAAAGAAGCCGTAGGGCATGAGTCTACAGGAGCTGAGCAGTGCAGTAGAGGGCAGGGCATTGTGGACATCACTCATTCGTAGGGTGTTGGCTAAACACGTGTTTTTTTTATTTTTATTTTTATTTTAAGGTTTGCTTGTTTGTATTGGGGTAGTACCATGTGTGCATAGTGTGTGGAAGGCTGTGGTGCTTGCCCTCTGGGTAGCAGATTGCAAATTGTGGACTGCCTGCTGCCGTGGGGTGGGGCAATGGTTTGATATTTGTTTGCTGAAGAAGGATTTTTCACAGCTTGATTTGCTGGGGAATGGAGAGAGACAGAGAGACAGAGACAGAGAGAGAGAGAGAAAGAGAAAGAGAGAAAGAGCTGAGGGGCTTGGGAGCCCTGAGATTTTGGCGTGGCCTGTTTGGCTGGGGCGTGGTGAGACTGGTGGGAGCCTATGATTTCGAGTGAGTCTGGAATGCTGAAGGGCTTGGGAGTCCTGCCTGTTTGCTTGTCTGCCATTATGAGACTTTGATAAATGGAATGGCCCACTATAAGGCCAGAGGCCTCTGCTGTCGTGGCCAGGCGGGTTCTCATTGGATTCAGGCAGATGGTAAAGAAACAGTGGAGCCAAAAAATGGTGGGCCATTCCCACCAGGGTGTTGTCTCACACTGGCCGATGAGCAAACACACAGGGAAAACACTTCCCTTTTCATTCAGGGCTCCCAAAGCCACTGACACATTCTTCGATCTCACAACCAGAAGAATCTTCTCTGGTTCCTCCTAGAATCAAAGGCCCCCACAAGCCTCAGTGGGACTCCCAAAGCCCCTCAGCTCTGATTCTCCATCTGCACACCTTCTCTTTCCCTGACAACATGGCTTCTCTCCTCTTTTCTCTCTGCAAAACTGGCTTCTTCTTCAGCACTCTGCGTTCTCTCTACTCTCTCTCTGCAAACATGGCTTCTTTCTTTCTCTTCTCCTCTGCAAAACAGGCTGGGGGCAATCAAAATCCCTCCCCCAGCAAACATTAGCAAAACAACGGCCCCTCCCAAGCAGGAAGGTAATTTGCAGTTTCACAGACCACATATACTTGGTGCTGCCCAGCACCATTTTGTAACAATAAAAGTGAACAAACTCAAAAAATACAAATTTTACAAACTCATTGCCCAACACCACCATTTTCTTTCTCCACTGTTCCTTTACCAGCTGCCCGGATTCGAGGAGAACCTGCATGGCCATGGTGGTGGCCGCCGGTCAGACATAGGGTTACCAGGAACTGAAGCTGACTCATGAGCATGTCACACAAGATGTCTTGCTATGCATGCAGTTGTTGAAGCTTTAAAAGCAGGAATTTTCTGTTTCTTCTTGTTAATAACTATTTAATCAACCTGTTCCCCCCAGAATACACCAGTGCTTTCACTGATTTGCTATTGCAAATATCAGCACATGGTAAATTTTATGAACTTTTAATATGTGAACAATATGTAGTCATTTCAGCATGATTTTCTAATTTATTCAAGTGTTTTGGGACAGTCTTCACTCCTATTTGGATTGTTTTACCCGTTACTAAATTGCAAAGAGATGGGGTGGGGGCTTGGTGTATGGGCTTTAATTTTAGAATAAACCAATGTGATAAAATGGATTTCTTCCATTGTTTCTTTTACCAGAGGGCTACCATTAGGAGGATAAACATCTTATCTCTGGTTTCTATAAAAGGGATTATGGTGTAATGTTTGCTCCCAAACTGATAATATTAGTCTGTTATAAAAAAGTTATTTTCATCCCTGGCTGGTCACTCAGTAGATGAAGCATTGGCCTGGCATATAGATGTAGTGGGTTTGATTCATGGTCAGGGCACACAAGAAAAGTGACCATCAGGCCCTGGCCGGTTGGCTCAGCGGTAGAGCGTCGGCCTACCGTGCGGAGGACCCGGGTTTGATTCCCGGCCAGGGCACACAGGAGAAGCGCCCATTTGCCTCTCCACCCCTCCGCCGCGCTTTCCTCTCTGTCTCTCTCTTCCCCTCCCGCAGCCAAGGCTCCATTGGAGCAAAGATGGCCCGGGCGCTGGGGATGGCTCTGTGGCCTCTGCCTCAGGCGCTAGAGTGGCTCTGGTCGCAACATGGCGACGCCCAGGATGGGCAGAGCATCGCCCCCTGGTGGGCAGAGCGTTGCCCCTGGTGGGCGTGCCAGGTGGATCCCGGTCGGGCGCATGCGGGAGTCTGTCTGACTGTCTCTCCCTGTTTCCAGCTTCAGAAAAATGAAAAAAAAAAAGTGACCATCAGCTTCTCTCCCCTTTCCTCTCCCTTTTTTTTCCCTCTTCCCCTCCCACAGCCAGTGGCTCGATGGGTTTGAGCATGGCCCTGGGCACTGAAGATGGCTTGGTTGGTCTGAACATGTCAGCCTCAGGTGCTAAAAATAGCTCAGTTGAGTTGAGCATCAGCCCAAGATAGAGGTTGCTGGGTAGATCCCAGTTGGGGCGCATATGGGAGTCTGTCTCACTATCTCACCTCCTCACTTAAAAAAATAGAAAGTTCTTTTCAAGTTAGTATATTTTAGAGTAAATAATCTCATTTTCTCTTTAACTACACAGTTAACAAAAAACAGCATTATTTTTTGTGGATTATGATAGTTTATGTAGATGAAAATTTCTAGGATTATTACTGGTCACATATTTTTTCCTGTAATAAAATTTAATTTTGTAATATAGTATATTTTTGCAGTGCACAGCCAAAGCTCAGAGAAAAAGTGGAAAATCATATTTGTCAAGCATGGCATTATTGAGAAAGTATTTTCATATCTTTTATTCTATTTTTCTTTACTACAAATGTGTGAAGTGTGATTTTTATTGTCCATATTTTTTTTACTCCTGAAAAATAGTTTTTACGTTAGTTCACTTTGAAGAATCTGACCAGGTCATAATATGAGAATGAATCATTGTTTGGGGAAGGAGCTTCAACTTGTTTTTGTTTTTTATTATTTACTGATTTGAGAGAGGAAGGAAGAGAGAGTAAGAGAGAGAAACATTGATTTGCTGTTCCACCCATCCATGCATTCACTGGTTGATTCTTATATGGGCTCTGACCAGGTTTCACACCAACAACCTTGGCATAGCAAGACGATGCTCTAACTCAGTGGTAGTCAACCTGGTCCCTACCGCCCACTCGTGGGCATTCCAGCTTTCACAGTGGGCAGTAGCAGAGCAACCAAAGTATAAATAAAAAGATAGATTTAACTATAGTAAGTGGTTTTATAAAGATTTATTCTGCCAAACTTGGTGAAAATCCAACATAAAGTACTTGGTAAATAATTATTATTATATGCTTTAACTTGCTGTAAGTCTGCTTTATAAATTTTATAAAGTAAAGTTACTTCCCTACTTTATAAATCACCATTACTGTGGAACCAGTGGGCGGTTAGAAAATTTTACTACTAACAGAGATACAAAAGTGGGTGGTAGGTATAAAAAGGTTGACTACCCCTGCACCAATTGAGCTACCCAACCAGGGCGTCAACTTGTTTTAACTTTGTTTTTTCTTTGCTTTAGCCTGAATACACCACCAGGAACTAAAGTTAAGCTCTCAGGCATTGTGAACGTAAAAAATGGATTCCTGCTCCTGACTGACTCTAACACCACAGTTCTTGGTGGTGAAGTGGAACACCTTATTGAGAAGTGGGAGTTACAGAGAGTAAGTGTAAACTAAGAAGAATGGCTTCAACTTTTAAAACACTGCACTCTTTTTATTGCATTCTGTATTTTAAGGAGAACTTCCCATAATGAATAGTAACATTAGTCCTTGTGTCAGAGTTGAATAGAATAACATACAGGGATCTTTATAGAAACTGTCTACCTTCGTTTAAGCACATTATTTCTCTAAAGCAGATATCTTTTTTCAGCATTACATTTTTTTTTTTACATATTTTGAAAAGTCTTATTTTACTGACAAGTTTTTAAAACTGCCAAGGTAACAGTTATAACTTGTATGTAATATATATAATTGAGTCTGCAAAAAACAAGTGTTTGTGCATGTATATGTAAAAAAACATAATGTGTATTTGTCTTATCCACACACAAATACACATACAAATGAATGCAAATTTGAATTTCACTATAATGAAGGGGTTTTTGTGGCTAGGGTCTTCCTAGTCACTTTAGTTGATGTTTTCTCCATTTGTGTTAACAATATCTTCATGCTTGTAGTTATCTAGTAATTGTCCCTCTACTTTGCTTCCAGCAACCAATTCTGCAGTCAGGTCTCATATCAGTCCCTTGCTCCCCAGCTGTATTGCTGTTACTCTAGTTTAAGTCTTTAGTATATCTTGCCTTGACTGCTGCAGTATTCTTTTAGCTATTTACATATTCTTTCTCCATCTTCTAATTCATTTTATGCACTTCTACCAGATTATCTCCCTTCAGCATAACTCAGAACATAATCACACCCTGCTTTTATTTCAAATGCCTTAGTTTGGGATTCAAGGCCATATATAACGTAGCTCTAGTTCCAGTTTACCTTTTCAACTCTCTAAATTATTTCATGTAGATTTCATTCTAGACAAATGTAACTATTTATTGTTTCTTTGATTCTTTATGCTTTCCTCAATTATACTTTTGGGGGAAAAAAAGATTCTACCACTTTTACACCATTCATCTTGTGTTCTCTCTACGAATTTCTGCATGGCCAACTTGTCCTCATGCTTTTAAACTCATAAAATGCTTGCTTCTTCACAAAGTGAAGTAGTTGCTCTTTTATTGAATTCTTGGGATGCTTTATCCATATTAAGAAGTGTATTACTTTTTACCTAGCACTAAAATTGTTTATTTCTTAATCTCCTTTATTAGATTCTAGACACTTTAAGGTCTGAATTCTTGTTTGTGTCATCTTTGTTTAGTTCTACAAATATTTGTTGAGCAGTGTGTAGGTATTATGCTGAGTTCTTATAGCTGTAGCCCTAACAGTCTCCTGAAAGGTTTTATGTCTAGCTAGATCAGGGGTCTCAAACTCGCGGCCCGCCGAACAATTTTGTGCGGCCTGCAGACTAATCCACGAAGTTCAAAATATTTTGGATAAAATTAAGTAAGCCTAGGGGCCTACTTGTATTTTTCATTTCTCTAGCATCCTAGCTAGATATTAGCTTAGTTAACAGTAGTTGTGATGCGAACTACAGTTTCTGGTCGTTTTGTGACACTGAGTAAACTGCATGTACGATTGTGCTTGTTGTACTGATTTTTTTTTGTTTTCAACTGCAGTGAGAAAAGTGTTGCGTAACAGTTGCCTTTTGTAGACCTAGTGCGGCCCGCCGAAAGGCTGTGATCTTGCTCTGCGGCCCACATGCTGAGTTGAGTTTGAGACCCCTGAGCTAGATCAGAAAATGGACTTTTAAGAACTGTTAACTAACTTGTTTTATGGTTAGACAGCTAAGAGGTGATGTATCTGAGCATTCCTGTATCTCCAAAGTAGAAAGAAGCTCAGCGTCTTACATATAATAAACATAATAACAAATAATTGTTAAATGAATCAATTACAAAGCACCTAAAGCTAATTACTCTTTCTGCTGAAATTTTTATTCTTGTGCCCCTCTCAAATCGTGCCTAAAGTAAGCCAAGGGGCCTAGCAGTATTTTAAGCTTTTGGTATTTTATGATACATTGCTTTTTTCTATTTTCATAGTTTGAAATTTCCTCTGTTGGGAGGTAAATAGATAAGAAGAATTGAGCACGTTTTTTATTTCTTAGTATTCATTTCTTATGCTAATAATGTGCTACATTTTGGGCTGCTATACTGTGTAGTATAAGATCATGTTTTATAACTTTATTGTTTAGTTGAAAATACTATAAGAGCAAGTATGTGGTTTGATAGTTTTAAATAAAAAGCCAAGTTGCCTGACCAGTAGGTGGTGCAGTGGATAGAGCATTGGACTGGGTTGCAGAGGCCCCAAGTTTGAAACCCCGAGGTCACCAGCTTGAGCTCGAGCTCATCTGGCTTGAGCGCGGGCACACCAGCTTGAGCACGGGGTCGCTGGCTTGAGTGTGGGATCATAGACAGGACCCATGGTCGCTAGCTTGAGCCTAAAGGTTGCTGGTTTGAAGCCCAAGGTCAGTAGCTTGAGTCCTTGGTCACTGGCTTGAGCAAGGGGTCACTCGATCTGCTGTAGCCCCCGGTCAAGGCACATATTAGAAAGCAATCAGTGAATAACTAAGGTGCCACAAGGAAGAACTGATGCTTCTCATCTCTCTCCCTTCCTGTCTATCACTATCT
Organism: Saccopteryx leptura; assembly: GCF_036850995.1. NCBI lineage: Eukaryota > Metazoa > Chordata > Mammalia > Chiroptera > Emballonuridae > Saccopteryx > Saccopteryx leptura. Next base: position 90,492,367 of record NC_089506.1, on the reverse strand, counting down.
GTCTCTCTCTCTGACTCTGTTTCTGTCAAAAAAAAAAAAGCCAAGTTTATGAACTTTGAATTTCCCAGTGAGATTTCACTCATTTTATGAGAGTCTTTCCTTTCCCAGGGTGATATATTATTATACAGTAATTAGAGAGATTTTTAAAAAAATGTGCTAAGATGTTCTTAAGTCAGACCAACATCTTACATAATTTTCCCAATCCTGCCAGAGCTACTGCATTGCCTGAAAAGTCAGTTAAACATTCTAGAAACATTGCTCTGAGCGGTTAGCTCAGTGGATAGAGTGTGACCCGGCGTGTGGAAATCCTAGGTTCTATTTCCAGTCAGGGCACACATGAGAAGCAACCATCTGCTTCTTTCCCCCTCCCTCTCCTCCTTCTCTCTCTTTTCCCTTCTCATGGTCAGTGTCTCAAATGGTTTGAGCGTTGGTCCTACATCAGCCCAGGTGCAGAGGATAGCTTGGTTGGTCCAAACATCAGCCTCAGGCACTAAAAATAGCTCAGTTGATTTGATCATAGGCCCCAGATGGGGTTTTTGGGTGGATCCCGGTTGGGGTACATCTGGGAGTCTGTCTCTCTATCTCTCCTCCTTTCACTTAAAATAAACATTCTGGGAATTTCCTCAATTCCAATACACATGCACGCAAATACATGAGGTACATGCATGCACACATGGATCAGTAATAGTTGGATAGTTGTCCTTGTAATGTTTTATTATATATCTTTGCATTTTGTTTTCTGAAAGCCTGTCAGTATTTCTTGTTAGGAGGCAATAAAAACTTACATTAAAAGGAGTTTAAAAGCATCTTAGTACAATTAGAGTTCTTTTTGGTTTTATAAAGTTTTGTGATTTGGTAACCATAACAATATAGAAACCATAGAGAGTTCAATTACTTGAGCTTCTAGCAGGTAATACACATAGAAATCAAATGTACACATAGAAATGATAAACCATAGAGTTAATTTTGAAAGTAAAGAGGCTTTATAATATTCTCGTAAAATAAATAGGGGAAGAGAGCATTGAACAGTGTTTAAACCAGGGGTCCTCAAACTTTTTACACAGGGGGCCAGTTCACTGTCCCTCAGACCGTTGGAGGGCCGGACTATAAAAAAAACTATGAACAAATCCCTATGCACACTGCACATATCTTATTTTAAAGTAAAAAAACAACAGGAACAAATACAATATTTAAAATAAAGAACAAGTAAATTTAAATCAACAAACTGACCAGTATTTCAATGGGAGCTATACTCCTCTCACTGACCACCAATGAAAGAGGTGCCCTTTCTGGAAGTGCGGTGAGGGCTGGATAAATGGCCTGAGAGGGCCACATGCAGCCCATGGGCCGTAGTTTGAGGACCCCTGGTTTAAACCATATATGCAGGTGTTGTAGTTGTAGCAAGTTGATTACATACAGGTGAAGAAAAGTGTTTATCTTCCCAAACTGAAGCTCTGTACCCATTAAATGTTAACTTCCCATTCTCCACCTCTCCCATTAACTTCCATTCTCCACCTCTCCCATTAACTTCCATTCTCCAAGCTCTGGCAACCTTGATTCTCCTTTCTGTCTCTATGAATTTGATTGCTTTAGATACTGTATATAAGTGGAATCATACAATATTTGTCCTTTTGCATCTGGCTTATTTCACTTACCATCGTATCTTCAGGTTTCATTTATATTGTAGCATGTGTCAGAATTTCCTAATTTTAAGGCTAAATATATTCTGTTGTATATGTCATACTTTGTCCATTTATCCACTGATGGATATTAGGGTTGTATTTACCTTTTGGCTTTTTTTTTATTGTAATGGGGTGCCATTGATAAATCAGGGTACATATGTTCAGAGAAAACATCTCCAGGTTGTTTTGACATTAGATTATGTTGCATACCTATCACCCAAAGTAAAGTTGTCTTCTGTCACCTTCTATCTGGTTTTCTTTGTGCCCCTCCCCTCTCCCTCTCCTTCTTCTCCTCCTTCCCCCCTCCCCAGTAACCACCACACTCTTGTCCATGTCCCTGAGTCTCATTTTTATGTCCCACCTATGTATGGAATCATATAGTTCTTAGTTTTTTCTGATATACTTATTTCAGTCTGTATAATGTTATCAAGGTCCATCCATGTTATTGTAAATGATCCGATGTCATCATTTCTTATGGCTGAGTAGTATTTCATAGTATATATGTACCAAAGCTTTTTAATCTGCTCGTCTACTGACGGATACTTGGGCTGTTTCCAGATCTTAGCTATTGTGAACAATGTTGCCATAAACATGGGGGTACATTTCTCCCTTTGAAACAGTGCTATGGTGTTCTTAGAGTATATTCCTAAAAGTGGGATAGCTGGGTCAAAAGACAGTTCAATTTTTAATTTTTGGGGGGAATCTGCATACTGTTTTCCACAGTGGCTGCACCAGTCTGCATTCCCACCAGCAGTGCAGGAGGGTTCTCTTTTCTCCACATCTTCACCAGCACTTATTCTGTGTTGTTTTCTTGATGAGCGCCATTCTGACTGGTGTGAGGTGATAATCTCATTGTGGTTTTAATTTGCATTTCTCTAATGATTAGTGATGTTGAGCATTTTTTCATCTATCTATTGGCCATCTGTGTGTCCTCTTTGGAGATGTGTCTATTCATTTCTTTTGTCCATTTTTTTGGATTGTCTTCCTGGTGTTGAGTTTTACAAGTTCTTTATAAATTTTGGTTATTAACCCCGTATCAGACATATTCTCGAATATGTTCTCCCACTGCGTAATTTGTCTTTTTATTCTGTTCTTATTGTCTTTAGCTGTGCAAAAGCTTTTTAGTTTGATATAGTCCCATTTGTTTATCCTGTCTTTTATTTCACTTGCCCGTGGAGATAAATCGGCAAATATTCAATATCTTGCTGCGAGAGATGTTGGAGAGCTTACTTACTGCCTATGTTTTCTTCTAAGATGCTTATGGTTTCACAGCTTACATTTAAGTCTTTTATCCATTTAGAGTTTATTTTTGTGAATGGTGTAAGTTGGTGGTCTAGTTTCATTTTTTTGCAGGTAGCTGTCCAATTTTCCCAATACCATTTGTTAAAGAGGCTGTCTTTACTCCATTGAATGCTCTTACCTCCTTTGTCAAATATCAGTTGTCCATAAAGGTTTGGGTTTATTTCTGGATTATCTGTTTTGTTCCATTGATCTATATGCCTCTTCTTACTTATGCAAGTACCAAGCTGTTTTGAGTACAATGGCCTTGTAGTATAACTTGATATCAGGAAATGTGCTACCTCCCACTTTATTCTTCTTTTTCAAGATTGCTGAGGCTATTCATGTTCTTTTTTGGTTCCATATAAATTTTTGGAATATGTGTTCTATATCTTTGAAGTATGTCATTGGTATTTTAATTGGTATGGCATTGAATTTCTAAATTACATTGGGTAATATAAAGATGTTAATGATGTTTTTTCTTCCTAACCGTGAGCATGGTATATACTTCCACTTGTTTGTATCTTCCTTGATTTCTTTTTTTTTCTTTTCTTTTTTTTACAGAGACAGAGAGAGAGAGAGAGTCAGAGAGAGGGATAGACAGGGACAGACAGACAGGAACGGAGAGAGATGAGAAGCATCAATCATCTGTTTCTTGTTTCGACACCTTTGTTGTTCATTGATTGCTTTCTCATATGTGCCTTGACCGTGGGGCTACAGCAGACTGAGTAACCCCTTTTTTGAGCCACCGACCTTGGGCTTAAGCTGGGGAGCCTTGCTCAAACCAGATGAACCCGCGCTCAAGCTGGTGACCTCGGGGTCTCGAACCTGGGTCCTCCGCATCCCAGTCCGACACTCTATCCACTGCACCACTGCCTGGTCAGGCTGCCTTGATTTCTTTTATCAATGTTTTATCATTTTCTGAGTATAAGTCTTTAATCTCCTTGGTTAAATTTATTCCTAGGTACTTTAATTTTTTGGTTGCAATAGTGAAGGGAATTGTTTTCTTAATTTCTGTTTCTGACACTTCATTGTTGGTGTATAAAAATGCTTCTGATATCTGAGTATTAATTTTATATCCTACCATCCTTGCTGAATTCATTTATCAGGTCCAGTAGTTTTTTGACTGAAACTTTAGGGTTTTCTATATACAATATCATATTATCTGCAAATAATGATAGTTTTATTCTTCTTTTCCAATTTGGATGCCTTTTATTTCTTCTTCTTGTCTGATAGCTGTGGCTAGGACTTCCAGAACTATGTTAAATAAGAGTAATGAAAGGGGGCACCTCTGCCTTGTTCCTGATCTTAAGGGGATTGCTTATAATTTTTGCCCATTGAGTATGATGTTTGCTGTAGTTTTGTCATAGATGGCCTTTATCATGGTTGCAGTATATTCCCTGTATTCCCACTTTGCTGAGAATTTTGATCATGAATGGGAGCTGGATTTTATCAAATGCTTTTTCTGCATCTATTGAAATTATCATGTGGTTTTTCTCCTTCCTTTTGTTTATGTGATGAATCATATTGATTGATTTATGAATATTGTACCAGCCTTACCTCACCAGAATAAATCCCACTTGATCATGGTGTATAATTTTTTTCATATATTGCTGGATCTGGTTTGCTAATATTTTGTTGAGGATTTTAGCATCTATATTCATCAGGGATATTGGCCTATAGTATTCTTTCTTTGTGTTGTCTTTGCCTGGTTTTAGAATCAGAATTATACTCACCTCATAAAAGGAGCTTGGAAGTCTTCGTTTCTCTTGAATTATTTGAAATAGCTTGAGAAGGATAGGAGTTAGTTCTTCTTTGAATATTTGGTAGAATTCACTTGTAAAGCCATCAGGCTCAGGAATTTTCTTTGATGGGAATTTTTTTGATAACTTTCGATCTAATTTGGTGCAATCAGTCTGTTTAAGTTTTCTGATTCTTCCACATTGATTTTTGGAAGATTGTCTGTTTCAAGGAATTTGTCCATTTCATCTAGGCTGTCTAGTTTTTTGGCATACAGTTCTTCATAGTATTTTCTTACAATATTTTGTATTTCTGTTGTATCAATTGTTATTTCTCCACTCTCATTTCTAATTTTATTTATTTGAGCCCTCTCTCTTTTTCCTGATGAGTCTAGTTAAAGGTTCATCGATCTTGTTTCCTTTTCAAAGAACCAGCTTCTGGTTTCATTGATCCTCTGTATTGTTTCTTTAGCCTCTATGTCATTTATTTCCACTCTGATCTTTATTATTTCCTTCCTTCTACTATCCCTGGGTTTTACTTGCTGTTCTTTTTCGAGTTCTTTTAGATGCAGGGTCAAGTTATGTATTTGAGCTTTTTCTAGCTTCTTCAGGTATGCCTGTAATTCTATGAGCTTCCCTCTCAGGAGTGCTTTTGCTGTGTCCCATAAATTTTGAGTTGATGTATGCTCATCATCATTCATTTCTAGGAATTTTTAAATTTCTTCTTTGATTTCATTGTTAACCCATTCATTATTTAATAACATGCTATTTAGTTTCCAAGTGTTTGAGTATTTTTCAGTTTTTCTGTTGTGGTTGATTTCTAGTTTCATGCCATTGTGATCAGAGAAAATGCTTGATATGATTTCAATCTTCTTAAATTTGTTGAGACCGCTTTTGTGCCCTAACATGTGGTCTATCCTGGAGAATGTACCATGAGCACTTGGAAAGAATGTATATTCTGCTTTAGGGTGAAAGGTTCTAAAGATATCTTTTAAATCGAATTGATCTAGTGTGTCCTTTAAGTCTGCTGTTTCTTTATTAATTTTCTTTCTTGAGGATCTACCTAGTGATGTTAGTGATGTATTGAAAACCCCTACTATTATAGTATTGCTGTTGATTTTGCCCTTTATATCCATCAAAGTCTGCTTTATCTATTTAGTTGCTCCTATTTGTGGTGTGTTGATATTGATAATGGTTATATCTTCCTGTTGGATTGCTCCCTTTATCATTAGGTAGTGTTCTTTTTTATCTCTTACTATACCCTTTGTTTTAAAGTCCATTTTGTTTGATATAGGTATTGCTACCCCAGCTTTCTTTTCATTTCCATTTGCATGAAATTTTTTTTTTTCATTCTTTTACCTTCAGCCTATATGCATCTTTTGTTTTAAGGTGTGTCTCTTGTAGACAGCATATGTAAGGGTCCTGTTTTCTTTTCCACGCAGCTACTGTGTGTCTTTTTATCGGATCATTTAATCCTTTTACATTTAAGGTTATTATTGATATGTAGGTATTTATTGCCATTTTGTTTTTTAAAGATGTATTTCTCTTTTGGTATATTCTTTTCCCTTTTTGATCTGTTTACAACAGGCTCCTTAGCATTTCTTGCAGCATTGGTTTGGTTGTAGTGAATTCCATGAGTTTTTTTTTTTTTTTCTGGAAAGCTTTTTATTTCTCCTTCAATTATAAACGATAGCCTTACTGGATAAAATAGTCTTGGTTGTAGGCTCTTTTTCTACATTACTTTGAATATATCTTGCCATTCCCTTCTGGCCTCAAGTGTTTTTGTTGAGAAGTTGGTTATCATACTTAATGGGGGCTTCTTTGTAGGTGGTAGCTTTTTTTTCTCTAGCAGCTTTTAATATTTTCTGTTTATCACTTAGCTTTGGTATTTTAATTATGATGTGTCTTGTAGATTTCTTTGGTTTCCTCTTTAATGGAGGTCTCTGTGCTTCTTGAACTTGTGAGACTATTTCCTGCCTCAATTTTTCAGCTATGATTTGATTGAACAGAGTTTTTATCCCTTGTTTTTTCTCTTCTTCTTCAGGACCCGCTATGATGTGGATGTTATTTCCATGCCTTCATTTATCTCGTCCTCTAACTTGCTGATTGGGTCCTCATTTTCATCTATCCTGCTTTTAATTCCTTCTGTTGTGGTCTTCAATTGTGATATTGTATTTGTCATTTCTGACTGATTCTTTTTTATTATTTTAATTTCCTTTTTTATATTTGCTGTCTCTTTATTTAGGTGTTCGTATTGACCATCTATTGTTGTTTTAAGCTCTTTGAACATCCTAATAATCATTATTTTAAACTCTGCATCCAGTAATTTGGTTATATCTGACTCATTCAGGTCCTTCTCTGGGGATATCCCTTGATTCATTTGGGTTGCTTTTCTCTGCCTGCCCATTTTGTCTGTGTATAAGAAGGGTTTGGCCACTGGAGTCCAATGGGTGTTGCCTCTGTGTTCCCTAAGTGTGGTTTGTCTGCCCGCCCGCAACCCCCTCTGCTTCTTCCTAAGGCGTTGGAGTATGGGTATTATTGGCGCAGGCCTGATGCGGCTGTAGGTGTGTTTTCCGCCTCTCCTCTATCGGAGAGGCTGTGTTCACATGGCGGGCAGTACAAGCCTCAGCTGGTCCTGGCCTTCACTCCACCTCCGCGGGTAGGGTTGCATGTCTCACACTCTCACACTGGCCACAAGCCTTGGCACCAAGTGCAGGGATGAGCACCTTTGCTCAGCTGCAGGTCTCCGCCTGGTCCTGGGCTTTTGCCCCACCCGTGTGGTCAGAGCCAGCTTGCGTGTCGGGCCACAAGCCTCGGCTCTGCAGGTCAGGCAAGGCTGCGTGCTGGCGCACCCTTGCTCAGAGGTGGATCTCCACCTGTTCCCGGGCTCCCGCCCTTCCCTGTAGGTGGGGTTGCAGGCGGTCCCTCAGCTGTGTCCACTTTCCTGTGTCCCTTCCACCCCTGCCGGGGTAGATTGAGCTCACGTGGGGCCTCAAGCATTTCTGGCCTGGCTTCTGCCCCTGCCGCCTCCTGCCCTCCAGCAAGCCCTCCGCAGTGTGGGTGGGGGCACTGCAGGTCAAACCCTAACGCTCCATACGGTAGTCCTGAAAGCTCCCTCCTTCTAAGCGGCTCTGCTCTGAGTGCAGCAGGAGAGCTTGTTTTGCTGGTGTCCTGCTTCCCTTTGCTGGTATTGCTGGTTACAGGGGAAATATTTTCTTCAGATTTGGGGAGTGACTCAGCCCAGGGGTTAAGGTGGCTGTCCCTCAAAGTGTTTCTCCCTGTGCCTTTTAGATTACACTCTCTTCCTGCTACTCCAGTCCTTTCCTTTCTACCCATCCCCCGGAGCCCTGGGTGGGTGGTTGTGAAAGAGGTTTTCTGCACAGTCCCTTTCAAAAGAATTTTGGGTCTGAGAAAACTGTTTCTTTCTCATAAACAGTATCCTGACTTGTTTTGCAGCTAAATAATGTGAATGTGCCTCTTCTAGGCTCTGGGGCTGCAGGCTGGGCTCTTTTCCTGGGGCCCAGTCCTTCCCCTCTCTGCTGAACTCTCTTTCCGCCACGCGAGTCTCTTTGGGCTGCCATTTGCTCCGGGGAGCTGGGTAACCCTCTCCGCATTTCTGCTTTTCCTACCAGTCTCAACATGGCTTCTTCAGTGTTCCTTGGTTGAAGAGTCCTCTTAGTTTAGTTTAAAGTTGGTTTTTCCAGATGATGGTTCTTAAAATTAAGTTGTAATCCACTTTGGTTCTGGGAGTTGGAAGTTGGTACATCAGCCTACTCCATCGCCATCTTGCTGCCCCCTACCTTTTGGGTTTTACAGATAATGCTATTATGATTATGGGTACATAAATATCTGTTCAAACTTCTGCTTTTAGTTCTTTTGGATAAATAGGAAGTAGAACTGAAAAATGAATATAATTATGGTTTTATACTTTTGAGTAACTACCATATTGTTTTCCAAAGTGACTATACCATTTTGCATTTTGCTTTGTGAATCAGCAGTTCACAGAGAATCTAAATTTTTTACATCCTCGTCAACCCTTGTTCTTTTGTGTTATTTTATTTTAATATTAACCATTCCTATAGGTATGAAGTGGAATCTTATTGTGATTCTGATTTGCATTTCTCTAATTCTTAGTGATATTTAGCATTTTTTTCATATGCTTATTTTTCATTTGCATATCTTCTTTGGAGAAATGTCTGTTTAAGTCTTTGGCCAGTTTTTTAATCGATTTGATTTCTGTTATGTGATTTCTCATTATATTGTGGATATCAATTCCTTCTCATATATAATTTACAAATATTTTTTTTACATTTCATGACTTACTTTTTTACTTGGTTGATAGTGTCTGTAAGGTATTTTCCTGCCTAGGAAGATAGAAGGGCGTAGCCACCAAATGTGGAATAGCAAAAGTTTTATTTAGTAGAATGCATCCCAGATGAGGTCCTCTGGTCCGCAAAATAGGCCAGAGAAGTTGTGCGGATTCTTTTGCTGGGGGGTAATTTATAGTGTCAGTAGGGTGGTTGAGTTGATACGACATGATGAAATTTCATTGGCTGACAGTCGTTCTTTTCCAAAGGGCTCCTGGGAAGTTTCTTTTGGTGGGCATGGGTGTGGGCGGTTCCAGCCAAAGTTTCTGGGCCTGGTTCCTCACATGACCTTCCCCCATTGACAACCGACCTCACATTTTAACCTTTTATGTTAGATAGGGGCACTGCTATTTATCTGGCTACTTCCTGCTGGTTAGGGGTGTCGTGGGGAAGGGAGGTCAGAAGATGGTGGTTCTGAGGGGAGTCGTGTATATGGGAATAGGATCATCTGTTTGATCGTGACTCGAGAAACCTCGTGGATGTGGCCCTGTAAGAATTTAAAGAAGAGGAGCAAATATGAGCAATATCCTGATAATTAGAAGAGGACCTAGGATAGGGGCAGTCCAGGTGAGGATGAGTGGCTTCCATCATGATTTAAGCAGATTGTAGGAGGAGAGATCCTTGTGTAGTTTCTCTTGTAGACGGTTGAAGACATTGAAGTATTCTTCCATCAGGCCAGTCTCATGGAACAGCATTGCTCCCTGCTTAACTCACTCTGTTGGTAGGTTCCCAGTGGGAGGGAGAGGAGCAACAGGAGAATCTGCAGGGCACAACATTTTGGTGAGCTGGAGACGGGTAGAGCCCAGTGGTTCTGACTGCCAGCAGTCCTGTATGGGGCAAGCTTGAGGTGAGAGACATGGTACCAAGGTGTTTGCCCTGGGAGCTTAGCTGCAGTAGGAGTAGTCAATATTACCATGTAGGGTCCCGTCCACCTGGGCTGTAGGGAGCCAGGCTGGAGCTCCCTCAGAAGAACCCTGTCTCCTGGCTGGAGGGGGACCACTGGGTGTGCTTCATCTGGACCCCTTATGGGAGGAAGGGTCTGGTCCATGTGTTCCCTGAGAAGGTGGTGGAGTAAAGACAGAAAGGGGTGGTAGGTGGCAAGAGGAGGGGGGTTTGGCTAAGAGAGCAAAATTGAGAATTCCGTGTCGAAAGAAGCCTATTAGATTGAGGAAAGAAGGAATCTGAAGGAGTGTGAAAAAGGGGATTTCGTCCAAACTGCATGGCAGGCGTGATGTGTGAAGGAGAAAAGAAGGGGTCCCATCCACTCCCATAACAGAGACTTGTGAGGGAACTAGAGGACCAGAGTGTGAAGGCAGAACAGAGAAGGTAGCCCCCATGTCCACAAGAAATGAGATGGACTTACCCACTCCTGTAGCATTACCCTGGGCTTGACGAGGGTGATGGGGGTCTTCGAGTTCGGGTCACGTCATTTGTGAGGCCTAGGAGTTCGAGCAATGGACCTGCCTGGCTGGCTTGGCCTCCCATTTGGGTGGCTTGTCCTCCATGTAGAGGTGCCAAGGAAGAACCTGTTGCCCAAAAGGGGCAATCGCTCTGCCAGTGACCGGGCTGCTTGCAGTTAGGGCAGGGCTTAGTGGGTGGCCTTGGGCAGGGGCACTGCCGGGCCCAGTGACTCTCCTTGCCGCATTTAAAGCAGGCTCTGTTGGGGTTCCTCTTTGCATCCTGGACTCGGGTCAGGCACCTCCTGTGCCTTGCCCCTGTTGATCTGCCGGCCTCAGGGCTGCCACAGGAGCCTGGGTTTGGAGTGTCACCTTTTGCTACATGCAGGCCTAGTGAGCAGCCTCGGCCTTTTTCTACTAGCCGCGACCATTAAAAACTTTAAATGCCATGTTCACAGGTCTTAGATAGGGGTTTAGGGGTTGAGAATAAGAGGGCGGGGCTCCTGGGGAGCCTGGCATCCAGATACAGCCAGAAATTCCAGAGCCAGAGGCAGGACAGGGCCAGGCCTTTCTGCAAGAAGACCAGGGCTGGGCCCTGGGGTCAGGAGCCCTGCAAAACTGTGTGAGAGCCAATGGCCAGTGGAGGAGGGCCTGATGGGGGGAGGGGCTTAAGAACACAGAGGAGAAGGGAGGGGCTCCTGGCCGGCAGGGGAGGTGGCTTCCTGGAGGGAAGAGACCCAAGCGGAAGAGGTCCTTAGAGGGACCAGAGAGGGGTCCTGAGAGAGGGGTGCCCCCAGGGGTTGGGCAGGAGGGGGAGAGAGTTGGGGGTCTGCAAAGGAGGAAAGATCAGGAGTGGAGGGTTTAGGTGAGGTTTCTTTGGCCAAAAAGGGCCTGCGCCATGTAGCAGGCGGCACAGAGATTAGGACAGGAGCGCAAATACTAGAAGCCCTGAATGTAAGGGATCTCCAACCATTTCCCAGTTTTTTGGCAATAGTTAAATTGGTGAGGGTGTTAAAATTAAAATTCCCTTCAGGAGGCCACCTGGTTCGATTATCCAGTGGGTATTGTGGCCCGGCCATATTGGAAAAGAAGATCAGTTTCTTCTTTTTTAGGGACGGAGAGATTCCAGATAAGGCACTCCAGGAGTGTTTTAGAGTCAGGTTTAGATTCCTGTGCCTCTGTGGCCACCCTCAGTCCTCGGAGTGATCAGAGATGAGAATTGGCATCCCACAACTCAAGTTCTGGTCACCGGAAGGTTATGTAGAGTTGGTGTGTCCGGGACGTCTCCACGGGCACAAACGCACTCAGAATGGATAAGAGATTCCTGACTCAGCTGTGATTATGGACAGGGAGTCTCGCGGAAAGAACTGAGGGGAGGCTGGAGGCAGGGGACTTACTGCACCTCATGCTGAAGTGGGTGGGAGTTTGGAGATCCTGTTCTTCCTCAGAAGGGAAGGAGAGAGGAACGGTCCCTTGCAGACTTCAAGCTCCTCCTGGGTTTCAGCACCAAATGTAAGGTATTTCCCCACCCAGGAAGAAAGAAAGGTATAGCCACCAAATGTGGAATAGCAAAAGCTTTATTTAGTAGAGTGCTTCCTGGATGAGGTCTGTGGTCCGTTAAATAGGCCAGAGAAGTTGCGTGGATTCTTCTGCTAAGGGGTAATTTATAGGGTCCGTAGGGTGGTCGGGTTGATACGACATGGTGTAATTTCATTGGCTGACAGACAGTTGTTCTTTTCCAAAGGGTTTCTGGGAAGTTTCTTTTGGCGGGTATGGGTGTGGGCAGTTCCAGCCCAAGTTCCTGGGCCTGGTTCCTCACGTGACCTTCTCCTATTGCCAACTGACCTCACAGTGTCCTTTGACGCATAAAAGTTTAAATTTATTTTATTTTAATTGAATTTATTAGGGTGATTGGTTAATAAAATTACATAGGTTTCTGGTATATAATTCTAGAACACATCATCTGTATATTGTATTGTGTGATCACCACCCCAAGTCAAGTCTTCTTTCATCACCATGTATCTCCCTTTACCTCCTTTCCCTCCCTCCCCTCCTCTTCAACCCCCTTCCCTCTTTTAATCATCTTACTCTTGTCTGTGTCTGTGAGGTTTTTTTTCTTTGTTTAATTTCTTCACCTTAATTTGAACGAAGGTCAATTTTATGGGTTTTTTTCCCTTGTTTCTTGTGATCCAAGAAATCATTATTAAATCCAATGTCATGACACTCCCCAACCCCTATTTTCTTCTAGAAATTTTTTTTACAGGTTTAGCTCTTAATTTAGGTCTTTGATCTATCTTGAGTTAATTTTTGTATGTGGTATAAGAACACATTTACCATTTTTTGTAATGATAATTATTAAAAATATACAAAAAGGTATTCCCATAAACTGTTTCTAGTCACAACACTTCTGAACTCTATTCCAAGAACTGTGGACAAAGACCAAATATATATTTCTTAATAAAATGCAATATAACAAGTATGTTGTTAATAGACTATATGTCTAAGAAAATTCATTCTAAAGGTAATTTCTAGGTAATATTTGTCTATCAGATTATAGTTTTAATATGCCTTAAAGTAAAATTTTTGTTACCGAAGTCTGTTATCTTTGAATTTTCCACTTGTTGAGGAAGTTTTTACTATGTTTTGTTCTTATAGGAGCAGCTTGGTACATAGTTTTGAAAACTGTTGTAATGAGTGTCTTGATTTGGGAAGATTAGGAGAGAACCTTTGCCTAATTATTAAAGTTAGAAGTAAAATATTTTACGTAGTTTGAAATCATTTTTAGTAAACATTATTCCTTTTTTTAAAAATAAGAATGTAATAAAAATGTAGATTTCCGGTGTAATATAAATGTTGTAAATATTATATTTGTATTTATAATTTCTATTTTTTGACTCACTTTTCTCACAGAGCTTGTCAAAACACAATAGAAGCAATATTGGAACTGAAGGTGGACCACCTCCTTTTGTGCCTTTTGGACAGGTAATGACTTGCATGTTGGCAGATGAATTTTAAACAGTAAAAATGTTTTTTATTAGTATTCCAACTGTGTTTAGTTGGTGCCAAACTATTCATTCAGAGGTCATGGAGTTATGTGGAAATATGTTCAGTAAAGCAATTTAACAATTGGGTTTTTTTACTGTAATTGTTGGTGCAAATGCTTTTCTCAAGAGCTGTTAACCCAACGATTAAAAAAATTAAGGGGCACACCTGAACAACTTATTACTGATTAAGATGAGATGGGGCATTTTTTTGAGAGAAATACAAAAGAAGATAAAAATATGCTATAATTTTTTTATTTTGTTCATTAAAAACAAAAAAGCAAGAGAGAAAATAAGTGTCAACAGAAAAATGAGGCAAAAAGTGCAACACAAGAGGCAGGAAGGGGAAATCACTGCGCTTTAGGAAAGTCTGCTGTCCCAGGCGTCTCTATCAAGACTCTTTTCATCTTCCCAATGCCTATCTTAGTCAAGGACTTAATTATTTTCATTTGGTATTTTCCTTTTCAACCACAGCAGCACTGATCCCTCACTGACATAAGCTAAAGGGTTTCTGTCTACTTCCTGTATTTCAACCCCTTTGCTCTCCTCAGCTGGTTGCCTTGTGTCTTATGTCTTCTTGGTTGTGCTCAGTGTCAAACTGTACTCAGAACAATCTCCATAAGCCTTCTCTGCTTCATCCCTGAAGAGTCTGAGAATCCTTGTTACAGCTTGGTCTTTGCCACACGATGCCACTAAAATTTATCTATCTATTGTTATTCTACCTTGCTTTTGCTCTCTCTATTTTTTTGAGAGTACTGGCTCAGATGAGAGCCCTGAAGATGAGTTAGGGACTCAACAGGTAGGAATGAGAGACCTATATATGTGTAACAACTTTTAAAAAATTTTCTTGTGAAAAAGATAGGTAGTTGATCAGAAGGTAAAATGGGTAGAATCAGATGGCATCGTCTTCAAAAACCTTTTTGTAAAGTCTACTCAAAATTAAATAAAAGCCATTCTTCATGTCTATTTTGAAAATATTTAGAAAATATGTCAATTTGTATTGTATTTTACAATAAGACACAGTCAAGATAAAAGGAGGCATGATGCCCTATGGTGTGACCTGTGTTAATGTTATTCTCATTCCTACTAGTGTAATAATCCAGAGAATGAAAACAGTGTAATAATTTATATTTGAAAATGATAAATATGTTTGTAAGAATTGCTTTTCCCTTAAACATTTTGGTGAGACTTCTTTCATTAATTGCTCAAAGACTTCTGATTTAATTATTTTCAAGAATCTAAAGTATGTTTTATGATTTTTTTGTTAAGAAGTATAATAAAAGTTATAGTTTCAATAATATTTGTTTATCAAGTTCATTCAAAAATTCTTTTCAACATATCTTAAACTTGTATGAGTTAAAGGTAGATAATGTTGGCTGTGTATTGGTATCAATAGGATATATTATAATATTAAAAATCTGTATTGGTATAACATTCATTTGAGAATATGGTTTTTTTACTAATGAATTGAGAAAAGGTTTATTTTATATGATTTTTACTGTTGTGATTGGAGGGAGAATAGAACTCAGAGATTATATTTAGGAAATGATGGCTCAGTTTATTTTATGAAACTAAAAGATCAAAAACTTTTTAGCTTGATTGAGAAAGGAAATGTTTTTAGCTTTTGGTTTATAAATTCAGAGACATCATTTTATATGTTAAAATAACTGTACAACTTAACCCTTATAAGGATATTGTGACATAGTGTGTGAATCAAGTTCTTACTAAAAAACTGAATTTACTTTTTTTTTGTGCAATAATCTAGAATGTTTGAAATTTATTTGAAGTCATCTTAAATGAAACTTAGATCTCCTGGTTCAATGTATGTTTTAAATATGGGCTCTGTTTAAGTGGACTACATTTTTGTGAAGCTTTTCATTTTATTTACACTTATTTAAAAGTTACTTTAATCAGTTTTCTACCTTTATTTTTAAATCTATGAGTCTATGAGAAAAAATTGTATTTTTATGGGCTCTCGGCTGTTGTGATATAAACCTTTTTTGAAGGAGTAATATTTTATTATGTAAACCGTGAATCTCTTTGGGAACTACTGAAGTGATTGATTTTTATTTATCATTACCAGAAGTGTATATCTCATGTCCAAACGGATAGCAGAGAACTTGATCGAAGGAAGACATTGCAAGTTACAATGCCTGTGAAACCCACAAATGATAATGATGAATTTGAAAAGCAAAGAACTGCTGCTATTGCAGAAGTTGCAAAAAGCAAAGAAGTAAGACACTAAATTATAATAAATTTTTTCTTATTTCTTGTCATTACATTCTATTTAGATTACTTACTATTGTCTTTTCACATATATTAACTAATTCCACGAACATTTGATGTTATCCTTGTATTAATAGAAAATATCCTGGTACCATATGGACTCTGAAGATTACACATTTTTTTCTTATGTTCTTTTTCCAAATCCTCTTGACAATTCCAGGGAGTTATTCTTGCTTGCAAACCACCCTTCTTTTCTTCCTCTTCCTTTTCTGCTTCTAACAGTGTAATAGCTGAACCCAATTCTTTTTTATTTCGGCAAAGGGTTTTATTTCATTATTAGTTGGGCTTGATGATACTTTTTGAGGATCATTTTCCCCTCAGCAACTTCTCAGAATGCAGGTAAAAATCAGAGGATAAACCAGTGGCTCAGGATGAACATTTCTGTTAGTTTTTATTTTTCAACTTAATATACAGTAAAAATATTTTTTCCTTTGGATTATATGTGTCTTTGTGTACATGCACATATATTTCTCATTTACTATTAATAGCCAAATATTGTTAAAAATATTTTTAATTTTTTATTTGAAATATGTTTGGTCTGATTATTTATTCTTAGACTTTGATAAAAAAAAATTAATTCCTGAATTGGTGAGATTGAAAGTTTTTTTGTTTTCTGTCATCAGTCTAATATAGATGCCAAGAGCCAAACTACGGAATCAGGCAATCTGGGAGCATATCCTGCTGACAACCTTGGATAGTTACTTAGATGTTGTAACCTATTTTTCTCTATATGTGAAAAAGAGATAATGATAATAATGGTACCTACTTCATATGGTTTTGGTGAGAATTAAAATTGATAATCTTTAAAACATGCAGAACACTACATAGCATATACCATGATATTCTTTTGCTAAAATGTTCTTGATAAACTTTATTGGTATTCTTTAGTATTTTCTGTAGTCTAAGGCACATTTTAAAAACATTTTAATACTTCTGAAATTAATGCATTTTAGAGAGTTGATACGAAATATATTTCTCTTTCCCCCAAAGCTTTTAAAATTATGCTGCTTCAGAAGAGGATATTGGCGGTATATCAATGTCTTAATGACTATAGGAAAATTGTTCATTTGATTTACACTTTTCTCAAACAAACTTTTCTCCCAAAATTTTGATTGATGTGGTTAATGCTATCTACTTACTGGACTGTAGTTAACGTACTGTAATATATTTCACTTTTTAAAATTATATTGATCATATATTTTCCATAAATATGTGTTATGTGGAGTCATAATTTTCTGAAGCAGACTTAAAACTTCTCAATTTATATTAGAGAGATGATGGAGGCTTAAAAGTTTCCCAAGGTTACCCAGTGACAATTCTAGGACTAAATCTATGTGTATTACAATAGAAGATTTTAGCTATATCTATGTATCTCTATAATCAATAAGTATACACACATTTCTAATCTTTCTGAACATCAGAATCACATAGCAGTATAATTGTTGTGAAAAGATATTTTATGATCTCTCATTAAAACCTTTATTGATTAAGAAATACTTAAAAAAAATAAAACCTATGTGGATTTGGTGAAATCTACTACAGATGGCCAAGTGATGATTTTCATTCTTTTTTTTTTTCTTTTAATCCTTCATTCAGCAAATATATTTGGAGAACTTATTATATGCTAGGAAGTATTTATTTATTTATTTTTCTATGAAACTCATACTTTATTATCTATTACTTCTTGTAACCATTATTGTAGTTTTGATTTGCATTGTACTAATGATTAGTGCTGTTGATCTATGCACATCTTTCCATGTGCATATTCACACATGAAATATTGGTACAGTAGATATTGTATATCTTTGGAGAAATGTCTTTTCAAGTCCTTTGTTCATTTTTGACTTTTTTTTGTTGTTGTTGTTGAACCAGAGCAGTTCCTTATGTACCATTTCATTTTTTTTGAAATATAATTTGTGAATATTTTCTCCCATTCCATGGGTTGTCTTTGTATTCTGTTGATAGTGTCCTTTGGTGTACAGAGATTTTAATTTTAATGTAGTAGTTTATTTATTTTTTCTTCTGTTGGCTTGTGCTTTTGGTGTCATATCTAAGAAATTATTGTAAAATCCCAAGTCATGAAACTTTTTCTCTGTGTTTCTTTTAAGAATTTTAGATTTTATATTACAGTCTTTGATTTTGTGTTTATTTTGTATATGGAGTAAGAATTCAAATTCATTCATTTTTTTTCTTTAAACAATTAAATTTAACAGGGTGACATTGGTAAACCAGAGTACATAGATTTAGAGAAAACACCTCCACATCATTTGGACAGTCAATAATGCTGTATACCAGGGGTCCCCAAACCACGGCCCACGGGCCGCATGCGGCCCCCTGAAGCCATTTATCCAGACCCCACTGCGCTTCTGGAAGGGGCACCTCTTTCACTGGTGGTCAGTGAGAGGAGCACTGTATGAGGCAGCGCTGCAAAACGCGGCATCGCTCACGTACAGTACTACTTCCGGTGACGTGGGATGCACGCGTCACGGCTCCGGAAGCGCGTCATATCACTTGTTACGGCTAGCAGTGACAAATATGGAACCGGACATTGACCATCTCATTAGCCAAAAGCAGGCCCATAGTTCCCATTGAAATAGTGGTCAATTTGTTGATTTAAATTTACTTGTTCTTTATTTTAAATATTGTATTTGTTCCCATTTTGTTTTTATACTTTAAAATAAGATATGTGCAGTGTGCATAGGGATTTGTTCATAGTTTTTTTATAGTCCGGCCCTCCAATGGTCTGAGGGACAGTGAACTGGCCCCCTGTGTAAAAAGTTTGGGGACCCCTGCTGTATACCAATCACTCAAAGTCAAATCATCCTCTGTCATCCTATATTTTGTTTCTTTAAGCACCTCCTCTTCTCTTTTCTCCTTCTCCTCCCTTCCCTTCCCCCTGGTAACCACTGCACTTTTATCTATGTCAGTGAGTCTCAATTTTATGTCCCACCAATGTATGGAATCATACAGTTCTTAGCTTTTTCTGATTTACTTATATCATTCAGTGTGTTATCAAGGTCTATCCATGTTGTCGTAAATGATAACTGTGTCATCATATCTAATGGCTGAGTAGTATTCCATTGTATATTTATACCACATCTTCTTTATCCAATCTCTATCGAAGGGCATTTCGGCTGTTTCCATGTCTTGGCCACCATGAACAATGCTGAGATGAACATGGGGGTGCATGTGTCATTACATACCCATGTTTTCAAGTTTTGGGTATATATACCCAATAGAGGGATTGCTGGGTCATATGGTAGTTCTATTCTTAATTTTTTGAGGAACCACCATATTTTCTTCCATTTCTTTAAAAAATGACATTGGAATTTTGATGGGAATTTTATTAAATTTGTATATTGCTTTGAGTAATATGGCCATTTTAACTATATTTATTCTTCCTATCCATGAACAAGGAATATTTTTTCATTTCATTGTGTCTTTTTCAATTTCCTTTAACAATGCTTTGTAGTTTTCATTATATAGGTCCTTCACATTCTTTGTTATGTTTATTCCTAGGTATTTTATTTGTTTTGTTGCAACTGTAAAAGGGATTATTTTTTAGTTCTTTTTCTGAAGTTTCATTGTTGGCATATAAGAAAGCAATAGACTTCTTTATATTAATTTTGTATCCTACAACCTTACTGTTATTGTTTCTAATAGTCTTTTTGTGGAGTCTTCAGGGTTTTCTATATACAGGATCATGTCATCTGCAAAAAGTGAAGCCTTTACTTCTTCTTTCTCAATACGAATGCCTTTTATTTCTTTCTCTTATCTGATTGTGCTGGCTAGAACTTCCGGCACTATGTTGAATAGGAGTGGAGAGTGTGGGCAGCCTTGTCTTGTTCCTGATTTTAGAGCAGGGGTCGGGAATCTATGGCTCGCAAACCAGATGTGGCTGTTTTGATAGCTGCATCTGACTCACAGACAAATCTTTAATAAAAAAATAATGTTAAAAATATTAAATATTCTCATGTATTACAGTCCATTCCTTTCCTATCGCTCATGTTATGGTTGCAATGTCTGGAGCCAGTCACAGCTGTCCTCCGGGACAACACCAAATTTTTATTGGATAATGCATAACGTACACGAGTCGTATGGTTCTCATAGAAATTACATTTTAAAATATGTGACGTTTATGTCTCTCTCAACCAAAAAATTTCCTGACCCCTGTTTTAGAGGAAAAATTTTTATTTTACCATCTAATATGATGTTAGCTGATGGTTTGTCATAAATAGTCTTAATTATGTTGAGGTATTTTCCTTCTATACCTATTTTGTCGAATGTTTTAAACATAAAATGACATTGTATTTTATCTCATGCCTGTTCTGCATCTATTGATAGGATCATATGGTTTTTGTTCTTTGTTTTATTGATACGGTGTATCACATTAATCATTTTATGTATGTTGAACCATCCTTGTGATTCTGAGATGAATGCCACTTGATCATGATGAATTATTTTTTTAAAGTTTTGTTGTATTTGATTTGTTAGTATTTTGTTTAGGATTTTTGCATCTGTATTCATTAGAGATATTGTTCTGCAGTTTTCTTTTTTTTGTGTTGTCCTTGCCAGGTATTGGTATGAGGATTATATTGGCCTCATACAATGTGTTTGGAAGTATTGCTTCTTCTTCAATTTTTTGGAAGACTTTGAGAAGGATAAGAACCAAATCTCCTTCAAATATTTAGTAAGATTCACTAGTATAGCCATCTGGCCCCGGACTTTTATTTTTGGGGAGGTTTTTGATAGTTTTTTCTATTTTCTCCCTGCTTATGGGTCTGTTTTGGCTATCTACTTCTTCATGTTTCAGTCTAGGAAGATTGTGTTCTTCTAGGAGTTTATCGATTTCTTCTAGATTGTTGCATTTGGTGGCATATAGGTTTTCATAGTATTCTGCAATAATTCTTTGTGTATCTATGGTATCTGTGGTAATTTCTCCTCTTTTATTTTGGATTTTGTTTATATGAGTCCTTTCTCATTTTTCCTTAGTGATTCTTGCCAGAAGTATGTCAATTTTGTTGATCTTTTCAAAGAACCAGCTATTTGTTGTATTAATATTTTTCTATAGTTTTTTGTTCTCTTTTTTTTTTTTTTTTTTATGTCCCCAGCCACCGGTGCCCAGAGCACCCCACTCGCACGCGTGCCCTGAATGTCTCACTCGCCCACACGCCCAGAGCACCCCACTTGCAGGCATACCCAGAGTGCCTCATTCTCCCGCGCGCCCAGTGCACCCCAGCCGCCAGCGGCAAGGCGAGGCAAGGCGAGGCAAGGCAAGCGGGAGAGGCGCCAAGGCTATCTTTCCTAGTCAGGAGATTCTCTCTGTGGGCGGGGCACCTCACCCAGCCATTCAAGCTAACAATCAAGCGTTGGGGGAGGGGCGCGCAGGCAGCCTGAAATACTTTCTGGAGCACAGCTGCGGATCCAATCACTGAAATTAGCTTAACCCACGAAATCTGCGCACCCACGGGGCTCTAATTGATAAGATCTCTCTCAGTTCAGCAATCCAAGACAAGAGGCGTGATATTTTTTAGTGCCTCTCGCTAAAGGGGCGGGGTCAACTTCTGATTAACAGAGCCTCCATATTCAGGGATATATGCTAACAAGAGGGACTTGGCAGATATTAAGATCTTTACAGCAAGCAGCGACTAGTCAGTGCCTCTTCTTCCCAGCCAAAACAGGCTACAAAGTGTGGAAAGCCTGGGTTGAGTGGTTCAACTGAATGCTAGGCGCTGAACAGTCACCTTGACAACAATTGACTCCCAGCCCCGCCTGATTACGCTGGAGGCTCTGACTGCCAGAGCCTTACCGAAAGTCTTGCGCTAAATGGGGATAGAGTGGGCATTTCCTAGCTCTTTGAGCCTCTTACTCCCCAGGTAGAAGCAGTAGCAGCCTTATAGCTGGATCACCAGGCTGCTAATTCAGGAAGGGGAGACTAGGAGAGAGACTCCAGGAAAGCAAACTCTCTCATTGTTGGACCCTGCAAACGCCAACAAGCCTTGACCTATAGTTTTTTGTTCTCTATTTCATTTATTTCTGCTTTGATTTTTATTACTTCCTTTCTTCTGCTGGTTTTGGATTGCCTTTGTTCTTCTTTTTCTAGTTCCTTAAGATGTGATGTTAGGTTGTTTACTTGTGCTCTTTCCAGGAAGTATTTAAATGCTTAGGTTAAATCAATGAACAAATAGACAAAAGATTCCTTCCATTATCAAGTTTATATTTTATATATATATATATATATATATATATATATAGTGAGGGTGACATACTAATACATAAATGTATATAAATTATATGGTAGATTAGAAGTTTGTATTTGCTCTTGTAAAGAAGGAAAAGTAGAGTAGGATGGGAATTGGGAGTACCATTTGTGGAGGAGGGTACAGTTTAATATTGGATGGTCAGAAATGAAGAATTCCTTGAAATTCTTGTGTACTTTACGTACTAGTAAGACAGTAAATAATGTAAATGTACTAAATAAGTTAATGTCGATTTCAGTGTTAAATATAGTAGTTTGACTAGGCCTCCCTGTGGTGAAATTTCAGCCAAGACTTTAAAGAGCTAAGAGGATAAGCTTTGTGGTTATTTGAGAGGCTTATTCTAGGGAGAAGGAAAAGCTTATTGCACACGATCAAAAGCAGGAGTATATGTTTAAGGGATAGCAATATGACCATTGTAAGCAGAAAGAACAAAGGGACAAGTAAAGTGATAATGAGATTCTGCTTATGTAGGGCCCTGTAAGCCATCTTAAAGACACTGGCCTTTATTCAGAGAGAAATGAGGAGTGTCTTGAGGATTTTCAGCAATAACATTAGCTTATCTACATTTTTCCCCCATTGATTTGAGAGAAAAAGAGGAATGGAGAGAGAGAGAGTATGAGAGAGAGAAAGGGAGAGATAGAAAAGCATCAACTCATTCCACTTAATTTTAAACTCATTGATTGCTTCTCGAATATGCCCTGACCAGGCATCAAACTCATGACCTCAGCGTGTCAGGATGATACTCTATCCATTGAGCAATCTGGACAGGCCTGACTTACATTTTAAAAGTCTAATTCTGTCTACTGTGTTTGGAACAGATTGTAGAGAAGGAAGATTGTAGTCAGACAAGTCAAGAAATTATTGATGTAGTCCAGGAGGAGGAAAATGATGGTAGTTTGAGTGAAGATGGCAGCCATGTAGGTGGTAAAAAGTGGTCAGGTTCTGGAATTTTGAAAGTAGAATTATCAGGATTTCAAATAGATTGAACATGGCACATGAAAGAAGAAGCAATGTCTTGTAACTCCAAGGCTTTTGCCTTTAGAGATAGGTTTGCTTACCTTGAATTGGAGAAGACTGAGGTAAAACAAGTTGGAGAGGAGAAATAACTGGTGTTTGTTTTGACACATGAATATTGAAGTGCCAGTCAGACATCCCTGTGGTAGTGTTTAATAGGCAGTGAGAGAGAAGAGTGTAGTTGAGAAGTGAACTTTGGAATGGGTCTATGCATTTGAGAGTTGTATGGATAATATTTAAAATCATGTGGCAAACAAGATCACCAAAGAAATGAATGCTGATAGGGAAGAGAAAGGGCAAGGAATGAATGCATAGTATTTCAACGTTACAGGTCAGATGAAGAATTTGAAGCAGCCAAAGTATCATGGGTAAGATAGGAGGATCAATGAAGAAATTGTATCATGAAGGAAAGCGTGTTGAGCTTATCAAAGACTGTTGAAAAAGTCATGTAAAATGTGACCTGAGAACTGTTGTAGAATTGAGGAAGTTATTCGTTCCCTGCACATTCCTCTAAACATTCATATAGATGGTGTTAAAATAAATATAAGTATGCAGATACCAGTGGTGGGTTCATGTGAAAATTAGTTCAAGTTCTTCAATGATAATGTTAGTTATTTCATTGAGGAAGTAAACAAGGCCAACCGTGATAATAGGGGAGAAGATATTGGGAGACTTCAGCAATGAGGAGAACATGTAAAATAGTTGTCTAGAATATTGGGAGGCAATGTCAAAGGCCCACTTCAGTTTCATGCTCATGGTGATCTCACAGATGCCCAATTCACAGAATAAGGACAAGATGGTGTCGCTCATACCATCAGTTGCCATATAGATAATGTTTAAGTTGTGATGTTTCTAGATATTTATATGTTTAGTGAGTAACAACTGTTTAACAGCATTGAAAACCAATACTGAAAATACTATTTATTCTATTTCTTAATCCATAAAATGGAAAGAAAATATATCCAGAAGATGTGACTATTTCACTGGCACCAAAAGATAAATTACTTTTGGAGTTATAGATTTTAAATTCCAGAAATATACTTAACTTGGAACAGGTCAGGCTCCAGAGTTTTCAGGTAACTGTGTTCTAATATGTTAAACAAAAGAGTAGTATTTCCATCTGTTATGAATGTTTACCACATGCCAATTATTGAATTCATCACTTGTGTGGATAATGTCATTTAATTCTCAAAACAGCCCAGTCAGATAGATTTTTTCAACCCTGTTTTAAGCATAAGAAATCTGTGGCTCATGGAGTAAGTTATTAGTAAGTGACTTGTCTGAGGGCAGGAGCTAGGTAGTAGTGGAGCCAAGATTTAGTACCACCATTGTCTAGCTCTAATGCTATGTTCTTAAATAGTCTTTCAGTCTAATAAACTTTGTATCACATTAATATAAACTCACATTTTTCTTCATGGTTTTAAAAGTAATGACTATCAAGACATGCCAAATCTGTTTTTTGTTATGATTTCATAAACCAAAATTTGAATGAATCTAGTAATACATCTTTGGTTTTTGAAGATCTGGTTTTACTTTTGATTGGAATTAAATTTAGATATTGTAGTATAATAACTTACCTAATAGAGATATTTAATATGTTGTCCATTAATGCTTACCTAACATAATTTTTCTATTTTTTAGGTTTTATTGTCATCTGACTCAAAATCATTTCCAAATGTTGTATAAATTTATATATAGGTTTTCTTACTAAAATCACTTAAAAACATTGATTATTATCTCTAATAAAAAATCAAGTCTTGGACCTAGAAATAACACAACTGAAAACTGGAGGCACACAACACCAAACTGACACTCAACCAGCCCTACAAACAACACACCCAAACACACAGACATAGTGAGAAGACAGAGAAGTGCAATCCAAATGAAACCACAAGAGAAATCTCCAGAAAAGGAACTGACTGATACGGAAATAACCAAACTGCCAGATGCAGAGTTTAGAATAATGATTGCTAGAATGCTTAGGGGTATTAGAACAACAATGGATGGTCATTACAAACACCTAAATAAAGAGATAGCAAGTATAAAAATGGACATTGAAATATTAAAGAAGAATCAGAGGTGACAAATACAATATCAGAATGAAGATCACAATGGAAGGAATTAAAAGCAGGAGGGAAGAAGCTGAGGATCAAATCAGTGAGGTGGAGGAAAAGATGAACAAAGGCACAAAAGCAGAGCAGAAAAAGGAAAAGAGACTCAAAAAGTTTGAGGAAACTCTGAGAGAGCTCTGTGACAACATGAAGAGAAATAACATCCGCATCATAGGGGTTCCTGAAGAAGAAGAGAAAGAACAAGGGATAGAGACTTTATTCAATCAAATCATAGCTGAAAACTTCCCTAAATTGATGCAAAGAAGGGTCTCACAAGTTCAAGAAGCACAGAGAACTCCATTAAAGAGAAACTCAAAAAGACCTAAACCAAGACTCATCATAATTAAAATACCAAAGCTAAGTGATAAAGAGAAAATATTAAAAGTTGCTAGAGAAAAGAAGGCTACCACCTACAAAGGAGCCTCGATAAGGATGCCATCTGACTTCTCAACAGAAACACTTGAGGCCAGAAGGGAATGGCAAGAAATATTCAAAGTAATGTAGAACAAGAGCCTACAACCAAGACTACTTTATCCACCAAGGCTATTATTTAAAATTGGAGGAGAAATAAAAAGCTTCCCAGAAAAAAAAAAACCTCAAGGAATTCATTACAACCAAACCAATACTACAGGAAATGTTAAGGGGCCTGTTGTGAACAGTTCAAAGTGGGAAAAAAATATAGCAAAAGAGGAATGCAGCTTTAAAAAATAAAATGAAAATAACTACATATCAATAACCTTAAATATAAAAGGATTAAATGATCTGATCAAAAGACATAGGGTAGCTGCTTGGATAAGAAAACAGGACATGTACATATGCTGTCTACAAGAGACACACCTTAAAACAAAAGATGCACATAGAATGAAGGTAAAAGGATGGAAAAAAATATTTCATGCAAATGGAAATTTAAAAAAATCTGGGGTAGCAATACTTATATCAGACAAAATGGACTTTAAAACAAAGACTAGAATAAAAGATAAAGAAGGTCACAACATAATGATAAAGGGAGCAATCCAACAAGAAGATATAACCATCATAAATATCTACACACCTAATATAGGAGCACCTAAATATATAAAGCAGACTGTGATGGATATAAAGTGTGAGATCAACAGCAATACTATAATAGTAGGAGATTTCAATACCCCACTAACATCAGTAGATAGATCCTCAAGAAAGAAAATTAACAAAGAAACAGCAGACTTAAAGGACACGCTAGATCAACTGGATTTAAATGATATCTTCAGATCCTTTCTCCCTAAAGCAGCAGAATCTACATTCTTTTAAAGTGCTCATGGTACATTCTCTAGGATATGCCACATGTTAGGACACAAAAGCAGTCTTACAAATTAAGAAGATTGAAATCATATCAAGCATTTTCTCTGATCACAATGGCATGAAACTAGAAATCAACCATAGCAGAAAAACTGAAAAATACTCAAACATATGGAAACTAAATAGCATATAATTAAATAACGAATGGGTTAACAATGAAATCAAAGAAGAAATTTAAAAATTCCTAGAAACCAATGATAATCAGCAAACAATAACTCAAAATTTATGGGACACAGCAAAAGTAGTCCTGAGACGGAAGTTCATAGTACTACAGGCATTCCTTAAGAAGCTTGAAAAAGCTCAAATAAACAACCTAACCCTTCATCTAAAAGAAGTAGAAAAAGAACAATAGGTAAGGCCAGAGGTAGTAGAAGAAAGGAAATAATAAAGATCAGAGCAGAAATAAATGACATAGAGGCTAAAGAAACAATACAGAGGATCAATGAAACCAAGAGCTGGTTCTTTGAAAGGCTAAACAAGATCAATGAACCTTTAATAAGACTCACCAAGAAGAGAGAGGATTCAAATAAATAAAATTAGAAATGAGAGTGGAGAAATAACAACCGACACAACAGAAATACAAAATATTGTTAAGAAAATACTATGAAGAACTGTATGCCAAAAAATTAAACAACGTAGGTAAAATGGACAAATTCCTTGAAACATATCATCTTCCAAAAATCAATCTGGAAGAATCAGAAAACCTAAACAGACTGATTACAACAAAAGAGATCAAAACAGTTATCAAAAAGCTCCCAAAGAGCAAAACTCCTTGGCCCGATGGCTTTACTGGTGAATTCTATCAAACATTTAAAGAAGAAATAACTCCTATCCTTCTCAAGCTATTTCAAAAAATTCAGGAGAAAGGAACACTTCTAAGCTCCTTTTATGAGGCGAGTATAATTCTGATTCCAAAACCAGACAAAGACAACACAAAGAAAGAAAATTATAGGCCAATATTCCTGATGAATTTATATGCTAAAATCCTCAACAAAATATTAGCAAACTGGATTCAGCAATACATGAAAACAATCATACACCATGATTAAGTGGGATTTATTCTGGGGAGGCAAGGATGGTACAACATTCATAAATCAATTAATGTGATTCACCATATAAACAAAAGGAAGGAGAAAAACCACATGATAATTTCAATAGATGCAGAAAAAGCATTTGATAAAATCCAGCTCCCATTCATGATCAAAATTCTCAGCAAAGTGGGAATACAGGGAACATACCTCAACATGATAAAGGCCATCTATGACAAACCTACAGCCAGCATCCTACTCAGTGGGCAAAAATTAAAAGCAATCCCCTTAAGATCAGGAACAAGGCAGAGGTACCTCCTTTCACCACTCTTATTCAACATAGTTCTGGAAGTCCTAGCCACAGCAATCAGACAAGAAGAAGAAATAAAAGGCATCCAAATTGGAAAAGAAGAAGTAAAACTATCATTATTTGCAGATGATATGATACTGTATATAGAAAACCCTAAAGTCTCAATCAAAAAACTACTGGACCTAATAAATGAATTCAGCAAGGTGGCAGGATATAAAATTAATACACAGAAATCAGAGGCATTTTTATACACGAACAATGAACAGTCAGAAAGAGAAATTAAGGAAACAATACCCTTCTCTATTGCAACAACAACAACAAAAAGTACCTACGAGTAAATTTAACCAAGGAGGTTAAAGACTTATACTCAGAAAATTATAAAACATTGATAAAAGAAATCAAGGAAGACACAAACAAGTGGAGGCATATACCGTGCTCATGGTTAGGAATAATAAATATAATTAAAACGTCTATTTTACCCAAAGCAATTTATAAATTCAATGCAATACCAATTAAAATACCAACGACATACTTCAAAGATATAGAACACATATTCCAAAAATTAATATGGAACCAGAAAAGAACACAAATAGCCTCAGCAATCTTGAAAAAGAAGAATAAAGTGGGAGGTATCACAACTTCCTGATATCAAGTTATACTACAAGGCCATTGTACTCAAAACAGCTTGGAACTGGCATAAGAAGAGGCATATAGGCCCTGGCCGGTTGGCTCAGCGGTAGAGCGTCGGCTTGGCGTACGGGGGACCCGGGTTCGATTCCCGGCCAGGGCACATAGGAGAAGTGCCCATTTGCTTCTCCACCCCCACCTCCTTCCTCTCTGTCTCTCTCTTCCCCTCCCGCAGCCAAGGCTCCATTGGAGCAAAGATGGCCCGGGGGCTGGGGATGGCTCCTTGGCCTCTGCCCCAGGTGCTAGAGTGGCTCTGGTCGCGGCAGAGCGACGCCCCGGAGGGGCAGAGCATCACCCCCTGGTGGGCAGAGCGTCGCCCCTGGTGGGCGTGCCAGGTGGATCCCGGTCGGGTGCATGCGGGAGTCTGTCTGACTGTCTCTCCCCATTTCCAGCTTCAGAAAAATCAAAAAAAAAAAAAAAAAAAAAAAAAAAAAAAAAAAAAAAAAAAAAAAAAGAAGAATAAGAGGCATATAGATCAATGGAACAGAACAGAGAATCCAGAAATAAACCCACATCTTTATGGACAACTGATACTTGACAAAGGAGGTAAGAGCATACAGTGGAGTAAAGACAGTCTTTTTAACAAATGGTGTTGGGAAAACTGGACAGCTACCTGCAAAAAAATGAAACTAGGCCACCAACTTACACCATTCACAAAAATAAACTCAAAATGGATAAAGGACTTAAATGTAAATCGTGAAACCATAAGTATCCTAGAAGAAAACTTAGGCAGTAAGCTCACCAACATCTGTTACAGCAATATCTTTGCTGAATTATCTCCACAGGCAAATGAAATAAAAGACAGGATAAACAAATGGGACTATATCAAACTAAAAAGCTTTCGCACAGCTATAGACAATATGAACAGAATAAAAACACAAACCACACAATGGGAGAACATATTCTACAATACATATTCGATAAGGGATTAATAATCAAAATTTATAAAGAACTTGTAAACCTCAACATCAGGAAAACAAACAATTCAATCAAAAAATGTGCACAAGAAATGAATAGACACTTTTCCAAAGAGGACATACAGATGGCCAATAGACAAATGAAAAAATGTTCAACATCACTAATCATTAGAGAAATGCAAATTAAAACCACAATGAGATACCACTTCACACCAGTCAGAATGGTGCTCATTGAGAAAATAACACATGATAGGTGCTGGTGAGGATGTGGAGAAAGGGGAACCCTCCTGCACTGCTGGTGGGAATGCAGACTGGTGCAGCCACTGTGGAAAACAGTATGGAGATTCCTCAGAAAATTAGAAATGGAACTGCCCTTTGTCCTAGCCATCCTACTTATAGGAATATATCCCAAGGACACCATATCACCGACTGAAAAAAAGAAATGCACTCCCATGTTTATGGCAGCATTGTTCACAATAGCGAAGATCTGGAAACAGCCCAAGTGTCCGTCAGTGGATGAGTGGATTAAAAAGCAGTGGTACTTATATACAATAGAATATTATGGGGCTATGAAAAAGAAGCAAATATTACCTTTTGCAACAATATGGATGGACCTGGAAACTATTTTTTTGAGTGAAATAAGCCATACAGAGAAAGAAAAATATATGACTTCACTCATTTGAGGAATCCAAGGAATAATGAGAACTGAGGAATGGAACTGAGTCAGAGGAGGGATCAAAGGGACCAGACGAAAAGAGGACAGAGGGAAAGGGGATGATAGGATGGGATAAACCTGAAGGGAAGGGGAGGAGTGAGTTGTAGGGAGGAGGGCAAGAGAGATGTTGAGGGGAATAGGGGGGAGCGGGGAGGCATTCGAGGTGACCCTAGAATCTATGTAAACACAATTAATTAAATTTAAAAAAATCAAGTCTTGACTTTTTTCTTTTATTAATCTATTAGATTATAAAGATATTCTATAATTAGATGCTTAATTTGATATTATACAAGTAACAACTTTGGGATGCTTTTAATCATGAATTTGTATCCTTCCAAAACAGTGTTTTCTATGTTCTAGTCTTATCAGAATAGTTTTGATAAAATATAAATGAAATCAAATTTTCTAATTTGATTACACATAGAATTATTTTAAAAAGTCAGGCAAAATAAGAAATATGGACTTCAAAGTTTTCACGCACAGTTGGTAAAACTTAACATATGTCATTAATGTAAATAATAAATCAGTAATGAAAGTTTTGATCTAATGTTAAAATTTAAATTACTTGTTTACTTTGTAAGATTATAAAATTATATTGGATTGTGGACATAATATTACTGATTCCTGGAGAGGTTTAGTCTCTTACTGAAGATAGGCTTCCATGTAGCTGGATTTGTAACCCAGCCTCATGATATTGGTCAAATATTTTACCTTAGAATTAGTTTGAAAATGTAATCTTTATACTGCTTGTATTATTTTCTTTTCTTTTATACTATTATCTACTTGTTTATTCTGATGACTTGCCTTGGAGACTTAAAGATTATATGTATGTAATAATTTTACTGCCTTGCCTGGACTTGTGGAAAAAAGAATTAAATAGCTAGTAGATATTTGTTTAAAAAGAAATAACTAACATTTTTTTTCATGTAAAACATAATTAAGAAACTTTTTACTATTATAGTTTTGCTAGATATTTTTAGTTGTAGCTTACTTAGTCTTTAGAACTATTTTAAAATGCTATTTACTTATATCTCTTATCTTTCTTTTATCTAAAGACCAAGACATTTGGAGGAGGTGGTGGTGTTGCTAGAAGTAATCTCAATATGAATGCTGCTGGTAACCGAAACAGGGAAATTTTACAGAAAGAAAAGTCAATCAAATCAGAGGGAAAACATGAAGGTGTCTATAGAGAACTGGTAAGGCTGAAGAACCAACTCTAAGTGAATGTGTTTTTTCTTTTTTTTTTTTTTGAAGGTTTTTTTTTTAAATTAATTTTAATGGGGTGACATTGATAAATCATGGTACATATGTTCAGAGAAAACATCTCTAGGTTATTTTGACATTTGATTATGCTGCATTCCCATCACCCAAAGTCCAATTGTCTTCCGTCACCTTCTAACTGGTTTTCTTTGTGCCCCTCCCCTCCCCCGAATGTGTTTTTTCTTTAATATCCTTGATGATTTTTTATTCTTTTTCACAACCACCACTGGCTTTGTTCAATGTGTTGTAGATAGATGTTACAACTTAAGAAGGAAGATTTACATTTAACTCATGTAAAATTTTGATTCTTTGAAAAATAACTTATCTTAAAACTACCATTTTATTTAAATTTATCATACCTGTATAACATCTTTTGGAATTGATTGATAAAAAGCCATCAAATTAAACAGATGACACTAAATGAAAATTATATTCTAAAATTAGATGCATCAAAAATATAGTTATTGGCCCTTCTCTATCCTTCCCCACATCTTTTCTCAAATTTTGTCTAAAGTAATTTTGTTTTGTTTTCTTCTTTGGAAAAAGCATATTAAAATAAGTTCATGTATGTTATACTCAATTGCAAAGTATACCTGTAATTTTAAGATAAATAAGAAGAGTCAAACATATTTCTGATATGCTGTAGTGCCCTTAGATATAACAGAACTGACTAGAATTCCTTTTCCTCTCCCTTCAGAGGTTGAATGACTTTGGACAGTTTTATCTGTAGGGTATAGAATACTAACACTAGCTTAAATCAAATGGGGATTTAGTACTTCATATAACAAAAAATTCAGAGAGATGATTACAAAAGATGGTAAATTTAGCAGTTTAACAATGTTGGAACTCTGGTAGGCATCTCTGTGATTTGTTGGCTTTCTTCTCATTGTTACAGGATTCTTTATTCATTAAAGCTCTGTGCAAAAAGTTCAAATTAAGGAAGGAAAGGGGCCATTAACTTGGGTGTGGGTACGTTTTATCAGATAAGAAAATATTTCTGAAGTCTCTGGCAAATTTTATTTATACTTATGGGCTAGAAAGAGGTCACATGCGCACTCCTAAATCAGTCAATCACTGACCAAGAAAAATGGGTTTATTACTATGGGCCAGTCCTTCTCTTCCTTGAACATATACACATTTAATTTGGGGGGTGGGACAAATGAGTTTTCAGGATAGAGTGGATACAGCAAGCTGAAAAAGATATAGTCCCTAACTCAGGAAGCGCTTAAACTTTAGTAAATTTAGAATACCTCTGTGGGGATGTCTTGCCATAGAAGACCAGATACATGCATTTTTGGGTCATTACAAGGATTAAATACATATGAAGGGAGTGATATCACAAATAATGATGATATAGAAGTCTCCAGAAATTGGCCCCTCTACTGAAATAATTATTTAGCTGACATGTACTGTCTGAAGCCAACTGTTTAATCACCCTGGAGCCCAAACTGTTGCAGTATTCAGAGTAGTGATTGATGAAGAGACTGGTCATAGAAGTAATGGAACAAAGACTTTGGTGATCACATTACACAGGGCATATAGTTTTTGAAACAGAAGTTTCCAAAGTCACTAAACAAATTTACAACTGCAGTCCTCATCAAGTAATAGCAGCAGTACCTGAAGAGGAGGGAGAATTTGATTTCCTAAATTACCACTGTTGTAGTTAGTATTCAAAATACCCAGTTCTCAATAAAAAATTACAAAGTATACACACAAAAACCTAGGCAACTTTGACTCAGTTATAGGCAAAAAGAAATGAATAGAAATCATTTCTAAAGAAGCTCAGGTATTGGATTACTAAACAAAGACTTAACTCTCTTAAATATGCTCATAAGTAGAAAGTGAACCACTGACAACAAATGAAAAGAAATCAGGAGAACAATATATAAACAAGGAAGGAATACCAATGAAGAGATAAAGATTTTTTTTGAAGAGACAGAAATTATAAAAAAACAAATAGAATTTCTGGAGCTGAAAAATACATGAGCTGAAAGTTACTAGGTTCCATATCAGACTAGAGCAGGCAGAAGAAAGAATCACTGAAATTTAATATAGGACAATCGAAATGATATGTGTAAGATACAGAAAAAAGAAAAGTGACAAAAAATAGAACCTAAGGGATTTGTAGGGTACCATTAAATATACTAACATACACTTTTTGGGAGTCCTAACAGGAGAAAGGAACAGAAAAAAGTATTTGAAGAAATAATAGCCCCAAATTCCCTTATTTTATAATATCATGAATCTACAACTCTAAAGATACTTAACAAACTCCAGGAAGATAAACTCAAAGAGACACAACAAGACATAGTAAATCAAGTTGTTAAAAGCTAAAGATAGAGCAAGAGAGAAATCTTTAACAGTAATGAAAGAGAAACAACTCTTCAAGAACAGGAAGCCTCAATAAGATAAACAGGCAATTTCCTATTAGAAACTATGGCAGCATGAAAGTGAAATGATATATTAAAAATAATGAAAGGAAAAACTATTGACCACCAATTCTATATCCATGAAAACTATGATTAAAATATGAAGAAGACCGTCAAAAAGTAACATAAAATACTGATGTCAAATGAATATACATGAGTTACTGTAATAACAAGGTACCAAAATCTTGTACAAGTTAGATGGTTTTCAAATTTCTATTTCAACAACTGAAGGAAGACTTGATTGGAAAGTCTGCTGATGGCTCCTTAAAATAATTTTTGATAATAGATGATAGTATAGGTTTGAATTGTGTCCTTCCTTGCAAGATATCTTGAACTTCTAACCACCAATATCTTTATTTTATTAATTTTAACTTATTGTATTAACATGGATTCAAGCTCCCACTCAGTATGATACACTCACCCCCCCAACCACATGCCCCACATTACACCCCATTATCCTCCCTCCCCCTAACTCCCTCCCCCTATCCCTCTGGGATTTGCTGTCCTGTTATCTGTATATATAATTTCACTATTCCCTTCACCTTCTCTGATCCCGTCCCCTCATCCCCCTTCCCTTTGACAGCCGGTCCTCTGCACCAGGTGATTTCACCTCTGCCTCTGTTCCATTCCTCAATTCACCTTGTTCATTAGATTCCACATATAAGTGAGATCGTATGATATTTTCCTTTCTCTGCCTGGCTTATTTCACTTAGCATAATAATCTTCAGGTTCATCCATGCCATCGAAAAAGGTAAGATTTCCTTCTTTTAATGGTTGCGTAATATTCCATTGTGTATATGTACTACCGCTTTTTAATCCACTCGTCCAGTGATGGTCACTTGGGCTCTTTCCAGATCTTGGCTATTGTAAACAAGGCTGCAATAAACATGGGGGTACATATCTTCTTTGAATCAGTGTTTTGGTATTCTTAGTTTATATTTCTAAAAGTGGAATAGCTGAGTCAAAAGGCTGTTTTTCATAGTGGCTGCACCAGTCTGCATTCCCACCAGCAGTGCAGGAGGGTTCCCTTTTTTCCACACCCTCACCAGCACTTATTGTCTGTTGTTTTGTTAATGAGCACCATTCTGACTGGTGTGAGGTGGTATCTCATCGTGCTTTTAATTTAGATTTCTCTGATGGTTAGTGACATTGAATATTTTTTCATATGTCTATTGGCTATCTGTATGTCCTCTTTGGAGAAGTGTCTGTTCAGTTCTTTTGCCCATTTTTTAATTGGATTGTTTACCTTCATGGTGTTGAAATTTAGAAGTTCTTTATAAATTTTGGTTATTAACCCCTTATCAGACATGTTGGTGAATATGGTCTCCCATTGTGTGGGTTGTCTTTTTATTTTGTTAATGTCTTTTGCTATGCAAAAGCTTTTAAGTTTGATATAGTCCCATTTGTTTATTTTGTCCTTTATTTCACTTGCCCATGGAGATAAATCAGCAAAAATATTACTACAAGAGATATCGGAGAGTTTATTGTCTATGTTTTCTTCCAAGATGTTTATGGTTTCATGACTTACATTTAAGACTTTTATCCATTTTGAGTTTATTTTGGTGAATGATGTAAGTTGTTGGTTTAATTTCATTTTTTTGCATGTACCTGTCCAATTTTCCCAACACCATTTATTAAAGAGACTGTCTTTATTGTATGCCCTTACCTCCTTTGTCAAATATCAACTGACCATAAAGGCATGGGTTATTTCTGGGTTCTCTGTTCAATTGATCTGTATGCCTGTTCTTATGCCAGTACCAAGCTGTTTTAAGTACAGTGGCCTTGTAGTATAACTTGATATCAGGAAGTATGATACCTCCCACTTTATTCTTCATTTTTAAGATTGCTGAGGCTATTTGTGTTCTTTTTTGAAATACTTGACCTATGTCTTTGAAGTATGCCATTTGTATTTTAATAGTAATTGCATTGAATCTGTAGATTGCTTTGGATAATATAGACATTTTAATGACATTCTTATTCATGAACACAGTATATGCTTCCACTTTTTTGTATCTTTCTTAATTTCTTTTTTTGATATAATTTTTTGAGTACAAGTCTTTTACCTCCTTGGTTAAATTTACTCTTAGGTACTTTATTTTTTTGTTGTTGTTGCAGCAGTGAAAGAGGTTTTTTCCTTAATTTCTGTTTCTGACAGTTTATTGTTGGGGTATAAAAATACCACTGATTTCTGAATATTAATTTTATATCCTGCCACCTTGCCGAATTCATTTGTCAGGTCTACTAGTTTTTTGACTGAGACTTAAGGGTTTTCTTTGTACAGTATCATGTCATCAGCAAATAATGAAAGTTTTACTTCTTCTTTTTCAATTTGGATACTTTTTATTTCATCTTCTTGTTTGCTTGCCGTGGCTAGTAATTTCAGAGTTATGTTGAATAAGAGTGGTGAAAGGGGGCACCCATTCCTTGTTCCTGATCTTAAGGGCATTGCTTTTCATTTTTACCCATTGAGAAGGATGTTGGCTGTCAGTTTGTATAGATGACTTTTATTATGTTGTGATTCCCAATGTTCTCTGTATTCCCAATTTGGTGTGAACTTTGATCTTAAATGGGTGCTGGATTTTATTGAATGCCTTTTCTGCATATATTGATATAATCATGTGATTTTTATCTTTCCTTTTGTTTATGTGATGAATCACATTTATCGATTTGTGAACATTGTACCAGCCTTGCCTCCCTGGAATTAATCTCACTTAATCATGATGTATGATCTTTTTGATGTACAGTTGTCCCTCACAATATTGTGGTTCACTTTTTGCAGTCTCACTGTATTGTGGATTTTTAAATTGTGTATGTCTAATTTTGTATCACGGATTTTTCACTATATCATGGGATTTTATGTAGGTTTAAGAGTGTAGAAAGTGTTTAAGAGCATAGATAGTGTTTATAAGAATGTGGGAAAGGTTAATAACAGTGTGGGAAAGGATTATAAAAGTGTGGGAAGGGTTTATAAAACCTTAAAATATATATAAATAGACCCTGGCTGGTTGGCTCAGCGGTAGAGCGTCAAACCAGCTTGTGAAAGTCCCAGGTTCAATTCCTGGCCAGGGCACACAGGAGAAGTGCCCATCTGCTTCTCCACCCCTCCCCCTCTCCTTCCTCTCTGTCTCTCTCTTCCCCTCCTGAAGCCAAGGCTCCACTGGAGCAAAGTTGGCTCGAGCACTGAGGATGGCTCCATGGCTTCGACCTCCAGTGCTAGAATGGCTCTGGTTGCATTGGAGCAGTGGCCCAGATTGGCAGAGCATCGCCCCCTGGTGGGCATGCCGGGTCAATCCCAGGTGGTCGCATGCAGGAGTTTGTCTGTCTGCTTCCCCGCTTTTCACTTCAGATAAAGAAAAAAATATATATGTATATATAACAAAATAAATATAAGGTTGCTACTTTGCAGATTTTTGCCTATCGTAAAGGGTTTTGGAACGTAACCCCCACAATAGATGAGGGACCACTGTATTGCTGGATCTGGTTTGCCAATATTTTGTTGAAAATTTTTGCATCTATGTTCATGAGGGATATTGGCTTATAGTTTTCTTTCTTTGTTGTGTCTTTACCTGGTTTTGGAATGAGGACAATGCTTGCCTCATAAAGAGTTTGGAAGTCCTCCTTCCTCTTGAATTTTTTGAAATAGTTTGAGAAGGATAGGTATTAGTTTTTCTTTGAATGTTTGGTAAAATTTGCCTATGAAGCCATTCAGTCCAGGACTTTTGTTTGCTAAAAGTTTTTTGATAACTGCCTCAATTTCATTTGGTGTCATCGGTCTCTTTAGGATTTCTGCTTCTTCCAGATTGAGTTTTGGAAGATTGTTTCTAGGAATTTATCTACCTCACTTATGTTGTCCGATTTCTTGGCATATAGATCTTCATGGTATTTTCTTACAATCCTTTGTATTTCTGCGGTGTCAGTTGTTACTTCTCCACTTTCATACTAATTTTATTTATTTGAGTCCTCTCTCTTTTTTTCTTGATGAGTCTAGTTAAAGGTTCGTCGATTTTGTTTACCTTTTCAAAGAACCAGCACTTGGTTTCATTGATCTTTTATATTGTTTTTTTCTTTTTTTAGCCTCCGTCATTTATTTCCACTCTAATCATTTTTATTTTCTTCCTTCTACTTCCTCTACGTTTTATTTTTTATTCTTTTTCTAGTTGTTTTAGGTGTAGGGTTAAGTTATGTATTTGAGCTTTTTTTTGCTTCTTAAGGTATGCCTGTAATGCTATGAACTTCCCTCTCAGGACTGCTTTTACTGTGGCCCATAGATTTTAAGTTGTTGAATGTTCATTTTCATTTGTTTCAAGGATATTTTTTATATCTTCCTTGATCGCATTGTTAACCCATTTGTTATTTAATAACATGCTGTTTAGCATCCAAATGTTTGAATGTTTTTCAGTTTTTCTATTGTAGTTGAGTTCTAGTTTCATGCCATTGTGATCAGAGAAGGTGCTTGATATGATATCAATCTTCTTAAATTTACTGAGGTTTTTCTTTGTGGCCTAACATGTGGTCTATCCTAGAGAATGTGCTATGAGTACTTGAAAGGAATTTATATTCTGTTGCTGTGAGGTAAAAGGTTCTGAAAATATCACTTAAATTTTGTTGATCTAATATGTCATTTAAGGCTGCTGTTTCTTTGTTAATTTTCTGTCTGGAGGATCTATCCATTGATGTTAGTGAGGTATTAAAATCCCCTACTATTATAGTATTTTTGTGGATCTCACCCTTCTTGTTCATTACAATCTGCTTTATATATTTAGGTGCTCCTATATTAGGTGCATAAATATTTAAAATGGTTATATCGTCTTGTTGGATTGCCCCCTTTATCATTATATAGTGTCCTTCTTTATCCATTACTGTAGCCTTTGTTTTTTGGGGGTTTTTTTTGTATTTTTCTGAAGCTGGAAATGGGGAGAGACAGTCAGACAGACTCCCGCATGTGCCCGACTGGGATCCACCCGGCACACCAACCAGGGGCGACGCTCTGCCCACCAGGGGGTGATGCTCTGCCCCTCCGGGGGGGAGGGTCGCTCTGCCATGACCAGAGCCACTCTAGTGCCTGGGGCAGAGGCCAAGGAGCCATCCCCAGCGCCCGGGCCATCTTTGCTCCAATGGAGCCTTGGCTGCGGGAGGGGAAGAGAGAGACAGAGAGGAAAGAGGGGAGGGTGGAGAAGCAAATGGGCGCTTCTCCTATGTGCCCTGGCCGGGAATCAAACCCGGGTCCCCCGCACGCCAGGCCAACGCTCTACCGCTGAGCCAACCGGCCAGGGCCTGTAGCCTTTGTTTTAAAGGCTATTTTGTCAGATGTAAGTATGGCTATGCCAGCTTTTTTTGTTCTTTTAAATTTCCATTTGCATGAAATGCTTTATCCATCCCTTCACTTTCAGTCTATGTGTATTTTTTGTTCTGAGGTGGGTTTCTTGCAGACAGCATATGTATAGGTTTCTTATCCATGTAGCTACCCTATGTCTTTCGATTAGAGCACTTAATCCATTTACATTTAAGGTTCTTATTGATATGTACTTATTTATTGCCATTTTATACTTTAAATCTACAATTCTTTTTCTTAGATTTTTTTTTTCCTTTGCTCTTTTTACAACAGGTTCCTTAACATTTCTTGCAGTACTGGTTTGGTTGTAATGAATTCCTTGAGGCTTTTTTTGTCTGGGAAGCTTGTTTGTTCTCCTTCAGTTTTAAATGATAGCCTTGCTGGATAAAGTAGTCTTGGTTGTAGGTTCTTGTTTTGCACCACTGAGTATTTATTGCCAATCCCTTCTGGCCTCAAGTGTTTCTGTTGAGAAGTCAGATGTCATCCTTATGGGAGGTTCCTCTGTAGGTAACTAACTACTTTTCTCTTGCAGCTTTTAGTATTCTTTCTTTGTCTCTTAAATTTGGCATTTTAATTATGATGTGTCTTGGTGTAGGCCTCCTTGGTTTCCTCTGTAATGGGACTCTCTGTGCATTTTGAACT
Source organism: Saccopteryx leptura (assembly GCF_036850995.1). Classification (NCBI taxonomy): domain Eukaryota; kingdom Metazoa; phylum Chordata; class Mammalia; order Chiroptera; family Emballonuridae; genus Saccopteryx; species Saccopteryx leptura. Next base: position 90,452,537 of record NC_089506.1, on the reverse strand, counting down.
TGTGTTACTTTTTACTTCATCAATGTAGGGAAATGTTCAGCTATGGTTTCTTCAAACAGGTTCTTTATCCCTTGTTCGTTCTTTTCTCCTCCAAGAACTCCTATGATGTGAATGTTGTTTCTCTTCATGTTGTCCCAGAGGTCTCTTAGAGTTTCCTCAGTCTTTTAGAGCCTGTTTTTGTTTTGCTCCTCAGCTTCAGTGCTTTCATTTATCTTGTTCTCTAAATTGCTGATTTGATCCTCTGCTTCATCCAGCCTGCTGTTGATTCTTTCTAGTGCAGTATTCATTTCTGATTAGTTCTTTTTTATGATTTCAGTGTCCTTTTTCATGCTTGCTATCTATTTATGTACTCATTATGACCATCCATTGTTGCTCTAAGATCCTTGAGCATCCTAAAAATCATTATTTTATACTCTGCATCTGTTAGTTTGGTTATTTCCATTTCATTTAGTTCTTTTTCTGGGGATTTCTTTTGTTGATTCATTTGCATTGTATTTCTTTGTCCATTTTGTCTGTAGAATAGGTAGTGCTGTATGAAATTTGTTGTGGTGTCTCTATGAAGAAGATGGGCTCAGTGGTACTGATCTCCAGGCCACCTGATATCCTTGATATAGGAATGCTTCTTGAGGGTAGTATTTTTCTTTCTGTTGTGAATATTGAATACTGTTGGTCCTTTGGTGGGTGTGGTTATCCCTTCAAGCTGGCTGGCTCTAAGGGTCAGCCTTAATCATGTGTATTAGACACTTTGCAGTGTTTGGTGCCTTCTGGACTCCTTCTTTGTGCCTGCTCCTTGTGTAGTTAGCTGAGTCTAGAGTTGGTGCTGTCTGCCACCCAGTACTGGTTGTGTTGGTTCTAGGTCTTGTTGGTGTCAACCATTGTTTGTAACCTGCTGTGGGCTACCTGTCTGGAGCTACTGCTCTGTTTCTTTGTTTCTTGTGCCTGGGTAGTATGGGAGGGGCCAACCTTGAATAAGGATCAGCTTTCTCCTGCTCAGAGATGACAGCAGCTCTGTAAAAGCCACAAGATCCATAAGGTTTGCCTCCACTTTTCAGCTGATCCACCTCCTCTTGCAGCTTCCTGGTCTTCCCATATTGTCTTCTGTAGAAAGACTGTCGTGTGGGCTCATATTGACCTCACCCAACCAACCCCTCTGCAGGTTTAAAGCTTTTTGGGTTAGGGAAGCTTACGTTGGGAATACAACATTAATGGAACCCCCTACTTCATGAGTCTCTTTGTCAGGAGCTCAGTAAAGGGAAAGTGGCTCCTATTCCAGAGTCTAATCCATCAGACACTGCTGGATACTCAAATTTTATTTCTCCCCAACAAGGTGAGGAGCAGGTGCAGATTGAGTTGGGCTGAGAGTCTCCTATGCAGAAGTTCTTCCAGTTGATGAGACCCTAGTCTCAGGGAGAAAGACTGAGAGAGTCCTCTCCTGGGGCTGACTTTGTCCCCTCCCCCCAAAAAGTGGCTAAGCCCCTTAATCTGATTCAACAGTAGGCTCTCAGGAACCCACACTTTAAATGTCCATGCTCCAAGCCTCTCTCTCTTCCCCCTGTGGAACCTACCCCAGCAGTGCATGATATCCAGCACCTGGGCTGGCTGAATTTGAAGCTCAACACTCTCTAATGCACATGAGCTGCTTGTGTCTGTGCTGAGCACAGAGAGTGGAACTTGCCTCAGCTGGGCCAGGTGTGAGGAGTCTTTCCTTAGGATACCCCACTAGCAAGGATTGTTAGGTCCTGAACCGATGCTCTCTGCAGCTCTCTACTGGATTTGCCAGCCCTAGGCCTCCCTGGAGGGAACCTGGTGCAGACCAGTGCAGGACACTGCCCATGACTTGCCTTCAGCACCCTCCTTGGATCCACAAGCAATGAAGAGTATGTGGCTGCCTCTGTTGGGCCCAAGTGCTCATGGAAATACCAAGCTGCACTCCTAGGCTGGCTTTTACCCACACTGGACCTGGGGGAAGGTACACTTAAAAGGCTAAGGTTCCCTGAGTTCCACCTCCTGCAGCCTCTGTCTGCTGGCTGCTTGTTGGACTTGGCCACTGAAATAACCTCTGGTAGAGTCTAGAGCCTGCGGCAGTTCAGGTATTCAGAAGGGTGGTAAATGTAGTTCAACCCCAGGTGTCAGTCTGTCCAGACTTTTTTTACAGATCATTAGGGTGTGGCCACAGATGTCCGATTGGTATGACCTCTGAGTCCCAGAGGTGTGGTCTGCCTGCAGTCCGGACAGTTTCTACTGAGTCTTCCACGGGGCAGAAGCACCAGTCATAGACTGGGGAGCATGCAGGGGAGAGCTTCAGCCTCAACGCCAGAAAACTGATTTTATAGCCAGTTGCCTTTGCCATTGTGGCCATGCAGGTTCTCATTGGATTCAGGTAGACAATAAAGAAACATTGGAGCCAAAAAATGGTGGGCCATTCCGTTTATTAAAGTCTTGTACTGGCAGATGAGCGAACAGGCAGGGATGTCTGCTTCCCTCTCATTCAGAGCTCCCTCTCATTCAGAGCTCCCTCTTATTCAAAGCCCTGACGCATTCTCTGGTTCTGCAAACCAGAAAAGTCTCCGGTTCCTCCTGCAATCGAAGGCCCTCACCAGCCTCTGCAGAGCTCCCAAAGCCCCTCAGCTCCGGTTCCACGTCTGCACTCCTTTTCCTGCAAAACCCAGGCTGGGGAAAAATCACTTCTCCAGCAAATATTAGCAGTACAATGGCCCCTCCCAAGCAGGAAGGTAATCTGCAATTTGTAATCTGCTGCCCTGAGGGCAAGCACCACAGCCTTGCACAGACTACATACACATGGAGCTGCCCAGGCCAATGCAAACTATAAGTGAACAAACTTAACCCTTCGAGTTGTGTTTTTTTCATGCTCGCTGACCCCTGGGAGTTTTTTTTGTTTCTTGTTTTTTTCAAAAAATGAAATTCCAGTTACAGTTTTATTAATTTTTAATTTTAATTTTATTTATTTTCTTTATGTTTTACAGAGACAGTGAGTCAGAGAGAGGGAGAGACAGGGACAGACAGACAGGAACGGAGAGAGATGAGAAGCATCAATCATCAGTTTTTCGTTGCGACACCTTCGTTGTTCATTGATTGCTTTCTCATATGTGCCTTGACCGCGGGCCTTCAGCAGACCGAGTAACCCCTTGCTTGAGCCAGCAACCTTGGGTTCAAGCTGATGGGCTTTTGCTCAAACCAGATGAGCCCGCACTCAAGCTGGCGACCTCGGGGTCTTTAACCTGGGTCCTTCTGCATCCCAGTCTGATGCTCTATCTACTGCGCCACTGCCTGGTCAGGCTATTAATTTAAAATCATGTTTGTTTGATAGCCAATTTCTGTTTTTTATTTATTTATTTTTAGATTTTATTTATTAATTTTAAAGAGAGGAGACAGAGAGAGAGAGAGAGAGAGAGAGAGAGAGAGAGAGAGAGAGAGAAGGGAGGGAGGAGCAGAAAGCATCAACTCCCATATGTGCCTTGACCAGGGAAGCCCGGGGTTTTGAACCGGCGACCTCAGTGTTCCAAGTTGATGCTTTTACCCACTGAGCCACCGCAGGTCAGGTGATAGCCAGTTTATGGAAATAAGAAGAATATATATTTGCCTTTTTTAATGTTGCCTTACACATTTTTAAAATAAAAATTTTTGTTACAATTGTACTCTGGATGTTCAGGAAGCATGAGAACATACATGAACCTTTGTACTACTCAAGGGCTTAAAATACACTTGTTAAGACTTATTTGCCCAACACTGAGTCACTGGCATGCCCCCTGCTTCCTAGTTGACTTCTCAGAATGGCCAGGACTCCATGAGTGAGGCTGGACAGATGCCCGAGGGTGGGGCAGTTTCTCTTCCCCCAGGCTGATGCAGCTCAGAGGGGACTGCTCCACCCAAGAAAGATGGCCACTGTGATATTGGAGAATGACTCAGCACAGGGGTTCCAGTGGCCTTCCCCCATGGTGTCTCTACTGGGCCATCAGTTTCACCTCCTTCTCACACAACTCTAGTCCTATTAGCCTTCCCTTTGCAGGAGCCCTGGGTAAATGGTTGTGAACAAGATTTTCTGCACGGGCCCTTTAAGATAGAGCTTGTGTCTCCGAGAACTCCATCTCTTTCTCACAGACAGAAACCTTGCTCTTTTCACTGCCAAATGCTGTGTGGGTGCCTCTTCTAGGCTCTGGGGCTCTAGGCTGGGGCTCTGGGCCTGGGGCTGAGCACCCACACCTCTCAGGGCGACCCTCCTCACAACGAGAGTTTCTCCGGACCCTCCACCGCCATTCACTCCTGGGAGTGGCACAGCCCTTTCTGCATCTCCATCCTTCCTACCTGTCTCGGTGTGTCTTCTGTGATTTTTTGGGTATAGACTCCTTTTCATTTGGTCCAAAGTTGGTTTTTCAACATGATTGTTCTTAAATTAAATTTTATTCCAATTTGGTCCTGGAAGGTAGCAGTTGGAACATCTGCCTACTCTGTCACCATGTTCCTAACCACCAATCATCTTAAAACATGAGTGTATTGTATTTGGAAATAGGTTCTTTACAGCGGTATCAAGTTATAAAGAAGGCCTTAGGGTGGGTCGTAATCCAATATAACCCTAATTGGATCTCTTTGTGAAGAGGGAAATTGAGACAAAGAGAGAGACATATAGAGGGAAAAGGACCTGAAGACACCTAGTGAGAGGATGGCCATGTGACTGGAGTGCTGCATCTCCAAGTCAAGGAATGCCAAGGATTGCTAGCTAACAACAGAAGCCGGAAGAGGCAAGGAAGATCTCTCCAGAGCACCAGAGAGAGTGTGGCCAATGCAGATCAGGTCAATAAGAAAGGTAGAATAAGTTATGCCAAAGTTGGGTATTAAGTGATTATTAAAAGTGTTTTTGGTTAAATTCTACATATGGAACCGTTTCTTAATTAGATATTTTTTGGGGAGATAATTAGGAGAGAGGAAGGTTTGGATAGTTTGATTATTTTTCACATTCAGATAAGTTTTTGACTAAGAAGGATGAATTATAGTTTTGCTATCCAGTCTTTTTTACATTTACTTTGGCATATCTACAGCAGGGATATGTATTTCCTCTTATGTATTGTATCTGATCTATGGATAGTCGCTACTGAGAAAGGATTCTGCATTTAAAAGGATAAATTCAGAGTTTGGAAAAAGTAGTGTGCTTTTATCAATGTCTACAAGGGTATCAGAGGGGTTGGCTGTGACATGCATGCCATCTACATCTTAAAGCCTCTCTATCTTAACTCTTAGATGTAAAAAAGTGATGTATTCCTCAACTGGCTGTGGCTCAAGAAATTTCTTATGAGATATGTTTATGTTACTTAAACAGTTCTTAAATTATGCTCATATTAAAATTTGTCAAGGAGATTTTGGGTTCTGGCGTTTGTAAAGCAGACTTTCCTATTTGGGGTACAGACTCTGAAAGCACCATAGATAGTATTGCTAATAAATATACAGTGGAGTGGTGCAACAATAGAGACTGGAAAAACAAATCTACTGAGATGGTATCATTTTGTTAGCTTCCTTTTATATTTTGAATTTTTTTGAGAAGTGCTATATAAATTATATTTCCTTTCTTGGATTAAGAAGTATTAACTATGAAAATTTTTAATTAAGTAGTTTTCACTGTCTATATAATTATTTATGCCTTGCTTTATCTATTGGTTATCAACATAGATTTTTCTCTTCATTCCTTACAGGTTGATGAGAAGGCTCTGAAGCACATAACAGAAATGGGCTTTAGTAAGGAAGCATCGAGGCAAGCTCTTATGGATAATGGCAACAACTTAGAAGCAGCACTGAATGTACTTCTTAACAGCAATAAGCAGAAACCTGTTACGGGTCCACCTCTGAGAGGTATAACTCATTAAGCAATGTGCCACATAGTATTGTTTGCTTTTCAGAGGAGTATGTTGTTGGCCAAGGCTGGGTTTTGTTGCTGTGAGGACTATAGCTTTATTTACCATTGTGGTACTTCCTTCCAATTTTGGAGCTAAAGTGACTACTTCTATTAAATTATTTCTAGGACTATGCCACTTGTATAAATGACTAAAGAGTCTACAAACTTTTTAAATTAATAAGAACTTGACTATTATTTTATAATGTTATTCTTTAATTGCATAGTCAAATGTATTATGTGACTTTTAATTGCGTATTCAAAAGCATTATATGATTTTTCCAAATCTTAATCCTATATTCTATTAAAAAATAAGTGAGTAGATCCTGGCCAGGTGGCTCAGTGGATAGAGTGTTATCCTGGCACATCAAGGTTGCAGGTTCAATTTCTTGTCAGAGAACATATAAGAAGCAACCAATGAGTGCACAACTAAATGGAACTACTAAGTGGAACATCAAGGTGATGCTTCTCTCTCTCTTCCTAACCTACCCCTCTTCTAAATCAATGGGGGAAAAAAGGTAAAGAAAAATTGTATGAAAATAATTTTTCCTTAAAAGGTAATTCAGATTAACAGATTCAAATTTCCAGACAGATCAGAGGATTAAATGTACTAGTTAATACAATCATGTAAAATTTTTTTATTATAAATGATGTAGAATATACAGGAAAATATGAAAAGAAAAATATATACAAAATCGACTTAAGATGCCTGCTAATATTTTAGTGTATATTCTTCTTTTGTTTCTGCATGTCCAATATATATGTGTCTTACTTTAAGGTAAAGGAAAAGGCAGGGGACGAATAAGATCTGAAGATGAAGAAGATCTAGGAAATGCAAGGCCATCAGCACCAAGTACATTATTTGATTTCTTGGAGTCTAAAATGGGGACTTTGAGTATGGAAGGTAGGCTAACTTAACATGGATTCTTTTTTTAAGGAAAAACTTTATTTGTAATTGTACAGTAAAGGTTTAGTAATGCAGCTAACTATGACCCTCTGTGCTGCGTGTTTATAAATTTATGTGATTACAAATATTTTAATTGACAAAAGTACAGAAGAAAATTTTATTTGTTACAATTCAAAAATAGTAGATGGCAGCTTATTTTTTCCTTTCACTGTATCATGGGCAATAATACCAAACTTGTTTCCTCCAACTTTAGTAGATGATAGATTTAGCTATGAAAATGATTGTTAATTGGGAAAGTAATAATTATATAATCTTGTAAAATTTATTTTGATCGTGCAATTGGTCTTTTTTCACATATTATATATTGTATCAAAATTTTCACTCGAGTGAATAAGCTCCCACAATGGGATCTATTTCATAATATGATATATTTTAGTGATGAACATACATTAAATACTGAAAAAAGAAATAACTATTTAAATGTATATCTTTTCCTCTAAGCATGGACTATAAATATTTTCAAACTATGATTGAAACATAGTTTGAAAATAGTTTTCAAACTATGATTTCAAAAATTTAGGGAAATATACTTTTAAACTAAGTTTTCACTCTTAGATATATTTTGAATCAACTAAAGCTTAGAGATAAAAGGCTTTATAACATATTTGAAATGTCCAGGCTTCCTGAAAATAGAAGTGTATTTGTTACTAGATTACATAGGAAAGGCCATGTATTTGAGAATACATATGTTTGATGTAGACAAAATTTATAAGCAAACACACATAAGAACAATATTTTCTTGATTATAAAGCATGATGTATTGGTTTTCTATTGTTGTTTAACAAATTATCACAAAATTAGTGGCTTCAGATTATGCAAATCACATCATTTTTGTGGATCAGAAATCCAGTCCTCAGCTGGGGCATCTGCTCAGTCTCACATAAGAAATCAAAATTTTAATTGGGCTGTGGTCTTGTCTGAGGCTTGAGGTCCTTTTCCAAGATCACATAGGTTGTTAGCAAATCCAAGTCCTTGTGGATGCAGCACTGAAGTCCCATTTTTTTTGATTGATGTTGCCTGGAGAGTGCTTTCAGCTGCTGAAGGCCCTGGGGACCTTGCCGCATGACCTCCTCCACTGGCAGTTCACACCATGTTTGTTTGCTTCCGCAAGGCCAGCAGGAGAATTTCTCCAACTGATATTTTTGTCCCAGGCTTCCTTTCTACTATCCTAATCAGAGCTCCTTTAATTTTCTTTTATCCTGTCTCCCTACATTTGTTGTCAACTACTATGATATCTCCTAAATCATAAAGAGGTTGATACTGAGAAAAATGACCTGTGAGCCCTTTATGCTTCACTTCTCACAGGATGTATCTTAAACCAAAAGAGGCAATATCAGCATTCTGCTTGAAAAAAGATATCAAAGTTAATTAAGTTTCATGATAAGAATAATACACTCAAAACTGAACCTCATTGTTAATGAGATTTACTTCTAAGGGGACAGAAATTTATGAACACATCTGTTAATAGTGAATATTAGGCCTGACCTGTGGTGGCGCAGTGGATAAAGCGTCAACCTGGAAATGCTGAGGTTGCCGGTTCGAAACCCTGGGCTTGCCTGGTCAAGGCACATATGGGAGTTGATGCTTCCAGCTCCTCCCCCTTTCTCTCTCTCTGTCTCTCCCTCTCCTGTCTAAAATGAATAAAGAAAAAATTTAAAAAAATAGTGAATATTATTTTAGTAGAGTATGTTATTAATACGACAGTCAGCAAGAATATGAGAAAAATATGGGCATTGTAATAATATTCTAGATCCTTGATTTTCACAGAGAATATAGCCTGTGACCTTTCTAGCTCTCAAATTCAAGAAATTACGTAGATTAAATTTATTACAAATTTACATGTTCTTGTGATGATCCTAACCCCAGAAATTACCTCCTTCTCTTTCAATTTATATTAGAGTTTACTGTCCTACTGGATGGCCATTATTCTCGGAGAAGCAAACTTTTAGTCTTTCCTAATAGTACTATGTAGGAAGATCACCTGACCAACCTGGCAGATAGGCAGAGGCTTCCTAGAGGAGGTGGCCTTTAGACAAGTGTAAGGAAGAGTGTTGGGGGAAGGGCAATCCAAGAGGAGGGAAATCTGCCTTTCCAGCTTAGAGGCCTCAGAGCAGCAGTTCCCTCTGCCTGCAAGGGTCTCACAGGTGGAGATGGAGGCCAGAGACAGGAGTGGTAGGCTGGAGCCAGATCAAGAAAATTTTGTCCTAAGGAGTTTTTATTATATCCAGATCACTGTTTAAAGCCATGAAAGGTTTTTGGGTATGAGCGCAATGAGGTTTTTTTTTAGTGCTTTCAGAAAAAAATTCCTGTCTACAAGGCAGAAAATAGGATTGAGACTGAAGGGAGATTACAGTTGTATGTGTCCTATGGAATCATTCATTCTATAAATGTAGTAGAACAGAGGGTGCTAGCATTTTCTTCTGTTGTTTTAAAACTTTTATCATAGGTAATTGATCAGCACATGTACTTTTCTTAGAGATTTTCTCTTATTCTTAACCTTTTAAAAATTCTATCTTTAAATTGAAATCAAGCATAATCTTAATTGACCTTTCTATCAGTTTTTTAGAAAAATAATGAGGTTGGATTACATTGTTTTATGCAAGTGACCCTAATTAAAGTTCCATGTGATATGTAATGACTTGATGTTAACTTAGTACTATTCCATCGATCATTCTATGATGGGGTTGTGTTCCAAAAGGCTTTTATATGTAGGTTTTTTTAAATTGGGATTTATATTTAGATAATATAATCGCTAGCTAGAACATCAGGCCAATTTAAAAGTGAATTTTTATGCCATCATGTGCTTTATAAGTATATCACATCAGTAATACATAGCTACTACACTGCTCACAAAACTTAGGGGATGTTTTATCGCTTCATATTCATTTTGAAATATCCCCTAATTTTTGTGAGCAGTATATTAACAACAATGCCCACTGGGAATGTGTATTTTAAGTTTCAACTTGGGACAGAAGAAGTAGGTTTGATGCTTTGCATTATCATGGAAGAAGTCTGGGCTGGCCAGACATTGAGAAAGAGATTTCTTGAGTCAGTGAGTTTACTGTCTTCACATTCTATATCTAAATAAAACCAGGGTAACCTTAATGAGTTCTTGAATGAGGAACAAGGGCATTGTGAGAAAGGTGGACAGAGTAACACTCTTAAATTTATACCACTCTACTATCCTCTTGTAGCTTATTTTGTAAATCAAATGTATGCTTTCATTTTATTTATGTTTCTTTATAAATTTTGGTGTCAAAATTTTAGTTAGAAAGTAAAATCCCAGTTATAAAGGGTATATACACTTAGAAAAATATGAACAGCTTTCACATAGAGATATTTTTATGAAAAAGATAAGATTTAAGTTAAATAAATATAGGAACTAAGAATTTATCCAACATTGATAAATGTTGGACATGATCATAGGTAGTCAGACTTCCCCTTTCCAGGACCCTGCTGAATCTCCCGCTTTCCCTCTTTTGTTCCTTGGTTCATAGAATTCTGTAATCCCTCAAGAAGCATGAGTACCTGATTCTCAGGTTTCATTTGGTTGGTGATAATTGAGAAGAGCATCATCAGCCCCATTCCTTAGGTGGTCTCAGTTTCCAAGACAGTAGGTTTACCTGCACCACGGGAAGTGCTTGCTGGCTTCTGTTAGGAGATGAGGAATCTTTCACTACCCTGCCCCTTCCTTTACTAAACAGGTATCACATTTTAGGTTCTGTCACTGTATCACCTTCTTTCCTGGCACCAATTTCTAAATTAGTTTGCTGTAAGATGTAAGCCACAGAAATTCATATAAGCAAAAAAGGAATTTATTGGCTCATGTAGCTGGAAAGCCTTTCTCTGTCTGTGAATTCTGCTTTTTTGGGTGTTGACAGTCTGTCTTCATGTGGTAGCAAAGATTGCCCCAGGAGCTCTAGGCATAGCATTACCTCCATATAAGGAAGCATAATGACATATTAAGATATGCAGTTATCCTTATATTTTGCAAGCATATTTGTTCTGGGAAAAAGTAAGTACCTGTCATCTTAAAATTATTGATTCCCCATGCTGAGTCCCACTGGGGATGTTGGGTTTGGTGTGTTTGTAGTGACACCAAACATAGCATAGGACATCTTAATTGATTCCATCAGGATTATATATAAAGAGGAAAGCAAAATTTCCCTCACTACCTGTCCCTTCAAAACAGGGCTCTATTATCAAAAGAAGAGGAGAATTAGACAGGTTATTGGGGTAGATAAACCACTAACTTAACTCACAGTTCTTGTATTTGTATTTACTAGTTGTATATCTTTGGGCAGGTTATGTAATTTCTTAAATTTCTTCATTGGGAAATGTAGTAATGATGTCAGTTCTGAATCCTGTTCTGGTGGTGGTTCATGTATGGTATTATATAAAAAGCATTTTATAAAACCCACATTTGGAAAAACTTAGGCTTTCTTTCAGTAAGATTTATTCAGAGTTGAAACAGAAGGTTATTCACAGGTTCCCAATGTCTCACTTCCCTGTGTCTTGCCAAGGGATAATGTCCAGTCTAGTCTTCTGTAAAAAATCAAAGTCTAGGTATTCTGTTCCATGACTTAGCCTATATCAGAGCTCAGTCCAGTCCAGGTGTTACTCAAAGCCTGTACTTGGGAGACCTTGCGGCTGCCAGCCCACATAGCATGGCTGCTTGTTAAGGGGCAAGGGCTTCTAAAGCAGGAAGGCAAAAAGGGTGAAAAGGGCCAGATCTTTGTTAAGCCTGTGTTTATGTTTTGGGGCTGGGAAGGACTTGCTTTTTTATAAGCTAACCAATCAGCTTCTTTAAAATTTTGCAGGCTTGCACTGATTCCTCCCACTAACCAATTAGATCCTTCTTCTAGGCAAGACTGACAAGCATCTGTGGTCACCATTCTGACTTCCACTGTGTATCCTTCAAGTGCAAGCATAGAAACACCTCCCGACAGAATCTACTGGCAGTGCCTTGGGGAGATTCCTCCCAAAGCTGAGTCTGGAGGACTGAGGTACAATGGACACTGAGGACACAGTGGATTCCTGAAATATGCAGTTGGGCCTATGAATACTTTTAGTCTTCTAGCAAATTAAGCTAAATAGGATGTTGATTCTTCTAACTGAAGCAGGCTCTCTAGTTTTATTAAACTTTAATACTATGTTTGACGTCTTCCAACTACCTTTTTCTCCCTTAATAACTAGCTAACTGCCTATACTAACAGTAACACCTAAGTTAAAGGGTTGTTGAGAAGATCAAATTAGATAATGCATATAAATTGCTAAGCACAGTGCTTGACACAGGCCTTCAAATACTGGTGATCCTTACCGCCACCTCCACCCCTCCACCGTCACCATTATCATTGTCCTCATGATGAACAATAGCAGCAGCTGCAGCAACCTCCACTTATCATCTGCATCCCCACGTCAGGTCCTCAACCCTCCACTGATGCTGTGCTGAACTTTATCATTTCACCCTCCATATTGCAGTCAGTGATGTTTCAAAATGCAGATTTGATTCCATGACCCCCTTGCTCAAAATTATTCGTTAACACTTCTCATTGGCAAAATAAAATTCAGACTATACTATCTATACTATTTTTATGGGGTGCCATTATTCTATTTCCTGTGGATTTTGTGAAAAGTAGCATTTGATTAACAATACTGCATAATTCCAAATTCTGCATAAAATTCATATGTAAGGAATTTATTTAGCCTAGCAGATAAAAGAATAATGATTGCTGGGTGATTTACATGAAGTTGCAGGCTTTTGATAGTTGGTAGGTGTCATTTTGTTTTTGTTTTATTTTCTTTTAATCAAATGTCAAGTTAGTTTGAATAGTTTGGCTTATGGATTTACAGCTCTAATTTGGAAGACTGAAAAATAAGGACTGCAGGAAGGAAATGTAATATACTGGTAATAGCTTAATTGGAAAGGCAGGAAACTGATCGAGAAGAGAGAATATTTATGTGTTAGGCTAGCTTGTGAAAAGTTTTTTCCTGCAAGAATCATCCATGTATTGACTATTCTATATGTTTATACCTAATTGCATCAAACAGCATTACTCCTCATTTTCCTGTGCAGTTAGTTGATTGATTGAAATCAGTGATGGGGTGCCTTTTGGGGAGCCAAGGATTATCGTTGCTATGTGAGTAATCATAAACTGTCACCACAACAGAGAGCCTGTGTAGTTACCTACACACTACTTGTCGCTTTATATTCTTGCCCATCCCTATGGCCTTCCTGGTCCTTGACTTTTTTTTTTATAGGACGGATTCCTTTTTCATTCCACTTTTTTTAAAGTGCAAATTTCCCCCAAATCTCTAGCTAATGCTTTCAGCTTAACTGGAATTGTTTCCATTTCTGTTTTGTGGATTTGTTATTTTAACAGTGAATAATCTATGTCAATGCTACTTTGTGTCTGGTCACAAATAGATACAGAGAAAGAAGTACTGAAGTTGAGAGTAACTATTCAGAAAATCTTTCAGCAATTTGACAGTGCCTCAACTTTTGTTACTACATTTTATAAAATAACAGTCAACAGCTGATTGGAAATTGAAATCAGAACCAACACTACAACAAAACCTTGGTGTTTTGCTAGAGTTAGTTTGCAGTTTTCTGGTCTGTGTTGTTATGACATTGGGACCCCTAGATTTGCAAGCATTCTGACAGCATAGTACCTGACATTTTACTTTTGTCAGGGCAATGAGGCCAAGTAGTTTAAAGACGTTAGACAGAAATATCAAAGGGAAAATGGAAATATGCCACATGCTGCACATGTAATGTCCTAATTATGAATGTAAATTGAATAATTATTTGAATTTACTGATTACATATAGAAAATTTTATATAGATTTAGGAAAAACTTTAATGAAAAAATTTAAAGGTAACATATAGAAAGTCAGTTAAAATTAGCTTATAAATTTGAAATACACTTTTTAAATAATGTTTACATCAAAAAAGGCATTTTAAAGATAAAAAAAGTGAATGGAGTTAATTTTTTGATTAAGTACCATAGAAGAATATTTTTTCCTGTTGCATAGTTGTTACTTGATAAATTTGGAAAAATTAAAAGTACAGGTAACAAATAAAAGAAAACATACTATAATCTCATTACCATATTCCATTTTCATTCCCATTTATGAGGTCATATTTATATAATCTGCTTTTCATCCTAATAATATAACCATATTTCCATGTAATTATATATTTCTGTCAGCATAATTTTAATGGCTAAATAGTAATCAGTTATAATTTCTTTTATGTTAAATGGTTTGAAAATTGTTTCCAAATTTTGCTGTACTAACAGCCTTCAAAATTTTTTTTAGTTATTTACATATTAATGGTTTTTTAGATAAATATAGGGAAGTTAAATTACTTGACATACATATTTTAAGATTTGTTAACCATGCTATCAGTTATGAAATATAATTATTTTTCTTTGATTCCTAGGTATGTAGGAAATAGATATAGCTTTTCTCAATATACTAGAACACATGAGCCTCTTTTCATTTCTGCTATTCTTTTATTTTCCTCCTCCTCAATTAATGGTCTATTCATTAAACATTTATTGACCACAAAGTAAAATAATAGTTGGCATATATGAGTATCTATTTTTTGCATACTATTAATTCATATAATCATGTACAAATGAAAAATACATGTTGGTGTTTCCATTTGACAGATAAGTAAATAGAGTTGAAGAGATAAGGAATAAACAATTAGGATTTGGACCCTTGTCAAATCACAAAGAAAATGATTCCCAACTCAGAACTCTTTCTACTGTAATGCATTTCTAAACACTAATTAGTTTTTTGGTGGGGGAAGAGCAATCAAGAGCTTAATTTTAAGGTATGTTAAGTTTTAAAAGTCAAGCAGAGGTATCAAGCAGGTATTTGAAGATCAAGTAGAGGTGGAGGAGCCAGTCAAAGACACAGAGAACCCAGCTGACAGAAGTAGGAAGAGTATGAGAGCATGCTCAGAGATAAGGATGAAAAGTATTCATTAGGTTCACATAACATTAGCAGTGTGCTGGTGAATGTTTAACAACTGGTTCTGAGAGAAGAGGTGGTGTCAAGGGAGAGATGCCCTGATTTTTAGCTTTTGCTGATTTCTATGATGTAAATATTTTGTACTATGGCTGATTTCCAGTTATCAACAGTGTAACATCTAGCTTTCATATTTTCTGAAAGTTTAATAATCAGCTCTTGTACGATGTTCAAGCTGGCTCCAGCTCACCGTTGATTGGAGATTTGACAAAAATAGTTTCAGTGAAATGGTGAGGTTAGAAGTCAAGCTGAAGAATATTCAGTCAATAAATGTTATACAAACATTAAAATGATTATTTTGTCCCTGGCCAGTTGGTTTAGTGGGTAGAGCATCAGCTCTGTGTGCAGACATCCCAGGTTTATCCCTAGTCAGGGCCACATGAGAAGTGACCATCTCCTTCTCTCCCCCTCCTTCTCTCTCTTATTCCTTCTCCCTCTCCTCTTTGTCTCTCTTTCTTCCTCTCCCACAACCAGTGGCTCAGTTGGTTCCAGCGTCACCCCGGGCCCTGAGGTTGGTTCAGTTAGTCTGAATGTGTCAGCCTCAGGTGCTAAAAATAGCTCAGTTGACTGGAGCATCAGCCCCAAAAGGGGTTGCAGGGTGGATCCTGGTTGGAGTGCATGTGGGAGTCTGTCTCACTATCTCCCCTCCTCTCACTTAAAAAAAAATTTATTATTTTGAAGACAGTGGTAAGAAACAACATATTAATATAGCATGAAAAAGTTGTGCATTAGGCTTGGGGTGATGGGTGATTTCTTGCCTATTTATATTTTTGAAAGGTTGCATTTTATTTTTATAATATATAAAAAACATGATCATCATCATTTAATAACGACGTATAGTGTACCTTACAGGAATGAAACATAGTCTCTGGTTTTATGCTTTGTAATGTAAGTAAAAATTCCTACAGAATACATTTAAAGAGGAAATAATTTTTATAAAGGAAATAAAAACTATAAATTTTGAACCAATAGGCAAATTTTTATAGTCAATGAGCTTTGATTATTATAAGATAAATACAATATCTAAAGGTATTTTTTATAAAAAGCTTTGATTTGTGTGATTGAGAAAGTCAAGAGTTTTAAGGTAAAAAAACCCATTAAATATAAAGTGACTTCAATGTAGACAGGAATATTGAAAGTGTTATGCTTCTGTTATAATGTGAATTTATGCACTACTCAGTTAATACCACCATTTTGTAAAAGTATCTTTAATATTTTGATTGAATTTTGCTTTACTTATTGAATAATTACTCAGCAATAATATCAACTATTCTACTTGGATCAGTTTATACATTATTAGGTAACCTGTTATATACCATGTTATTATGACTTTTAAAAAATAGTACTTCAGCTTGGCCTGTGGTGGCACAGTGGATAAAGCACTGACCTGGAACGCTGAGGTCACTGGTTCCAAACCCTGGGCTTGTCCGGTCAGACACATATGGGAGTTGATGCTTCCTGCTCCTTCTCCCCTTCTCTCTTTCTCTCTCTCTCTCTCCTCTCTCTCTCTCTCTCTCTCTCTCCTCTTTTTCTCTCTCTGTTCTCCTTCTCTCTCTTCTCTTTCTCTCTCTCTTCTCTTTCTTTCTCCTCTCTAAAATGAATAATAAAATCTTAAAAAAAAATACTTTAGGCCTGGCCAATTAGCTTAGTTAGAGCATCATCCCGAAACACCGAGGTTGAGGGTTTGATCTCTGGTCTGGGCACATACAGGAAACAACCAACCAATGCACAATAAAGTTGACCAACAAATGAGTGCTTCCCTCTCTCTAACTCTCCTTCTTCTCACTTCCTCCCTCCTTCCTCTGTCTCTCTAAAATCAATCAATAAATCATTTTTTGGCCTGACCTGTGGTGGCGCAGTGGATAAAGCGTCAACCTGGAAACGCTGAGGTTGCTGGTTCAAAACCCTGGGCTTGCCTGGTCAAGGCACATATGGGAGTTGATGCTTTCTGCTCTTCCCCCCTTCTCTCTCTCTCTCTCTCTCTCTCTCTCTCCCCCCCCCTATAATGAATAAATAAAATCTTTAAAAAAATCATTTTTTAAAAATAGTACTTCAGTCTAGAAATGGATATTCCTTTGGCTTTTCTTTTTTAAAATTCTCTTTATTTTCATTTTTCTGCCCCTTAAAATAAATTGACTTTAAATTTCACTAGTATGTTTTGGCTGCAAATTGTAAGAGTTCTCACTTTTGTTGCAAAGCTGTAGCTTTGTGTGAAATGCTCCAAACGTATTGCAAAGGTGATGTTGTGTTTAAAATGATGATACTTATGACCCTGGAAAATATTAATTAGTGTGGAAGAAAAGATCACACAAGTTAAGGTTAGCATTTTGCACTTGACTGAGTCTTTCTATGTGACAGTTTTCTCTAGTCTGGCATATCCTTTCAGTTTTTACAAGTTTAATAATAAAATACAGTTCTGTATATTTAGTTGATTTTTCCAGTATATTTTCTTCAATAAACCATATTTGAGTTAAAGCAAAAATAACGTGAAGTTCTTATTTCTAAATGGTTTTTGACCCACAAATTTAGTGCCTTATACAGCCCAGTTTATCAACAAGGAAGCTTTACTTGCCCTACCCTAGGCCACCAATGTACACTTGAACTTCAGGCATTAGTGGCAGTGAATAGTGTGGGAATGATGGTAAGGCTGCATTGTTACATTTGATTAGACAATTCTTACGTTATTCAATGTCCAGGCTATGCTAGGAAGATGAAAATAATCAAATTTGACAGCAGTTTTATAAGAAACACAGAAGCAGTGCTTATATATGAGATTTTATTGGAAGGAAGGGAAGGAGCATTTCTTTGTTGTTTAGGATTCTAGCGCATTAAGAGTCAGATGACACAGGTAAAACATAGCAACTAAAAGGAACATGATAGGCTTTGCAAAGCAATGTCACCATACCCCATATCTTCATCTCCTGTTTTAATTTTTCTTAATTGCAGGAAAAGCATTATACCCATAGAAAGGTGACACAATTAATATTTTTCCTCTCGAAGTTATTAAAAACATAGAATAAGGATTATAAGGGGTTTTGCTACCAAGATGATATGAGTAGACAGACAGTATTACAAATAAGCTTTATTTTTTAATTGATTTTTCTTTACAAAAGTAATACATATTCACTCTGGAAAATAGTGATGGTCATCTAGTCTGTCCATAGTATTATTTTGGCACTTACCATGTGTCAGTTACGGTGTTAGAAAGGATATATTGGTAAACAGAATACAATTCAGAAAACTTAAAGTTCAGGAAGGGAAGGAAATTCCGGCAGTTCCGTTGGTGCCACTGTGCATATTAACGCAGCACAGAAGGACAGTGCCTGGCTCGGTCTGAGGGGACAGGGAGGAGCAGCATCCTAGAAGTGCACCCTATGCTGAGGCCTGGAGAAGCTGGAAGGAAGGCACCTGGGACGTGTGCAGGCATGGGCAAGATGGATACGAACACCATCATAATGCACTGAAAATGCTCGGTACAGGACTTCCCTCTCTCCCTAGGAGCAAAGCTGTTTTAAACTGACTGTAGTAACTGATAGAAACAAAATGAAACTGGCTGGGAAAGCCATCTGGAAAGGATGCTACAGAATTTTTTTAAAAGGCTTTAGAAGTAGAAGAAAAGTAAAATTAGTCAATGGCATTTTGTTGGTATGGAATTTGTGATATAATCATATTCCAGCAATTTGTTCATAAAGAAGAAAACTGAGGAAAACCAGCTAAGTTAACTAGATGTATTCTCATTTAATGGCTCAATTTGTACAATTTGTAAATTTTTTTACCCCTGGAAAAATTATTTCCATGCTAATCCTAACCTGGGATAACCATAAAAAAATACTGAAAATAACTCACAGTTACTAATGATTTAATATGAAAAGCATAACAATAGCTTTATTCAGGAGGTATAGCAGGAAAGGAAATAGTAGGGACTGCAGCCTGGCTGCTTAGTCCCAGCTAGTTGTGTGCCCTTGGTCAAGCTTCTTCAGCCTCCTCATCTGTAAAATGGGAGTTATCGTTGTACCCTGAGATAAGCTCGTTTGATCTTTTAACTATATGAGGAATTTTATATACTCACTGAAGTAAAAAAAAAGAAAATTGGTTTTGTTAAGGACAAAACTTGGAGTTTTCATGCCTTTTGAACATGACTGGAGAGGGACATATTTGCAGTTGTAGTTTTGGTGTGTGTTGCAGTTTGTTGAAGTTCTCATGATTTGTACATTTATAGCAGCAATGATCTTATACTTTATGTACAGTGTGTCCATAAAGTCATGGTGCACTTTTGACCGGTCACAGGAAAGCAACAAAAGACGATAGAAATGTGAAATCTGCACCAAATAAAAGGAAAACCCTCCCAGTTTCATACCTATTCAGTGCAGTTCGATGTGGGCTCACGCACAGATTTTTTAGGGCTCCTTAGGTAGCTGTCCCGTATAGCCTCTACAGACTCATCACTGACTGATGGCCTACCAGAACGGGCTTTCTCCACCAAACTGCTGGTTTCCTTCAACTGCTTATCCCACCGAGTAATGTGATTCCTATGTGGTGGTGCTTCATTACAAATGCACCAATATTCACATTGCACTTTGGTCATGGATTCAAATTTAGCGAGCCACAGAACACACTGAACTTTCCTCTGTACTGTCCACATCTCGACTGGCATGGCCGTGGGTTGCTCTGCTGTATACACGGTGTTATGTAATCATCTGTGCATGTGCACATGCTGCCACATCATCCTACAGAAACTGGGAGAGTTTTTCTTTTATTTGGTGCAGATTTCACATTTCTATCATCTCGTTGCTTTCTTGTGACCGGTCAAAAGTGCACCATGACTTTATGGACATACTGTATAAGATCAATTTTTTTTCATTGATTTCTCTATGTTTTATGAAAGGGATTTTGGGCACTAAAAGATTAATTCTATAAACACTGAATATCATAAATACTTTGTGATCTTAGCCTTAAGTATAATATTTGTCATAGTTATGAAAGAATTTAACAAGCACAGGAAAACAACTTTATATTTTTGAGTAACTAACTTTATATCTGTTATAACTAATGTTAATTGTGTTCATTTTTTTCTGGGATTTGGTGTTTTTATTTATTTATAATGGACATCAATGTTGGGATAGTGTATGTACAACCTTTTTCTCTTTGAAATAAATAATGACTGGTGATTATATATTTTTAGAATTATCACTGTAAAGTGTTTTGGGGAGACTAGATTACCTCCATGAAGAAAATGTCTAGTCCAGGACTTCTGTATCTGCTGTGCCTTCCTGGACTGTTCTTCTGTTCTTCTCATTCTTTAGTACCCAAATGAAGCTCTGCTCTTCAGAAAATTTTTACTCCTAAATTAGTTTACCCCCTACTACTCTCAGTTTTATCATAATGGTCTGTATATTTCCTTTGTAGGCTTTACTACAGTTCTAAACTGTTATTTGTTTACTTATTTGTTATCTGCCTCTTTCCGTTGTACCTAAGATACCACAGGATAGAGAGGTTATGGTTCTTACCTACTGCTTCACTGGAGTGACTGCAGCAGGGTGATTGTCTGCAGGGGTGTTCAAGAACTGTAGTAGGATAACTGAAGGAAGAAAAGAGGTAAGGTTGCACAGCTTTCAGTGGTAGTGCTGGGATTTAATATGGATCCATGAGGAAAGCAATTTCACGAATATTTTCAAGTTGAATCTTCACTGTAATCCTGTGAAAAGTATTATTAGTCATACATTACAGATGAAGAAATTGGGGCTATTTGTGACTTTGTCAGAGTTGCATCACTGGGAAGTGGAAGAATGAATTTATTTGGTCATGAGCTCAGGGTTTATATGTTGTGCAATCTTCTGTAATCATTTGAACTCAGTCTAAATCTGTCCCAATGTACTTTGATGCACACATTTCTTACAGAAAGCAAAATGGAAGACTAGATTTTCTATTTCAGGTTTGCGCCCTTAGCTGAGCTCATGTGACAGTGTTAAACAGGTAATTTTGAACATAGAGGCTTGTTCCATTCCTGTCGTTTTTAGTATCTTTCACCAAATATTTACTGAGTGCCTTCTGTTTGCCTGGTAGGCACTGGAGAGTATAATGCAGATTAAAACTTAGTAGACCAACACTACCTTTAGTGTTTAAAATAATCTCCTTAAAAAATATGCAGTATTACAAAACAACTCATAATAAGTGCTGGCGAGGATGTGGAGAAAAGGGAACCCTCCTGCACTGCTGGTGGGAATGCAGACTGGTGTAGCCACTGTGGAAAACAGTATGGAGATTCCTCAAAAAATTGAAAATGGAACTGCCCTTTGACCCAGCCATTCCACTTTTAGGAATATATCCCCAGAACAACACATCAATGATTCAAAAGAAGAAATGCACCCCCATGTTTATGGCAGCATTGTTTACAATAGCCAAGATCTGGAAACAGCCCAAGTGTCCGTCAGTGGACAAGTGGATTAAAAAGCAGTGGTACATGTACACAATGGAATTCTATGGGGCCATGAAGAAGGAAATCTTACCTTTTGCGACAACATGGGTGGACCTGGAAACTATTATGTTAAGTGAAATAAGACAGGCAGAGAAAGAAAAATACCATATGACCGCACTCATTTGAGGAATCCAATGAACAATATGAACTGAGGAACAGAATACAGAGGCGGGATCAATGGGTCCAGAGGGAAAGTGGACAGAGGGAAAGGGGATGATCGGAAAGGATCAGAGAAGGGAAAGAGATTGGTGAAATCATACACACATAACACAATGTTATAGAGAGCAGAAAAGCTAATCCTGGAGGGAAAGGGAGAGGGCGTTGTGGGGAGGGGGTAAAGGGGGATGTTGTGGGGAACACGGGGGAAGGGAGATGCATTCGGGGGGACACTAGAATCTATGTAAACACAATAAATTAAAATTTTTTAAAAAATCAATATTAAAATGAATGAGATACCTCTATGCATTGACTTGGAAAGATGTCCATGATATACTATTAATTTAAAAAGTATCTTGCAGCCTCTGGGATGTGCATGAGTTCATTTTTTATAAATAAATAAATACAATGTGCAGAGATGCCTTAACGAATTATATTAAAAGAAAGAATAGCCTCTCATAATGTTAATAGTGCCTATCCTTAGAGGTGGGATTGGACAGGCAGAAGGTAGAACTTTCACTATGTAGATTTTTCTAATTAAGATTGTAAGTAATATTTACTTTTTAAAATATTTGTTACTGTTTTTTAATACAGAAAAAATTAAAGGTTATATTTAAGAAATTTTGTCTGGAGAATATTTATATTTTAAATGAAAAACTATTAGACTATGATTTTGATTTTCTAATGTTCAAAATTGCTCTATAATATGACTGATAATTTGGCAACAAACAAGTTTTTACTAAAGCATTCTTTCCTGTTTTGAACAAGAAAAAACAAAAATAAAGAAAAAACACTAAAGCAAAGTTAGGACCCCAACTAAAGATGAGGGGTGGTGATAGTGAAAATGTGTAAATAGGGAGACACCTTATCATCTAAGTATTAGTTTTTTCTTGATTATGTTTATTTGCATTTATAATGCTACTAATCATTAACAACGAAAGCTAATATTTATTGAATGCTTATCAAAGCCAGCTGCTGTTCTAAGTACTCTACACATATTAACTTACTTAGTCCTCTGAGGTAGGTACTATTATTATTCCTATCTTAAAGATGAGGCTCAGAAAAGTTAAATAAACTGTGCAGTTTCTCTCCAGAGGCGGTTCCTTGCACATTATACTATCTCTCAGTGCCAGTTTGTAAGCTTCTGAATAGCAGTCCAACTGATAATAGGGGTTTTAGTTTTTTCTGCTTTAATTATCAATTTTAGGTCAGTATTCTGGCAATCCTAGTATGCAATTTTATTTTTTCAGCACATCAGAGATTCTTAAAGAGTTTTTGTGATTTCTTCATCTCCCTAGAAATGAACAGATTTAGATAATAATATTGTAGCTAACATGCTATTGGTTGCATTCTGTTTTGTTTCTCTGGGCAGGCAGCTTGGCTTGGTGGGAAAATTGTGGGCATTAGCTTCAGTTAGATTTGAATTTAAATTCTGGCTTCAGCATTTTCTAAATGCTAGCTTTGCTTTGTTTTTTCACTTGTAAAATAAGGATAAATAATATGGCACTTCAGGGTGGTTATGAGAATTACATGAAATAGTATGGGCAAAAGACCTTTAAAGTGAATCAGGAGTATAGTGAAGGTAGTTCTCTCAAAATAAAATGAAGAAACAAAATGTACCCTTTTCTACTATAAAATGCAGGTATAACTGTGACTGGAGAGTGAATGTTCTGCAAAGAAGTATTAATATAAAGACCCACATAATTTATGGCAATTAATAAATTCATTCTTGATTCTTATGCATTACAAATCATGGAGATGTAAAATATTGTAATCAGTTCTCTTGTAAACATTTTGAAATTCATGATCTGGTGTAGCAGGAACATTTTATCATAAGTCAAATGGTGGGGGAAATATATTCGGTGGAACACTTGAATCTATGTAAACACAAATTAAAATCATAAATAAAAAAATAAAGAATACTGAGAGATAAGTCAAGCTGAACTCATACAGTATTCTCTTATTAGTTTTTATCATATGAGCTTTCATCACTTTGATCTTTTAAATGTTTTCACAGTTTTGTTATTTTGTGATGAATTTTTCTCTCATTTTTACCAATCTTTTTTTTTTCTCCTATTTACTATTAAATGTTCCCAATTTGTGTTTATCCTTTTTTTTTTTTTTCATTTTCCCCTTCAGGTCATTAAAGAAAAAGTTGGTGCATTTTATTCTGGTGTTAATACAAAAAATATCTTGGTTTACATTTTGTTACAGTGACTGTATACCTGGCCTATGGTGCTCATTGGTACTGTGGATGATTTGGAATCATCACACCTCCTCAGGCAGGGTGGCAGAGAGAAATGACATTTGACAGGAGAACTGAGGAACTTCCTATTTGGTGTGGGGTCCATTTCTCAATTTATCTAAAATTACTTTTTCCATAGTTTAGTGGTTGAGTATATTCTGTTATTTTTAATAGATTAGCTCAGGTTCAAAATATTTACTTTATATCTGACTTCATTACTTAATTATCTAAGACAATGAAACATTTAAGGACTGTCTTTCATGGCTTATTGTTATTTTATATTGAAATGAAATAGGTATATATGAAAACTATGTCCTTTTAAAAGCACAATTTCATCTTCTTTGTCATTGAGTTTTTTTTATTGTTGTTTAAAAATAATTTTACTAGTAGATTCTTCTCTCACTATATTATCGCAGCAATTATTAGATATGAAGTATGCTCATTATTAGGAAAATCATTTATGCTGTAATCTAATACAGTATTTTTCAACCACTGGTCTGTGGACTGGTCCACCAGAAATTTCATGCCTGTCAGTGAAAGAGTGAACCACTCTCACGTTGTATGAAGATTATAGACCCAGTGATCTTAATTGAATTCACTTATGCTCAGGGTGATTTCTGCCTTAATGGTCCCTGAAATACTATTCCTATTTTCACCAGTCCCCAAGTGTAAAAAGGTTGAAAACCACTGATCTAATATATATTATCAATTAAATAGATTAGGAAATATTTACTTTTTATTTTCTTTTAGAAAAACTGAAATCAAATTCTCCCACACCTGCCTGACCAGGCAGTGGCACAGTGTATAGAGCATCGGACTGGGACACAGAGGATCCAGGTTCAAACCACGAGGTCACCAGCTTGAGCCCAAGGTCACTGGCTTGAGCAAAGGGTCACTCGGTCTGCTGTAGCCCCCCAGTCAAGGCACATATGAGAAAGCAATCAATGAACAACTAAGATGCCGCAACAAAGAATTGATGCCTCTCATCTTTCTCCCTTCCTGTCTGTCTGTCCCTATCTGTCCCTCACTCTTTTTATTTTTTTTCTGAAGTTGGAAACGGGGAGGCAGTCAGACAGACTCCCGCATGCGCCCTACCGGGATCCACCCAGCATGCCCACCAGGGGGCAATGCTCTGCCCATCTGGGGCGTCACTCTGTTGCAACCAGAGCCATTCTAGTGCCTGAGGCAGAGGCCACAGAGCCATCCTCAGTGCCTGGGCCAACTTTGCTCCAATGGAGCCTTGGCTGCAGGAGGGGAAGAGAGAGACAGAGAGGAAGGAGAGGGGGAGGGGTGGAGAAGCAGATGGGTGCTTCTCCTGTGTGCCCTGGCCAGGAATCGAACCCGGGACTCCCACACGCCAGGCCGATGTTCTACCACTGAGCCAACCGGCCAGGGCCTACCTCACTCTGTCTCTCTCTGTCTCGGTCACAGAAAAAAAAAATTCTCCCACACCTACCAAGCCTAGTTGAAACCTTCATTCTGTATACATGGTTATTCAGAACCCCTCTATAGTCCAGATACTTCATTATTTTTGTGATGACATAATATGTATATTTGTACTTTGATTAACATCGATATCAGTGATCATCACGGGAATAATAAACAAATACTTCTCAAATATGTGTTCAAGCCTAATAACAGCAAATAAAAAATCTTCATATCTGATTTATTTTGTAAGCTGAAAATTTCTTCAATTAAGCATACAAGGGGCTTTACCTCTCTTTATTATATATATAAAACCCCATAACATCTATATGTCAAGACTATTGTGGTGCCTATTTGGTGATAAAGTACAAGTGGGGGTATTCAATACATTCCAGACAGAAGGAGGCAAATACTGTTTTTATTCTCTAATAGTGACTGGAATAAATTTCAATATATGGTTTTTGCCAAAAATGCTTATTTATGCACTCCTTATATTCACTATTATTCTTGCTTCCCTGAATCTTTATTCCTGGATAATAGATAATACCTGCAGAAACTAAAGGTGACCATTTTTCTTCTCTCTAAAAGAAAACTTAATGTTGTAACTTAATTGTTAAAAATAACATATTTGTGTTATATTTATAAAGCACATCTTGGGAAAAAGTAATATTTTTTTATGT
This sequence comes from Saccopteryx leptura, assembly GCF_036850995.1. Classification (NCBI taxonomy): domain Eukaryota; kingdom Metazoa; phylum Chordata; class Mammalia; order Chiroptera; family Emballonuridae; genus Saccopteryx; species Saccopteryx leptura. The sequence continues at coordinate 90,426,650 of NC_089506.1, read as the reverse complement.
GTCTATATATAGTCTTGGCTGGTATTTGATATCTTCTTTATTTGAAAAGTCCTAATTCTTTGTCACATTAATGGGTGGTTTGACCGAATATAGAATTGTGCTTAGAAAATATATAGTTTTCTTGTCCCAGCCAGATAGCTCAGTTGGTTAGAGCAGTGGTCCCCAACCTTTTTTGGGCCACGGACTGGTTTAATGTCAGAAAATATAAGGTCTACCGGAAAGTTCTGTCTGTTTCTATCACAAGTTTCGACACGTAAGCACATGTTTATTTGGCGCATGTGTGCCTCTCTATTTTTATCACTTAATGTATACATACTGACATAGCAAATTAACTAAAACAAAGTTGATTCACATTAGTCTTATGTGTGAAGCGATAGTGTACCCATGGCTACCGATAAAGTTCATTTACACCACTGTAATTTTACGAATTTCAACAAGGAAGAAATGCTACAGAAGCATGTCTGTCACATCCACCATATTCCCCGGACTTAGCATCCTCCAACAATCACTTGTTTTTGTCCTTACAAAATTTTTTGAAGGGCAAAAAATTCAAAAATGAAGAAGATATTAAAGAAGCACTGGTTCAGTTTTTCGCATCAAAAGATAAAACATTTTTCAAAAATGGGATATACAAATTGCCCTCACACTGGCAAGAAATCATTAATAATATTGGCAATTATATGGTCTACCGGAAAGTTCTGTCCATTTCTATCACAACAAGTTTCGACATGTAAGCACGATTATTTGGCGTATGTATGCCTCTCTATTTTTATCACTTAATGTATACATACTGATGTAGCAAATGAACTAAAACAAAGTTGATTCACGTTAGTCTTATGTGTGAAGCGATAGCGTACCCATGGCTACTGATAAAGTTCATTTATGCCACTGTATTTTTACGAATTTCAACAAGGAGGAAATGCTACAAGAAGCATGTAGAAATTTATTGACAGTGTTTGGTGAAGGTACAGTTTCTGATAGGACATGCAGAAGATGGTTCGAAAAATTTGAAACATGTGATTTTGACCTTTCTGATAAGCCACGTTCTGGGTGACCATCTTTGATTGATGATGATATTGTTAAGACCATGTTGGAGCAAGATCCTTTTCCGACAACATCGGAGTTCGCAGAAAGGCTTAATTCAGCTCAGCAAACCATTTCAGACCATATTCAGAAGATAGGATTGGTGTGGAAATATATTATTTAATAAAGTTTATTGACAGTAAGAAAAATTTGTATTTTGTTTTATTCCAAAAACGACAGAACTTTCCGGTAGACCTTATATATTATTTTTTTTTTTTATTTTTTTTTTTTGAGCTGAAATTTGAATTCAGGCAATCTGGATCAGAATCCATGCTCTTTTTTTTTTTTTCTTTTTTTTTTTTTTTTTTTTTAATTTTTATTAATGGTAATGGGATGACATTAATAAATCAGGGTACATATATTCAAAGAAAACATGTCTAGGTTATTTTGTCATTAAATTATGTTGCATACCCCTCGCCCAAAGTCAGATTGTCCTTCGCCACCCTCTATCTAGTTCTCTGTGCCCCTCCCCCTCCCCCTAACTCTCCCCCTGTCCTCCCTCCCCCCACCCCTGGTAACCACCACACTCTTGTCCATGTCTCTTAGTCTCATTTTTATGTTCCACCAATGTATGGAATCATGTAGTTCTTGTTTTTTTCTGATTTACTTATTTCACTCCTTATAATGTTATCAAGATCCCACCATTTTGCTGTAAATGATCTGATGTCATCGTTTCTTATGGCTGAGTAGTATTCCATAGTGTATATGTGCCACATCTTCTTTATCCAGTCTTCTATTGAAGGGCTTTTTGGTTGTTTCCATGTCTTGGCCACTGTGAACAGTGCTGCAATGAACATGGGGCTACATGTGTCTTCACGTATCAATGTTTCTGAGGTTTTGGGGTATATACCCAGTAGAGGGATTGCTGGGTCATAAGGTAGTTCTATTTGCAGTTTTTTGAGGAACCACCATACTTTCCTCCATAATGGTTGTACTACTTTACAGTCCCACCAACAGTGAATGAGGGTTCCTTTTTCTCCACAGCCTCTCCAACATTTGCTATTACCCGTCTTGTTGATCATAGCTAATCTAACAGGGGTGAGGTGGTATCTCATTGTAGTTTTGATTTGCATTTCCCTAATAACTAATGAAGCTGAGCATTTTTTCATATATCTGTTGGCCATTTGTATCTCTTCCTGGGAGAAGTGTCTATTCATGTCCTCTTCCCATTTTTTTATTGGATTGTTTCTTTGTTTGTTGTTGAGTTTTATGAGTTCTTTGTAAATTTTGGAAATTAGGCCCTTATCTGAGCTGTTGTTTGAAAATATCATTTCCCATTTAGTTGGCTGTCTGTTTATTTTTATATCAGTTTCTCTTGCTGAGCAAAATCTTTTTATTCTGATGTAGTCCCATTCATTTATCTTTGCCTTCACTTCTCTTGCCATTGGAGTCAAGTTCATAAAATGTTCTTTAAAACCCAGGTCCATGAGTTTAGTACCTATGTCTTCTTCTATGTACTTTATTGTTTCAGGTCTTATATTTAGGTCTTTGATCCATTTTGAATTAATTTTAGTACACGGGGACAGGCTGTAGTCGAGTTTCATTCTTTTGCATGTGGCTTTCCAGTTTTCCCAACACCATTTGTTGAAGAGGCTTTCTTTTCTCCATTGTGTGTTGTTGGCCCCTTTATCAAAGATTATTTGACCATATATATGTGGTTTTATTTCTGGGCTTTCTATTCTGTTCCATTGGTCTGAGTGTCTATTTTTCTGCCAATACCATGCTGTTTTGATTATTGTGGCCCTATAATATAGTTTAAAGTCAGGTATTGTAATGCCCCCAGCTTCATTCTTTTTCCTTAGGATTGTTTTGGCTATTCGGGGTTTTTTATAGTTCCATATAAATCTGATGATTTTTTGTTCCATTTCTTTAAAAAATCTCATAGGAATTTTGATGGGAATTGCATTAAATTTGTATATTGCTTTGGGTAATATGGCCATTTTGATTATATTTATTCTTCCTATCCAAGAACAAGGAATATTTTTCCATCTCATTGTATCTTTTTCGATTTCCCTTAACAATGCTTTGTAATTTTCATTATATAGGTCCTTTACATTCTTTGTTATGTTTATTCCTAGGTATTTTATTTTTTTTGTTGCAATCGTGAAGGGGATTATTTTTTTGAGTTCGTTTTCTAATATTTCATTGTTGGCATAGAGAAAGGCTATGGACTTCTGTATGTTAATTTTGTATCCTGCAACCTTACTGTATTGGTTTATTGTTTTAATAATCTTTTTGTGGAGTCCTTCGGGTTTTCGATGTATAGGATCATATCATCAACAAAAAGTGATACCTTTACTTCTTCTTTTCCAATATGGATGCCTTTTATTTCTTTGTCTTGTCTAATTGCTCTGGCCAGAACTTCTAGCACCACGTTAAATAAGAGTGGAGAGAGTGGACAACCCTGTCTTGTTCCTGATTTAAGGGGGAAAGCCTTCAGTTTAGTGCCATTTAATATGATGTTAGCTGATGGTTTATCATATATGGCCTTTATCATGTTGAGATATTTTCCTTCTATACCCATTTTGTTGAGAGTCTTAAACATAAAATTGTGTTGTATTTTATCAAAAGCCTTTTCTGCATCTATTGATAAGATCATGTGGTTTTTGTTCTTTGTTTTGTTGATATGGTGTATTACGTTAACCGTTTTGCGTATGTTGAACCATCCTTGAGATTCTGGGATGAATCCCACTTGATCATGATGTATTATTTTTTTAATATGTTGTTGTATTCGGTTTGCCAGTATTTTGTTTAGAATTTTAGCATCTGTATTCATTAGAGATATTGGTCTGTAGTTTTCTTTCTTTGTGCCATCCTTGCCAGGTTTTGGTATGAGGGTTATGTTGGCCTCATAAAATGTGTTTGGAAGTATTGCTTCTTCTTCAATTTTTTGGAAGACTTTGAGTAGAATAGGAACCAAGTCTTCTTTGAATGTTTGATAGAATTCACTAGTATAACCGTCTGGGCCTGGACTTTTATTTTTGGGGAGGTTTTTAATAATTTTTTCTATTTCCTCCCTGCTGATTGGTCTGTTTAGGCTTTCTGCTTCTTCATGACTCAGTCTAGGAAGGTTGTATTGTTCTAGGAATTTATCCATTTCTTCTAGATTGTTGTATTTGGTGGCATATAATTTTTCATAGTATTCTACAATAATTCTTTGTATATCTATGATGTCTGTGGTGATCTCTCCTCTTTCATTTTGGATTTTATTTATTTGAGTCCTGTGCCTTTTTTCCTTGGTGAGTCTTGCCAAGGGTTTGTCAATTTTGTTGACCTTTTCAAAGAACCAGCTCCTTGTTTTATTGATTTTTTCTATAGTTTTTCTGTTCTCTATTTCATTTATTTCTGCTCTGATTTTTATTATCTCCTTTCTTCGGCTGGTTTTGGGTTGTCTTTGTTCTTCTTTTTCTAGTTCCTTAAGGTGTGAAGTTAAGTGGTTTACTTCGGCTCTCTCTTGTTTGTTCATATAGGCCTGAAGTGATATGAACTTTCCTCTTATTACTGCTTTTGCTGCATCCCAGAGATTCTGAAATGTCGTATTTTCATTTTCATTTGTCTGTATGTATCTTTTGATCTCTGCGCTTATTTCTTCTTTGACCCATTCATTTTTTAGAAGTATGTTGTTTAGTTTCCACATTTTTGTGGGTTTTTCCCCCTCTTTTTTGCAGTTGAATTCTAGTTTCAAGGCTTTATGATCAGAAAATATGCTTGGTACAATTTCAATTTTTCTAAATTTGCTGATATTGTCTTTGTGGCCCAACATATGGTCAATTCTTGAGAATGTTCCATGTACACTAGAGAAAAATGTATACTCTGTCGCTTTGGGATGAAGTGTCCTGTAGATGTCTATCATATCCAGGTGTTCTAGTATTTCGTTCAAGGCCACTATATCTTTATTGATTCTCTGTTTGGATGACCGATCTAGAGCCGTCAGCGGAGTATTGAGGTCTCCAAGTATGATTGTATTTTTGTTAGTTTTTGTTTTAAGGTCAATAAGTAGCTGTCTTATATATTTTGGTGCTCCTTGGTTTGGTGCATATATATTAAGGATTGTTATGTCTTCTTGATTCAGTGTCCCCTTTATCATTATGAAGTGACCATTTTTGTCTCTGAGTACTTTTTCTGTCTTGTAGTCAGCATTATCAGATATGAGTATTGCTACACCTGCTTTTTTTTGGGTGTTGTTTGCTTGGAGTATTGTTTTCCAGCCTTTCACTTTGAATTTGTTTTTATCCTTGTTGCTTAGATGTGTTTCTTGTAGGCAGCATATAGTTGGATTTTCTTTTTTAATCCATTCTGCTACTCTGTGTCTTTTTATTGGTAAGTTTAATCCATTTACATTTAGTGTAATTATTGACACTTGTGGGTTCCCTACTGCCATTTTATAAATTGCTTTCTGTTAGTTTTGTATCTAGTTTGATTCTTCTCTTTTGTTTTTCTATCATTTGTTTCTGTTTGTTTGTGTTCCATACTTCTTTCCTCTGTTGCTACCTTTTTTAAGTCATGTGTTTTTGTGGTGGTTTTTTCTAGGGTGGTTACCATTAAGTAATGAAAAGGGTACCTACCATATTCATTGTAGTACCCTATCTTATAAGTATTTCTGCACTTCATCGTCCTTTGCTACTGTTAATCTCCATTCTCTCCCCCCCTTTTTTTTCCCTTTGTTGTCACAGTTTAAGTTTGGTTTTATTGTGTTCTTGGTGGAGCTGTTACTTGTGGTGTTGTTTTCTTTTGTTCTTTGAATCTGGTTGGAAAACCCCCTTTAGTATTTCCTGGAGTGGGGGCTTTCTCGTGATAAATTCTCTCATCTTTTCTGTATTTGTGAATGTTTTTATATCTCCTTCATACTTGAAGGATAGCTTTGATGGGTATAGTATTCTTGGCTGAAAGTTCCTCTCTTTCAGGGCTTTAAATATTGGGGTCCACTCTCTTCTAGCTTGTAGAGTTTCTGCTGAGAAATCTGATGATAATCTAATAGGCCTTCCTTTATATGTTGTACTCTTCTTTTCCCTGGCTGCCTTGAGAATTTTTTCTTTGTCATTGGTTTGTGTCATCTTTATTATGATGTGCCTTGGAGTGGGTTTGTTGGGGTTAAGAAAACTCGGTGTTCTGTTTGCTTCTTGAATTTGAGGCTTTAGTTCTTTCCACAGGCTTGGGAAGTTCTCGTCTATTATTTGTTTGAGTATATTCTCCATTCCATTTTCTTTCTCTTCTCCCTCTGATATACCTATTATTCTTATGTTATTCTTTCTGATGGAGTCAGATAATTCCTGTAGGGCTTTCTCGTTTTTTATTATTTTTGAGTCTCTTTCTTCTTCTCTCTGTTGTGCCTCAAGTTGTTTGTCTTCTATTTCACTAATCCTATCTTCAATCTGGGTTGTTCTGCTAGCTAAGCTTGTTACCTCGTTTTTCAGCTCGTGAATTGAGTTTTTCATTTCTGTTTGATTTGTTTTTATAGTTTCAATTTCCTTGGTAATATATTCTTTGTGTTCATTGAGTTGTTTTCTGATCTCCCTATATTGCCTTTCCGTGTTTTCTTGTATATCTCTGAGTATTTTTAAGATTTCTATTTTAAATTCTCTGTCATTTAGCTCCAAGGCTTCCAATATGTTAAGTCTTTTCTCCATAGATTTTTCCACATCTATTTGTGTTACCTCTCTTTCTTTTGTATCCATAATATTCGATTTCCTCTTTCTTATTGGCATCTGAGGGTGGTCTTGTTGATAGCACACAGGCGCACTTTCTCGCGGCTTGAATGAACGTCCCTGCGGTAGCTTCCTCCACACCCTCGTCTCTCAGATTCGAGTGATAACAGTCCTTTTGCTTTCAGTTTGCTCCGAAGATAAATTTTCCTGTTTCTAGTTGATAAATTTGTTGTGATTTTGGGGAGATCTGTCGGACGCGCTGCTCACGGCCCCATTTCCGTGATGTCACTCAACCTTATATATTATTTAATAAAGTTTATTAATGGTAAGAAAAATTTGTATTTTGTTTTATTCCAAAAACGGACAGAACTTTCTGGTAGACCTTATATTTTCACGGACCGGCCTTTAGGGTGGGACGGATAAATGCACAAAATAAAATTATGCGACCGGCGTAAAAACTGTGGTATTTATTTTTAAATATAATTGTTGAACTTACGAGACAAGCATCAAGAGTGAGCCTTAGATGGATGTAACAGAGGGAATCTGGTCATTTTTTAAAAATAAAACATCATTCAGACTTAAATATAAATAAAATGAAATAATGTAAGTTATTTACTCTTTCTCTGTGGACCGGTACCAAATGGCCCACGGACCAGGGGTTGGAGACCACTGGGTTAGAGTATTTTCCTAAAGCACAGAGGTTGCCGGTTCCATCCCTGGTCAGAGCACATACAGGAACAGATCGATGTTCCTGTCTCTCTCTCTCTCTCTCTCTCTTTCTTTCTTTCTCTCTCTCTCTCTGTTCTTCTCTCTAAAATCAATAAAATAAACACAAGAAAAAAAATGAAAATAGTTTTCTTTATTTTTAAAGACATTTAAAACCTGTTAGATTAGCTTCTAACTCCCAGTGGTGCTGTTGAGAAGCTTTTTTTTTTTGCCGTTTTGAGTCTTGATCTTTAGTCTGTGACTTATTTTGTCATTCAGAGACTTTTAAAGGTCTTCTCTTCCTCCTTGTTGATTTAAACATTTTATCTGCTACCTTTTTGCCTCCAGTGGGTATTTGGAAATGTATGGAGACACTAGGAATGCTGAGAGACAGTGCTTTGGCATTTAGTGCCTGGAGGTCAAAGATCTTAATTTTCTTGCAATGCAGGGAACAATTTCACCCAAAATGTCAATAGTGCCCCTGTGAGAAGTATTGTGACCTTGGAGAAATATAATACTGACCTGCATATTGATTATGGGGTACAGCAAGAGAAGCAAGACAGGTATACCAACACCAATCAGTATGTTTGGTAATAATGTTATAGATTTGTTGTATGAAACAATGGAAGAAGAAAGTGTAAACAACATGGTACAAATTGAAATAGGATACAAATCACTCTGTGAAATACAGTCATTAAGGTTATCTGTGAATTTATATTTTCCACGTTACTGCTTTTGATATCTAGCTGTATATGCACTATTGTGCTTAATCATTTCTGACAATTTTCTATATTTCAAAGTACTACCTGCTTTTAATTACTTTGATATGTCAAAAAAGTTAACAACTCTTTTCTATAGTGGATATCTATTTGTAATCTAAACACTTAGCAGTTCCAGATCCAGAAAGATTTGAGAAATAACATTTTTGCAAAGGCTTGAGTTTGACAATAATAGCTATACTTTTCTAAATTGGAGTGGGCTTCAGAAAGGAGTTGAGCAAGGGTTGTATATTTGCAGTTTTATAACGTCTGAGTTAGCAGTTTGCAGTTCCAGTTCATTAATGTCTTGGGAAATGAATGACCAGAATTGCATATATAGGTAGCTGTATTATAAGAATGCAAACATTTAATGACAAAGACATTGCTTTTAAACTATCCACCATGTTTTCATGGTTCATACATATCATTGCTTTACTTCGCTAATGTGTCTGACATGGGAACCTATATATTAGAAATACAGGAGTCTCAAGAAGCAGAGAGGGATGAAGATAATGAAGTAGGAAAATAGTGAAAGATGTTAAAATAGTAGTTTGATAATTTTGTATTAATGTAATAATTTTTAGGCATCTTAAAATAACTATTAATGCAGAGTCATCATTTTAATATGCTACGATTTACTTTTCAGAACCTAAACCACAACCACAGCAGCTCCATCAGGGACAACACAGATTGTTGAATACTGAGCAAAATGGAATAAAAGATAATAGCCAACCAAGATATCTTCCTCGAAATGATACCAGACAGCCAAGAAATGAAAAACCTCCTCGTTTTCAAAGAGATACCCAGAATTCGAGGTCAATTTTAGAAGGCAGTGGATTACCTAGAAATAGAGGTGTTGATAGACCAAGTACTTCTTCAGGACCTGATGTGTGGGCTGAAGAGAGAATCAGATGCGAGAGACCCTATTCTAGATACGATAGAACTAAAGAAACTTCATACCCTTCAGGTTCTCAGCACAATGATGTTGCGTTTAAAAAAAGGGATAACTCCATGCTAAGCAGATCAGGAAGAGGACCATCCTATGCAGAGGCAAAAGAAAATCCACTTCTTCAAGAATCCATAGATTATCATCAAAAACGTGGGAAAAGAGAAAACCAAACAGCAAATCCTGATCATTTTTATGACAGGAAACCACGAACAATAAATAATGAAGCTTTCAGTGGTATAAAAATAGAAAAACATTTTCATGTAAATACTGATTACCAGAATCCTGTTCGAACTAATAGTTTCATTGGTGTTCCAAATGGTGAGGCAGAAATGCCACTGAAGGGAAGGCGAGTAGGACCTATCAAGCCAGGAGGATCCATCACAGCTACACCCTATGATGATAAAATATTTTACAATAGTGGGCCCAAAAGAAGATCTGGGCCAATTAAACCTGAAAAAGTACTAGAATCATCTATTTCTATGGAGTATGCAAAACTGTGGAAACCTGGAGATGAATGTTTTGCACTTTATTGGGAAGACAATAAGGTATACATGCTATAATGGTATTATATACTCATATCACTAAGTAATATTCTAGTGAGACTATAGAAAGCCATTGCTTTGGGACTGTGAGTTTTGTTCTGCATTTGTATTTGTTTAAAATCTTTGAGCAGATTTATAGTTTATAGAAGAGGAAAAACAAAATATTTACTGGTTTTTATTTGTTTGTTTATGGATGGTTATGGAGTATTAATTAATCCCATAGGATATGATTGGGTTAGGTTTGATTTTAGCTTATATAGCAGAATAGATTTATAAAAGTGATTAAGTGAAGTTGAGATGTGATTTCACTTACCACCAACTGAATTGTTAATTTTTGCTTTTCTTTCTAGTGAAATCATGCTAATTTATGAGGTAGAAAATCAGTTGAGTGGCACAGAGTTAAATTTTGCAGATTTCATCTAAATAAAGTAAATTTACATAGACTACTTTGTAAAACCATAAAGAAATGTTTATTATTCATCTAATAATAAATAATGTAATCATTATTAAACATTCTTTTGCTCTACATTATATGCTGGCTAAAAGGGAAAGAGAAATTATGGAGGAAGGGGAAAGGAAAGATAGAAGACGAGGTCAGGGAGGAACTCGGTGGATCAGATAAAGAGCCTGGGGAGAAGGAGAAGACCAGCACAGCGAGGATGGGAAGGCAGAGAGGACGGAGGGAACCTCGGAGAAGAAGGGCCTCTGCGCATACCGGCCTTCTGCCCAGCGTTTTCTACCGGCTTCTCTTCTCTTTCTTGAGGGTCGGACTCAAACGACATTGCCTAAAGGAAGCTTTCTTTAACCTGCCCCCTTTTCCCTCCTACAGTACTGTCTTTCTCAATCAGTGCCTTATTCTCTTTCTACAAATTATTAGAATTTGTAAAGATTTTTTTATTTTGGTTCCTGGATTGATAGCTCCATAGTTTTATGTTCCTTAAAGGCAGGGTTATGTCTGCCTAGTTTTCATCTGCAGCCCTGCTCTTCCCACTGTGTAGGGATTTAATAATTGTGAACTCTGTTAATTAGTTTATTTTAAAGGGGGCACTTCTATAGGAAAAGAGTAGAGTGGTTGGGGAACTGGAGATATCAGCAAAGTAGTAAAAACAGAGGTAAGGGAGTTACAGTGCCAGGATCCTGAATGGATGAGAAGATCAGGTCAAAGAAAAAAATGTTTCAATAAATATATCATATGTAGAGTAGTTTCTGTTGATAAGGTACAGATGACCCATGAGAAAGTGTGTGTGTAACTAAAAGAAGTGGTGCAAGTAAAGTTAACGGAGGATTTCAAGGAACTGAAATGCAGGCTAGGGAATGTGGATGGGTCTTTTAAAACCATGCTGTAGGTAGGGCTGGGGATCAGGCACAGCCCCGTGTGTTCAGTGAGTGATGAGACATAAGCCAGGTGTTAGGTGTCAGTTACCTAATGATATCAGCAAGAAGGGTACAGGGTGGTATGACCAGATGGCATGGTCTTAAGGTTTTTGTGTGCATGTGGCATAATACTTAACTAGAATTAACATTTCTACTGCCAAGTTTTTATTCAAAGCTAAAAGGAGGGGCACAGACAGCACTAGCTCTGTTTATTCTCTTTTTCCAGAAAAGCAAAAGCCTTCCCAGAAAGACCAATAGACAATCTCATTAGTTGGAACTATTTTCCATGGCTGCCTCCTGGCTATCAGGAAGGCTTGGAAAGCAAGTACTACTAGACTACTACTCTTTCAAGTCAGACCACTGACTTTTCAAAATATAGACACGTATTTGATTTCAGTAATGAGGATTACTTATGTTTACTTTTTCTCCTTCATGGTGGGGCAAGAAAGGTGCAGTAGTTGGAAATCAGTGTTGGTTTGTAGAATTGAGTATCTACCTTAGAGTACACCTTGTGTCTAAATGCTTCTGTGAAAGGTTGATTAAGATAAAAGATGGACAATTTTTTTCTATATTGGACAGTGTGGTGTTCTTGGTAACTTTGATGAGCAGAGGAGCTAAGTGATTGGAGTTCAATTTAGTCAGTGTTTGAAAGGCTTAGTAAGCCACTGAGACTGTCCGTTAAAATCCCACAAGGATTGTACCCTAGTAGTAAGTACAAAACTACTACAAACAAACCATCATGAAGCCTGAAACCAGTCCTTCACAGGAGACTATCTGCTTGTACTAGTCTGCCTGCCAATAGTAAATCTAATTTTTTTTTTGAGAAAAAAACAAAACAAAAACATTTTCTAAAACCTTTTCAATATTTTATCTGCAATATCTGGCATCCTATAAAAATATTATGAGGCCATGTTAAAAAGAAAGAGAAAAGAAATGTGAATGACCAGAAACAAATAAAGCAACAGAGTAAAAGAAAAGATCTACAGATATTGACATATTAGACTTAGCAGACAAGTTTTTCAGCAAATATTGAGTATTCAACCAACCATAATTGGGTAGCTGCTAAGTGTCATGTGTTGGGACAGATCAGATAGTTCTGGCTGTGTTATAAATCATATGCCTTCAAATACCTAATGAGATTGTTAATAAAACTTTACTTTTAATTGTGATTATCTCAAACAATCAATAATACATAATTCATCTATTGCTTCTACTGAATATATTCAAAATAATGTCATTTATCTTTTTTTTCCCCCAGAGACAGAGAGAGTCAGAGAGAGGGATAGATAGGGACAGACAGACAGGAACGGAGAGAGATGAGAAGCATCAATCATCAGTTTTTTGTTGCAACACCTTAGTTGTTCATTGATTGTTTTCTCATATGTGCTTTGACCATGGACCTTCAGCAAACCGAGTAACTCCTTGCTCAAGCCAGCGACCTTGGATCCAAGCTGGTGAGCTTTGCTCAAACCAGGTGAGCCCGCGCTGAAGCTGGCGACCTCAGGGTCTCGAACCTGGGTTTTCTGCATCCCAGTTCAATGCTCTATCCACTACACCACCTCCTGGTCAGGCAATGTCATTTATCTTCTGAAAGACAGTACCTAATAATGCCCAAAATGTTCTGAGCTTTTAGAGTATTCTTAGAATGACTGGATGATCTTCTAAGGCAATGGTAGTCAACCTGGTCCCTACCGCCCACTAGTGGGTGTTCCAGCTTTCATGGTGGGCGGTAGCAGAGCAACCAAAGTATAAATAAAAAGATAGATTTAACTAAAGTAAGTTGTTTTATAAAGATTTATTGTGCCAAACTTAGCAAAAATCTGACATAAAGTACTTGGTAAGTAATTATTATTATATGCTTTAACTTGCTGTAACTCTACTTTATAAATTTTATAAAGTAAAGTTACTTCCTTACTTTATAAATCACCATTACTGTGGAACCAGTGGGCAGTTAGAAAATTTTACTACTAACAGAGATACAAAAGTGGGTGGTAGGTATAAAAAGGTTGACTATCCCTGTTCTAAGGTGACTGCTTTGATTTTAATTGAGTGTATACTTTCAGTTTAGAGTGAGAGGGTATGGGCTATATATAGATTACACAATCAAAGACATTAGATAAGCAATATCCACCCTCTTTAAAAGATAGGATTAGTAATCTTCTGAAACCACTTAATTTAAAAGATAGCTTTTAAATATCTTGTGAAGAATAGGCAACTTTTGGCCCTGGCCAGTTGGCTCAGTGGATACAGTTTTGCCCTGGTGTATGGATGTCCCAGGTTTGCTTCCTGGTTAGGGCACACAAGGGAAGCAATCCCTCTCCCTCTCCCTCTCCCTCTCCCTCTCCCTCTCCCCCTCTCTTCGTCTCTCTCCCCTCTCCCCTTCTCTCTCTCATCCCTTCTCACAGCCAGGGGCTTGATTGGTTCAGCATCATCCCAAGGCACTAAGGATAGCTCTGTTGATCCAAGCACATCAGCCTCAGATACTAAATATAGCTCAGTTGATTTGAGCATCAGCCTTAGACAGGGTTGCCGGGTGGATCCCAGTTGGGGCACATGCAGGAGTCTGTCTCACTATCTCCCCTTCTCTCTGTGAAAAAACAAACAAACAATTTTTGCCTGGCCTATGCTGGCACAGTGGATATTGTGTCAACCTGGAATGCTGAGGTCACCGGTTCGAAACCCTGGCCTTGCCCAGTCAAGGCACATGCAACAAGCAAGCAACAAACAGCTAAAGTAAAGTGACTATGAATTGATACTTCTTGCTCTCCACACACTGTAAAATCAGTGAATAAAATCTTTAGAAAAAGAATAGGCCACTTTCTTTTTAGAATAGGTCTAAAAGAATAGGTCTCTAGCCAGAGACCAGGGTAAAGATTAAAAAAAAAAAGCACTGTCTATGACTGACATCTTAATTGCACTGCAGTGATATTCTGGAGCTGATTAATCAATTAGTATAATTTACCATTTAAAAAAATCCTTCACTGCCTGACCAGGCGGTGGTGCAGAGGATAGACCATCGGATTGGGATGCAGAGGACCCAGGTTTGAAACCCTGAGGTCGCCGGCTTGAGTGTGAAGTCATCCAGCTTGAGTGCAGTCTCACCAGCTTGAGCATGGGGTCACTGGCTTGAGCCTGGGATCATAGACATGACCCCATGATCGCTAGCTTGAGCCCAGAGTCACTGGCTGGAGCAAGGGGTCACTTGCTCTGCTGTAGGTTCCCCCGCTCCCCATCAAGGCACATATGAGAAAGCAATCAATGAAGAAAGGAGCTGCAACTGCAATGAAGAATTGATGCTTCTCATCTCTTTCCCTTCCTGTCTATCCCTCTCTGTCTCTGTCACAAAAAAATAAAATAAAATAAAAAATAAATTCTTCACTATCTTGCCTTCTTTCAAGCTTTATTTCCATTGAAAGATTTGAGAATTTGGGACAATCCTTCCTTTAGGCCAGTGGTAGTCAACCTGGTCCCTACCACCCACTAGTGGGCGTTCTAGCTTTCATGGTGGGTGGTAGTGGAGCAACCAAAGTATAAATAAAAAGATAGATTTAACCAGAGCAAGTTGTTTTATAAAGATTTATTCTGCCAAACAGTGAAAATCCGACATAAAGTACTTGGTAAGTAATTATTATTATATGCTTTAACTTGCTGTAACTCTGCTTTATAAATTTTATAAAGTAAAGTTACTTCCCTACTTTATAAATCATTACTGTGGAACCGGTGGGCAGTTAGAAAATTTTACTACTAACAGAGATACAAAAGTGAGCGGTAGGTATAAAAAGGTTGACTACCCCTGCTCTAGGCTGTCATAACTACTTTAGCTCTTTCTGCCCTCTCTCCTGGAATACTCTAACAACCTCCAAACTGTCTTCTTGCTTTAAACCTTACTCCTCCTAAACTTGCCATTGAAACTGCCACTACTGTGCTCCTGGACTTTAGACCAGTGGTCCCCAACCCCAGACCGTGGACCAGTACCGGTCCGTGGGCCATTTGGTACCAGTCCGCAGAGAAAGAATAAATAACTTAACATTATTTCTGTTTTATTTATATTTAAGTCTGAACCATGTTTTATTTTTTTAAAATGACCAGATTCCCTCTGTTACATCCATCTAAGACTCACTCTTGACCCTTGTCTCAGTCACGTGACACATTTATCCGTCCCACCCTAAAGGCCAGTCCATGAAAATATTTTCTGACATTAAACCGGTCCGTGGCCCAAAAAAGGTTGGGGACCACTGCTTTAGACCATGTTATCATTGTTAAAACCTTTTACCTATAATACAGATTGTAACATGCTTGGAGAGCCTCAGTCAGTTGACTCTTACCTTCTTGCCCTAATTTTCTATTGGTTGACTTTCTTCTCATATCATGCCATAATTAATTATAAACTCTATAGTTTCTTGCTTTGATCTTCATGTTGTATGTCTCTGTAATATTCCCTGGAACAAACACCTTCCTCAGTTCTTTTCTTGGCTAAACGCTCTTCACCCTTAAAGACTATATTAATTGTCATCTGCCCCAGAAAGCTCTTCCCAAACTGCTCACCCTAAGAAAATGCCATATCACTACACCTTTATTACAGTGCTTTCTACATTATATAGAAGGCATTTTTTATATAATTGTCTTTATGAAAGTTCTAAAAAGATGTCAACTTATTTGTTTTCCTAGGGGGTTTATTAGACTCATTATTAAACTTACCTAAACTAACATAATTATCTGAGAAGCTTACAATTGAAGCTTCAAAATTGAAGGTCCAAAAATACAACAATCACTAAACATAGAAATTTGAGACTAAAGAAATAAAGGAGGGACGGAGACATGTGAATGTATATCAAGAACTCTAAGATTTGCAAAATAGCAGCATGATTTCTCTAAACTTCTTAGCATCCAGACCTGGGAAGGGAGCACCGTGGACTAACTTAATAACCTTTGTAGTATGAAGTTAATCAGTAAAAACAGATTATGTCCTGCTTCATCCAGGGCAACTCATATTTTACAAGGATATGGAGAATAAAAATTTCTGTTGCTTTTAGCATTTTCTGATTCTGGTGAGCCTGTTGAGAGATACTGTTGGAGTAGATAGTGTTATAGCTGAGTCTCTAACTGACCTAGTTAAAAAATTTTTTCCTTAAGAGAAAATCGTTTTTCATTTCTATTTCATGTCTACTAAGCAATCCAACCTATAGTTTAGGTCCTGAACGGATTGACCGCAGTGGGAGAGTACTCCAATTAGTTACCTTAACAGATAAATTTTAAATTGTACTTGTTATATAAATCAGTTTCCTATGGGTTTGTTAATGACCATTAGTGCCCACAGCAAGTAAAGTGGGTAAACTGACAAAATAAAAGTGTCTGGTCTTGCAGTGTCTCAAGTCCTGTAACCCCTGGATATGAATAATGTGCTGATTCCTTACTTTACCTCAGCTGCCAGTAATAACAGCAGTAATGAGCCTTTCTCTTTGTATTTATGTCATATATTTTGGTTTTTTAAATAAATTGCAAAATAGTTATATATTCTGATTAGTACATAAGAATTGTCTTTTAATCAAAGGAATTTAATGGCTAACAGCAAAACATAACACTAGTTCTTTATACACCCAATTAGCATGTGAATATTCTTCTCTACTGAGCTGTCCTGAAATATTACTACTGCTCAGTGTATGTCAGAACTCATTTTTATCCAATTTATGGTTAATCAAGGTAAGTTTTCTTTATTAAATATATTATTCTCTTAAATTTTTTTAAATTTGCATATTTAAGCCTGACCAGGTGGTGGCAAAGCAGATAGAGCATCGGACTGGGATGCAGAGGACCCAGGTTCGAAACCCCGAGGTCACTGGCTTGAGCCCAAGGTCACTGGCTTGAGCAAGGGGTCACTCACTCTGCTGTAGCCCCCTGGTCAAGACACATATGAGAAAGCAGTCAATGGACAACTAAGTAGCCTCAGTGAAGAATTGATTCTTCTCATCTCTCTCCCTTCCTGTCTGTCTGTTCCTGTCTCTCTCTCTCACATAAAAAAATAAAAAAATTGCATATGTAAAAGTTGCTAAGAGAGTAAATCTTAAAAGTTTTTTATCACAAGACAAAAAATTCTGTAACTGTGTAATGGACATTAAATTTATTGTGATAATCATTTCACACATATCCATATATCAAATCACTATGTTGTACATCTAAAACTAATACAATATTCTATGCTAGTTATATCTCAGAATATTAATTAATTTATAAAAGAGCTGAGCTTGGCCCTGGCTGGGTGTGTCAGTGGATAGGGTGTTGTCCCAGAGTGCCGAGGTTGGGGTTCCACCCCTGGTCAGGGCATGTATGAGAGGCCAATGAGTGCACAACTAAATGGAGTAACTAAGTGGAACGAGTTGATGCTTCTCCCTTTCTCTCTCTCGCTCAAATCCATAGAAAAATTTAAATAATTTAAAAACTGAGCTTTTAAGAAAATTACACATTCTAACACTTCAATTATTTACATTTACATCAAATATTGCCCTTTGTAGACACTGTTTTTTGTCATATTTAAAACTCCTTTTATTGTCTCCTCAGTTTTACCGAGCAGAAGTTGAAGCTCTCCATTCTTCAGGTATGACGGCAGTGGTTAAATTCATTGATTATGGAAACTATGAAGAGGTGCTCCTAAGCAACATCAGACCCATTCAGACAGAGGCATGGGTACGTGATCCAAATTCTGTACACAGGCATAAGCTATTTTGAAGAAAATGCGTAGCTCTAAAAGATGTCTCATTAGCAATACAGAATTTTCCGGTGGAAATTACTTTGAATTTGCTTAAAACTAGTCAACCCTAAAGTAAGATTTTAGTTTAATAATTATATTAGAATGATTTTTTTTGTATAATGTTTTGTTATATTATATTTTGGAAATAGGTGCCCGTATTTATATGTTTGCCAAATATTTGTATGTGTAAAATTAGTTTTTATGCATATTTTATTACTTTAGATTTGACTAAATTATGTCCAGCAGTTGTCAAATTTAAATCTCTGTTGGATACATGTATATTCTTTATTAGTTTAGTTACATGTAAAATTAACAAAAATGCTTTAAAGTATATATGAATTCATACTACATTGACTGCAAAATATATTTATATATGTATATGTACAAATTAACTATAAACATCTGTTTAATAATTATTTGGTTAATTTTGTTGCCAAATGTTATGTCAAAGCTATTTGATAATTTTAGTGATGTAATTTAGAATGTACTGGCCTCATGGAGTCCATTTTTGTCAAAATTTATGTGACTTTATATAGATTCTCAACTACAGTTAAGTAAAAAGAGGAGAAAAAGGCATATTAAAATTAATTTGATAACTTTTAAAATTTTCTTTCCTTTCTCCAATTTGTGGGTAGCTGTTAACAGACTTAATATTAGAAGCCTATTTTTTTGCTATTTTCCTTAAATAGCAAAATATACTAGAAAATTATATCATCCATACAGTAGCCTTCATAATTGAAGTATACCTTGTTTTCTTATGAACTACTTTTAGTTTTGTTTTGGTCTTTTTTTATTTTTCTGTCATGACCTCAGTGACATACCCCCTGCCCCTCTCCCCCCCCAAAAAAAGATAAATAAAACAAAAAACACTTGTAGCTATAATCATGCTGTGAGCTATGGATCTTGATTTTTTATATTTTTATTCTAGAAAAAATATTTTCTAGATAATTTGTCATTATATATTTTACAATGTTGTATTACTAATGGTTCATATGTTTGAGAGATTCTTTGCCTCTCATTCTCTAAAGTTTAGCCACTTTTTCCCTAGAAGACTGAAATGCCATCAATATCTAATTTATGTCTTTCTTTTTTGGGAGAAATTTGTACCCAAGTTTTTGCTTTTTTGATTTTTAGATGATGGCTATTTGCATTCTTTTTTTCCATTACTATTCACATCTTAATCTAGTTTTGATGGTAACAGCAATTATAGAGTCTGTATTTCTAGGAGTTGAGTCCTGGTTTGCTGTTCATCACATGCTGCCAAATACTTTTACTCATCACCGTCAGAGGTTAAAATAGAATTTTTTTGTTTAGTTTTCTTTTTATTATTTTAGAGGTTTAATAAGAAATTAATTTTCTTTTCTTCTCCCTAAAGAGAACTTTAGTTTTCTTACTTCGTTTCTTCTCTACTTCCTTTCTCTGTTCCAGGCTGGCCGTAAGTGATGAGCACATTTATCATTCCTCACTATAGCTCTTCCCTTCAGAAGTGTTTGGTACTGAAGTGATCATTTTCTTTCCACAGTCAGTGACTTTTCCTCCCCGCCCCTATAAACCTCATTGCTTTACCATTGGTTTTAGATTTAAGTAAACTTAGCAGGACAATAACTGTACCAGACGTAGTGATTCTGCTCTGAACCCCAGCAATTCGTTCATATTCTTTCTACGCCTTTTGTGAATACTCATATATGCGTTGTGCTATTTTCTTTTAATCTATTTACTTTGTCTGTAGTCAACTTAAAAATCTTTTTTATAAGGTGCTTAAAATAGTTTTTAGGAAGAAGGAGGATAGACTCATTAATCTTTTGGAGATTCTGGTGCTTTTCTCCTCTTATGAAGTGCTTGTTGATGTTTTATGATTTTACACAAATTAGTATAACAAATTTTTGGATCATGGACATCATTATTGAGGATAAGATCGTCCTTTTTTCTTTGTCTGCATGAATAAATTGACTTAGTGTAGAAGCATCTTCTTGTTATATAGAAGCCACCAGCTTAACATAATCTTCACCCTTCTCTAATTTTAAAAATAAATAAAAAGCCCTTAAGAAAAAGTTTATGTGGCTGTCAGTAATTTAATGTCGAGTTTGTGCAGAGCTAGTTCTCTTAGCCTCTGAGAGTGTTAGTGTTGGGGTGTATAAGCACTCTTTCTTTTTGTAACTGGTTATTGTAACAAGTTTTAAGTTAATCAAAAGCAAAACATTCACTATACCAATAAGAAGGTGACTCTAATTGGTAAGTCATACTAGAAAACTAAAAGGGCTATAAAGGTCTAGTGAAGTTGTTGGAAGCCTTAGCACAATTATTCACTCACACTATGAACTGCATAATATTTTATTTTTTAACTCTTGCACTATATATGTGCTTTATTATTTTTAATTGGAAGCGATACTGTATCTTTTATTAAGGGTTATGTTTGTTATTGGCACAAGATTTTTGAAAACCACTTGTCTTCCTAAATGTAGCAATGATCATGTATTGAAGATTTTTGTTTAACAGTTTGCAGGAAAAACAACCCAAAAAACCTGTATTTAAGCCAAAGGCCTCTATATAGAAATCAGTTGCGTGTATTGTTTCTTAAAGGTGTAAGGATAAATCATTAAATAAAAAGCATGAAATATTAAGAAACTCAATGACTAAGTTAATAGTCTCTTGTGTGGAAAATTAAAACCAAAATCTTGCTTAAATGTTTGTGTTAATGTTTTTCTCTAAGTTTAGGAATTATTTGCCTTAATTCTGTCTATAGACCAAATATCTATTTTTCCTTTCTATCTGGATACACCCTGTTATTTCCAGAAAATACTCAGTGATGATATTTTAGATGGCAAAATTTTATGTACTGAATACTTTATTTTCTCTAAAATGATTTACTAAAGTTTTTGGTAAGTCACTTTTGATTTTTTTTTATTCTACTTAAGGTTCAGCTGGTTCTTTTAACTATCATAAAATATTGTTTTAAATTTAGTGTCTTTATTAAAGTGAGCTATCTATCACACATCATGAGAGATTCACAGCTCATTCTTAATGGGATAAAGGTGCTAAATATTTTTTCAATAATCTTTAAGCAGTGTAGGATTTTCCTTACCTTATTAAAGTAACTGAAGCATTAGGAATCTCACTTTATCTGTAAAATTATATAGGGAGAATACCATACCATGTGTTGTTATAGTTCTGACCATTGTATGAGAAAACATTAAGCGCAAAGAAAACCTGCTATTTATGTTTCCTGCAGTCCCCTTCCAAATTGGTTCCTTTTAACTCTAAAACTAATACCAGAACGCCAGTAAAAAGATGCCACAGGCAATTTGGAAGTACTGTAAAATACCCTGGTGCTCCTGCTCAGACAAATCTTTTGAGTTTTTAGGGTGTTGTTGCTTCTGAATTGCTTTTCTAAACCTAAAAAATACTGTCAAGTCCTGATTCTCCAAGTGTATATATGACTTGAATTCTGTTCAGACTAATATCCTCAGAAATGTTTTTGAAAGTTCATAGTATTTGCTTCTTAGAATGAGGAAGTGATCATTGTTTGGCAGTTATTTCAATTAGAAAAAAGACTATTGCACAGATAATGGCAGTTCTAAGACCTTACCATATATATTCTGAACAGTATTTCTGGAAGGTGACAGATGATATTATTGTCTCTTAGGTGATTATCCTATCTTAACTGTTTTTCTGTAAAGTATTCATTTATTCTACAAATATTCATTGCACATCTGTTAGGTTCCAAGCACTATTCTAGGTCAGGGATACAAATTTGTAGGCAAAACACAAAATTCCTGCCCACTGCATAAAGTTAGAAGAAAGCTCCAGTTCCAGCTATATGAAATAAACTTAAATATCTCATGAGAGTCTTTATTCATACTTTCTGAAGCTTTAAAACAAAATACAAATGGTGAAAATCTTGTTTACGGAAGTTTTAATTTAAGTAATATTTAGGTCTTTATTCATTCCACTTTAAAGATAAAATTAATATGAAAGAAGAAAGTGTGATTCAGTGAATTTTATCTCCTTATAAAGTTCTTATCTATTTATATATTTTATCTATTTAAAAAACAAAATTTGTTTTTAGGAGGTTTTAGATTCTGTTTTTTAAATAATGATTATATATATATGTTTATTTTAGCATACTTTAAAAAAAGAACTATCAATCTAAAGTTTTACTTTTGAAGTAACTGTACAAAATTTATTTTATAATGGCATCTAGGAAGCACATTTAGAAGTTACCTTTTCAAATTCAAATATTGTTCATCAAAATCCATAAACTATTCTACCACTAATAAAAATATTAAAAAGAAACATAACCAAAATGAACCCTAAAGTATTTACTGAGGAAGGAGATTGAGTGTGGTGATAGAAAAATTAATTAGTCAAAATGGATCCTAAATGTATCAGAAAAAGGTCAGGTTAATAATTTTAATGATGTACTGATAAAGTTAGGCTGTATCTAGTTTGTATTTGATGTCAAAATATCATACTAGATATTTTGAAAAGGGACAATTGTTATAGAAACCATTAACTTCATAGAAAAATTGGAATTATGTAACAGTGAGGTTCTGCCAATTAGTAGCCAGTAAAAAGTACAAGCACCAATTTCAGAAGGTTTTTTATTCTTTCTGATAAGTTTTTAAATTAATTAGTGGGTATAATTTTTCATACTTAAGTTTCTGCATTAAAACATTATTTGATGAAGGTATTAAAATAGATTTTCTTCTAACATACATTTTTTGGGAAACTTTCCTTTTAAAGATGGCCATACTGCTAATTTTCTTTTGCAGTATAAACACAGTAAGTCAGAATGACACTGTACAGCTAGTTTAGCCCCATTTAAAACAATTTTCAAATCATGAGCAGTGGAATTTGGGGGCTTTCATGCAATATCTCTAAGCTTTGTTTTAATAAAACTTGGTTGTATTTGATATGGTTTATTTATTTCTTCATCTATTACCCAGACTTTCACAATTCCCACTGAAAGTTGTGAATCATACAAAGTGACTTTACTGGAGATATGAAAGTGGCTGCATAGAGGGAGAAATGATTTGTTCATCAAAGCAGTCTGTGTACATAGATGTGTCAGCTTAAATACTGTTCATATCTACCTCCTGAAGCCCCAGTTCAGTTTGTGATAACTGTAATTAACAGATTATTATCAAATCTTGAGATCTAATTTTGAGCTGGCTACATTATTTGACAGAGAAATTTTATTTCACCATTTCAGTTAATACTAAGAGATTAATGTACCATTTTAGGACCTGTGCAAAAAATACTGTTTGAATTTTGGTAGCAGATAATTTAATAGATTGTAATCTGTTCAAAGAAACTATATATAAACATATCCTTAAAAGGTTTCTGGGTAATCTGAGTTTTCCTTTATTGAGCAATGAAAGTACAGATTAGATTCTTATTTCAAGTTTCTTTTTTCTGAAGTTGAAATAATTCCCAAACTGAAATAACATGGCAGGGTATTACCTAAGATGTGTTTTCTTTCTTTTAAAGTTATTTTAATGCTTACTCAGATTTGTTTCTAAAGTTACAGTTCATAAAAATAAATTAAGCCTTAAGTATGAAGTTAGCATAACTGTTTGAAAAATTCACAGCATTCCTTGTGTATGTGTGTGTACTGAATAATACCAGTAGATATTATGTTAATCTTTTATTGTCTAAGCCTCTCCTTTAGTAACGGCAGCTTAAAGTATGCACTCCTGAATTACGGTGTTGATTAAGAACTAAATTCATGACTCTTTAAATTTATGCTGAATATTATATGCTTTTGATTTTTCTTTCAAAATAGTTTTAAGGAGGCATCATCAGTGAGGTCTACAGCTAAAGGGGTTTGGGATTGTCGGGGGAACTTACTTATGTTCTTTGGCATCTTGGCTCAGTGAACCCAAGGTTTGTTCTCTTCTAAGTGTAAATTTTGTTTTTTCACTTACTTAACTTAGCGGGCTTTTAGAACTGTAATTTCAAACTGCACGGAATTGTACCATTTTTTTGCATATATATACAATAGACTTGCTAATATACCCATTGCACAGGAAATAAAGTAAGACAAATAAATCTGAGGAATACTTTCATTTTGTTTTATTTCTTTGTTCCAGAAAAAGTTATTCTTATATTGGTATGTGCCTTGACTAGAAATTCATGTCAGTATTGATATATTGTAAAGATTTTTATAAATTTGAAGAGGCAGCCTTCTTAAATTAAAAAAAAATACACACACCTCTGTTAGTTTCTAGTAATTTCTGAGCCTCTTCCATCTGTACCTGAAAAAGCAGAAAAATAATGTTGCTCATTGCACCAAAGACTTGATTCCCTTTCAGGTGGAGCTCCCACAGTGTGCCTTCCCTTTTCTAAAGTCAGTGATTGTGTGCCTTGATGATGATGGACTGAAAGGAGACTTATAATACATATTTAAGTGCATACCATCATGAGTCGTCAGTTGTCCATTCTCTTTTTCTGTCTTACATGGTCATCTGTCTCTGCTTAATACTATTTTTTTTTTACTATTCTTACTTTTGTCATCTTATATATTAGTTATCTCTCTCTCTGTTTTCGTTCTGTTTCCTGAACATCATTGTATTTTTTTTTTTTTGGCTTCATTTTCTTTTTACCTCTAGTGGGTGGTATCTTTTGATGTGTATGGACTGCCCTTCCTACTGATTCTAATTTTCGGAACTTTAGTGGACCTATGCTACTTATTCTTGAATCCTGTGCAGTAGGTCTCACTGTCACACCACTAGGAAAAGGATGGAGCTGGTCTGTCCCCATGTGAGAAATACACTGCTATTACAGAACTTCCAGTTCCATTAAACTTGGAAATTACTGGGAAGAGTTTTACATCTTGGCTTGAAATAACTCCCTTAGTGGCCTGTCATTGGCTGAGAGCTCCATTCAGAAGGGAATGGAAGTGCTTCAACAGTGAGTACATTTTATTTGCCTTTTAAAAAAACATATAGTTTATTAAGAGTTAATATAACAAAGAGGTTCCAATTAAGCAGGTTTGACCATCATAAGAATACAAAAATCTTTATTTTTTTGTACATACATATTCATGCCTAGTTCACCTAGCTCAGGGTTTCCTAAAGCAATCTGAAAACATTAAGTATGCTTCATACTTAAATAAATTTGAAAAATGCTGGGTTAAAAAAATTAAGTACACTTTCTGCTTACAGGACTTTTTTGAAGCAGAAATAGATTAATATGTGTTTTCAATTGCTGGGAGAGACATATCGCATATATTATTTCACAGGTTTATTTGTTCATGGAACGTTTTTTCCTGTATAGCATCTATTATAGAAAGTCTACAGGAGGCACTTTGGAAAACGTCTTAGCTATCTTCATAACATCTTTTTAATTGAATTTATTGGGGTGGCTACTCATTTCAGGTGCCCAATTCTATAGCACATCTCTGTACACTGTATTATCTTCATAAGTTCTTTCTAGTTTTGAGATGTCCCATATTTAAAATAGGGTAAAGATTTATTTTTAGAATATATGCAATAGAGTAAAGACAGTCTCTTTAATAAATGGTGTTGGGAGGGGTAAAAAAGAATATGTAGTTTTATGTTCTAAACTTCTTAGTAATATAATATATTATGTTATCAATAGAATCTAAATATACAAAAGTCATTTTCTTCTCAGACATATCCCAAGAGCCTTTACCTTTCTGTAATTAGAGAAAAAAATATATTCCCAAAATTTAATCTTTCTTTTGAGAACTTTTGCCATTAGTCATAATGTTTTATTACATAAAAAATGAAATTAAGATTTTTATTTTACATGTAATTATATACAACTTACTGGTACTTTAATTTAATATAAGACTAATTTTAGAAACTCTTTATGTACTAACTTATAGAAATTGCCTTATGTGGAGACTCCCATCATAGCTTTTTTCTTTTGGTTTTTTTTTGGGGGGGTTGACAGAGACAGAGAGTCAGACAGAGGGACAGATAGGGACAGACAGACAGAAAGGAGAGAGATGAGAAGCATCAATTCTTCATTGTGGCAATTTTAGTTGTTCATTGATTGCTTTCTCATATGTGCCTTGACCGTGGGGCTACAGTAAACTGAGTAACCCCTTGCTCGAGCCAGCGACCTTGGACTCAAGCTGATGAGCCTTGCTCAAACCAGATGAACCCATGCTCAAGCTGGCGACCTCGGGGTTTCGAACCTGGGTCCTCCACATCCCAGTCCAGTGCTCTACCCACTGCACTACCACCTGGTCAGGCTCCATCATAGCTTTTGTAATACTGCTGCCCTTCTTTGTAATTCTCAGTTTATAACCCATAGGGTGTTTATATGTTCCACCAGTAAGGCATTTCCTTTATTTGTGGTTTTGTATTTGTTATTCTCCACTAATCTAGTGAAAGGCAAAATCTGAAATCCCTTTTATTGTTAAGCTAGCATTGGCTACTAATTTTAAAAAAAGTGTTAAAGCGCGTTAATTCCACTGTAGTGTGGACATTCTTAAACAAGGAAGAGGACTCTAAAAGACCAAAAATTCTATTTTATTTCATCACTAGCCCTTTTACTAATAGATTTGTGTGTTCTGAAGCCTTTGAATAGTATTGTTTTAATTTGTATTAAAGGCCTTCTAGATAACAAACTCTTATATCTGTTTTCATCTTCTGTTCTTATTTTCCTGGTAAAATAACAGTTGTTAAATCAAATGAATTAATTATCTTGGATCTAATTCCAGAGTTTACTTGAGATTTTTGGAAGGAAAAAAAAAATCTTATTTTAAGAAACATGTCCTCTCCATGCACTTATGATTATAAACAGGGCAGAATTGTTGGACAATAGCTAGTAAAAGTGCAAAGAAACTCTCTCAATGAGCAGTAGATAAATACGATAAATATCATGTCTTTTATTTAGTTCTTGAGAGAACCAGAATTTTAAATGAGCATGCACTGGTTTTGTAACAGAAACAGCAGAAAGAGGTCAGTAATTATTTGTTGAATGATATACTTACTGGTGGTTGCCTTTAGTACTGAAGAGTTTTTCAGACAGCAAACTCTAGTTATGACAGCTTAATATGATGGTTTCTCAACAAATATTTTTCAGTGCTTTTTGTAACAAAGATACATTAGCATATAGATAAGCCTATATACCCACAGAATTAAAAGGTAATAAAGGAAGTGGAAGATATATTTTATTTCTTCCAGAAGCTACTTAATACTTATTAATAAGGCCTCCATCAGACTAGGGTGCAGCCTGGGAACTATTGTTGGCATGGTTCTTGATAAAATATTATTATACATGTTAAATGAATATGATAGTGTGAATGAAGTAAGTGGAAAAGGCCAATATTGACTTTTCAAAGCTAGGATTAACTTTAACAGCCTTTTATTGGCATTTTTGTCTTGCCTAAGGTATGCTGTTTTTTTCCCAGATCATGTGATTAGAAAATAAGGGTCAGTCATCTTGGTCATGCTTAACAAAGAGCTTATTATACAAAATAAGATATTACAAGTCAGTTTAATTCTATTTCTCTATGGTTCAAATTCTAAAATTTATGGACTTGTGACTTTTTTTTAATGTTAATAACCATTTTTGTCAGTACTATATAATGAATCATTTAAAAGAATATGAAGAGTATTTTATCTTGGAGAGACTTAAGTAAAGAAGGCTTAAATAATGTGGAGAAAAGTAGACTAATATATCTTTTTTTCTTTAAAAGGTGATCAAATAAGATAAACCTTATTTATTAGAAATTCCTCAATTTAAACAAGAGTACCTAAAGAATGTTTGATATGTCCCATCTCAGATAGGACTGATCTTCCAATGAAGTCTGATTAAACAGAGCATGTTCTAAAGTTCAGAAAACCTCTAAAAGCCTTTGGCAGAAGTAAACTGCTACCCCTAGTCAATCTGTTATATGCCCTGATTAGTGCTATGCTTACTTAGCACTTGGCCCGACTGACAGTAGTTTTCATACATGGAAAGACTATTGGAGACTGCGATGTATTAGAGCTGATTACAAAAAGATCTAGATATGATAAAAAGTTGCTCATATGCTCAGTCCACTTAAATTGTATTCTCATATTCTTAGGCAATAAGCAAAGATAAGAAAGAAAAATTTCTCATTAAATGTGTTAAAAACTTAGTCAAGATGAGAAATTAAGATCTGTAATTCCCTAAGAAAAATTAAGAATTATTCAAGAAATTAGAGTGGAAACTAAATTTTGTTATAGAAAATTAATTGTAAATGTATTCATTAAAAGCATTTTATAAATAATTTAGAAATGAATAGAAGATTTTCATCTCAAAAAATATATCTCAAGAAGATGCACACTTTTCCCTTGTTGAAAAATACTCAAAATTGGCCATGAAAAGACTGATTATTCTGTCCATTTTAATGATTATAATTGCTTTAATGAAAATAATCACTGAGGAAAGGGGATTAAAGTAGAGAAAAAAGAGCTAGAGAGTAGGTTAAAGGTAGATTTGGTATCTTGGTTCTTAGGTGGTTTTCAAGATAATTTTTTTAAAGGTGTAATTAAAAAGGTTTGCTAGAAAGTGCAAAACAAAAAATTTTAAACAAACTGTTTTAAATAATATCAATTATAAAAACAAGTTATACTTCTGAAGTAAAAACTACTATGTTTAGAGGTTCCAATAAATTTCACATAAATGGCAGAGTACAGCCAAAAATACTCCTGACATTGTTTACTACTTACTGCCATTCATGGGCTTGAGGCTAAGACACATTTTCAGATTCTATGTTCTTTATCCTGGAAGAATTTGATGAAAGGGGTCACTAATAAAGTTAAATGTCCGCTCTGCTTGGCCTTTGAAAGAAAGGAGGAAGGCAAGGCTGGTCTTGGGCAAATTACTTCCACCTCCCTTTTTGCCCCTGCTTCAGCGCCAGGGGAGCTGGGAATGCACAGGAGGAATCAGAAGATCTGGGTCGAGTCCTGGCTCTGCCACTTACTACCTATGTGAGTTTGGGTAAGTTACTTAATATCTCTGGGTCTCAGTTTCAGTACAGGGTTGTTGTGAGGATTAAGTAATATGATTGGTGGAAGTGTAGTTTCTAAACTCCTAAAGTCTATAAAAACATAAATTTTTATTATAATATTGACCTCTTTCTTCCCTATTCTTCTGTAGTCTGTAGTGTACTCAGCTATGCATTCTTAAAGTAACCCAAAACGACTAAACTCTTTTTTGTTTCTCCCTATGCTCTCTCCGTATTGAAATTCTTATTTCTATTCTCTTCATGCTTTAGATTAAGTATTCTAAGAATATAAAACCAAGCTGTTAAATTAATCATCACTGTAGAATGTTGGCTTTTTTTTTTTTACTTTTACTCTGTCTTAACTCTTTGCACTCTCACCTTTCTTCTTTAATCTCAGAATTACGTAACTAGAAGCATGAAAGAATCTCTAATTCATGGAAATTTGGACAGTGTTGGGGAGAATGATTTTTGGCAGAGGGAAATATCTTAAATCCTGTTACCCAGATCACTCCTCCATTAATTAGTAAGGTTGACTGGGGAAAATGATTGTGCCTCAAGTCCTTTCTTCTTTGTGGGAAAGGAGATGGCAGTAGTTCAGTTAAAAGTTCTTCACTGAGCACCTAGATCCTTAACGTGCGGAGTAGCCACAGAGAAAAGAGACAAGGGATTTGGTGGCCATTTCTTTGAGTAATATCTGACTTGACTTTGTCTTTGATTCTGAGTAAAGTAAGTTCTGCCCATCCTCAGCCAAAATAAATATATAATGCCTATTAGTCTTTACTGGGTGCTCAGTTTACAGAGGCTGCATGGAGCTAAGACCAAGAGACCCTTATGAGGGCTTAAGCATTTCTAGCTCTACTTGGTTCAACCCTCCCCCATAATCTTAAGAATGCTTCATCTGGCTATGTGTCAATAATAGTAATAAGAGCCACTTACATGAGCTGCTTGCCATTAATGCCTAATTACCATGGAGCACAGTAACAGTTACTCATGTCATGATTGAATTAACTTTCTTAAATGTTTTATTTTTTATTTTTACAGCCTTGAACCATTGACTTACGCTCAATATGGTTTCTTGCTGAAGTAGCAGTGTCATCTTTCATAACTAAAAATTAGAGAGAACTGTTGAACTCTGGTAGTAATCAAATGCAAATTGAAACAATTAATTACAGTGTTAAATTTGTGAGTTAATGGGAAAAAAGTTAAATGATAATGCTTTTGCTGGCAAAGATGCAGTGGTATGAGGACTCTTATACATTGCTATTGGCAGTGTAAATTTGCATGATGCTTCCAATTTTTTTTCCAAGCCTTAAAAGTGTTCATACTCTCTAAACCAGTAATCCCACATTTGCTAATCTCTCCTAGAGATAAAGCAAAGGAAATAAGTGAATTGCTGAGAGATGATTACTGCCGCACCATTACAATAGTAGAAAATTAGGAGTTACCTGAATGCCCAACAATTAGAGAATGGTAAAATAAGTAAACATCTACCTGTGAGGTGAAATATTAGACAGTGTGGTAAAAAAAATCATTATGAAGGCTGAAATATCATGGGAAATATTTATAAGTGAATAAAAGCAATATATAGATTTGAACAAGAATATATTCATGATAGTGGTTGTTTTATAGTAGTAGAGTTATATAATCTCTGTGTATATGTACATATGTATTTTAATTTTATAAACTTTCTATAATTTTGTATTATATTTTATTTTAAAAAGTGAAAACAGCAAAATTAACAAGAAGAAAGTTGATCATGATTAGGTAGTTTTAGTTTTTTTCTTTTAAATCCTTAAAATTTGAAAAAAGGATCTGAAAATATGGGAGTTTAAAAAGTCAGATAAACAAAAACATCACTTCTTAATTTCTAATTTTGCCTTTTGCTTTCATAATCATGTTAACAATAACATGGTTATGGTTTTACATGATAAAATATCATGATCCTTAAACTTGTTTCTGCCTTTAATTAGTAAATAATATATCTATACAACTACACCATAGACTTACCTCTACAAAGTCTTAACACGTACTTTCTTTCCCTCTGTGCTACTTCCCAATTCCTTGCAAAATTTTCTCTTTTTGGTACTGTCCCCGAAACACTTATACACCTTCATAATTTAGTCTCTCAAAAGTGCTTTCAAATGCAAAGCAAATTACATTTCTCATATGAAATGTTTATTTAATCTGTACTTATCTACCATTCATAATTTCAAGAATGTTTCTGTGTAATTACAATATTTTGTTAGATTTTTATTCCTGTGTTAGTGTTTGATATAGTATTAAACTATTAAGTATAAAGTTAAATTTTTATATTTGAAGTTTTCCTATTAATTTGTAATTTCAAATGTCTACTTCCCCCAAAATTTTGAACACTTATTATGTGGCTTTATTGCTCCATTCAGCACAGTGTTGGCACAATACATTTCCTCAGAATGATTATGTTCTAGACAATGAGGATGCCTAGATGAGAGTCTCTTCCCTGAAGGAGTCACGGGCTAGCAGAGGAGCCCAGAAAGTAATCCAACATCTGTTCCTCAGGAACAGAGCACAGATGGAGAGTACCTAATTCAGGAACAGACTCAGCAGAAGCAAGAGCTCCCCTGACTATTTCATTATCGAACATCAATGCACCATCACACAGACTCTCTCCACTTTGCCCTGCTTTACTTCCTAAATAACCTGTTCCTGCTTCCAACCCCTCAGTGAAAAACCAATGTGAGAACAGGGACTTGATCTCAGCTAATACTTGAGCATTCAGATCAGTACCTGAAACAGAAGGTACTTTCAATAAATATTTGTTAAATATGAATGAGGTTTAATGTGAGTCTGGAAAGTCTTGAAGAGCAGTTAGGATTTAGCTTGAGGAGAGGGGAAGGAAAGTGAGAGAACAGAGAAGGCAGGAAAAGTCTAGGAGGGCACGGTAGGGTAAGGTATTTTGGCAGTAGTATAATTTAGATGTAGCAAATGTCATGAGGCTGAAAAAGCAGGTGAGGTTAAAGGCTAAAGAATCAGGTAGATCATAAGGAGTTTGAATTATATCCCTTAGAATTGGGACAATGAAGATTTGGGGCAGTGGAGTGTCCTGATGTGACCTTTGCTTTAAGACGGGTTGGGAACCTATGGCTCGCGAGCCAGATGTGGCTCTTGATGGCTGCATCTGGCTCGCAGACAAATCTTTAATAAAAAAAATAATAACATTAAAAATATAAAACATGCCTGACCAGGTGGTGGCGCAGTGGATAGAGCGATGGACTGGGATGCAGAGGACCCAGGTCGCCAGCTTGAGCGCGGGCTCATCAGGTTTGAGCAAAAACTCACCAGCTTGGACCCAGGATCGCTGGCTCAAGCAAGGGGTTACTAAGTCTGCTGAAGGCCCGTGGTCAAGGCACATATGAGAAAGCAATCAATGAACAACTAAGGTGTCCTCCGGGACAACACCAAATTTTTATTGGATAATGCATAACATACATGGGTCATTGTATGGCTCTCACGGAATTACATTTTAAAATATGTGGTGTTTATGGCTCTCTCAGCCAAAAAGGTTCCTGACCCCTGCTTTTAAGAGATTATTGCCTGTAGTATAGAACATGGGTTTCAGTGAAAGAAGAGAGCACAGAGACTGTTGTTGCAATAATTAAAGCAAGAGCTGAGGACTGGGAGGCATCAGTCTGGGCTAAAGAGTATGGGTGAGATTGCCTAGAGAAAGTGCATATAAAGAGACAAGACAAGGACTGGGATTAGATTTATGGGAATCTCACAGCTGAAGGGTAAGAAGGGACATTGTGATATTGCCGGAACAAGGGGTTTGGCTGTGGGGGAGGGGTGCTGAACCTGCAGTATGAAACGTTGGGAATGTTAAAGGTGATAAGAGCTGAACAGTGCCTGTCGGGTTTGACAGTCCACAGGTGGCAGATAACTGTAGAATGAGTGCACTTCTGTGGAATGGTGGATGTGCAAGACAACTGGTGATTTCTTGAGAGTAAGTGGGAAACTATAAAATGCAATGCAAGCCACTTTTAAGATCTTGGTTGTGAAGGTGAAGAGAATAGAAGATGAAAATAAAGAATAAAGGAGCTCAGGGTACAAACCCAATCATGTTTACATCAAAGGCACAGCGAAGCAAAGGGAGAAGGGAAGGGGGTAAAATAAAAATAGGAGTAAGGATAAATATCAGGCCACAGAAAGTCACCTGTGACTTTGAGTATGTTGAAGGACACTAGAGAGAGGAAAGGAAATAAATACAGGAATGGGTGACGTTAAGTTTTTGAGTTTTAGGGAAGGAAGTTGAATGATTCTTTACTAACAAAATCTCTGTAAAGTCACCTGTTGCAAGTAGTAAGGTCAAGTATAGGAGAGGAATTTTCAAGAGATTATATAAAGATTTAGAAACTGCCCAGGAGAGTGGGAGAGGGAGCTGACCTAGACTGTACTTATTTTCACAACGTTTTCAATCTTTAGTAAAAATCATGTGTAAAGCACTAAGTTTACTTTCAATTTCTAATCTTTAGTAGCTTCAAAAAAGTTTGAGGCCCTGGCCGGTTGGCTCGGCGGTGGAGTGTCGGCCT